>NW_028136317.1:0-600000 GCF_964662115.1 Mustela nivalis
TGTTACTCATTTGGCGTTTCTGGTTAGCCCTATAGGGCAACATTTTTCTTCTGGAGGGCAGGCAGAGTGCTGCATTGTGTCTCCAGAATTGCCAAACTGGAGGGGTGTGGCCAGGATTGTGAGGAAGGAAGTCTGAAAACACAAGCTAGCACGAGTTTTGGGGCCAAGAGCATGGCAGGCCCACTCTGCAGAGGCTGAATCGAGATCTCCTGCAGGTGAGGTCAGGGCGATTATCAGATGTTGCCTCAAGCTGGAGTTTGTGTCCATGACGGCCCCTTCCTGAAGGGGGTGGGGGCGTCATGAGGCCAGGGAGATTTCCCTACGCTGGGAGATGTGAGCTGCTCCATACTTCAAAGTTTCCTTCTTCAGGAAAGTCGAGTACTATTGGATGGTTCCAGGATGCCCCATACAGAAAGACTCGAGAGCAGGGCCCTAAGCATGGATGCCGAGAAACGCCAACTCACCTTCCCATTGCCTGGTCGAGACAAGGCACGCTCAATCTGCGGGCTCTTGGGTGAGCTACCGAGAAGGCTGAGTTTAAATGGACTCTCCTGAGGATGAGTCATAATGTGGGTTGGTGGCCATGGAGACCTTGGAATGTGGCAGTAGCTAAGGGACTCTGCAGGATTCTCCAACCCGAAGGGCTTGACACAACTCCAACAAGGAAGCTTCCCATGTGGAGATGAGAGGTCTTCTGTCTGGTGCCTCAGGAAAGCCCCGTATGCTGGTCTTCGAACCCAGGCCTCTGAGGAGTGATACCTGGACACCAAAGCAAGAGTTCATAATAGGGCCTAGGGGCCTGTCTGGTTCAATCTTCTGTCTCTGCGGATATCTGTCTGTGTGTCTGCATGGAGGTAGTAGTTGCTCAGCTTGTGTCATAATGCCCCTATTTGTCCAGTGCGGCTTGCGGTAGTGGGATGTCCTTGGGGACCTTGAGGTTTCTACTATTTTGTAGAGTTGTGGCCAATGGAATGGGCAGTTTCTTAAGAGAGAGCAGGCACAGTTCTGTGGTGTGGCTCCAGAGACCCCAGCCTGGAGGCTGTGTGGGCCATGGCTGTGCAGACAGACATCCAAAAACCCTAACTCAGCTCAGGTTTGGGTCCGAGGTTACGGCAGGCCTGATCTACAGTCCATGAGGGGAGCTCCTCTGGATATGAAAGAAGGGTGAGAGGGAGGCAGTCGCTCAGGCTTTTGTCTCTGGATGTTTTGTCCACAATGGCCGTTTAATGTAGGAGTTGCCTCATGGGTCGTAGAAGTCTCCCTCTCTGGTAGTATGTCCAGCCCCCAAGAGTTTGGGGTCATTCTGTGGGAAGGGAAGTGTCCTGTTTTCTGCTTCATGTGTCCCCCCAGTAGAGGGATTCTAGAGCATAGCAGTGGGTACTGACAACTGGAATACTCGCCCTCTGGTTAAGCCTGGGGGCCTATGGATATGACAAGCCCCATATGCAGGATGTTGGTCCAGCCACTGAGAGGCGTTACTTTAATACGGGACTCACGCTGCAGGTCACAATGCATGTCTGTGCCCTAGGCGGCCCTCAAGCACTGGCGTGGCCTTTCAGACAATGCAGGTTTTCCCACATTGAACGTTGGACAACATGCCAACCACAAGGTTTCTGGCCATGGGGAAGGAGGAATTATAATTTCTGCATCACGTTCACCCCTGGGCAGTGATTGGAGTTAAGGTCTAGGTTCTGAAGCCTGAAAACCGAGGTTGGGAAGAGATGACGACCTACAGCCATAGCGGGTCCTATGTGTCCAGGTTGGGGCCAGCTGTCTGGGTGTCGTTTGGGATGTCTTTTCTCAGGCTGTGCCAGACAGGGCATTAGTATACAGGGTGGGCTGTATAATTGCTTTACAATCGAGTGGCATGCATTAGAAAATCATTTGGGGTTTCTTATTAGCAGCATAGGGCAAAGTTTTTCTTCTGGAGGGCAGGCAGAGTGCTGCATTGTGGCTTCGGAATTCCCAAACTGGAGGGCTTGTGGGCCAGGAGAGTGAGGACGGAAGTCTGAGAACACAAGCTAGGCTTAGGTTTCGGGGCAAGGATATGGCAGGCACACTCTGCAGAGCTGAATTGAGATCTCATGCGTCTGAAGTCAGGTCGAGTTTCAGACATTGGCTCAGGTTTGAGTTTCTGTCCATGTTGGCCCCTTCAGGAAGGGGGGGCATTATGAGGCCATGGGGGTTTTCCCACTATTGGAGTTGTGAGATGCTCCAAACCGCAAGGATTCCTTCTGTGGGACAATTAAGATTTGTTGGATGGCTCCAGGACGTCTTATAAGGTATTTTTCCAGAACAGGGTTCTAAGTATGGATGCCTGGGCAGCCAGCCTCACATTCCAATTGTCTCCTAGCAACAAGAAACGTTTGATCTGCTGGCTTGGGGTAGCAACAGAGGGGACTGAGTTGAAATGGACTTTCCTGAGGATGGTCTTAATGTTGGTTTGAGTCCATGGAGACCTTGGTATGGGGCAGTGGCACCAGGGCCCTGAAGGATTCTCCTAACCAGAGGTTATGACAAAGCTCCAATGAGCAAGTTTTCCATGGGGAGACGAGATTTGTTCTTATTGGTGCCTCAGAAAACCACCATATGCTGGTATTGGAAACGAGGCCTCTGAGGACAGATGCCTGGACACCAAAGCAATGGATCTGATTAGGGCCTAGGGGCCTGTCCGTTCAATATTCTTCTCTGGGGACATCTGTTGTCTGAGTGGAGGTAGTTGCTTAGCTGGTTTGAGATCACCCCTGTTTGTCCTGGGCGGCCTACACTATTGGGATGGCCTCGGTGACTTTGGAGGTTTGTCCTAATTTGCAAGGTTGTGGCCAATGGAATGGGAAGAATTCCCTTGAAAGGGAAGCACAGTCCTGAGGTGTGGCTCCAGGGACCCAAGTGTGGAGCGTGTGTGGTCCAGGGCTATTTGGACAAAAGTCTGAAAACACAAACTCCACTTAGGTTGGGGGATGTAGGTATGGCCGGCCCGATCTATAGACCGTGAGGAGACCTCTTCGGGATATGAACAAAGGGCGAATGTGAGGTGCCTGTTCATGCTTTTTTTTTTTTTTTTCTGGAAATGTGTCACCGATTGCCATGGAATGTCGGGGTGTCCTCATGGGCCATCGATGAGGCTCCCTTTCTGGATTTGACCCGATCCTAAAAGTTTAGGGCCATTCTGTGGGAAGGGAGGAGGCCTTTCTGTTTTTTTTGTTTACTTTTTTTTTGTTTTTTTTTTTTACCTCAGTTGGACCACCAAAAGAGGGATTCCAGAGCAGAGTTGTGGGTGGGGGCAAGTGGAAAACCAGACCTCTGGTTAACATTGGGACCTAAGAACATGGCAAGCCCCATATGTGGGCTCTTGGTCCAGACACTGAAAGGCCTTCCTTGAGGATAGGTCTCACACTGAGTTTCACAATGTGGTTTTGTGCCCAAGGATCCCCTCAAGTCAGGGCGTGGCCTAAAGTACAATGCTGGTGCCTCCTACACTGAACGTTGCACAGTATGGGAACCACAAGTTTTCTGGCCATGGGGAAGATGGAGTTCTAATTTCTGCAACACTTTCACTCCTGGACTGTGATTGGATTTAAGGTCTAGGTTCTGAAGCCTGAAAACTGAGGTTGGGAAGAGATGAAGCCCTAAGGCCATGGTGTGTCTGATGTGCTCAGTGTTCGGCCAGCTGTTGAGTGTGGGTTGGGAGGTGCAGGCTCAGGCTGTGGCAGACAGGGAATAAGTGCCCAGGCTAGACTGTATCATTGGGGTGCAGTCGAGTTTCGTGCAGGATGGTACTCATTTGTGGTTACTGGGTAGCCCCAGAGGGCAACGTTTTTCTTCTGGAGGGAAGACACAGTGCCACATAGTGGTTCCAGCATTCCCAAACTGGAAGGCTTGTGGGCCAGGAGTGTGAGGAAAAAATTCTGAGAACACAAGCCAGACTTAGATTTCGGGGTGAGGGGACGGCAGGCACCCTCTGCAGAGATGATTCGAGATCCCGTATACCTAAAGACAGAGCTAGGATCAGACGTTGGCTTAGGTCGGAGTTTCTGTCCATGATGGCCCCTTCATGAAGGGGAGGGTATCACGAGGACATGGAGGTTTTCCGACGATGGGAATTGTGAGATGCTCCAAACCACAATGATTTCTTCTGTGGGACAGACGAGACCTGTTGGATGGCTCCAGGACATCCCATAAGGAAGTTATCCAGAGCAGTTTTCTAAGGATGGATGCCTGGGCAGCCTGCCTCCCATTCCAGGTGTCTCATAGAGCCAAGGCAAGTTCGATCTGCTAGAAATAGGGGAGCAACCGAGGCGGGTGTGTTGAAATGGGTGAGTTGAGGATGGGTCATAATGTGCATTTGTGTCCATGGAGACCTTGGAATGGGGTGCTTGATCCGGGGCCTTGAGGGATGTTCATAACCGGAGGTTTTGATGGAGCTCTAAAGAGTATGTTTCCTATGTAGAGAAGAGAATTGTTTTGATGAGTGCCTAAGGAATCTCCCATATGCTGGTATTGGAAACCAGGCCTCTGAGGAGAGATGACTGGAATCAAAAGCAATGGATCTGATTAGGGCCTAAGTGCCCTTCCAGTTCAATCTTACTCTATGGGGATATCTGTCTCTGGGTCTGAGTGGAGTTGGTTTCCTAACTTGTGAAAGATCATCCCTGTTTGTCCTGGGCAGCCAACACAATTCCGATGGCCTGGGGGAGTTTGGAGGATTCTCCTAATCTATAGGGTTGTGGCCAATGGAAATGGCAGAATTCCCCTGGAGAGGGAAGCCACAGTCCTGAGGTGTGGCTCCAGGGGCCCCAGCTTGGATTTTGTGTGGGCCAGGACTGTGGGGACAGAAGTCTGAAAACACAAACTCAGCTTAGGTTTGGGGATGTATGTATGAAAGCTCGATCTACAGACCGTGAGAATTTTCCGGGCTATGAACAAAGGGCGAGTATGTGGCGCTTGCTCAGGCTTTTGTGTCTGGATTTTGTGTCAATGGTGGCCGTGGAATGTCGGGGTGTCCTCAAGGGCCATGGACAATTCTTTCTCTGGTGATTTGGCCTGATCCCAAGTGGTTGGGATCATTCTGTGAATGGGAAGAGTCCTTTCTGTATTTTTTTTTTTTTTTTACCTCAGGTGTCCCACCAAAGAGGGATTCCCGAGTAGAGCCCTGAGTAGGGGTGACTAGACATCTCGAACTCTGGTTGAGATTGGGGGACTAGGGGCTTGGCAAGCCCCATATGTGGGCTGTTGTTCCAGTCACTAAGAGGCTTTACATGAGGATAGGGCTCACGCTGAAGGTCACAATGTGTGTTTGTGCACATTGTGGCCCTCTGGGATAGGTGGGGCCTCATAGTCCATGCTGCTTTCTCCTACAATGAACATTGGACAACATGCCAACCACTAGGTTTCTTGCCAAGGCGAAGGAGAAGTTCTGATTCTTGCATCCCGTTCACTCCTGAGCAGTGAGTGGAGATAAGGTCTAGGTTCTGAAGGTGAAAACTGAGGTTGGGTAGAGATGATGGCCTAAAGCCATTGTGGGTGTGATATGCTCTGTGTATGGCCAGCTGTCTGGGTGTTGGACTGGAGGTCTGCCCTCAGGCTGTGTCAGACAGGGCTTTAGTGCACAGGCTAGACTGTATAATTGGGGTATGGTCGAGTGGCATGCAGGTTGTTACTCATTTGGCGTTTCTGGTTAGCCCTATAGGGCAACATTTTTCTTCTGGAGGGCAGGCAGAGTGCTGCATTGTGTCTCCAGAATTGCCAAACTGGAGGGGTGTGGCCAGGATTGTGAGGAAGGAAGTCTGAAAACACAAGCTAGCACGAGTTTTGGGGCCAAGAGCATGGCAGGCCCACTCTGCAGAGGCTGAATCGAGATCTCCTGCAGGTGAGGTCAGGGCGATTATCAGATGTTGCCTCAAGCTGGAGTTTGTGTCCATGACGGCCCCTTCCTGAAGGGGGTGGGGGCGTCATGAGGCCAGGGAGATTTCCCTACGCTGGGAGATGTGAGCTGCTCCATACTTCAAAGTTTCCTTCTTCAGGAAAGTCGAGTACTATTGGATGGTTCCAGGATGCCCCATACAGAAAGACTCGAGAGCAGGGCCCTAAGCATGGATGCCGAGAAACGCCAACTCACCTTCCCATTGCCTGGTCGAGACAAGGCACGCTCAATCTGCGGGCTCTTGGGTGAGCTACCGAGAAGGCTGAGTTTAAATGGACTCTCCTGAGGATGAGTCATAATGTGGGTTGGTGGCCATGGAGACCTTGGAATGTGGCAGTAGCTAAGGGACTCTGCAGGATTCTCCAACCCGAAGGGCTTGACACAACTCCAACAAGGAAGCTTCCCATGTGGAGATGAGAGGTCTTCTGTCTGGTGCCTCAGGAAAGCCCCGTATGCTGGTCTTCGAACCCAGGCCTCTGAGGAGTGATACCTGGACACCAAAGCAAGAGTTCATAATAGGGCCTAGGGGCCTGTCTGGTTCAATCTTCTGTCTCTGCGGATATCTGTCTGTGTGTCTGCATGGAGGTAGTAGTTGCTCAGCTTGTGTCATAATGCCCCTATTTGTCCAGTGCGGCTTGCGGTAGTGGGATGTCCTTGGGGACCTTGAGGTTTCTACTATTTTGTAGAGTTGTGGCCAATGGAATGGGCAGTTTCTTAAGAGAGAGCAGGCACAGTTCTGTGGTGTGGCTCCAGAGACCCCAGCCTGGAGGCTGTGTGGGCCATGGCTGTGCAGACAGACATCCAAAAACCCTAACTCAGCTCAGGTTTGGGTCCGAGGTTACGGCAGGCCTGATCTACAGTCCATGAGGGGAGCTCCTCTGGATATGAAAGAAGGGTGAGAGGGAGGCAGTCGCTCAGGCTTTTGTCTCTGGATGTTTTGTCCACAATGGCCGTTTAATGTAGGAGTTGCCTCATGGGTCGTAGAAGTCTCCCTCTCTGGTAGTATGTCCAGCCCCCAAGAGTTTGGGGTCATTCTGTGGGAAGGGAAGTGTCCTGTTTTCTGCTTCATGTGTCCCCCCAGTAGAGGGATTCTAGAGCATAGCAGTGGGTACTGACAACTGGAATACTCGCCCTCTGGTTAAGCCTGGGGGCCTATGGATATGACAAGCCCCATATGCAGGATGTTGGTCCAGCCACTGAGAGGCGTTACTTTAATACGGGACTCACGCTGCAGGTCACAATGCATGTCTGTGCCCTAGGCGGCCCTCAAGCACTGGCGTGGCCTTTCAGACAATGCAGGTTTTCCCACATTGAACGTTGGACAACATGCCAACCACAAGGTTTCTGGCCATGGGGAAGGAGGAATTATAATTTCTGCATCACGTTCACCCCTGGGCAGTGATTGGAGTTAAGGTCTAGGTTCTGAAGCCTGAAAACCGAGGTTGGGAAGAGATGACGACCTACAGCCATAGCGGGTCCTATGTGTCCAGGTTGGGGCCAGCTGTCTGGGTGTCGTTTGGGATGTCTTTTCTCAGGCTGTGCCAGACAGGGCATTAGTATACAGGGTGGGCTGTATAATTGCTTTACAATCGAGTGGCATGCATTAGAAAATCATTTGGGGTTTCTTATTAGCAGCATAGGGCAAAGTTTTTCTTCTGGAGGGCAGGCAGAGTGCTGCATTGTGGCTTCGGAATTCCCAAACTGGAGGGCTTGTGGGCCAGGAGAGTGAGGACGGAAGTCTGAGAACACAAGCTAGGCTTAGGTTTCGGGGCAAGGATATGGCAGGCACACTCTGCAGAGCTGAATTGAGATCTCATGCGTCTGAAGTCAGGTCGAGTTTCAGACATTGGCTCAGGTTTGAGTTTCTGTCCATGTTGGCCCCTTCAGGAAGGGGGGGCATTATGAGGCCATGGGGGTTTTCCCACTATTGGAGTTGTGAGATGCTCCAAACCGCAAGGATTCCTTCTGTGGGACAATTAAGATTTGTTGGATGGCTCCAGGACGTCTTATAAGGTATTTTTCCAGAACAGGGTTCTAAGTATGGATGCCTGGGCAGCCAGCCTCACATTCCAATTGTCTCCTAGCAACAAGAAACGTTTGATCTGCTGGCTTGGGGTAGCAACAGAGGGGACTGAGTTGAAATGGACTTTCCTGAGGATGGTCTTAATGTTGGTTTGAGTCCATGGAGACCTTGGTATGGGGCAGTGGCACCAGGGCCCTGAAGGATTCTCCTAACCAGAGGTTATGACAAAGCTCCAATGAGCAAGTTTTCCATGGGGAGACGAGATTTGTTCTTATTGGTGCCTCAGAAAACCACCATATGCTGGTATTGGAAACGAGGCCTCTGAGGACAGATGCCTGGACACCAAAGCAATGGATCTGATTAGGGCCTAGGGGCCTGTCCGTTCAATATTCTTCTCTGGGGACATCTGTTGTCTGAGTGGAGGTAGTTGCTTAGCTGGTTTGAGATCACCCCTGTTTGTCCTGGGCGGCCTACACTATTGGGATGGCCTCGGTGACTTTGGAGGTTTGTCCTAATTTGCAAGGTTGTGGCCAATGGAATGGGAAGAATTCCCTTGAAAGGGAAGCACAGTCCTGAGGTGTGGCTCCAGGGACCCAAGTGTGGAGCGTGTGTGGTCCAGGGCTATTTGGACAAAAGTCTGAAAACACAAACTCCACTTAGGTTGGGGGATGTAGGTATGGCCGGCCCGATCTATAGACCGTGAGGAGACCTCTTCGGGATATGAACAAAGGGCGAATGTGAGGTGCCTGTTCATGCTTTTTTTTTTTTTTTTCTGGAAATGTGTCACCGATTGCCATGGAATGTCGGGGTGTCCTCATGGGCCATCGATGAGGCTCCCTTTCTGGATTTGACCCGATCCTAAAAGTTTAGGGCCATTCTGTGGGAAGGGAGGAGGCCTTTCTGTTTTTTTTGTTTACTTTTTTTTTGTTTTTTTTTTTTACCTCAGTTGGACCACCAAAAGAGGGATTCCAGAGCAGAGTTGTGGGTGGGGGCAAGTGGAAAACCAGACCTCTGGTTAACATTGGGACCTAAGAACATGGCAAGCCCCATATGTGGGCTCTTGGTCCAGACACTGAAAGGCCTTCCTTGAGGATAGGTCTCACACTGAGTTTCACAATGTGGTTTTGTGCCCAAGGATCCCCTCAAGTCAGGGCGTGGCCTAAAGTACAATGCTGGTGCCTCCTACACTGAACGTTGCACAGTATGGGAACCACAAGTTTTCTGGCCATGGGGAAGATGGAGTTCTAATTTCTGCAACACTTTCACTCCTGGACTGTGATTGGATTTAAGGTCTAGGTTCTGAAGCCTGAAAACTGAGGTTGGGAAGAGATGAAGCCCTAAGGCCATGGTGTGTCTGATGTGCTCAGTGTTCGGCCAGCTGTTGAGTGTGGGTTGGGAGGTGCAGGCTCAGGCTGTGGCAGACAGGGAATAAGTGCCCAGGCTAGACTGTATCATTGGGGTGCAGTCGAGTTTCGTGCAGGATGGTACTCATTTGTGGTTACTGGGTAGCCCCAGAGGGCAACGTTTTTCTTCTGGAGGGAAGACACAGTGCCACATAGTGGTTCCAGCATTCCCAAACTGGAAGGCTTGTGGGCCAGGAGTGTGAGGAAAAAATTCTGAGAACACAAGCCAGACTTAGATTTCGGGGTGAGGGGACGGCAGGCACCCTCTGCAGAGATGATTCGAGATCCCGTATACCTAAAGACAGAGCTAGGATCAGACGTTGGCTTAGGTCGGAGTTTCTGTCCATGATGGCCCCTTCATGAAGGGGAGGGTATCACGAGGACATGGAGGTTTTCCGACGATGGGAATTGTGAGATGCTCCAAACCACAATGATTTCTTCTGTGGGACAGACGAGACCTGTTGGATGGCTCCAGGACATCCCATAAGGAAGTTATCCAGAGCAGTTTTCTAAGGATGGATGCCTGGGCAGCCTGCCTCCCATTCCAGGTGTCTCATAGAGCCAAGGCAAGTTCGATCTGCTAGAAATAGGGGAGCAACCGAGGCGGGTGTGTTGAAATGGGTGAGTTGAGGATGGGTCATAATGTGCATTTGTGTCCATGGAGACCTTGGAATGGGGTGCTTGATCCGGGGCCTTGAGGGATGTTCATAACCGGAGGTTTTGATGGAGCTCTAAAGAGTATGTTTCCTATGTAGAGAAGAGAATTGTTTTGATGAGTGCCTAAGGAATCTCCCATATGCTGGTATTGGAAACCAGGCCTCTGAGGAGAGATGACTGGAATCAAAAGCAATGGATCTGATTAGGGCCTAAGTGCCCTTCCAGTTCAATCTTACTCTATGGGGATATCTGTCTCTGGGTCTGAGTGGAGTTGGTTTCCTAACTTGTGAAAGATCATCCCTGTTTGTCCTGGGCAGCCAACACAATTCCGATGGCCTGGGGGAGTTTGGAGGATTCTCCTAATCTATAGGGTTGTGGCCAATGGAAATGGCAGAATTCCCCTGGAGAGGGAAGCCACAGTCCTGAGGTGTGGCTCCAGGGGCCCCAGCTTGGATTTTGTGTGGGCCAGGACTGTGGGGACAGAAGTCTGAAAACACAAACTCAGCTTAGGTTTGGGGATGTATGTATGAAAGCTCGATCTACAGACCGTGAGAATTTTCCGGGCTATGAACAAAGGGCGAGTATGTGGCGCTTGCTCAGGCTTTTGTGTCTGGATTTTGTGTCAATGGTGGCCGTGGAATGTCGGGGTGTCCTCAAGGGCCATGGACAATTCTTTCTCTGGTGATTTGGCCTGATCCCAAGTGGTTGGGATCATTCTGTGAATGGGAAGAGTCCTTTCTGTATTTTTTTTTTTTTTTTACCTCAGGTGTCCCACCAAAGAGGGATTCCCGAGTAGAGCCCTGAGTAGGGGTGACTAGACATCTCGAACTCTGGTTGAGATTGGGGGACTAGGGGCTTGGCAAGCCCCATATGTGGGCTGTTGTTCCAGTCACTAAGAGGCTTTACATGAGGATAGGGCTCACGCTGAAGGTCACAATGTGTGTTTGTGCACATTGTGGCCCTCTGGGATAGGTGGGGCCTCATAGTCCATGCTGCTTTCTCCTACAATGAACATTGGACAACATGCCAACCACTAGGTTTCTTGCCAAGGCGAAGGAGAAGTTCTGATTCTTGCATCCCGTTCACTCCTGAGCAGTGAGTGGAGATAAGGTCTAGGTTCTGAAGGTGAAAACTGAGGTTGGGTAGAGATGATGGCCTAAAGCCATTGTGGGTGTGATATGCTCTGTGTATGGCCAGCTGTCTGGGTGTTGGACTGGAGGTCTGCCCTCAGGCTGTGTCAGACAGGGCTTTAGTGCACAGGCTAGACTGTATAATTGGGGTATGGTCGAGTGGCATGCAGGTTGTTACTCATTTGGCGTTTCTGGTTAGCCCTATAGGGCAACATTTTTCTTCTGGAGGGCAGGCAGAGTGCTGCATTGTGTCTCCAGAATTGCCAAACTGGAGGGGTGTGGCCAGGATTGTGAGGAAGGAAGTCTGAAAACACAAGCTAGCACGAGTTTTGGGGCCAAGAGCATGGCAGGCCCACTCTGCAGAGGCTGAATCGAGATCTCCTGCAGGTGAGGTCAGGGCGATTATCAGATGTTGCCTCAAGCTGGAGTTTGTGTCCATGACGGCCCCTTCCTGAAGGGGGTGGGGGCGTCATGAGGCCAGGGAGATTTCCCTACGCTGGGAGATGTGAGCTGCTCCATACTTCAAAGTTTCCTTCTTCAGGAAAGTCGAGTACTATTGGATGGTTCCAGGATGCCCCATACAGAAAGACTCGAGAGCAGGGCCCTAAGCATGGATGCCGAGAAACGCCAACTCACCTTCCCATTGCCTGGTCGAGACAAGGCACGCTCAATCTGCGGGCTCTTGGGTGAGCTACCGAGAAGGCTGAGTTTAAATGGACTCTCCTGAGGATGAGTCATAATGTGGGTTGGTGGCCATGGAGACCTTGGAATGTGGCAGTAGCTAAGGGACTCTGCAGGATTCTCCAACCCGAAGGGCTTGACACAACTCCAACAAGGAAGCTTCCCATGTGGAGATGAGAGGTCTTCTGTCTGGTGCCTCAGGAAAGCCCCGTATGCTGGTCTTCGAACCCAGGCCTCTGAGGAGTGATACCTGGACACCAAAGCAAGAGTTCATAATAGGGCCTAGGGGCCTGTCTGGTTCAATCTTCTGTCTCTGCGGATATCTGTCTGTGTGTCTGCATGGAGGTAGTAGTTGCTCAGCTTGTGTCATAATGCCCCTATTTGTCCAGTGCGGCTTGCGGTAGTGGGATGTCCTTGGGGACCTTGAGGTTTCTACTATTTTGTAGAGTTGTGGCCAATGGAATGGGCAGTTTCTTAAGAGAGAGCAGGCACAGTTCTGTGGTGTGGCTCCAGAGACCCCAGCCTGGAGGCTGTGTGGGCCTTGGCTGTGCAGACAGACATCCAAAAACCCTAACTCAGCTCAGGTTTGGGTCCGAGGTTACGGCAGGCCTGATCTACAGTCCATGAGGGGAGCTCCTCTGGATATGAAAGAAGGGTGAGAGGGAGGCAGTCGCTCAGGCTTTTGTCTCTGGATGTTTTGTCCACAATGGCCGTTTAATGTAGGAGTTGCCTCATGGGTCGTAGAAGTCTCCCTCTCTGGTAGTATGTCCAGCCCCCAAGAGTTTGGGGTCATTCTGTGGGAAGGGAAGTGTCCTGTTTTCTGCTTCATGTGTCCCCCCAGTAGAGGGATTCTAGAGCATAGCAGTGGGTACTGACAACTGGAATACTCGCCCTCTGGTTAAGCCTGGGGGCCTATGGATATGACAAGCCCCATATGCAGGATGTTGGTCCAGCCACTGAGAGGCGTTACTTTAATACGGGACTCACGCTGCAGGTCACAATGCATGTCTGTGCCCTAGGCGGCCCTCAAGCACTGGCGTGGCCTTTCAGACAATGCAGGTTTTCCCACATTGAACGTTGGACAACATGCCAACCACAAGGTTTCTGGCCATGGGGAAGGAGGAATTATAATTTCTGCATCACGTTCACCCCTGGGCAGTGATTGGAGTTAAGGTCTAGGTTCTGAAGCCTGAAAACCGAGGTTGGGAAGAGATGACGACCTACAGCCATAGCGGGTCCTATGTGTCCAGGTTGGGGCCAGCTGTCTGGGTGTCGTTTGGGATGTCTTTTCTCAGGCTGTGCCAGACAGGGCATTAGTATACAGGGTGGGCTGTATAATTGCTTTACAATCGAGTGGCATGCATTAGAAAATCATTTGGGGTTTCTTATTAGCAGCATAGGGCAAAGTTTTTCTTCTGGAGGGCAGGCAGAGTGCTGCATTGTGGCTTCGGAATTCCCAAACTGGAGGGCTTGTGGGCCAGGAGAGTGAGGACGGAAGTCTGAGAACACAAGCTAGGCTTAGGTTTCGGGGCAAGGATATGGCAGGCACACTCTGCAGAGCTGAATTGAGATCTCATGCGTCTGAAGTCAGGTCGAGTTTCAGACATTGGCTCAGGTTTGAGTTTCTGTCCATGTTGGCCCCTTCAGGAAGGGGGGGCATTATGAGGCCATGGGGGTTTTGCCACTATTGGAGTTGTGAGATGCTCCAAACCGCAAGGATTCCTTCTGTGGGACAATTAAGATTTGTTGGATGGCTCCAGGACGTCTTATAAGGTATTTTTCCAGAACAGGGTTCTAAGTATGGATGCCTGGGCAGCCAGCCTCACATTCCAATTGTCTCCTAGCAACAAGAAACGTTTGATCTGCTGGCTTGGGGTAGCAACAGAGGGGACTGAGTTGAAATGGACTTTCCTGAGGATGGTCTTAATGTTGGTTTGAGTCCATGGAGACCTTGGTATGGGGCAGTGGCACCAGGGCCCTGAAGGATTCTCCTAACCAGAGGTTATGACAAAGCTCCAATGAGCAAGTTTTCCATGGGGAGACGAGATTTGTTCTTATTGGTGCCTCAGAAAACCACCATATGCTGGTATTGGAAACGAGGCCTCTGAGGACAGATGCCTGGACACCAAAGCAATGGATCTGATTAGGGCCTAGGGGCCTGTCCGTTCAATATTCTTCTCTGGGGACATCTGTTGTCTGAGTGGAGGTAGTTGCTTAGCTGGTTTGAGATCACCCCTGTTTGTCCTGGGCGGCCTACACTATTGGGATGGCCTCGGTGACTTTGGAGGTTTGTCCTAATTTGCAAGGTTGTGGCCAATGGAATGGGAAGAATTCCCTTGAAAGGGAAGCACAGTCCTGAGGTGTGGCTCCAGGGACCCAAGTGTGGAGCGTGTGTGGTCCAGGGCTATTTGGACAAAAGTCTGAAAACACAAACTCCACTTAGGTTGGGGGATGTAGGTATGGCCGGCCCGATCTATAGACCGTGAGGAGACCTCTTTGGGATATGAACAAAGGGCGAATGTGAGGTGCCTGTTCATGCTTTTTTTTTTTTTTTCTGGAAATGTGTCACCGATTGCCATGGAATGTCGGGGTGTCCTCATGGGCCATCGATGAGGCACCCTTTCTGGATTTGACCCGATCCTAAAAGTTTGGGGTCATTCTGTGGGAAGGGAGGAGGCCTTTCTGTTTTTTTTGTTTACTTTTTTTTTGTTTTTTTTTTTTACCTCAGTTGGACCACCAAAAGAGGGATTCCAGAGCAGAGTTGTGGGTGGGGGCAAGTGGAAAACCAGACCTCTGGTTAACATTGGGACCTAAGAACATGGCAAGCCCCATATGTGGGCTCTTGGTCCAGACACTGAAAGGCCTTCCTTGAGGATAGGTCTCACACTGAGTTTCACAATGTGGTTTTGTGCCCAAGGATCCCCTCAAGTCAGGGCGTGGCCTAAAGTACAATGCTGGTGCCTCCTACACTGAACGTTGCACAGTATGGGAACCACAAGTTTTCTGGCCATGGGGAAGATGGAGTTCTAATTTCTGCAACACTTTCACTCCTGGACTGTGATTGGATTTAAGGTCTAGGTTCTGAAGCCTGAAAACTGAGGTTGGGAAGAGATGAAGCCCTAAGGCCATGGTGTGTCTGATGTGCTCAGTGTTCGGCCAGCTGTTGAGTGTGGGTTGGGAGGTGCAGGCTCAGGCTGTGGCAGACAGGGAATAAGTGCCCAGGCTAGACTGTATCATTGGGGTGCAGTCGAGTTTCGTGCAGGATGGTACTCATTTGTGGTTACTGGGTAGCCCCAGAGGGCAACGTTTTTCTTCTGGAGGGAAGACACAGTGCCACATAGTGGTTCCAGCATTCCCAAACTGGAAGGCTTGTGGGCCAGGAGTGTGAGGAAAAAATTCTGAGAACACAAGCCAGACTTAGATTTCGGGGTGAGGGGACGGCAGGCACCCTCTGCAGAGATGATTCGAGATCCCGTATACCTAAAGACAGAGCTAGGATCAGACGTTGGCTTAGGTCGGAGTTTCTGTCCATGATGGCCCCTTCATGAAGGGGAGGGTATCACGAGGACATGGAGGTTTTCCGACGATGGGAATTGTGAGATGCTCCAAACCACAATGATTTCTTCTGTGGGACAGACGAGACCTGTTGGATGGCTCCAGGACATCCCATAAGGAAGTTATCCAGAGCAGTTTTCTAAGGATGGATGCCTGGGCAGCCTGCCTCCCATTCCAGGTGTCTCATAGAGCCAAGGCAAGTTCGATCTGCTAGAAATAGGGGAGCAACCGAGGCGGGTGTGTTGAAATGGGTGAGTTGAGGATGGGTCATAATGTGCATTTGTGTCCATGGAGACCTTGGAATGGGGTGCTTGATCCGGGGCCTTGAGGGATGTTCATAACCGGAGGTTTTGATGGAGCTCTAAAGAGTATGTTTCCTATGTAGAGAAGAGAATTGTTTTGATGAGTGCCTAAGGAATCTCCCATATGCTGGTATTGGAAACCAGGCCTCTGAGGAGAGATGACTGGAATCAAAAGCAATGGATCTGATTAGGGCCTAAGTGCCCTTCCAGTTCAATCTTACTCTATGGGGATATCTGTCTCTGGGTCTGAGTGGAGTTGGTTTCCTAACTTGTGAAAGATCATCCCTGTTTGTCCTGGGCAGCCAACACAATTCCGATGGCCTGGGGGAGTTTGGAGGATTCTCCTAATCTATAGGGTTGTGGCCAATGGAAATGGCAGAATTCCCCTGGAGAGGGAAGCCACAGTCCTGAGGTGTGGCTCCAGGGGCCCCAGCTTGGATTTTGTGTGGGCCAGGACTGTGGGGACAGAAGTCTGAAAACACAAACTCAGCTTAGGTTTGGGGATGTATGTATGAAAGCTCGATCTACAGACCGTGAGAATTTTCCGGGCTATGAACAAAGGGCGAGTATGTGGCGCTTGCTCAGGCTTTTGTCTCTGGATTTTGTGTCAATGGTGGCCGTGGAATGTCGGGGTGTCCTCAAGGGCCATGGACAATTCTTTCTCTGGTGATTTGGCCTGATCCCAAGTGGTTGGGATCATTCTGTGAATGGGAAGAGTCCTTTCTGTATTTTTTTTTTTTTTTTACCTCAGGTGTCCCACCAAAGAGGGATTCCCGAGTAGAGCCCTGAGTAGGGGTGACTAGACATCTCGAACTCTGGTTGAGATTGGGGGACTAGGGGCTTGGCAAGCCCCATATGTGGGCTGTTGTTCCAGTCACTAAGAGGCTTTACATGAGGATAGGGCTCACGCTGAAGGTCACAATGTGTGTTTGTGCACATTGTGGCCCTCTGGGATAGGTGGGGCCTCATAGTCCATGCTGCTTTCTCCTACAATGAACATTGGACAACATGCCAACCACTAGGTTTCTTGCCAAGGCGAAGGAGAAGTTCTGATTCTTGCATCCCGTTCACTCCTGAGCAGTGAGTGGAGATAAGGTCTAGGTTCTGAAGGTGAAAACTGAGGTTGGGTAGAGATGATGGCCTAAAGCCATTGTGGGTGTGATATGCTCTGTGTATGGCCAGCTGTCTGGGTGTTGGACTGGAGGTCTGCCCTCAGGCTGTGTCAGACAGGGCTTTAGTGCACAGGCTAGACTGTATAATTGGGGTATGGTCGAGTGGCATGCAGGTTGTTACTCATTTGGCGTTTCTGGTTAGCCCTATAGGGCAACATTTTTCTTCTGGAGGGCAGGCAGAGTGCTGCATTGTGTCTCCAGAATTGCCAAACTGGAGGGGTGTGGCCAGGATTGTGAGGAAGGAAGTCTGAAAACACAAGCTAGCACGAGTTTTGGGGCCAAGAGCATGGCAGGCCCACTCTGCAGAGGCTGAATCGAGATCTCCTGCAGGTGAGGTCAGGGCGATTATCAGATGTTGCCTCAAGCTGGAGTTTGTGTCCATGACGGCCCCTTCCTGAAGGGGGTGGGGGCGTCATGAGGCCAGGGAGATTTCCCTACGCTGGGAGATGTGAGCTGCTCCATACTTCAAAGTTTCCTTCTTCAGGAAAGTCGAGTACTATTGGATGGTTCCAGGATGCCCCATACAGAAAGACTCGAGAGCAGGGCCCTAAGCATGGATGCCGAGAAACGCCAACTCACCTTCCCATTGCCTGGTCGAGACAAGGCACGCTCAATCTGCGGGCTCTTGGGTGAGCTACCGAGAAGGCTGAGTTTAAATGGACTCTCCTGAGGATGAGTCATAATGTGGGTTGGTGGCCATGGAGACCTTGGAATGTGGCAGTAGCTAAGGGACTCTGCAGGATTCTCCAACCCGAAGGGCTTGACACAACTCCAACAAGGAAGCTTCCCATGTGGAGATGAGAGGTCTTCTGTCTGGTGCCTCAGGAAAGCCCCGTATGCTGGTCTTCGAACCCAGGCCTCTGAGGAGTGATACCTGGACACCAAAGCAAGAGTTCATAATAGGGCCTAGGGGCCTGTCTGGTTCAATCTTCTGTCTCTGCGGATATCTGTCTGTGTGTCTGCATGGAGGTAGTAGTTGCTCAGCTTGTGTCATAATGCCCCTATTTGTCCAGTGCGGCTTGCGGTAGTGGGATGTCCTTGGGGACCTTGAGGTTTCTACTATTTTGTAGAGTTGTGGCCAATGGAATGGGCAGTTTCTTAAGAGAGAGCAGGCACAGTTCTGTGGTGTGGCTCCAGAGACCCCAGCCTGGAGGCTGTGTGGGCCTTGGCTGTGCAGACAGACATCCAAAAACCCTAACTCAGCTCAGGTTTGGGGCCGAGGTTACGGCAGGACTGATCTACAGTCCATGAGGGGAGCTCCTCTGGATATGAAAGAAGGGTGAGAGGGAGGCAGTCGCTCAGGCTTTTGTCTCTGGATGTTTTGTCCACAATGGCCGTTTAATGTAGGAGTTGCCTCATGGGTCGTAGAAGTCTCCCTCTCTGGTAGTATGTCCAGCCCCCAAGAGTTTGGGGTCATTCTGTGGGAAGGGAAGTGTCCTGTTTTCTGCTTCATGTGTCCCCCCAGTAGAGGGATTCTGAGCATAGCAGTGGGTACTGACAACTGGAATACTCGCCCTCTGGTTAAGCCTGGGGGCCTATGGATATGACAAGCCCCATATGCAGGATCTTGGTCCAGCCACTGAGAGGCGTTACTTTAATACGGGACTCACGCTGCAGGTCACAATGCATGTCTGTGCCCTAGGCGGCCCTCAAGCACTGGCGTGGCCTTTCGGACAATGCAGGTTTTCCCACATTGAACGTTGGACAACATGCCAACCACAAGGTTTCTGGCCATGGGGAAGGAGGAATTCTAATTTCTGCATCACGTTCACCCCTGGGCAGTGATTGGAGATAAGGTCTAGGTTCTGAAGCTTGAAAACCGAGGTTGGGAAGAGATGACGACCTACAGCCATAGCGGGTCCTATGTGTCCAGGTTGGGGCCAGCTGTCTGGGTGTCGTTTGGGATGTCTTGTCTCAGGCTGTGCCAGACAGGGCATTAGTATACAGGGTGGGCTGTATAATTGCTTTACAATCGAGTGGCATGCATTAGAAAATCATTTGGGGTTTCTTATTAGCAGCATAGGGCAAAGTTTTTCTTCTGGAGGGCAGGCAGAGTGCTGCATTGTGGCTTCGGAATTCCCAAACTGGAGGGCTTGTGGGCCAGGAGAGTGAGACCGAAGTCTGAGAACACAAGCTAGGCTTAGGTTTCGGGGCAAGGACATGGCAGGCACACTCTGCAGAGCTGAATTGAGATCTCATGCGTCTGAAGTCAGGTCGAGGTTCAGACTTTGGCTCAGGTTTGAGTTTCTGTCCATGTTGGCCCCTTCAGGAAGGGGGGGCATTATGAGGTCATGGGGGTTTTCCCACTTTTGGAGTTGTGAGATGCTCCAAACGGAAGGATTCCTTCTGTGGGACAATTAAGATTTGTTGGATGGCTCCAGGACGTCTTATAAGGTATTTTTCCATAACAGGGTTCTAAGTATGGATGCCTGGGCAGCCAGCCTCACATTCCAATTGTCTCCTAGCAACAAGAAACGTTTGATCTGCTGGCTTGGGGTAGCAACAGAGGGGACTGAGTTGAAATGGACTTTCCTGAGGATGGTCTTAATGTTGGTTTGAGTCCATGGAGACCTTGGTATGGGGCAGTGGCACCAGGGCCCTGAAGGATTCTCCTAACCAGAGGTTATGACAAAGCTCCAATGAGCAAGTTTTCCATGGGGAGACGAGATTTGTTCTTATTGGTGCCTCAGGAAACCACCATATGCTGGTATTGGAAACGAGGCCTCTGAGGACAGATGACTGGAAACCAAAGCAATGGATCTGATTAGGGCCTAGGGGCCTGTCCGTTCAATATTCTTCTCTGGGGACATCTGTTGTCTGAGTGGAGGTAGTTGCTTAGCTGGTTTGAGATCACCCCTGTTTGTCCTGGGCGGCCTACACTATTGGGATGGCCTCGGTGACTTTGGAGGTTTTTCCTCATTTGCAAGGTTGTGGCCAATGGAATGGGAAGAACTCCCTTGAAAGGGAAGCACAGTCCTGAGGTGTGGCTCCAGGGACCCAAGTGTGGAGCGTGTGTGGTCCAGGGCTATTTGGACAAAAGTCTGAAAACACAAACTCCACTTAGGTTGGGGGATGTAGGTATGGCCGGCCCGATCTATAGACCGTGAGGAGACCTCTTCGGGATATGAACAAAGGGCGAATGTGAGGTGCTTGTTCATGCTTTTTTTTTTTTTTTCTGGAAATGTGTCACCGATTGCCATGGAATGTCGGGGTGTCCTCATGGGCCATCGATGACGCTCCCTTTCTGAGGATTTGACCCGATCCTAAAGGTTTGGGGTCATTCTGTGGGAAGGGAGGAGGCCTTTCTGTTTTTTTTGTTTACTTTTTTTTTGGTTTTTTTTTTTGTTTTTTTTTTTTTTTACCTCAGTTGGACCACCAAAAAAGGGATTCCAGAGCAGAGTCGTGGGTGGGGGCAAGTGGACAACCAGACCTCTGGTTAACATTGGGACCTAAGAACATGGCAAGCCCCATATGTGGGCTCTTGGTCCAGACACTGAAAGGCCTTCCTTGAGGATAGGTCTCACACTGAGTTTCACAATGTGGTTTTGTGCCCAAGGATCCCCTCAAGTCAGGGCGTGGCCTAAAGTACAATGCTGGTGCCTCCTACACTGAACGTTGCACAGTATGGGAACCACAAGTTTTCTGTCCATGGGGAAGATGAGTTCTAATTTCTGCAACACTTTCACTCCTGGACTGTGATTGGATTTAAGGTCTAGGTTCTGAAGCCTGAAAACTGAGGTTGGGAAGAGATGAAGCCCTAAGGCCATGGTGTGTCTGATGTGCTCAGTGTTCGGCCAGCTGTTGAGTGTGGGTTGGGAGGTGCAGGCTCAGGCTGTGGCAGACAGGGAATAAGTGCCCAGGCTAGACTGTATCATTGGGGTGCAGTCGAGTTTCGTGCAGGATGGTACTCATTTGTGGTTACTGGATAGCCCCAGAGGGCAAAGTTTTTCTTCTGGAGGGAAGACACAGTGCCACATAGTGGTTCCAGCATTCCCAAACTGGAAGGCTTGTGGGCCAGGAGTGTGAGGAAAAAATTCTGAGAACACAAGCCAGACTTAGATTTCGGGGTGAGGGGACGGCAGGCACCCTCTGCAGAGATGATTCGAGATCCCGTATACCTGAAGACAGAGCTAGGATCAGACGTTGGCTTAGGTCGGAGTTTCTGTCCATGACGGCCCCTTCATGAAGGGGAGGGTGTCACGAGGACATGGAGGTTTTCCGACGATGGGAATTGTGAGATGCTCCAAACCACAATGATTCCTTCTGTTGGACAGTCGAGACCTGTTGGATGGCTCCAGGACATCCCATAAGGAAGTTATCCAGAGCAGGGTTCTAAGGATGGATGCCTGGGCAGCCTGCCTCCCATTCCAGGTGTCTCATAGAGCCAAGGCAAGTTCGATCTGCTGGATCTAGGGGAGCAACCGATGTGGGTGTGTTGAAATGGGTGAGTTGAGGATTGGTCATAATGTGCATTTGTGTCCATGTAGACCTTGGAATGGGGTGCTTGATCCAGGGCCTTGAGGGATGTTCATAACCGGAGGTTTTGATGGAGCTCTAAAGAGTATGTTTCCTATGTAGAGAAGAGAATTGTTTTGATGAGTGCCTAAGGAATCTCCCATATGCTGGTATTGGAAACCAGGCCTCTGAGGAGAGATGACTGGAATCAAAAGCAATGGATCTGATTAGGGCCTAAGTGCCCTTCCAGTTCAATCTTATTCTATGGGGATATCTGTCTCTGTGTCTGAGTGGAGTTGGTTTCCTAACTTGTGAAAGATCATCCCTGTTTGTCCTGGGCAGCCAACACAATTCCGATGGCCTGGGGGAGTTTGGAGGATTCTCCTAATCTATAGGGTTGTGGCCAATGGAAATGGCAGAATTCCCCTGGAAAGGGAAGCCACAGTCCTGAAGTGTGGCTCCAAGGGCCCCAGCTTGGATGGTGTGTGGGCCAGGACTGTGGGGACAGAAGTCTGAAAACACAAACTCAGCTTAGGTTTGGGGATGTATGTAAGAAGGCTCGATCTAAAGACCGTGAGAATTTTCCGGGCTATGAACAAAGGGCGAGTATGTGGCGCTTGCTCAGGCTTTTGTCTCTGGATTTTGTGTCAATGTTGGCCATGGAATGTCGGGGTGTCCTCAAGGGCCATGGACAATTCTTTCTCTGGTGATTTGGCCTGATCCCAAGTGGTTGGGATCATGCTGTGAATGCGAAGAGTCCTTTCTGTATTTTTTTTTTTTTACCTCAGGTGTCCCACCAAAGAGGGATACCCGAGTAGAGCTCTGAGTAGGGGTGACTAGACATCTCGAACTCTGGTTGAGATTGGGGGACTAGGGGCTTGGCAAGCCCCATATGTGGGCTGTTGTTCCAGTCACTAAGAGGCTTTACATGAGGATAGGGCTCACGCTGAGGGTCACAATGTGTGTTTGTGCACATTGTGGCCCTCTGGGATAGGTGGGGCCTCATAGTCCATGCTGCTTTCTCCTACAATGAACATTGGACAACATGCCAACCACTAGGTTTCTTGCCAAGGCGAAGGAGAAGTTCTGATTCTTGCATCCCGTTCACTCCTGAGCAGTGAGTGGAGATAAGGTTTAGGTTCTGAAGGTGAAAATTGAGGTTGGGTAGAGATGATGGCCTAAAGCCATTGTGGGTTTGATATGCTCAGTGTACGGCCAACTGTCTGGGTGTTGGACTGGAGGTCTGCCCTCAGGCTGTGTCAGACAGGGCTTTAGTGCACAGGCTAGACTGTATAATTGTGGTATGGTCGAGTGGCATGCAGGTTGTTACTCATTTGGCGTTTCTGGTTAGCCCTATAGGGCAACATTTTTCTTCTGGAGGGCAGGCAGAGTGCTGCATTGTGTTTCCAGAATTTCCAAACTGGAAGGGTGTGGCCAGGATTCTGAGGACGGAAGTCTGAGAACACAAGTTAGGCTTAGGTTTCAGGGCGAGGGCCCAGCAGGCACACTCTCAAGTGCTGAATCGAGATCTCATGCTTCTGAATTCAGGGCGAGGATCAGACTTTGGCTTAGGATGGAGTTTCTGTCCGTGATGGCCCATTTATGAAGGTGTGGGGCATCATGAGGAAATGGAGGTTTTCTCACAGTGTTATTGTGTGATGATTCAAACCACAAGGATTCATTCTGCGAGACAGTCAAGACAGGTTGGTTGGATTCAAGACGTCCCATAAAGAAGTTCTCCAGAGCAGGGTTCTAAGGATGGATGCCTGGGAAGCCCGCCTCCCATTCTAAATGTCTCCTAGTGCCAAGGAAGGTTTGATCTGCTGGCTCTGGGTGAGCAGCCGAGGGGGCTGATTTGAAATGGACTCTCCTGAGAATGGATCATAATGTAAGTTTGTGTCCTTGGAGACCTTTGGGATTGGGCCATGGTGCCAGCGCCCTGAAGGATCCTCCTAACCTGAGGTATTGACACAGCTCCAAAGAGCAAGTTTCCCATGTGGAGATGAGATCTGTTCTGATTGTTTCCTTAGAAAACCCCCATATTATGATATTGGAAACCAGGCCTCTGAGGAGAGATACCTAGAAACCAAAGCAATGCATCAGAAGTTTGCTCAGGTTGGAGTTTCTGTCCATGATGGCCCCTTTATAAAGGGGAGCATCTCATGAGGCCATGTAGGTTTTCCCACGATAGGAGTTGTGAGATGCTCCAATCTGCAAGGATTCCTTCTATGGGACAGTCAAGACCTGTTGGAAGGCTCCAGGACATCCCATATGGAACGGCGCCAGAGCAGGATTCCAAGGATGGATGCCTAGAGAGTCTGCTTTGCATTCCAGTTGTCTCCTAGCGACAAGGCAGGTTTGATATTCTGCCTCTGGGGGAGTAATCGACGGGGCTGAGTTGAAATGTACTCTCATGCCGAATGGTCATAATGCGGGTATGTGTCCATGGAGACCTTGGAATAGGACGGTTGCTCCGGCTACCTGAAGGTTTCTCCTAACTGGAGGCTTTTACAGAGCTCCAAAGGATAAGTTTCCCATGTGAAGACAAGATTTGTTCTGATTGGTATCTCTGGAATCCCCCATATGCTGGTATTGGAAAACAGGCCTCTGAGGAGAGATGCTTAGAAAAAAAAGCAATGGAACCAATTACATTCTAGGGGCCAGTCCAGTTTAATCTTCTTCTCTTGGGTTATCTGTCTATGGGTGAGTTGACGTCGTTGCTCAGCTTGTGAGAGATCGCCCCTCTTTGCCCTGGGTGGCCTACACTATTGGAATGGCCTCTGGGAGTTTGGAGGTTTCTCCTTATCTGTAGGGTTGTGGCCAATGGAATGGGAAGAATTTCCTTGGAGAGGGCAGGCACAGTCCTGAGGTGTGGCTCCAGGGGCCTCAGTCTGGAGGGTGTGTGGGACAGGGATGTCAGGATTGAAGTCTGAAAACACAAACTCGGCTTAGGTTTGGGGACGTAGGTATGGCAGGCCCAATCTACAGACTATGAGGAGAATTTTTTGGGCTATGACCTAAGGGTGAGTGTGAACGCTTGCTGAAGCTTATGTCTCTGGATTTTGTGTCAATAGTGGCCGTGGAATGTCGGGCTGGCCTCATGTGCCATGGACGAGTCTTTCTCTCTGGACCCCAATCACTTGGGATGGCCCAATCCCAAGTGATTGGGGTCATTCTGTGAGTGGGAGGAGTCCTTTCTGTGTTTATTTACCTCAAATGTCCCACCAAAGAGGGATTCCAGAGCAGAGCCCTGAGTAGGGGTGACTAGATGTCTCTACCTCTGGTTAAGATTGGGTGACTTGGGGCATGGCAGGCCCCATATGCGGGCTCATGGTCCAGCCACTGAGAGGCTTTACTTGAGGACAGGGCTCAAACTGAGGGTCCCAATGTGTGTTTGAGCCCACCGCAGCTCTTAAGCATAGGCAGGGCCTCAGGGACCCTACACTACCCTCAGGGGCCCTACTAATACCCCTGTAGGCCCTACAGGGGTCCTACACTGAACGTTGGACAAGATGCCAACCACAAGATTCTGGCGAGAGGGAAAGAGGAGTTCTGATTTCTGCATCACGTTCACCCATGGGAAGTGAGTAGAGATAAGGTCTAGGATTCTGTAGCCTGAAAACCGAAGTTGGAAAGAGATGGCGACCTAAGGCCATGGCGGTTCTGATGTTCTCAGTGTACTGCAAGCTGTCTGGGTGTCGGTTGGGAATTCAGGCCTCAGGTTCTGTCAGACAGGGCATTAGTGCACAGGCTAGACTATATAATTGGTGTACAGTTGAGTGACGTGCAGGTTTATCCTCATTTGAGGTTTCTGGGTAGACCCATAGGGCAATATTTTTCTTCTAGAGGGCAGGCAGAGTGCAGCACTGTGTCATCGGAAATCCCAAAATAGAGGGCGTGTGGTCCAGGAGAGTGAGGACGGAAGTCGGAGAACACTAGCTACGCTTAGGTTTTGGGGTGAGGGCACAGCAGGTACACTCTGAAGAGCTGAATCAAGATCTCGTGCATCTGAAGTCAAGGCGAAGATCAGCTGTTGGCTCAGGTTGGAGTTTCTTTCATGATCTGCCTTCATGAAGATTGGGGGCATCATGTGACCTTGGAAGCTTTCCATGATATGAGTTGTTAGGTGGTCCATGCACAAGGACTCCTGTGGGACAGTCGAGACCTGTTGGATGGCTCAAGGATGTCCCATAAGGAACGACGCAAGAGCAGGGTTCTAAGGATGGATGCCTGAAGAGCCCAACTCGCATTTCAATTGTCTCCTAGCGACAAGGCAGGTTCAATCTGCTGGCTCTGGAGTAGCAACCGAGGGGGTTTAGTTGAAATGGACTCTCCTGAGGATGGGTCATAATTTGGGATTGTGTCCATGGAGATATTCAAATGGGGCAGTGGCTCCAGTGACCTGAAGTTTTCTCCTAACTGGAGGTTATGACACAGCTCCATAGAGCAAGATTCCCATGTGGAGACGAGATTTTTTCTGATAGGTAGCTCTGGAAACCCCCTTATGCTGGTATTGGAATCCAGGCCACTGAGGAGAGATGCCTGAGAACAAAAGCAATGGATCCAATTGGGGCCTAGGTGTCTGTCTTGTTCAATATTCTTTTCTATGGATATCTGTCTAAGGTTCTGATTGGAGGTAGTGGCTCAGCTTGTGCCAGAGGGTCCCTGTATGTCCAGGACATCCTACACTATTGGGATGGCCTCAGAGATTTTGGATGATTCTCCTAATCTGTCAGGTTGTGCCAAATGAATGAGCAGAATTCCCTTGGAGAGGGCAGGCATAGTCCTGAGGTGTGGCTCCATGGGGCCCAGCCTTTAGAATGTGTGGGTGAGGACAATGGAGACAGAAATCTGAAAACACAAACTCGGCTTAGGTTTGGGGACATAGGTATGGCAGGCCCGATCTACAGACCTTGAGAATTTTGGGGGCTCTGAACAAAGGGAAAGTGTGTGGCGCTTTTTCAGGTTTTTGTCTCCGGATTTTGTGTCAATGGTGGCCGTGGAATGTCAGGCTGGCCTCATCGACCATGGACGAGTATTTCTCTCTGTGGATTTGGCCAGATTCCAATTGTTTTGGGTCATTCTTTGGATGGTAGGAGTCCTTACTTTTTTTTTTTTCTTTATCTTGTTTTTTTTTTTTTTTTTTTTTTTTTACCTTATGTGTCCCACCAAAGAGGGATTCCAGAAAAGAGCTCTGAATAAGGTTGACTAGACTTCTCAAGCTCTGGCTAGGATTGGGGGAGTAGGGGCATGGCAAGTCCCATATGCAGGCTCTTGGTCCAGCCGCGCAGAGGCTTTACTTGAGGCCATGGTTGATGCTTAGGGTCCTAATGTGTGTTTGTGCCCATCGCAGCCCTCAAGCGTGTCTGAGGCCTCATGGGCCATGCTGGGTTCTCATATACTGAACGTTGGACAACATGCCAACCACAAGGTTTCTGGTCATGGGGAAGGTGAAGTTCTGATTTCTGCATCACGTACATCACTTAGTTGTGAGTGGAGATAATGTCTAGGTTCTGAAGCCTGAAGACCAAGGTTGGGAAGAGATGATGACCTAAGGCCATGGCATGTTCGATGTGTTCAGTGTGAGGCCAGGTGTCTGGGTGTCGGTCACGAGGTCTGGGGTCAGGCTGTTTCAGACAGGGCATTAGTGCCCAGGCTAGACTGTATAATTGGGGTACAGTCTAGAGAATTGCAGGTTGATCCTCATTTGATGTTTCTGGGTAGACCCCTAGGGCAAAGTCTCTCTTCTGGAGGGCAGGCAGAGTGCTGCATTTTGTCTCCAGAATTCCCAAAGTGGAAGGCTTGTGGGCCAGGAGTGTGAGGATGGAAGTCTGAGAATGCGAGCTGGCTTAGGTTTTGGGGCGAGGGCAAGGCAGGCACACTCTGCAGAGCTGAATTGAGATCTCATGCATCTGAGGTCAGGGCGAGGATCAGACGGGAGTTTCTGTCCATGATGTCCTCTACCTGAAGGTGGAGGCATCACGAGGCCATGGAGGTTTTCCCACGGTGCGAGTGTGTGATGCTGCAAACCACAAGGATTCCTTCTTCAGGACAGTTGAGACCTGTTGAATGGATCAAGGACACCCCATTAGGAATTTCTCCAGAGCAGAGTTCTAACATGGATACCTGGGCAACGAACTCGCATTCCAATTGTCTCCTAGTGACAAAGCAGGTTTGATCTGCTGGCACTGGGTGAGCAACCGCCAGGTTTGTGTTGAAATGGACTCTCCTGAGGATGGGTCATAATGTGGGATTGTGTCCATTGAGACATTGGAATGGGGCGGTGGCTCCAGTGACGTGAAATTTTCTCCTAACTGGAGGTTTTGACACAGTTCCATATAGCATGATTCCCATGTGGCATGCGATTTGTTCTGATTGGTAGCTCCAGAAACCCCCATGTGCTGGTATTGGAATCCAGGCCTCTGAGGAGAGATACATGAAAACAAAAGCAATGAATTCGTTTAGGGCCTAGGTGCCTGTCCTGTTCAATCTTCTTTTCTATGGATATCTATCTACAGGTCTGATTGGAGGTAGTGGCTCAGCTTGTGGCAGATGGTCCCTGTTTGTCCCGGACATCCTTCAATATTGGGGTGGCCTCGGGGACTTCGGATGTTTCTCCTAATCTGTCAGGTTGTGCCAAAGGAATGAGCAGAATTCCCATGGAGAGGGCAGGCACAGTCCTGAGGTGTGGCTCCATGGGGCCAAGCCTTGAGGGTGTGTGGGCCAGGACAATGGAGACAGAAGTCTGAAAACACAAACTTGTCTTAGGTTTGGGGACATAGGTATGGCAGGCCCGATCTACAGACCTTGAGAATTTTGGGGGCTCTGAACAAAGGGAAAGTGTGTGGCGCTTTTTCAGGTTTTTGTCTCCGGATTTTGTGTCAATGGTGGCCGTGGAATGTCAGGATGGCCTCATCAGCCATGGACGAGTATTTCTCTCTGTGCATTTGGCCCAATTCCAAGTGTTTGCGGTCATTCTTTGGACGGTAGGAGTCCTTTCTCTATTTTTTTTTAACCTCATGTGTCCCACCAAGGAGGGATTCTAGAGAAGAGATCTGAGTAGGGGTGACTAGACTTCTCAAGCACTGGTTAAGGTTTGGGGAGTAGGGGCATGGTAATCTCCATATATGGGCTCTTGGTCCAGCCCCAGAGAGGCTTTACTTGAGGCCAGGGTTCATGCTTAGGGTCCTAATGTGTGTTTGTGCCCATCGCAGCCCTCAAGCATGTCTGAGGCCTCATGGGCCATGCTGGTTTCTCCTACACTGCACGTTGGACAACATGCCAACCACAGGGTTTCTGGTCATGGGGAAGGAGGAGTTCTGATATCTGCATCACGTACACGGCATGGCAGTGAGTAGAGATAAGGTCTAGATTCTGAAGCCTGAAAACCGAGGTTGGTAAGAGATGACGACCTAAGGCCATGGTGGGTCCGATGCACTTAGTGTGCGGCCAGATGTCTGTGTCCATCATGAGGTCTGGGCTCAGGCTATGTCATGCAGGGCATTAGTCCCCAGGCTAGACTGTATAATTGGGGTACAGTCGAGTGATGTGAAGGTTGGTCCTCATTTGGGGTTTCTGGTTGGCCCCATAGGGCAAAGATTTTCTTCTGGAGGGCAGGCAGAGTGCTGCATTCTGGCTCCAGAAATGCCAACTTCAGGGCTTGTGGGCCAGGTGTTTTTGGACAGAAGTCTGAGAACACAAGTTCAGCTTAGAATTCGCAGCGGTGACATGGCAGGCACACTCTACAGACCTGAAATGAGATCTCGTGCATCTGAAGTCAGGGCGAGGATCAGATGTTTGCTTAGGTTGGAGTTTCTGTACATGATGTCCCCTTCATGAAGGTGGGGGGGCATCAGGAAACCATGGAAGATTTCCAACTTTGTGAGTGTGTGATGCTCCAAACCACAAGGATTCCGTCAGCGGGACAGTCACGACCTTTTGGATGGATCAAGGACGTCCCATAAGAAATGCTCCAAAGCACAGTTCTAATGATGGATGCCTGGGCAGTCCAACTTGCATTCCAGTTGTGTCCTAGTGAAAAGGAGGATTCGATCTGCTGTCACTGGGGGAACAACCGAGGGGGCTGAATTGAAATGGACTCTCATGAGGATCAGTCATGATGTGGATTTGTGTCCATGGATCCCTTGGAATGGGGCAGTGGCTCTGTTGCCCTGAAGAATTCTCCTAACCTGAGGTTTTGATGCAGCTCCAAAGAGCAAGTTTCCCATGTAGAGACGAGATTTGTTCTGAAACCCCCACAACCTGGTATTGGAAACCAAGCATCTGGGGAACAATGCCTGGAATCCAAATCAATGGATCTGATTACGGTCTAGGGGCCTGTCCTTTTCAATATTCTCCTCTGAGTGTCTCTGTCTAAGATTCAGAATGGAGGTACTGCTCAGCTTGTGTCAGATCACCCATGTTTGTTGGGGGAGGCCAACACTATTGGGCTCGTCTTGGGAATTGGAGGTTTCTCCTAATCTGTAAGGTTGTGGCAAATGAAACGGGCAGAGTTCCCTTGGAGAGCACTGGCACAGTCCTTAGGTGTGACACCACCTTTCTGGGTGTCATCCAGGAGGTCCAGGCTCAGGCTGTGTCAGACAGGGCATTAGTGCCAAGCTTAGACTGTATAATTGGAGTAAAGTTGAGTGGCATGCAGGTTGATCCTCATTTGGCGTTTCTGGGTAGCCCCAGGGGCAACGTTTTTCTTCTGGAGGGAAGGAAGAGTGCTGCATTGTGGCGACGGAATTCTCACACTGGAGGGCTTGTGGGCCAGAATTGTGAGGAAGGAAGTGAGAGAACACAAGCTAGGCTTCGGTTTTGGGTCAAGATCATGGCAGGCACACTCTGTAGAGCTAAATCTAAATCTCATGCATCTGAAGTCAGGGCGAGGATCAGACGTAGGCTCAGGTTGAAGTTTCTGTTCAGGATGGCCCCTTCATGATGGTGGGGGGCATCATGGGGCTATGGAGACTTTCCCACGATTGGCATTGTAAGTTGCTCCAATCGGCAAGGATTCCTTCTACAGGACAGTCGAGACCGGTCAGATTGCTCCAGGACGTCCCATGCGGAACCACGGCAGTGCAGGGTTCTAAGGATGGATTCCTGGAGTGCCCGCCTCACATTCCTATTGTCTCCTAGTGACAAGGCAGGTTCGATCTGCTTCTTTTGGGGAGCAACCAAAGGGGATGTGTTGAAATGGACTCGCCTGCGGATGGGTCATAATGCGGGTTTGTGTCCATGGAGACCTTGGAATGGGGTGTTGGCTGCTGGGACCTGAAGGTTTCCCTTAACTGGAGGTTGTGACACAGCTCCAAAATGCATGTTTCCCATGTGGAAATGAGATTTGTTCAGACTGGTACCTCTTGAAGAACACATATGCTGGTATTGGAAACCAGGCCTCTGAGGAGAGATGCCTGGAATCAAAAGCAATGAATCTGATTAGGGCCTAGGTGCCTGTCCGGTTCAATCTTCTTCTCTGGGGTTATCTGTCTATGGATCTGAGTTGAGGTAGTTGCTCATCTTGGGACAGATCACCCTGTTTGCCCTGAGTGGCCAACACTATTGGGAAGGCCTCAGGGACGTTGGAGTGTTCTCCTAATCTTTAGGGTTGTGGCCAATGGAATGGGCAGAATTTGCTTGGAGAAGGCAGGCACAGTCCTGAGGCATGGCTCCAGGGGCCCCAGCCTGGAGGGTGTGTGGGCCAGGACAGTGGGGACAGAAACCTGAAAACCCAAACTCAGCTTAGATTTGGGGACGTAGGTATGACATGCCTGATCTATAGACCGTGAGAAGAATTTATCAGGCTATGAACAAAGGGCAAGTGTGAGGCATATCTCCAGGCTTTTGTCTCTAGATTTTGTGTCAATGGTGGCCATGGAATGACGGGATGGCCTCTTTGGACATGGATGATTCTTTCTCTTTTAAGATTTGGTCAGATCCCACGTTTTGGGGCTCATTCAGGGGATGGAGGAGACCCTTCAATATTTTTTTTTCCTCAGGGGTTCCAGAGCAGAGACCTGAATAGGGGTGATTAGAACTCTCAACCTCTCATTAATATTGGGGGACTAGGGATGGCAATTCGGGTTCTTGGTCCAGACCCTGAGAGGCTTTACTTGAGGACAGGGCTCACACTGAGGGTCCCAATGTGTTTGTGCCCATTGCGGTTTTTCAAGCATGGGCGGGGACTCATGGGATACACTGGATTCTCCTACACTGAACGTTGGAAAACATGCCAACCACAAGGTTTCTTGCCTTGAGGAAGAAGGAGTTTCATTTCTGCATCACGTTCACCCCTGGGTAGTGAGTATATATAAGGTCTAGGTTCTGAAGCCTGAAAACCAAGGTTGAAAAGAGATGATGACCTAAAGCCATGGCGGGTCTGATGTGCTCAGTGTACAGCCAGCTGTCTGGGTGTCGGTTGAAAATTCAGACCTCAGGCTGTGCAAGACAGGGCATTAACGCCGAAGCGAAACTGTATAATTGGGGTAGAGTCAAGTGGCATGCAGGTTGATCCTCATTTGGTGTTTCTGGTTAGCCCCATAGGACAACGTTTCCCTTCTGGAGGGCAGTAAGAGTGCTGCATTGTGTCTCTCCAGAATTCCCTAACTGGAGGGCTGGTGGGCTCGGAGTGTGAGGACGAAGTCTGAGAACAATAGCTAGGTTTTGCTTCGGGGCGGGGTTTCGGCAGGCACACTCTGCAGAGTTGAATCAAGATTTCGTGCATCTGAAGTCAGGGCGAGGATTAGACGTTGGCTCAGGTTGGAGTTTCTGTCCAAGATGGCTCTTTCATGAAGGGGACAGTGCACCACGAGGCCACAGAGCTTTTCCCATGATGGGAGTTGTGAGGTGCTCCAAAGCGCAAGGATTCCTTCTGCAGGACAGCTGTGACCTGTTGGATGGCTCCAGGAGGTCCCATATGGAATTACTTCAGAGTAGTTTTCTACAGATGGATGCCTAGCCAGCCCGCCTCACATTCCAATTGTCTCCTAGTGACAAGATAGGTTCGATCTGCTGGCTCCAGGGGAGCACCCAAGGGCACTGAGTTGAAATAGACTCTCTTGCAGATGGGTCCTAATGTGGGATTGTGTCCATGGAGACCTTGGAAAGAGGTGGTGGCACCGGGGCCCTGAAGGATTTTCCTAGCCGGAGGTTTTGACACATCTTGAAAGAGCACGTTTCCCATGTGGAGAAGACATTTGTTCTGACTGATGCCTCAGGAAACCCCCATATGGTGGTATTGAAAACCAGGCCTCTGAGGTTCTGACATAGCTCCTCGAGCAAGTTTCCAATGTGCAGACAAGACTGGCTCTGAAGGAGCCTATGGAAACCCCATAGGCTGGTATTGGAAACCAGGCCTCTTAGAAGAGATGCCTGGAAACGAAAGCAATGGATCTGATTAGGGCCTAGGGGCCTGTCCAGTTCAATGTTCTTCTCTGGGTACATCTGTCTCCGAGTCTGTATGGAGCTAGTTGCTCAGCTAGTGTCAGATCACCCCTGTTTGTTCCAAGCAGCCTACAATATTGGGATGGTCCCAGGGACATTGGAGATTTCTCCTGATTTATATGGTTGTGGCCAATGGAATATGAAGAATTCCCTATGAGAGGGCAAAAACAATCCTGATGTGTGGTTCCAGGGGCCCTAGCATGGAGGGTGTGTGTTTTCACACAACTGTCCAAACAGCCCTGGCCTACACAACCTACAGGCTCAGACCCCTGGAGCCAAACCTGAGGACTGTACTTGTCCCTCAGAGGGAATTGTGTGTGCCCATTCCAAAGGCCACAACCCTTCTAATAGGATAAACCTCCAAAGTCCCTGATCCATCTCAATAGTGGTGGCTTCCCAGGAAAAACAGGGGTAATCTGAGCCCAACTGAGCACCTACCTGCACTCAGACCCATAGAAAGATGTCCCCAGATGTAAAAAGGAAAGAACAGGCCCCTAGGCACTAATCAGATCCATTGCTTTGGTTTCCAGGCATCTCTCCTCAGAGGCCTGGATTTCAAAAGCAGCATATAGCTGTTTCTGACTCACCCATCAGAAAACATCTCATCTACACATGGGAAACTTGCACGATGGGGCTGTGTCAAAGCCTCTGTTTAGGAGAACCCTTTAGGGCCCCAGTGCCACCGCTTCATTCCAAGGTCTCCATAGACACAAAAGCACATTAGGACCGATCCCCAGGGGTGTCCATTTCAACTCAGCGTCCACGGTTGCTCCCCACAGATCCAGATCTAACCTGTCTTGTTGCTAGGAGACAATTGAAATGCGAGGTGGGCTACCCATCCAACCATCCTTAGAACCCTGCTCAGAATCATTGGCCTGGAGCCAAACAACAGGTCTCAATTGTCCTGCAGAAGACTCTCTGCAGTTTGGAGATTCTCACAACTCCCATCGTGGGAAAACACCCATGGCGCCGTGATGCCCCCCCCCCATTCATGAAGGGGCCATCAGGGACAGTAACTCCAACCTGAGCGAAGGTATGATCCTCGCCCTGACTTCAGATGCACGAGATCTCGATTCAGGTCTGTAGATTGTGCCTGCCATGGCCTCACCCAGAAACCTAAGCCTAGCTTGTGTTCTCAGACTTTTGTCGTCAGACTTCTGGCCCACAAGCCCTCCAGTTTGGCAATCCAGAACTACAATGCAGCACTCTGCCGGCGCTCCAGAAGAAAAACATTGTCCTCTGGGGCTACCCAGTAACCCCAAATGAGGATCAACCTGCACCGACATTGGCTGTACCCCCAATACATAGGCTGACCAGGGCACTAATGCCCTTTCTGACACAGCCTGAGCCTGGATCCCGTGGACCCTCCCAGACAGCTGGCCGGAAACTGAGCCCATCGAGCCACCATGGCCTTAGGTCGTCATCTCTTCCCAACCTCGGTTTTCAGGTTTCAGAACCTAGACCTTATCTCCAATCGCTGCCCAGGGTTGAAGGTGATGCAGAAATCAGAACTCCTTCCCCATGGCAAGATACCTTGTGGTTGGCATGTTGTCCAACGTTCAGTGTAGTTGAAACCAGTGTGGCCCATGAGGCCCCGCCCATGATCGCGGGCCCCATTGGTCAAAAACACACATTGTGACGCTTAGGCTGAGCCCAGTCCTCAAGTAAGGCCACTCAGTGGCTAGATGAAGAGATAGCATATTGGACTTGCCATGCCCCTAGGCCCCAATTTTTAACCATAGTTCGGGTTGTCCCTTCAGTCTTCCCCACGGCTTGGCTTTGGAATTCCTCTTTTGGTGGGACACCTGAGGTAACAAACCTGAAATGAGTCCTCCCATCCCACAGATTGACAAAAAGCAATTGGGAATCGGGCCAAATCCTCAGAGAGGAAGATTCGTCCATGGCCCATGAGGCCTCCCCGACATTCCACGGCCATCGCTGATACAAAATCCAGAGACAAAAGCCAGAGCAAGCAACTCAGACTCGCACTTTCTTCGTATCCTGAAGAGTTCTTCTCATGGTTTGTAGATCAGGCCTGCCATAACTATGTCCCCAAACCTAAGCTGAGTTTGTGTTTTCAGACTTCTGTCCTCAAAGTCTTGGGCCACACACCCTCCAGGCTGGGCTTCTGGAGCCACACATTAGGACTGTGCCTACCAATCCATGGGAATTCTGCCCATTCCATGGTCCAAAATCGTACAAATTAGGATAAACCTCCAAAGACCCTGAGGCCATCCCAATATATTTGGTCGCCCTGAACAAACAAGGGCTGTCTGACACCAGCTGATAATCGACCTCCACTCATACCATAGATGGATGTCCCCAGAAAAGAAGTTTGAACCAGACAGGACCCTAGGCCATAATAGGATCCATTGCTTTGGGTTACAGGCATGTGTCCTCAAAAGACTGATTCCAATACGAGCATAGGGGTTTTCCTGAGGCACCCATCAGAACTCATCTCGTCTCCACAAGGAAACCTGTGCATGGGAGCCATGTCCAAAGCTTAGGAGAGTACTTCAGGGTCCCGGTGCCAACGCCCGATTCCAAGGCCCTCATGGACACAAAAACACATTAGGACCCATCCTCAGGAAAGTCCCTTTCAAGTCCGCCACCCCGGTTGCTCCCGCAGAGCCATCAGATCTAAACTGTCTTTTTGCTAGGAGAAAATTGGAGTGCGAGGCCGGCTACCCAGGCATCCATCCGCGAACGGTGCTCTGGAGTCATTCCATATGGAATGTCCTGGAGCTGTCCAACAGGTATCAATTGTCCCGCAGGAGGAATCCTTGAAGGGGGCATCCCACAACTCCCAACGTGGGAAAACCTCAATGGCCTCGAGATTCTGCTCCCTTCATGAAGCGGCCGTCATGCTCAGAAACTCCAACCTGAGCCAACGTCTGATCCTCGCCATGACTTCACATGGATGAGATATTGGTTCAGATATGCAGGGGCTACCTGCCATGCCCCCCCGAAACCCAAGTCTAGCTTGTCTTCTCAGACTTCCGTCCTCACACTCCTGGCCCCGAAGCCCTCAAGTTTGGCAATTCCGGACCCACAATGCAGCACTCTGCCTGCCCTCTAGAAAAAAAATTGTTGCCTCATGAGCTGCCCAGGCACCTTAAATGAGGGTAAACCTACACAGCACTTTACTTTACCCAAATTATATAGTCTAACCTGGGCACTAATGCACTGTCGAACACAACCTGAGCCAGGACCTCCTGACCAACCCCCAGAAAGCTGACCGCACACTGAGCACATAAATCCCGCCATGGCCTTAGGCCATCATCTCTTCCCTACCTCAGTTTTCAGGTTTCAGAACGAGACCTTATCTGCAATCACTGCCCAGGGGTGAGTGTGATGCAGAAATCAGAACTCCTCTTTACCCATGGCAAGAACCCTTGTAGTTGGCACGTTGTTCAACGTTTAGTTTAGGAGAAACCAGCATTCACCCTGAGGCCCCACCCATTCTTGAGTGTTACGAGGGCATACACACGCATTGTGACCCTCAGCATAAGTCCTGACCTCTAGTAAGTCCTCTCAGTGGCTGGACCATTAGATGTCATAATGGGCTTGACATGTCCCTAGGCCCCAATTTTTAACCAGATTTCTTATTGTCCAGTCGCCCCATCCCAGGGCTCTACTCTGGAATCCATCATTTGGTGGGACACCTGAGGTTAAAAAAGAAAACAACAACAACAACAACAAAAACGGACTTCTTCCAGCCCACAGAATGAACCGAAACTCTTTGGACGGGGCCAAACCACCAGAGAGTAAGACTCGTCCATTTCCCATGAAGTCACCCAGAAATTGCACGACCATGAGTGACACGATATCCAGAGACAAAAACTTGAGCAGGAGCCTCACACTCGCCCTTCTTTCAAATCCCGAAGGGTTCTCCTCATGGTCTGTAGATCAGTCCTGCCATACCTATGACCCGAAACATAAGCCGAGTTTGTGTTTTCAGACAACTGTCCAAACAGCTCTGGCCTACACAACCTACAGGCTCAGGCCCCTGGAGCCAAACCTAAGGACTGTACTTGCCCTCTCCAAGGGAATTGTGTGTGCCCATTCCAATGGCCACAGCCCTTCTAATAGGATAAACCTCCAAAGTCCCTGATCCATCTCAATAGTGGTGGCTTCCCAGGAAAAACAGGGGCAATCTGAGCCCAAATGAGCACCTACCTGCACTCAGACCCATAGACAGATGTCCCCAGAGGTAAAAAGGAAAGAACAGGCCCCTAGGCACTCATCAGATCCATTGCTTTGGTTTCCAGGCATCTCTCCTCAGATTCCTGGATTTCAAAAGCAGCATATAGCTGTTTCTTGACTCACCCATGAGAAAACATCTCATCTACACATAGGAAACTTGCACGTTGGAGCTGTGTCAAAGCCTCTGTTTAGGAGAACCCTTTAGGGCCCCAGTGCCACCGCTTCATTCCAAAGTCTCCATAGACAAAAAAGCACGTTAGGATCCATCCCCAGGGGTGTCCATTTCAACTCAGCGTCCTCGGTTGCTCCCCACAGATCCAGGACATCTAACCTGTCTTGTTGCTAAGAGACAATTGGAATGCGAGGTGGGATACCCAGCCATCCATACTTAGAACCCTGCTCAGAATCATTGGCCTGGAGCCAAACAACAGGTCTCAATTGTCCTGCAGAAGACTCTCTGCAGTTTGGACCTTCTCACATCTCCCCTCGTGGGAAAACACCCATGGCCTCTTGATGCCTCCCCCAATCATGAAGGGGTTATCAGGGACAGAAACTCCAACCTGAGCGATAGTCTGATACTCGCCTGATTCAGATGCATGAGATCTCGATTCAGGTCTGTAGATTGTGCGTGCCATGGCCTCACCCAGAAACCTAAGCCTAGCTTGTGTTCTCAGACTTTTGTCGTCAGACTACTGGCCCACAAGCCCTCCAGTTTGGCAATCCAGAACTACAATGCAGCACTCTGCCGGCCCTCCAGAAGAAAAACATTGTCCTCTGGGGCTACCCAGTAACCCCAAATGAGAATCAACCTGCACTGACCTTGGCTGTACCCTAAATACTTAGGCTGACCAGGGCACTAATGCCCTTTCTGACACAGCCTGAGCCTGGAACCCGTGGACCCTCCCAGACAGCTGACCGCACACTGAGCACATCGAGCCGCCATGGCCTTAGGTCGTCATCTCTTCCCAACATCGGTTTTCAGGTTTCAGAACCTAGACCTTATCTCCAATCACTGCCCAGGGTTGAAGGTGATGCAGAAATCAGAACTCCTTCCCCCCATGGCAAAAAACCTTGTGGTTGGCATGTTGTCCAACGTTCAGTGTAGTTGAAACCAGTGTGGCCCATGAGGCCCCGCCCATCTCGCGGGCCACATTGGTCACAAACACACATTGTGACCGTCAGGCTGAGCCCAGTCCTCAAGTAAGGTCACTCAGTGCCTGGATGAAGAGATAGCATATTGGGCTTGCCATGCCCCTAGGCCCCAATTTTTTACCATAGTTCGGGTTGTTCCTTCAGTCTTCCCCACGGCTTGGCTTTGGAATTTCTCTTTTGGTGGGACACCTGAGGTAACAAAACTGAAATGAGTCCTCCCATCCCACAGATTGACGAAAAGCAATTGGGAATCGGGCCAAATCCTCAGAGAGGAAGATTCATCCATGGCCCATGAGGCCTCCCCGACATTCCATGGCCATCGCTGATACAAAATCCAGAGACAAAAGCCTGAGCAAGCACCTCAGACTCGCACTTTCTTCGTATCCTGAAGAGTTCTTCTCATGGTGTGTAGATCAGGCCTGCCATACCTACGTCCCCAAAACTAAGCTGAGTTTGTGTTTTCAGACTTCTGTCCTCAATGTCTTGGGCCACACACCCTCCAGGCTGGGCCCCTGGAGCCACACATTAGGACTGTGCCTACCAATCCATGGGAATTCTGCCCATTCCATGGTCCAAAATCGTACAAATTAGGAGAAACCTCCAAAGTCCCTGAGGCCATCCCAATATATTTGGTCGCCCTGAACAAACAAGGGCTGTCTAACGCCAGCTGATAATCGACCTCCACTCATACCATAGATGGATGTCCCCAGAGAAGAAGATTGAACCAGACAGGACCCTAGGCCATAATAGGATCCATTCCTTTGGGTTACAGGCATGTGTCCTCAAAAGCCTGATTCCAATACGAGCATAGGGGTTTTCCTGAGGCACCCATCAGAACTCATCTCGTCTCCACAAGGAAACCTGTGCATGGGAGCCATGTCCAAAGCTTAGGAGAGTACTTCAGGGTCCCGCTGCCACCGCCCGATTCCAAGGACCTCATGGACACAAAAACACATTAGGACCCATCCTCAGGAAAGTCCCTTTCAACTCCGCCACCCCGGTTGCTCCCGCAGAGCCATCAGATCTAAACTGTCTTTTTGCTAGGAGACAATTGGAATGCGAGGCGGGCTTCCCAGGCATCCATCCGCGAACGGTGCTCTGGAGTCATTCCATATGGGATGTCCTGGAGCTGTCCAACAGGTCTCAATTGTCCCGCAGAAGGAATCCTTGAAGGGGGCATCCCACAACTCCCAACGTGGGAAAACCTCAATGGCCTCGAGATTCCGCTCCCTTCATGAAGCGGCCGTCATGCTCAGAAACTTCCACCTGAGCCAACGTCTGATCCTCGCCCTGACTTCAGATGCATGAGATATTGGTTCAGATCTGCAGGGGGTACCTGCCGTGCCCTCGCCCTGAAACCCAAGTCTAGCTTGTCTTCTCAGACTTCTGTCCTCACACTCCTGGCCCTGAAGCCCTCAAGTTTAGGCAATTCCGGACCCACAATGCAGCACTCTGCCTGCCCTTTAGAAAAAAAATTATTGTCTCAACCTGCCCAGGCACCTTAAATGCGGGTAAACCTACGCAGCACTCGACTTTACCCAAATTATATAGTCTAACCTGGGCACTAATGCACTGTCGAACACAACCTGAGCCCGGACCTCCTGACCAACACCCAGAAAGCTGACCGCACAATGAGCACATAAAACCCGCCATGGCCTTAGGTCATCATCTCTTCCCTACCTCAGTTTTCAGGCTTCAGAACCGTGACCTTATCTCCAATCACTGCCCAGGGGTGAGTGTGATGCAGAAGTCAGAACTCCTCCTTACCCATGGCAAGAACCCTTGTGGTTGGCACGTTGTCCAACGTTCAGTGTAGGAGAAACCAGCATTGACCCTGAGGCCCCGCCCATTCTTGAGTGCGACGAGGGCATACACACGCATTGTGACCCTCAGCATGAGTCCTGTCCTCTAGTAAGTCCTCTCAGTGGCTGGACCATTAGATGTCATAATGGGCTTGACATGTCCCTAAGGCCCCAATTTTTAACCAGATTTCTGATTGTCCAGTCGCCCCTCACCAGGGCTCTACTCTGGAATCCATCATTTGGTGGGACACCTAGGTTAAAAAAGAAAACAACAACAACAACATCAACAAAAAAACGGACTTCTTCCAGCCCACAGAATGACCCCAAACTCTTTGGACGGGGCCAAACCACCAGTGAGTAAGACTCGTCCATTTCCCATGAAGTCACCCAGAAATTGCACGACCATGAGTGACACGATATCCAGAGACAAAAACTTGCGCAGGAGCCTCACACTCGCCCTTCTTTCAAATCCCGAAGAGTTCTCCTCATGGTCTGTAGATCAGTCCTGCCATACCTATGACCCGAAACATAAGCCGAGTTTGTGTTTTCAGACAACTGTCCAAACAGCCCTGGCCTACACAACCTACAGGCTCAGGCCCCTGGAGCCAAACCTGAGGACTGTACTTGCCCTCTCCAAGGGAATTGTGTGTGCCCATTCCAATGGCCACAACCCTTCTAATAGGATAAACCTCCAAAGTCCCTGATCCATCTCAATAGTGGTGGCTTCCCAGAAAGACAGGGGCAATCTGAGCCCAACTGAGCACCTACCTGCACTCAGACCCATAGACAGATGTCCCCAGAGGTAAAAAGGAAAGAACAGGCCCCTAGGCACTAATCAGATCCATTGCTTTGGTTTCCAGGCATCTCTCCTCAGTGGCCTGGATTTCAAAAGCAGCATATAGCTGTTTCTTGACTCACCCATCAGAAAACATCTCATCTACACATGGGAAACTTGCACGTTGGAGCTGTGTCAAAGCCTCTGTTGAGGAGAACCCTTTAGGGCCCCAGTGCCACCGCTTTATTCCAAGGACTCCATAGACACAAAAGCACGTTAGGACCCATCCCCAGGGGTGTCCATTTCAACTCAGCGTCCTCGTTTGCTCCCCACAGATCCAGGAGATCTAACCTGTCTTGTTGCTAGGAGACAATTGGAATGCGAGGTGGGCTACCCAGCCATCCATCCTTAGAACCCTGCTCAGAATCATTGGCCTGGAGCCAAACAACAGGTCTCAATTGTCCTGCAGAAGACTCTCTGCAGTTTGGAGATTCTCACAACTCCCATCGTGGGAAAACACCCATGGCCTCGTGATGCCCCCCCCCCATTAATGAAGGGGCCATCAGGGACAGAAACTCCAACCTTAACGATCGTCTTATCCTCGCCCTGAATTCAGATGCACGAGATCTCGATTCAGGTCTGTAGATTGTTCCTGCCATGGCCTCACCCAGAAACCTAAGCCTGGCTTGTGTTCTCAGACTTTTGTCGTCAGACTACTGGCCCACAAGCCCTCCAGTTTGGCAAACCAGAACTACAATGCAGCACTCTGCTGGCCCTCCAGAGGAAAAACATTGTCCTCTGGGTCTACCCAGTAATTCCAAATGAGGATCAACCTGCACCGACATTGGCTGTACCCCAAATACATAGGCTGACCAGGAAACTAATGCCCTTTCTGACACAGCTTGAGCCTGGACCCCCTGGACCCGACCAGACAGCTGGCCGCACACTGAGCACATCGAGCCGCCATGGCCTTAGGTCGTCATCTCTTCCCAACCTCGGTTTTCAGGTTTCAGAACCTAGACCTTATCTCCAATCACTGCCCAGGTTTGAAGGTGATGCAGAAATCAGAACTCCTTCCCCATGGCAAGAAACCTTGTGGTTGGCATGTTGTCCAACGTTCAGTGTAGTTGAAACCAGTGTGGCCCATGAGGCCCCGCCCATGCTCGCGGGCCACATTGGTCACAAACACACATTGTGACGCTCAGGCTGAGCCCAGTCCTCAAGTAAGGCCACTCAGTGGATGGATGAAGAGATAGCATATTGGGCTTGCCATGCCCCTAGGCCCCAATTTTTAACCATAGTTCGGGTTGTCCCTTCAGTCTTCCCCACGGCTTGGCTTTGGAATTCCTCTTTTGGTGGGACACCTGAGGTAACAAAACTGAAATGAGTCCTCCCATCCCACAGATTGACGAAAAGCAATTGGTAATCGGGCCAAATCCTCAGAGAGGAAGATTCTTCCTAGGCCCCTGAGGCCTCCTCGACATTCCACGGCCTTCGCTGATACAAAATCCAGAGACAAAAGCCTGAGCAAGCGCCTCAGACTCGCACTTTCTTCGTATCCTGAAGAGTTCTTCTCATGGTTTGTGATCGGGCCTGCCATACGTAAGTCCCCAAACCTAAGCTGAATTTGTGTTTTCAGACTTCTGTCCTCAAAGTCTTGGGCCCCACACCCTCCAGGCTGGGCCCCTGGAGCCACACATTAGTACTGTGCCTACCAATCCATGGGAATTCTGCCCATTCCATGGTCCAAAATCGTACAAATTAGAAGAAACCTCCAAAGTCCCTGAGGCCATCCCAATAGTGTAGGTCGCCCGGAACAAACAAGGGCTGTCTGACACCAGCTGATAATCGACCTCCACTCATACCATAGATGGATGTCCCCAGAGAAGAAGATTGAACCAGACAGGACCCTAGGCCATAATAGGATCCATTGCTTTGGGTTACAGGCATGTGTCCTCAAAAGCCTGATTCCAATATGAGCATAGGGGGTTTCCTGAGGCACCCATCAGAACTCATCTCGTCTCCACAAGAAAACCTGTGCATGGGAGCCATGTCCAAAGCTTAGGAGAGTACTTCAGGTTCCCGGTGCCACCGCCCCATTCCAAGGCCTTCATGGACACAAAAACACATTAGGACCCATCCTCAGGAAAGTCCATTTCAACTTAGCCAACCCAGTTGCTCCCGCAGAGCCATCAGATCTAAACTGTCTTGTTGCTAGGAGACAATTGGAAAGCGAGGCGGGCTACCCAGGCATCCATCCGCGAACGGTGCTCTGGAGTCATTCCATATGGGATGTCCTGGAGCTGTCCAACAGATCTCAATTGTCCCGCAGAAGAAATCCTTGAAGGGGGCATCCCACAACTCCCAACGTGGGAAAACCTCAATGGCCTCGAGATTCCGCTCCCTTCATGAAGCGGCCATCATGCTCAGAAACTCACACCTGAGCCAAAGTCTGATCCTCGCCCTGACTTCAGATGCATGAGATATTGGTTCAGATCTGCAGGGGGTACCTGCCGTGCCCTCGCCCTGAAACCCAAGTCTAGCTTGTCTTCTCAGACTTCCGTCCTCACACTCCTGGCCCCGAAGCCCTCAAGTTTGGCAATTCCGGACCCACAATGCAGCACTCTGCCTGCCCTCTAGAAAAAAAATTATTGCCTCAACCTGCCCAGGCACCTTAAATGCGGGTAAACCTACGCAGCACTGGCCTTTACCCAAATTATATAGTCTAACCTGGGCACTAATGCACTGTCGAACACAACCTGAGCCCGGACCTCCTGACCAACACCCAGAAAGCTGACCGCATACTGAGCACATAAACCCGCCATGGCCTTAGGTCATCATCTCTTCCCTACCTCAGCTTTCAGGCTTCAGAACCGAGACCTTATCTCCAATCACAGCCCAGGGGTGAGTGTGATGCAGAAATCAGAACTCCTCCTTTCCCATGGCAAGAACCTCTGTGGTTGGCACGTTGTCCAACGTTCAGTGTAGGAGAAACCAGCATTCACCCTGAGGCCCCGCCCATTCTTGAGTGCGACGAGGTCATACACACACATTGTGACCCTCAGCATGAGTCCTGTCCTCTAGTAAGTCCACTCAGTGGCTGGACCATTAGATGTCATAAGGGGCTTGACATGTCCCTAAGGCCCCAATTTTTAACCAGATTTCTGATTGTCCAGTCGCCCCTCACCAGGGCTCTACTCTGGAATCCATCATTTGGTGGGACACCTGAGGTTAAAGAAGAAAAGAACAACAACAACAACAAAAAAAAAACGGACTTCTTCCAGCCCACAGAATGACCCCAAACTCTTTGGACGGGGCCAAACCACCAGTGAGTAAGACTCGTCCATTTCCCATGAAGTCACCCAGAAATTGCACGACCATGTGTGACACGATATCCAGAGACAAAAACTTGAGCAGGAGCCTCACACTCGCCCTTCTTTCAAATCCCGAAGAGTTCTCCTCATGGTCTGTAGATCAGTCCTGCCATACCTATGACCCGAAACATAAGCCGAGTTTGTGTTTTCAGACAACTGTCCAAACAGCCCTGGCCTACACAACCTACAGGCTCAGGCCCCTGGAGCCAAACCTGAGGACTGTACTTGCCCTCTCCAAGGGAATTGTGTGTGCCCATTCCAATGGCCACAACCCTTCTAATAGGATAAACCTCCAAAGTCCCTGATCCATCTCAATAGTGGTTGCTTCCCAGTAAAGACAGGGGCAATCTGAGCCCAACTGAGCACCTACCTGCACTCAGACCCATAGACAGATGTCCCCAGAGGTAAAAAGGAAAGAACAGGCCCCTAGGCACTAATCAGATCCATTGCTTTGGTTTCCAGGCATCTCACCTCAAAGGCCTGGATTTCAAAAGAAGCATATAGCTGTTTCTTGACTCACCCATCAGAAAACATCTCATCTACACATGAGAAACTTGCACGTTGGAGCTGTGTGAAAGCCTCTGTTGAGGAGAACCCTTTAGGGCCCCAGTGCCACCGCTTCATTCCAAGGTCTCCATAGACACAAAAGCACGTTAGGACCCATCCCCAGGGGTGTCCATTTCAACTCAGCGTCCTCGGTTACTCCCCACAGATCCAGGAGATCTAACCTGTCTTGTTGCTAGGAGACAATTGGAATGCGAGGTGGGCTACCACGCCATCCATCCTTAGAACCCTGCTCAGAATCATTGGCCTGGAGCCAAACAACAGGTCTCAATTGTCCTGCAGAAGACTCTCTGCAGTTTGGAGCTTCTCACAACTCCCATCGTGGGAAAACACCCATGGCCTCGTGATGCCCCCCCCCCATTCATGAAGGGGCCATCAGGGACAGAAACTCCAACCTGAGCGATCGTCTGATCCTCGCCCTGACTTCAGATGCACGAGATCTCGATTCAGGTCTGTAGATTGTGCGTGCCATGGCCTCAACCAAAAACCTAAGCCTAGCTTGTGTTCTGAGACTTTTGTCGTCAGACTACTGGCCCACAAGCCCTCCAGTTTGGCAATCCAGAACTACAATGCAGCACTCTGCCGGCCCTCCAGAATAAAAACATTGTCCTCTGGGGCTACCCAGTAACCGCAAATGAGGATCAACCTGCACCGACCTTGGCTGTACCCCAAATACATAGGCTGACCAGCACTAATGCCCTTTCTGACACAGCCTGAGCCTGGACTCCCTGGACCCTCCCAGACAGCTGGCCGCACACTGAGCACATCGAGCCGCCATGGCCTTAGGTCGTCATCTCTTCCCAACCTCGGTTTTCAGGTTTTCAGAACCTAGACCTTATCTCCAATCACTGCCCAGGCTTGAAAGTGATCCAGAGATCAGAACTCCTTCCCCCCATGGCAAAAAACCTTGTGGTTGGCATGTTGTCCAACGTTCAGTGTCGTTGAAACCAGTGTGGCCCATGAGGCCCCGCCCATGCTCGCGGGCCACATTGGTCACAAACACACATTGTGACGCTCAGGCTGAGCCCAGTCCTCAAGTAAGGCCACTCAGTGGCTGGATGAAGAGATAGCATATTGGGCCTGCCATGCCCCTAGACCCAATTTTTAACCATAGTTCGGGTTGTCCCTTCAGTCTTCCCCACGGCTTGGCTTTGGAATTCCTCTTTTGGTGGGACACCTGAGGTAACAAACCTGAAATGAGTCCTCCCATCCCACAGATTGACAAAAAGCAATTGGGAATCGGGCCAAATCCTCAGAGAGGAAGATTCGTCCGTGGCCCCTGAGGCCTCTCCGACATTCCACGGCCTTCGCTGATACAAAATCCAGAGACAAAAGCCTGAGGAAGCGCCTCAGACTCTCACTTTCTTCATATCCTGAAGAGTTTCTCTCATGGTTTGTGATCGGGCCTGCCATACCTACGTCCCCAAACCTAAGCTGATTTTGTGTTTTCAGACTTCTGTTCTCAAAGTCTTGGGCCACACACCCTCCAGGCTTGGCCCCTGGAGCCACACATTAAGACTGTGCCTACCAATCCATGGGAATTCTGCCCATTCCATGGTCCAAAATCGTACAAATTAGGAGAAACCTCCAAAGTCCCTGAGGCCATCCCAATAGTGTAGGTCGCCCAGAACAAACAAGGGCTGTCTGACACCAGCTGATAATCGACCTCCACTCATACCATAGATGGATGTCCCCAGAGAAGAAGATTGAACCAGACAGGACCCTAGGCCATAATAGGATCCATTGCTTTGGGTTACAGGCATGTGTCCTCAAAAGCCAGATTCCAATACGAGCATAGGGGTTTTCCTTAGGCACCCATCAGAACTCATCTCGTCTCCACAAGGAAACCTGTGCATGGGAGCCATGTCCAAAGCTTAGGAGAGTTCTTCAAGTTCCCGGTGCCACCGCCCCATTCCAAGGCCTTCATGGACACAAAAACACATTAGGACCCATCCTCAGGAAAGTCCATTTCAACTCAGCCAACCCGGTTGCTCCCGCAGAGCCATCAGATCTAAACTGTCTTGTTGCTAGGAGACAATTTTAATGCGAGGCGGGCTTCCCAGGCATCCATGGGCGAATGGTGCTCTGGAGTCATTCCATATGGGATACCCTGGAGCTGTCCAACAGGTCTCAATTGTCCCGCAGAAGGAATCCATGAAGGGGGCATCCCACAACTCCCAACGTGTGAAAACCTCAATGGCCTCGAGATTCCGCTCACTTCATGAAGTGGCCGTCATGCTCAGAAACTCCAACCTGAGCCAATGTCTGATCCTCGCCCTGACTTCAGATGCATGAGATATTGGTTCAGATCTGCAGGGGGTACCTGCCGTGCCCTCGCCCTGAAACCCAAGTCTAGCTTGTCTTCTCAGACTTCCGTCCTCACATTCCAGGCTCCGAAGCCCTCAAGTTTGGCAATTCCGGACCCACAATGCAGCACTCTGCCTGCCCTCTAGAAAAAAAATTATTGCCTCATGAGCTGCCCAGGCACCTTAAATGAGGGTAAACCTACACAGAACTCGACTTTACCCAAATTATATAGTCTAACCTGGGCACTAATGCACTGTCGAACACAACCTGAGCACGGACCTCCTGACCAACACCCAGAAAGCTGATCGCACACTGAGCACATAAAACCCGCCATGGCCTTAGGTCATCATCTCTTTCCTACCTCAGTTTTCAGGCTTCAGAACCGAGACCTTATCTCCAATCACTGCCCAGGGGTGAGTGTGATGCAGAAGTCAGAACTCCTCCTTACCCATGGCAAGAACCCTTGTGGTTGGCACGTTGTCCAACGTTCAGTGTAGGAGAAACCAGCATTCACCCTGAGGCCCCGCCCATTCTTGAGTGCGACGAGGGCATACACACGCATTGTTGCCCTCAGCATGAGTCCTGTCCTCTAGTAAGTCCTCTCAGTGGCTGGACCATTAGATGTCATAATGGGCTTGACATGTCCCTAGGCCCCAATTTTTAACCAGATTTCTGATTGTCCAGTCGCCCCTCACCAGGGCTCTACTCTGGAATCCATCATTTGGTGGGACACCTGAGGTTAAAAAAGAAAACAACAACAACAACAACAACAACAACAACAAAAAAAAACTGACTTATTCCAGCCCACAAAATGACCCAAAACTCTTTGGACGGGGCCAAACCACCAGAGAGTAAGACTCGTCCATTTCCCATGAAGTCACCCAGAAATTCCACGACCATGAGTGACACGATATCCAGAGACAAAAACTTGAGCAGAGCCTCACACTCGCCCTTCTTTCAAATCCCGAAGGGTTCTCCTCATGGTCTGTAGATCAGTCCTGCCATACCTATGACCCGAAACATAAGCCGAGTTTGTGTTTTCAGACAACTGTCCAAACAGCCCTGGCCTACACAACCTACAGGCTCAGGCCCCTGGAGCCAAACCTGAGGACTGTACTTGCCCTCTCCAAGGGAATTGTGTGTGCCCATTCCAATGGCCACAACCCTTCTAATAGGATAAACCTCCAAAGTCCCTGACCATCTCAATAGTGGAGGCTTCCCAGGAAAAACAGGGGCAATCTGAGCCCAACTGAGCACCTACCTGCACTCAGACCCATAGACAGATGTCCCCAGAGGTAAAAAGGAAAGAACAGGCCCCTAGGCACTCATCAGATCCATTGCTTTGGTTTCCAGGCATCTCTCCTCAGAGGCCTGGATTTCAAAAGCAGCATATAGCTGTTTCTTGACTCACCCATCAGAAAACATCTCATCTACACATGGGAAACTTGCACGTTGGAGCTGTGTCAAAGCCTCTGTTCAGGAGAACCCTTTAGGGCCCCAGTGCCACCGCTTCATTCCAAGGTCTCCATAGACACAAAAGCACGTTAGGACCCAACTCCAGGGGTGTCCATTTCAACTCAGCGTGCTCGGTTGCTCCCCACAGATCCAGGACATCTAACCTGTCTTGTTGCTAGGAGACAATTGGAATGCGAGGTGGGCTACCCAGCCATCCATCCTTAGAACCCTGCTCAGAATCATTGGCCTGGAGCCAAACAACAGGTCTCAATTGTCCTGCAGAAGACTCTCTGCAGTTTGAAGCTTCTCACAACTCCCATCGTGGGAAAACACCCATGGCCTCGTGATGCCCCCCCCCATTCATGAAGGGGCCATCAGGGACAGAATCTCCAACCTGAGCGATCCTCTGATCCTCGCCCTGACTTCAGATGCACGAGATCTCGATTCAGGTCTGTAGATTGTGCCTGCCATGGCCTCACCCAGAAACCTAAGCCTAGCTTGTGTTCTCAGACTTTTGTCGTCAGACTACTGGCCCACAAGCCCTCCAGTTTTGCAATCCAGCACTACAATGCAGCACTCTGCCTGCCCTCCAGAAGAAAAACATTGTCCTCTGGGGCTACCCAGTAACCCCAAATGAGGATCAACCTGCACCGACCTTGGCTGTACCCCAAATACATAGGCTGACCAGGGCACTAATGCCCTTTCTGACACAGCCTGAGCCTGGACCCCCTGGACCCGACCAGACAGCTGGCCGCACACTGAGCACATCGAGCCGCCATGGCCTTAGGTCGTCATCTCTTCCCAACCTCGGTTTTCAGGTTTCAGAACCTAGACCTTATCTCCAATCACTGCCCAAGGTTGAAGGTGATGCAGAAATCAGAACTCCTTCCCCATGGCAAGAAACCTTGTGGTTGGCATGTTGTCCAATATTCAGTGTAGTTGAAACCAGTGTGGCCCATGAGGCCCCGGCCATGCTCACGGGTCACATTGATCACAAACACACATTATGACGCTCAGGCTGAGCCCAGTCCTCAAGTAAGGCCACTCAGTGGCTGGATGAAGAGATAGCATATTGGGCTTGCCATGCCCCTAGGCCCCAATTTTTAACCATAGTTCGGGTTGTCCCTTCAGTCTTCCCCACGGCTTGGCTTTGGAATTCCTCTTTTGGTGGGACACCTGAGGTAACAAAACTGAAATGAGTCCTCCCATCCCAGAGATTGACGAAAAGCAATTGGGAATCAGGCCAAATCCTCAGAGAGGAAGATTCGTCCATGGCCCATGAGGCCTCCCCGACATTCCACGGCCATCGCTGATACAAAATCCAGAGACAAAAGCCTGAGCACGCGCCTAAGACTCGCACTTTCTTCATATCCTGAAGAGTTCTTTTCATGGTTTGTAGATCGGGCCTGCCATACCTACGTCCCCAAACCTAAGCTGAGTTTGTGTTTTCAGACTTCTGTCCTCAAAGTCTTGGGCCACACACCCTCCAGGCTTGGCCCCTGGAGCCACACATTAGGACTGTGCCTACCAATCCATGGGAATTCTGCCCATTCCATGGTCCAAAATCGTACAAATTAGGAGAAACCTCCAAAGTCCCTGAGGCCATCCCAATAGTGTAGGTCGCCCGGAACAAACAAGGGCTGTCTGACACCAGCTGATAATCGACCTCCACTCATACCATAGATGGATGTCCACAGAGACGAAGATTGAACCAGACAGGACCCTAGGCCATAATAGGATCCATTGCTTTAGGTTACAGGCATGTGTCCTCAAAAGCCTGATTCGAATACGAGCATAGGTGTTTTCCTGAGGCACCCATCAGAACTCATCTCGTCTCCACAAGGAAACCTGTGCATGGGAGCCATGTCCAAAGCTTAGGAGAGTACTTCAGGGTCCCGGTGCCACCGCCCCATTCCAAGGCCCTCATGGACACAAAAACACATTAGGACCCATCCTCAGGAAAGTCCATTTCAATTCAGCCACCCCTGTTGCTCCAGCAGAGCCATCAGATCTAAACTGTCTTGTTGCTAGGAAACAATTGGAATGCGAGGCGGGCTTCCCAGGCATACATCTGAGAACGGTGCTCTGGAGTCATTCCATATGGGATGTCCTGGAGCTGTCCAACAGGTCTCAATTGTCCCGCAGAAGGAACCCTTGAAGGGGGCATCCCACAACTCCCAACGTGGGAAAACCTCAATGGTCTCGAGATTCCGCTCCCTTCATGAAGCGGCCGTCTTGCACAGAAACTCCAACCTGAGCCATCGTCTGATCCTCGCCCTGACTTCAGATGCATGAGATATTGGTTCAGATCTGCAGGGGTACCTGCCGTACCCTTGCCCTGAAACCCAAGTCTAGCTTTTCTTCTCAGACTTCTGTCCTCACACTACTGGCCCCGAAGCCCTCAAGTTTGGCAATTCCGGACCCACAATGCAGCCCTCTGCCTGCCCTCTAGAAAAAAAATTATTGCCTCATGAGCTGCCCAGGCACCTTAAATGAGGGTAAACCTACACAGCACTCGACTTTACCCAAATTATATAGTCTGACCTGGGCACTAATGCACTGTCGAACACAACCTGAGCCCGGACCTCCTGACCAACACCCAGAAAGCTGACCGCACACTGAGCACATAAAACCCGCCATGGCCTTAGGTCATCATCTCTTCCCTACCTCAGTTTTCAGGCTTCAGAACCGAGACCTTATCTCCAATCACTGCCCAGGGGTGAGTGTGATGCAGAAATCAGAACTCCTCCTTACCCATGGCAAGAACCCTTGTGGTTGGCACGTTGTCCAACGTTCAGTGTAGGAGAAACCAGCATTCACCCTGAGGCCCCGCCCATTCTTGAGTGCGACGAGGGCATACACACGCATTGTGACCCTCAGCATGAGTCCTGTCCTCTAGTAAGTCCTCTCAGTGGCTGGACCATTAGATGTCATAATGGGCTTGACATGTCCCTAGGCCCCAATTTTTAACCAGATTTCTGATTGACCAGTCGCACGTACCCAGGGCTCTACTCTGGAATCCATCATTTGGTGGGACACCTGAGGTTAAAAAAGAGAACAACAACAACAACAACAACAAAAAACGGTCTTCTTCCAGCCCACAGAATGACCCCAAACTCTTTGGACTGGGCCAAACCACCAGAGAGTAAGACTCGTCCATTTCCCATGAAGTCACCCAGAAATTGCACGACCATGAGTGACACGATATCCAGAGACAAAAACTTGAGCAGGAGCCTCACACTCGCCCTTCTTTCAAATCCCGAAGAGTTCTCCTCATGGTCTGTAGATCAGTCCTGCCATACCTATGACCCGAAACATAAGCCGAGTTTGTGTTTTCAGACAACTGTCCAAACAGCCCTGGCCTACACAACCTACAGGCTCAGGCCCCTGGGCCAAACCTGAGGACTGTACTTGCCCTCTCCAAGGGAATTGTGTATGCCCATTCCGATGGCCACAACCCTTCTAATAGGATAAACCTCCAAAGTCCCTGATCCATCTCAATAGTGGTGGCTTCCCAGGAAAAACAGGGGCGATCTGAGCTCAACTGAGCACCTACCTGCACTCAGACCCTTAGACAGATGTCCCCAGAGGTAAAAAGGAAAGAACGGGCTTCTAGGTACTAATCAGATCCATTGCTTTGGTTTCCAGGCATCTCTCCTCAGAGGCCTGGATTTCAAAAGCAGCATATAGCTGTTTCTTGACTCACCCATCAGAAAACATCTCATCTACACATGGGAAACTTGCACGTTGGAGCTGTGTCAAAGCCTTTGTTCAGGAGAACCCTTTAGGGCCCCAGTGCCACCGCTTCATTCCAAGGTCTCCATAGACACAAAAGCACGTTAGGACCCATCCCCAGGGGTGTCCCTTTCAACTCAGCGTCCTCGGTTGCTCCCCACAGATCCAGGAGATATAATCTGTCTGGTTGCTAGGAGACAATTGGAATGCGAGGTGGGCTACCCCGCCATCCATCCTTAGAACCCTGCTCAGAATCATTGGCCTGGAGCCAAACAACAGGTCTCAATTGTCCTGCAGAAGACTCTCTGCAGTTTGGAGCTTCTCACAACTCCCATCGTTGGAAAACACCCATGGCCTCGTGATGCCCCCCCCCATTCATGAAAGGGCCATCAGGGACAGAAAGTCCAACATTAGCGATCGTCTGATCCTCGCCCTGAATTCAGATGCACGAGATCTCGATTCAGGTCTGTAGATTGTGCCTGCCATGGCCTCACCCAGAAACCTAAGCCTAGCTTGTGTTCTCAGACTTTTGTCGTCAGACTACTGGCCCACAAGCCCTCCAGTTTGGCAATCCAGAACTACAATGCAGCACTCTGCCGGCCCTCCAGAAGAAAAAACATTGTCCTCTGGGGCTACCCAGTAACCCCAAATGAGGATCAACCTGCACCGACCTTGGCTGTAATTCAAATACGTAGGCTGACCAGGGCACTAATGCCCTTTCTGACACAGCCAGTGCCTTGACCCCCTGGACCCTTCCAGACAGCTGGCCGCACACTGAGCACATCCAGCCGCCATGGCCTTAGGTCGTCATCTCTTCCCAACCACGGTTTTCAGGTCTCAGAACCTAGACCTTATCTCCAATCACTGCCCAGGATTCAAGGTGATGCAGAAATCAGAACTCCTTCCCCATGGCAAGAAACCTTGTGGTTGGCATGTTGTCCAATATTCAGTGCAGTTGAAACCAGTGTGGCCCATGAGGCCCCGCCCATGCTCGCGGGCCACATTGGTCACAAACACACATTGTGACGCTCAGGCTGAGCCCAGTCCTCAAGTAAGGCCACTCAGTGGCTGGATGAAGAGATAGAATATTGGGCTTGCCATGCCCCTAGGCCCCAATTATTAACCATAGTTCGGGTTGTCCCTTCAGTATTCCCCACTGCTTGGCTTTGGAATTCCTCTTTTGGTGGGACACCTGAGGTAACAAAACTGATTGGAGACTTCCCATCCCACAGATTGACGAAAAGCAATTGGGAATCAGGCCAAATCCTCAGAGAGGAAGATTCGTCCATGGCCCATGAGGCCTCCCCGACATTCCACGGCCATCGCTGATACAAAATCCAGAGACAATAGCCTGAGCAATCGCCTCAAACTCGCACTTTCTTCATATCCTGAAGAGTTCTTCTCATGGTTTGTAGATCGGGCCTGCCATACCAACGTCCCCAAACCTAAGCTGAGTTTGTGTTTTCAGACTTCTGTCCTCAAATCTTGGGCCCCACACCCTCCAGGGTGGGACCCTGGAACCACACATAGGACTGTGCCTACCAATCCATGGGAATTCTGCCCATTCCATGGTCCAAAATCGTACAAATTAGCAAAACCTCCAAAGTCCCTGAGGCCATCCCAATAGTGTAGGTCGCCCGGAACAAACAAGGGCTGTCTGACACCAGCTGATAATCGACCTGCACTCATACCATAAATGGATGTCCCCAGACAAGAATATTGAACCAGACAGGACCCTAGGCCATAATAGGATCTATTGCTTTAGGTTACAGGCATGTGTCCTCAAAAGCCTGATTCCAATACGAGCATAGGGGGTTTCCTGAGGCACCCATCAGAACTCATCTCGTCTCCACAAGAAAACCTGTGCATGGGAGCCATGTCCAAAGCTTAGGAGAGTACTTCAGGGTCCCGGTGCCACCGCCCCACTCCAAGGCCCTCATGGACACAAAAACACATTAGGACCCATCCTCAGGAAAGTCCATTTCAACTCAGCCAACCCAGTTGCTCCCGCAGAGCCATCAGATCTAAACTGTCTTGTTGCTAGGAGACAATTGGAATGCGCGGCGGGCTTCCCAGGCATCCATCCGCGAACGGTGCTCTGGAGTCATTCCATATGGGATGTCCTGGAGCTGTCCAACAGGTCTCAATTGTCCCGCAGAAGGAATCCTTGAAGGGGGCATCCCACAACTCCCAACGTGGGAAAACCCCAATGGCCTCGAGATTCCGCTCCCTTCATGAAGCGGTCGTCATGCTCAGAAACTCCCACCTGAGCCAAAGTCTGACCCTCGCCCTGACTTCAGATGCATGAGATATTGGTTCAGATCTGCAGGGGGTACCTGCCGTGCCCTCGCCCTGAAACCCAAGTCTAGCTTGTCTTCTAAGACTTCCGTCCTCACACTCCTGGCCCTGAAGCCCTCAAGTTTGGCAATTCCGGACCCACAATGCAGCACTCTGCCTGCCCTCTAGAAAAAAAATTATTGCCTCAACCTGCCCAGGCACCTTAAATGCGGGTAAACCTACGCAGCACTCGACTTTACCCAAATTATATAGTCTAACCTGGGCACTAATGCACTGTCGAACACAACCTGAGCCCGGACCTCCTGACCAACACCCAGAAAGCTGACCGCTCACTGAGCACATAAAACCCGCCATGGCCTTAGGTCATCATCTCTTCCCTACCTCAGCTTTCAGGCTTCAGAACCGAGACCTTATCTCCAATCACTGCCCAGGGGTGAGTGTGATGCAGAAATCAGAACTCTTCCTTACACATGGAAAGAACCCTTGTGGTTGGCACGTTGTCCAACGTTCCGTGTAGGAGAAACCAGCATTCACCTTGATGCCCCGCCCTCTCTTGAGTGCGACGAGGTCATACACACACATTGTGACCCTCAGCATGAGTCCTGTCCTCTAGTAAGTCCTCTCAGTGGCTGGACCATTAGATGTCATAATGGGCTTGACATGTCCCTAAGGCCCCAATTTTTAACCAGATTTCTGATTGTCCAGTCGCCCCTCCCCAGGGCTCTACTCTGGAATCCATCATTTGGTGGGACACCTGAGGTTAAAAAAGAAAACAAAAACAACAACATCAACAAAAAAACGGACTTCTTCCAGCCCACAGAATGACCCCAAACTCTTTGGACGGGGCCAAACCACCAGAGAGTAAGACTCGTCCATTTCCCATGAAGTCACCCAGATATTGCACGACCATGAGTGACACGATATCCAGAGACAAAAACTTGAGAAGGAGCCTCACACTCGCCCTTCTTTCAAATCCCGAAGAGTTCTCCTCATGGTCTGTAGATCAGTCCTGCCATACCTATGACCTGAAACATAAGCCGAGTTTGTGTTTTCAGACAACTGTCCAAACAGCCCTGGCCTACACAACCTACAGGCTCGGGCCCCTGGAGCCAAACCTGAGGACTGTACTTGCCCTCTCCAAGAAATTGTGTGTGCCCATTCCAATGGCCACAACCCTTCTAATAGGAAAAACCTCCAAAGTCCCTGATCCATCTCAATAATGGTGGCTTCCCAGGAAAGACAGGGGCAATCTGAGCCAAACTGAGCACCTACCTGCACTCAGACCCATAGACAGATGTCCCCAGAGGTAAAAAGGAAAGAACAGGCCCCTAGGCACTAATCAGATCCATTGCTTTGCTTTCCAGGCAACTCACCTCAGAGGCCTGGATTTCAAAAGAAGCATATAGCTGTTTCTTGACTCACCCATCAGAAAACATCTCATCTACACATGAGAAACTTGCACGTTGGAGCTGTGTCAAAGCCTCTGTTTAGGAGAACCCTTTAGCGCCCCAGTGCCACCGCTTTATTCCAAGGTCTCCATAGACACAAAAGCACGTTAGGACCCATCCCCAGGGGTGTCCATTTCAACTCAGCGTCCTCGGTTGCTCCCCACAGATCCAGGAGATCTAACCTGTCTTGTTGCTAGGAGACAATTGGAATGCGAGGTGGGCTACCCCGCCATCCATCCTTAGAACCCTGCTCAGAATCATTGGTCTGGAGCCAAACAACAGGTCTCAATTGTCCTGCAGAAGACTCTCTGTAGTTTGGAGCTTCTCACAACTCCCATCGTGGGAAAACACCCATGGCCTCGTGATGCCCCCCCCCCATTCATGAAGGGGCCATCAGGGACAGAAACTCCAACCTGAGCGATCCTCTGATCCTCGCCCTGACTTCAGATGCACGAGATCTCGATTCAGGTCTGTAGATTGTGCCTGCCATGGCCTCACCCAGAAACCTAAGCCTAGCTTGTGTTCTCCGACTTTTGTCGTCAGACTACTGGCCCACAAGCCCTCCAGTTTGGCAATCCAGAACTACAATGCAGCACACTGCCGGCCCTCCAGAAGAAAACCATTGTCCTCTGAGTCTACCCAGTAACCCCAAATGCGGATCAACCTGCACCGACCTTGGCTGTACCCCAAATACATAGGCTGACCAGGGCACTAATGCCCTTTCTGACACAGCCTGAGCCTGGACCCCCTGGACCCTCCAAGACAGCTGGCCGCACACTGAGCACATCGAGCCGCCATGGCCTTAGGTCCTCATCTCTTCCCAACCTCGGTTTTCAGGTTTCAGAACCTAGACCTTATCTCCAATCACTGCCCAAGGTTGAAGTTGATGCAGAAATCAGAACTCCTTCCCCATGGCAAGAAACCTTGTGGTTGGCATGTTGTCCAACGTTCAGTGTAGTTGAAACCAGTGTGGCCCATGAGGCCCCGCCCATGCTCACGGGTCACATTGGTCACAAACACACAGTATGACGCTCAGGCTGAGCCCAGTCCTCAAGTAAGGCCACTCAGTGGCTGGATGAAGAGATAGCATATTGGGCTTGCCATGCCCCTAGGCCCCAATTTTTAACCATAGTTCGGGTTGTCCCTTCAGTCTTCCCCACGGCTTGGCTTTGGAATTCCTCTTTTGGTGGGACACCTGAGGTAACCAAACTGAAATGAGTCCTCCCATCCCAGAGATTGACGAAAAGCAATTGGGAATCAGGCCAAATACTCAGAGAGGAAGATTCGTCCATGGCCCATGAGGCCTCCCCGACATTCCACGGCCATCGCTGATACAAAATCCAGAGACAAAAGCCTGAGCAAGCGCCTAAGACTCGAACTTTCTTCATAGCCTGAAGAGTTCTTTTCATGGTTTGTAGATCGGGCCTGCCATACCTACGTCCCCAAACCTAAGCTGAGCTTGTGTTTTCAGACTTCTGTCCTCAAAGTGTTGGGCCCCACACCCTCCAGGCTGGGCCCCTGGAGCCACACAATAGGACTGTGCCTACCAATCCATGGGAATTCTGCCCATTCCATGGTCCAAAATCGTACAAATTAGGAGAAACCTCCAAAGTCCCTGAGGCCATCCCAATAGTGTAGGTCGCCCGGAACAAACAAGGGGTGTCTGACACCAGCTGATATCGACCTCCACTCATACCATAGATGGATGTCCACAGAGACGAAGATTGAACCAGACAGGACCCTAGGCCATAATAGGATCCATTGCTTTGGGTTAAAGGCATGTGTCCTCAAAAGCCTGATTCCAATACGAGCATAGGGGTTTTCCTGAGGCACCCATCAGAACTCATTTCGTCTCCACAAGGAAACCTGTGCATGGGAGCCATGTCCAAATCTTAGGAGAGTACTTCAGGGTCCCGGTGCCACCGCCCGATTCCAAGGCCCTCATGGACACAAAAACACATTAGGACCCATCCTCAGGAAAGTCCATTTCAACTCAGCCACCCCTGTTGCTCCCGCAGAGCCATCAGATCTAAACTGTCTTGTTGCTAGGAGACAATTGGAATGCGAGGCGGGCTTCCCAGGCATCCATCCGCGAACGGTGCTCTGGAGTCATTCCATATGGGATGTCCTGGAGCTGTCCAACAGGTCTCAATTGTTCCATAGAAGGAACCCTTGAAGGGGGCATCCCACAACTCCCAACGTGGGAAAACCTCAATGGCCTCGAGATTCCGCTCCCTTCATGAAGCGGCCGTCATGCACAGAAACTCCAACCTGAGCCAACGTCTGATCCTCGCCCTGACTTCAAATGCATGAGATATTGGTTCAGATCTGCAGGGGGTACCTGCCGTGCCCTCGCCCTGAAACCCAAGTCCAGCTTTTCTTCTCAGACTTCCGTCCTCACACTCCTGGCCCCGAAGCCCTCAGTTTGGCTATTCCGGACCCACAATGCAGCACTCTGCCTGCCCTCTAGAAAAAAATTATTGCCTCATGACCTGCCCAGGCACCTTAAATGCGGGTAAACCTACACAGCACTCGACTTTACGCAAATTATATAGCCTAACCTGGGCACTAATGCACTGTCGAACACAACCTGAGCCCGGACCTCCTGACCAACACCCAGAAAGCTGACCGCACACTGAGCACATAAAACCCGCCATGGCCTTAGGTCATCATCTCTTCCCTACCTCAGTTTTCAGGCTTCAGAACCGAGACCTTATCTCCAATCACTGCCCAGGGGTGAGTGTGATGCAAAAATCAGAACTCCTCCTTACCCATGGCAAGAACCCTTGTTGTTGGCACGTTGTCCACCGTTCAGTGTAGGAGAAACCAGCATTCAACCTGAGGCCCCGCCCATTCTTGAGTGCGACGAGGGCATACACACGCATTGTGACACTCAGCATGAGTCCTGTCCTCTAGTAAGTCCTCTCAGTGGCTGGACCATTAGATGTCATAATGGGCTTGACATGTACCTAGGCCCCAATTTTTAACCATATTTCTGATTGTCCAGTCGCCCCTCACCAGGGCTCTACTCTGGAATCCATCATTTGGTAGGACACCTGAGGTTAAAAAAGAAAACAACAACAACAACAACAAAAAAAAAAACGGACTTCTTCCAGCCCACAGAATGACCCCAAACTCTTTGGACGGGGCCAAACCACCAGAGAGTAAGACTCGTCCATTTCCCATGAAGTCACCCAGAAATTGCACGACCATGAGTGACACGATATCCAAAGACAAAAACTTGAGCATGAGCCTCACACTCGCCCTTCTTTCAAATCCCGAAGAGTTCTCCTCATGGTCTGTAGATCAGTCCTGCCATACCTAAGACCCGAAACGTAAGCCGAGTTTGTGTTTTCAGACAACTGTCAAAACAGCCCTGGCCTACACAACCTACAGGCTCAGGCCCCTGGAGCCAAACCTGAGGACTGTACTTGCCCTCTCCAAGGGAATTGTGTGTGCCCTTTCCAATGGCCACAACCCTTCTAATAGGATAAACCTCCAAAGTCCCTGATCCATCTCAATAGTGGTGGCTTCCCAGGAACAACAGGGGCAATTTGAGCCCAAATGAGCACCTACCTGCACTCAGACCCATAGACAGATGTCCCCAGAGGAAAAAAGGAAAGAACAGGCCCCTAGGCACTCATCAGATCCATTGCTTTGCTTTCCAGGCATCTCTCCTCAGAGGCCTGGATTTCAAAAGCAGCATATAGCTGTTTCTTGACTCACCCATCAGAAAACATCTCATCTACACATGGAAAACTTGCACTTTGGAGCTGTGTCAAAGCCTTTGTTTTGGAGAACCCTTTAGGGCCCCAGTGCCACCGCTTCATTCCAAGGTCTCCAAAGACACAAAAGCACGTTAGGACCCATCCCCAGGGGTGTCCATTTCAACTCAGCGTCCTCGGTTGCTCCCCACAGATCCAGGAGATCTAACCTGTCTTGTTGCTAGGAGACAATTGGAATGCGAGGTGGGCTACCCCGCCATCCATCCTTAGAACCCTGCTCAGAATCATTGGCCTGGAGCCAAACAACAGGTCTCAGTTGTCCTGCAGAAGACTCTCTGCAGTTTGGAGCTTCTCACAACTCCCATCGTGGGAAAACACCCATGGCCTCGTGATGGCCCCCCCCATTCATGAAGGGCCCATCAGGGACAGAAACTCCAACCTGAGCGATCGTCTGATCCTCGCCCTGACTTCAGATGCACGAGATCTCGATTCAGGTCTGTAGATTGTGCCTTCCATGGCCTCACCCAGAAACCTAAGCCTAGCTTGTGTTCTCAGACTTTTGTCGTCAGACTACTGGCCCACAAGCCCTCCAGTTTGGCAATCCAGAACTACAATGCAGCACTCTGCCGGCCCTCCAGAAGAAAAACATTGTCCTCTGGGGCTACCCAGTAACCCTAAATGAGGATCAACCTGCACCGACCTTGGCTGTGCCCCAAATACGTAGGCTGACCAGGGCACTAATGCCCTTTCTGACACAGCCTGAGCCTGGACTCCCTGGACCCTCCCAGACAGCTGGCCGCACACTGAGCACATCGAGCCGCCATGGCCTTAGGTCCTCATCTCTTCCCAACCTCGGTTTTCAGGTTTCAGAACCTAGACCTTATCTCCATTCACTGCCCAGGGTTGAAGGTGATGCAGAAATCAGAACTCCTTCCCCATGGCAAGAAACCTTGTGGTTGGCATGTTGTCCAACGTTCAGTGTAGTTGAAACCAGTGTGGCCCATGAGGCCCCGCCCATGCTCGCGGGCCACATTGGTCACAAACACACTTTGTGACGCTCAGGCTGAGCCCAGTCCTCAAGTAAGGCCACTCAGTGGCTGGATGAAGAGATAGCATATTGGGCTTGCCATGCCCCTAGGCCCCAATTTTTAACCATAGTTCAAGTTGACCCTTCAGTCTTCCCCACGGCTTGGCTTTGGAATTCCTCTTTTGGTGGGACACCTGAGGTAACCAAACTGAAATGAGTCCTCCCATCCCACAGATTGAAGAAAAGCAATTGGGAATCGGGCCAAATCCTCAGAGAGGAAGATTCGTCCATGGCCCATGAGGCCTCCCCGACATTCCACGGCCATCGCTGATACAAAATCCAGAGACAAAAGCATGAGCAAGCGCCTCAGACTCGCACTTTCTTCATATCCTGAAGAGTTCTTCTCATGGTTTGTCGATCGGGCCTGCCATACCTACGTCCCCAAACCTAAGCTGAGTTTGTGTTTTCAGACTTCTGTCCTCAAAGTCTTGGGCCCCACAACCTCCAGGCTGGGCCCCTGGAGCCACACATTAGGACTGTGCCTACCAATCCATGGGAATTCTGCCCATTCCATGGTCCAAAATCGTACAAATTAGGAGAAACCTCCAAAGTCCCTGAGGCCATCCCAATAGTGTAGGTCGCCCGGAACAAACAAGGGCTGTCTGACACCAGCTGATAATCGACCTCCACTCATACCATAGATGGATGTCCCCAGAGAAGAAGATTGTACCAGACAGGACCCTAGGCCATAATAGGATCCATTGCTTTAAGTTTCAGGCATGTGTCCTCAAAAGCCTGATTCCAATACGAGCATAGGAGTTTTCCTGAGGCACCCATCAGAACTCATCTCGTCTCCACAAGGAAACCTGTGCATGGGAGCCATGTCCAAAGCTTAGGAGAGTACTTAGGGTCCCGGTGCCACCGCCCCATTCCAAGGCCCTCATGGACACAAAAACACATTAGGACCCATTCTCAAGAAAGTCCATTTCAACTCAGCCACCCCGGTTGCTCCGGCAGAGCCATCAGATCTAAACTGTCTTGTTGCTAGGAGACAATTGGAATGCGAGGCGGTCTTCCCAGGCATCCATCCGAGAACGGTGCTCTGGAGTCATTCCATATGGGATGTCCTGGAGCTGTCCAACAGGTCTCAATAGTCCCGCAGAAGGAATCCTTGAAAGGGGCATCCCACAACTCCCAACCTGGGAAAACCTCAATGGCCTCGAGATTCCGCTCCCTTCACGAAGCGGCCGTCATGCTCAGAATCTCCAACCTGAGCCAACGTCTGATCCTCGCCCTGACTTCAGATGCATGAGAATTAGGTTCAGATCTGCAGGGGGTACCTGCCGTGCCCTCGCCCTGAAACCCAAGTCTAGCTTGTCTTCTCAGACTTCCGTCCTCACACTCCTGGCCCCGAAGCCCTCAAGTTTGGCAATTCCGGACCCTTAATGCAGCACTGTGCCTGCCCTCTAGAAAAAAAATTATTTCCACATGAGCTGCCCAGGCACCTTAAATGAGGGTAAACCTACACAGCACTCGACTTTACCCAAATTATATAGTCTAACCTGGGCACTAATGCACTGTCGAACACAACTTGAGCACGGACCTCCTGACCAACACCCAGAAAGCTGACCGCACAATGAGCACATAAAACCCGCCATGGCCTTAGGTCATCATCTCTTCCCTACCTCAGTTTTCAGGCTTCAGAACCGAGACCTTATCTCCAATCACTGCCCAGGGGTGAGTGTGATGCAGAAATCAGAACTCCTCCTACCCATGGCAAGAACCCTTGTGGTTGGCACGTTGTCCAAAGTTCAGTGTAGGAGAAACCAGCTTTCAGCCTGAGGCCCCGCCCATTCTGTAGTGCGACGAGAGCATACACACGCATTGTGACCCTCAGCATGAGTCCTGTCCTCTAGTAAGTCCTCTCAGTGGTTGGACCATTAGATGTCATAATGGGCTTGAATGTCCCTAGGCCCCAATTTTTAACCAGATTTCTGATTGTCCAGTCGCCCCTCCCCAGGGCTCTACTCTGGAATCCATCATTTGGTGGGACACCTGAGGTTAAAAAAGAAAACAACAACAACAACAACAACAACAACAACAACAAAAAACGGACTTCTTCCACCCCACAGAATGACCGCAAACTCTTTGGACGGGGCCAAACCACCAGAGAGTAAGACTCCTCCATTTCCCATGAAGTCACCCAGAAATTCCACGACCATGAGTGACACGATATCCAGAGACAAAAACTTGAGCAGAGCTTCACACTCGCCCTTCTTTCAAATCCCGAAGAGTTCTCCTCATGGTCTGTAGATCAGTCCTGCCATACCTATGTCCCGAAACATAAGCCGAGTTTGTGTTTTCAGACAACTGTCCAAACAGCCCTGGCCTGCACAACCTACAGGCTCGGGCCCCTGGAGCCAAACCTGAGGACTGTACTTGCCCTCTCCAAGGGAATTGTGTGTGCCCATTCCAATGGCCACAACCCTTCTAATAGGATAAACCTCCAAAGTCCCTGATCCATCTCAAGAGTGGTGGCTTCCCAGGAAAAACAGGGGCAATCTGAGCCCAAATGAGCACCTACCTGCACTCAGACCCATAGACAGATGTCCCCAGATGTAAAAAGGAAAGAACAGGCCCCTAGGCACTAATCAGATCCATTGCTTTGCTTTCCAGGCATCTCTCCTCAGAGGCCTGGATTTCAAAAGCAGCATATAGCTGTTTCTTGACTCACCCATCAGAAAACATCTCATCTACACATGGGAAACTTGCACGTTGGAGCTGTGTCAAAGCCTCTGTTTAGGAGAACCCTTTAGGGCCCCAGTGCCACCGCTTTATTCCAAGGTCTCCATAGACACAAAAGCACGTTAGGACCCATTCTCAGGGGTGTCCATTTCTACTCAGGGTCCTCGGTTGCTCCCCAAAGATCCAGGAGATCTAACCTGTCTTGTTGCTAGGAGACAATTGGAATGCGAGGTGGGCTACCCAGCCATCCATCCTTAGAACCCTGCTCAGAATCATTGGCCTGGAGCCAAACAACTGGTCTCAATTGTCCTGCAGAAGACTCTCTGCAGTTTGGAGCTTCTCACAACTCCCATCGTGGGAAAACACCCATGGCCTCGTGATGCCCCCCCCCATTCATGAAGGGGCCATCAGGGACAGAAACTCCAACCTGAGCGATCGTCTGATCCTCGCCCTGACTTCAGATGTACGAGAACTCGATTCAGGTCTGTAGATTGTGCGCGCCATGGCCTCACCCAGAAACCTAAGCCTAGCTTGTGTTCTCAGACTTTTGTCGTCAGACTACTTGCCCACAAGCCCTCCAGTTTGGCAATCCAGAACTACAATGCAGCACTCTGCCGGCCCTCCAGAAGAAAAACATTGTCCTCTGGGGCTACCCAGAAACCCCAAATGAGGATCAACCTGCACCGACCTTGGCTGTACCCCAAATATATAGGCTGACCAGGGCACAAATGCCATTTCTCACACAACCTGAGCTTGGACTCCCTGGCCCGTCCCAGACAGCTGGCCGCACACTGAGCACATCGAGCCTTAGTGGCCTTAGGTCGTCATTTCTTCCCACCCTCGGTTTTCAGGTTTCAGAACCTACAGCTTATATCCAGTCACTGCCCAAGGTTGAAGGTGATGCAGAAATCAGAACTCCTTCCCCATGGCAAGAAACTTGTGTTTGGCATGTTGTCCAACGTTCAGTGTGATTGAAACCAGTGTGGCCCATGAGGCCCCGCCCAAACTCATCGGCCACATTGGTCACAAACACACATTGTGACCCTCAGGCTGAGCCCAGTCCTCAAGTAAGGCCACTCAGTGGCTGGATGAAGAGATAGCATATTGGGCTTGCCATAGTTCGCGTTGTCCCTTCAGTCTTCCCCACGGCTTTGCTTTGGAATTCCTCTTTTGGTGGGACAACTGAGGTAACAAACCTAAAATTAGTCCTCCCATCCCACAGATTGACGAAAAGCAATTGGGAATCGGGCCAAATCCTCAGAGAGGAAGATTCGTTCATGGCCCATGAAGCCTCCCCGACATTCCACGGCCATCGCTGATACAAAATCCAGAGACAAAAGCCTGAACAAGCGACTCAGACTCGCACTTTCTTCATATCCTGAAGAGTTCTTCTCATGGTTTGTAGATCGGGCCTGCCATACCTACTTCCCCAAACCTAAGCTGAGTTTGTTTTCAGACAACTGTCCAAACAGCCCTGGCCTACAACCTACAGGCTCGGGCCCCTGGAGCCAAACCTGAGGACTGTACTTGCCCTCTCCAAGGGAATTGTGTGTGCCCATTCCAATGGCCACAACCCTTCTAATAGGATAAACCTCCAAAGTCCCTGATCCATCTCAAGAGTGGTGGCTTCCCAGGAAAAACAGGGGCAATCTGAGCCCAAATGAGCACCTACCTGCACTCAGACCCCTAGACAGATGTCCCCAGAGGTAAAAAGGAAAGAAAAGGCCCCTAGGCACTAATCAGATCCATTGCTTTGTTTTCCAGGCATCTCTCCTCAGAGGCCTGGATTTCAAGAGCAGCATATAGCTGTTTCTTGATTCACACATCAGAAAACATCTCATCTACACATGGGAAACTTGCACGTTGGAGATGTGTCAAAGCATCTGTTTAGGAGAACCCTTTAGGGCCCCAGTGCCACCGCTTCATTCCAAGGTCTCCATAGACAGAAAAGCACGTTAGGACCCATCCCCAGGGGTGTCCACTTCAAATCAGCATCCTCGTTAGCTCCCCACAGATCCAGGAGATCTAACCTTTTTTTTTGCTAGGAGACAATTGGAATGCGAGGTGGGCTACCCAGCCATCCATCCTTAGAACCCTGCTCAGAATCATTGGCCTGGAGCCAAACAACAGGTCTCAATTGTCCTGCAGAAGACTCTCTGCAGTTTGGAGCTTCTCACAACTCCCATAGTGGGAAAACCCCCATGGCCTCGTGATGCCCCCCCATTCATTAAGGGGCCAACAGGGACAGAAACTCCAACCTGAGTGATCGTCTGATCCTCGCCCTGACTTCAGATGCACGAGATCTCGATTCAGATCTGTAGATTGTGCCTGCCATGGCCTCACCCAGAAACCTAAGCCTAGCTTGTGTTCTCAGACTTTTGTCGTCAGACTACTGGCCCACAAGCCCTCCAGTTTGGCATTCCAGAACTACAATGCAGCACTCTGCCGGCCCTCCAGAAGAAAAACGTTGTCCTCTGGGGCTACCCAGTAACCCCAAATGAGGATCACCCTGCACCGACCTTGGCTGTACCCCAAATACATAGGCTGACCACGGCACTAATGCCCTTTCTGACACAGCCTGAGCCTGGAACCCTTGGACCCTCCCAGACAGTTGGCCGCACACTGAGCACATCGAGCCGCCATGGCCTTCGGTCGTCATCTCTTCCCAACAACAGTTTTCAGGTTCCAGAACCTAGACCTTATCTCCAATCACTGCTCAGGGTTGAAGGTGATGCAGAAATCAGAACTCCTTCCCCATGGCAAGAAACCTTGTGGTTGGCATGTTGTCCAACGTTCAGTGTAGTTGAAACCAGTGTGGCCCATGTTGCCCCGCCCATGCTCTCGGGCCACATTGGTCACAAACACCCATTGTGACGCTCAGGCTGAGCCCAGTCCTCAAGTAAGGCCACTCAGCGGCTGGATGAAGAGATAGAATATTGGGCTTGCCATGCCCCTAGGCCCCAATTTTTAACCATAGTTCGGGATGTCCCTTCAGTCTTCCCCACGGCTTGGCTTTGGAATTCCTCTTTTGGTGGGACACCTGAGGTAGCAAAACTGAAATGAGTCCTCCCATCCCAAGATTGACGAAAAGCAATTGGGAATCGGGCCAAATCCTCAGAGAGGAAGATTCGTACATGGCCCATGAGGCCTCCCCGACATTCCACGGCCATCGCTGATACAAAATCCAGAGACAAAAGCCTGAGCAAGCGACTCAGACTCGCACTTTCTTCATATCCTGAAGAGTTCTTCTCAGGGTTTGTAGATCGGGGCTGCCATACCTACTTCCCCAAACCTAAGCTGAGTTTGTTTTCAGACAACTGTCCAAACAGCCCTGCCCTACACAACCTACAGGCTCAGGCCCCTGGAGCCAAACCTGAGGACTGTACTTGCCCTCTCCAAGGGAATTGTTTGTGCCCATTCCAATGGCCACAACCCTTCTAATAGGATAAACCTCCAAAGTCCCTGATCCATCTCAAGAGTGGTGGCTTCCCAGGAAAAACAGGGGCAATCTGAGCCCAAATGAGCACCTACCTGCACTCAGACCCCTAGACAGATGTCCCCAGAGGTAAAAAGGAAAGAAAAGGCCCCTAGGCACTATACAGAACCATTGCTTTGGTTTCCAGGCATCTCTCCTCAGAGGCCTGGATTTCAAAAGCAGCATATAGCTGTTTCTTGACTCACCCATCAGAAAACATCTCATCTACACATGGGAAACTTGCACGTTTGAGTTGTGTCAAAGCCTCTGTTTAGGAGAACCCTTTAGGGCCCCAGTGCCACCGCTTCATTCCAAGGTCTCCATAGACACAAAAGCACGTTAGGACCCATCCCCAGGGGTGTCCACTTCAACTCAGCATTTTCGTTAGCTCCCCACAGATCCAGGAGATCTAACCTGTCTTTTTGCTAGGAGACAATTGGAATGCGAGGTGGGCTACCCAGCCATCCATCCTTAGAACCCTGCTCAGAATCATTGGCCTGGAGCCAAACAACAGGTCTCAATTGTCCTGCAGAAGACTCTCTGCAGTTTGGAGCTTCTCACAACTCCCATAGTGGGAAAACCCCCATGGCCTCGTGATGCCCCCCCATTCATGAAGCGGCCATCAGGGACTGAAACTCCAACCTGAGTGATCGTCTGATCCTCGCCCTGACTTCAGATGCACGAGATCTCGATTCAGATCTGTAGATTGTGCCTGCCATGGCCTCACCCAGAAACCTAAGCCTACCTAGTGTTCTCAGACTTTTGTCGTCAGACTACTGGCCCACAAGCCCTCCAGTTTGGCAATCCAGAACTACAATGCAGCACTCTTCCTGCCCTCCAGTAGAAAAACATTGTCCTCTGGGGCTACCCAGTAACCCCAAATGAGGATCAACCTGCACCGACCTTGGCTGTACCCCAAATACATAGGCTGACCAGGGCACTAATGCCCTTTCTGACACAGCCTGAGCCTGGACCCCCTGGACCCTCCCAGACAGCTGGCCGCACACTGAGCACATCGAGCCGCCATGGCCTTAGGTCGTCATCTCTTCCCAACCTTGGTTTTCAGGTTTCAGAACCTAGACCTTATCTCCAATCACTGCCCAGGGTTGAAGGTGATGCAGAAATCAGAACTCCTTCCCCATGGCAAGAAACCTTGTGGTTGGCATGTTGTCAAACGTTCAGTGTAGTTGAAACCAGTGTGGCCCATGAGTCCCCGCCCATGCTCGCGGGCCACATTGGTCACAAACACACATTGTGACGCTCAGGCTGAGCCCAGTCCTCAAGTAAGGCCACTCAGCGGCTGGATGAAGAGATAGAATATTGGGCTTGCCATGCCCCTAGGCCCCAATTTTTAACCATAGTTCGGGATGTCCCTTCAGTCTTCCCCACGGCTTGGCTTTGGAATTCCTCTTTTGGTGGGACACCTGAGGTAACAAACCTGAAAGGAGACCTCCCATCCCACAGATTGATGAAAAGCAATTGGGAATCGGGCCAAATCCTCAGAGAGGAAGATTCGTCCATGGCCCTTGAGGCCTCCCCGACATTTCACGGCCATCGCTGATACAAAATCCAGAGACAAAAGCCTGAGCAAGTGCCTCAGACTCGCACTTTCTTCATATCCTGAAGAGTTCTTCTCATGGTTGTTCGATCGGGCCTGTCATACCTACGTCCCCAAACCTAAGCTGAGTTTCTGTTTTCAGACTTCTGTCCTCAAATTCTTGGGCCACACACCCTCCAGGCTGGGCGCCTGGAGCCACACATTAGGACTGATACTACCAATCCATGGGAATTCTGCCCATTCCATGGTCCAAAATCTTACCAATTAGGAGAAACCTCCAAAGTCCCTGAGGCCATCCCAATAGTGTAGTTCGCCCGGAACAAACAAGGGCTGTCTGACACCAGCTGATAATCGACATCCACTCATACCATAGATGGATGTCCCCAGAGAAGAAGATTGAACCAGACAGGACCCTAGGCCATAATAGGATCCATTGCTTTGGGTTACAGGTATGTGTCCTCAAAAGCCTGATTCCAATACGAGCATAGGGGTTTTCCTGAGGCACCCATCAGAACTCATCTCGTCTCCACAAGGAAACCTGTGCATGGGAGCCATGTCCAAAGCTTAGGAGAGTACTTCAGGGTCCCGGTGCCACCGCCCCATTCCAAGGCCCTCATGGACACAAAAACACATTAGGACCCATCCTCAGGAAAGTCCATTTCAACTCAGCCACCCCGGTTGCTTCGGCAGAGCCATCAGATCTAAACTGTCTTGTTGCTAGGAGACAATTGGAATGTGAGGCGGGCTTCCCAGGCATCCATCCGCGAACGGTGCTCTGGAGTCATTCCATATGGGATGTCCTGGAGATGTCCAACAGGTCTCAATTGTCCCGCAGAAGGAATCCTTGAAGGGGGCATCCCACAACTCCCAACGTGGGAAAACCTCAATGGCCCCGAGATTCCGCTCCCTTCATAAAGCGGCCGGCATGCACAGGAACTCCAAACTGAGCCAACGTCTCATCCTCGCCCTGACTTCAGAAGCATGAGATATTGGTTCAGATCTGCAGGGGGTACCTGTCGTGCCCTCGCCCTGAAACCCAAGTCTAGCTTGTCTTCTCACACTTCCGTCCTCAAACTCCTGGCCCCGAAGTCCTAAAATTTAGCAATTCCGGACCCACAATGCAGCACTCTGCCGGCCCTCTAGAAAAAAAAAATTATTGCCTCATGAGCAACCCAGGCACCTTAAATGAGGGTAAACCTACACAGCACTCGACCTTACCCAAATTATATAGTCTAACCTGGGCACTAATGCACTGTCGAACACAACCTGAGCCGGGACCTCCTGACCAACACCCAGAAAGCTGACCGCACACTGAGCACATAAAACCCGCCATGGCCTTAGGTCATCATCTCTTCCCTACCTCAGTTTTCAGGCTTCTGAACCGAGACCTTATCTCCAATCACTGCCCAGGGGTGAATGTTATGCAGAAATCAGAACTCCTCCTTACCCATGGCAAGAACCCTTGTGGTTGGCATGTTGTCCAACGTTCAGTGTAGGAGAAACCATCATTCACCCTGACCCCCCGCCCATTCTGGAGTGCGACGAGGGCATACACACGCATTGTGACCCTCAGCATGAGTCCTGTCCTCTAGTAAGTCCTCTCAGTGGCTGGAACTTTAGATGTCATAATGGGCTTGACATGTCCCTAAGCCCCAATTTTTAACCAGATTTCTGACTGTCCAGTCGCCCCTCCCCAGGACTCTACTCTGGAATCCCTCATTTGGTGGGACACCAGAGGTTAAAAAAGAAAACAACAACAACAACAACAACAAAAAAAAACGGACTTCTTCCATCCCCAGAATGACCCCAAACTCTTTGGACGGTGCCGGAACCCCAGAGAGTAAGACTCGTCCATTTCCCATGAAGTCACCCAGAAATTCCACGACCATGAGTGACACGATATCCAGAGACAAAAACTTGAGCAGGAGCCTCACACTCGCTCTTCTTTCAAATCCAGAAGAGTTCTCCTCATGGTCTGTAGATCAGTCCTGCCATACCTATGACCCGAAACATAAGCCGAGTTTGTGTTTTCAGACAACTGTCCAAACAGCCCTGGCCTGCACAACCTTCAGGCTCAGGCCCCTGGAGCCAAACCTGAGGACTGTACTTTCCCTCTCAAAGGGAATTGTGTGTGCCCATTCCAATGGCCACAAACCTTCTAATAGGATAAACCTCCGAAGTCCCTGATCCATCTCAATAGTGGTGGCTTCCCAGGAAAAACAGGGGCTATCTGAGCCCTACAGAGCACCTTCCTGCACTCAGACCCATAGACAGATGTCCCCAGAGGTAAAAAGGAAAGAACAGGCCCCTAGGCACTAATCAGATCCATTGCTTTGGTTTCCAGGCATCTCTCCTCAGAGGCCTGGATTTCAAAAGCAGCATATAGCTGTTTCTTGATTCATCCATCAGAAAACATCTCATCTACACAGGGAAACTTGCACGTTGGAGCTGTGTCAAAGCCTCTGTTTAGTAGAACTCTTTAGGGCCCATGTGCCACCGCTTCATTCCAAGGTCTCCTTAGACACAGAAGCACATTAGGACCCATGCCCAGGGGTGTCCATTTCAATGCAGCGTCCTCGGTTGCTCCCCACAGATCCAGGAGATCTAACCTGTCTTGTTGCTAGGAGACAATTGGAATGCGAGGTGGGCTACCCAGCCATCCATCCTTAGAACCCTGCTCAGAATCATTGGCCTGGAGCCAAACAACAGGTCTCAATTGTCCTGCAGAAGACTCTCTGCAGTTTGGAGCTTCTCACAACTCCCATCGTGGGAAAACCCCCATGGCCTCGTGATCGCCCCCCCATTCATGAAGGGGCCATCAGGGACAGAAACTCCAACCTGAGTGATCGTTTGATCCTCGCCCTGACTTCAGATGCACGAGATCTCGATTCAGTTCTGTAGATTGTGCCTGCGATGGCCTCACCCAGAAACCTAAGCCTAGCTTGTGTTCTCAGACTTTTGTCGTCAGACTACTGGCCCACAAGCCCTCCAGTTTGGCAATCCATAACTACAATGCAGCACTCTGCCTGCCCTCCAGATAAAAAAACATTGTCCTCTGGGGCTACCCAGTAACCCCAAATGAGGATCAACCTGCACCGACCTTGGCTGTACCCCAAATACATAGGCTGTCCAGAGCACTAATGCCCTTTCTGACACAGCCTGAGCCTGGACCCCTGGCCCCTCCCAGACAGCTGGCCGCTCACTGAGCACATCGAGCCCCCATGGCCTTAGGTCGTCATCTCTTCCCAACCTCGGTTTCCAGGTTTCAGAACCTAGACCTTATCTCCAATAACTGCCCAGGTTGAAGGTGATGCAGAAATCAGAACTCCTTCCCCATGGCAAGAAACCTTGTGGTTGGCATGTTGTCAAACGTTCAGTGTCTTTGAAACCAGTGTGGCCCATGAGGCCCCGCCCATGCTCACGGGCCACATTGTTTACAAACACAAATTGTGACCCTCAGGCTGAGCCCAGTCCTCAAGTAAGGCCACTCAGTGGCTGGATGAAAGGATAGCATATTGGGCTTGCCATGCCCCTAGGCCCCAATTTTTAACCATAGTTCCGGTTGTCCCTTCAGTCTTCCCCACGGCTTGGCTTTGGAATTCCTCTTTTGGTGGGACACCTGAGGTAACCAAACTGAAATGAGTCCTCCCATCCCACAGATTGACGAAAAGCAATTGGGAATTGGGCCAAATCCTCGGAGGAAGATTCGTCCATGGCCCATAAGGCCTCCCCGACATTCCACGGCCATCGCTGATACAAAATCCAGAGACAAAAGCCTGAGCAAGCGCCTCAGACTCGCACTTTCTTCATATCCTGAAGAGTTCTTCTCATGGTTTGTAGATCGGGCCTGCCATACCTACGTCCCCAAACCTACGTTGAGTTTGTGTTTTCAGACTCTTGTCCTCAAAGTCTTGGGCCACACACTCTACAGGCTGGGACCCTGGAGCCACACATTAGGACTGTGCCTACCAATCCATGGGAATTCTGCCCATTCCATGGTCCATAATCGTACAAATTAGGAGAAACCTCCAAAGTCCCTAAGGCCATCCCAATAGTGTAGGTCGCCCAGAACAAACAAGGGCTGTCTGAAACCAGCTGATAATCGACCTCCACTCATACCATAGATGGATGTCCCCAGAGAAGAAGATTGAACCAGACAGGACCCAAGGCCATAATAGGATCCATTGCTTTGGGTTAAAGGCATATGTCCTCAAAAGCCTGATTCCAATACGAGCATAGGGGTTTTCCTGAGGCACCCATCAGAACTCATCTCGTCTCCACAAGGAAACCTGTGCATGGGAGCCATGTCCAAAGCTTAGGAGAGAACGTCAGATTCCCGGTGCCACCGCCCCATTCCAAGGCCCTATGGACACAAAAACACATTAGGACACATCCTCAGGAAAGTCCATTTCAACTCTGCCACCCCGGTTGCTCCGGCAGAGCCATCAGATCTAAACTGTCTTGTTGCTAGGAGACAATTGGAATGTGAGGCGGGCTTCCCAGGCATCCATCCGCGAACGGTGCTCTGGAGTCATTCCATATGGGATGTCCTGGAGCTGTCCAACAGGTCTCAATTGTCCGGAAGAAGGAATCCTTGAAGGGGGCATCCCACAACTCCCAACGTGGGAAAACCTCAATGGCCCCGAGATTCCACTCCCTTCATAAAGCGGCCGGCATGCACAGGAACTCCAAACTGAGCCATCGTCTGATCCTCGCCCTGACTTCAGATGCATGAGATATTGGTTCAGATCTGCAGGGGGTACCTGCCGTGACCTCGCCCTGAAACCCAAGTCTAGCTTGTCTTCTCAGACTACTGTCCTCACACTCCTGGCCCCGAAGCACTCAAGTTTGGCAATTCCGGACCTACAATGCAGCACTCTGCCTGCCCTCTAGAAAAAAAATTATTGCCTCATGAGCTGCCCAGGCACCTTAAATGAGGGTAAACCTACACAGCACTCGACTTTACCCAAATTATATAGTCTAACCTGGGCACTAATGCACTGTCGAACACAACCTGAGCCCGGAACTCCTGACCAACACCCAGAAAGCTGACCGCACACTGAGCACATAAAACCCGCCATGGCCTTAGGTCATCATCTCTTCCCTACCTCAGTTTTCAGGCTTCAGAACCGAGACCTTATCTCCAATCACTGCCCAGGGGTGAGTGTAATGCAGAAGTCAGAACTCCTCCTTACCCATGGCAAGAACCCTTGTGGTTGGCAAGTTGTCCAACGTTCAGTGTAGGAGAAACCAACATTCACCCTGAGGCCCCGCCCATTCTTGAGTGCGACGAGGGCATACACACGCATTGTGACCCTCAGCATGAGTCCTGTCCTTTAGTAAGTCCTCTCCTTGGCTGCACCATTAGATGTTAATGGGCTTGACATGTCCCTAGGCCCCAATTTTTAACCAGATTTCTGATTGTCCAGTCGCCCCTCCCCCGGGCTCTACTCTGGAATCCCTCATTTGGTGGGACACCTGAGGTTAAAAAAGAAAACAACAACAACAACAAAAAAAACGGACTTCTTCCAGCCCACAGAATGACCCCAAACTCTTTGGACGGGGCCAAACCACCAGAGAGTAAGACTCGTCCATTTCCCATGAAGTCACCCAGAAATTCCACGACCATGAGTGACACGATATCCAGAGACAAAAACTTGAGCAGGAGCCTCACATCGCCCTTCTTTCAAATCCCAAAGAGTTCTCCTCATGGTCTGTAGATTAGTCCTGCCATACCTATGACCCGAAACATAAGCCGAGTTTGTGTTTTCAGACAACTGTCCAAACAGCCCTAGCCTACACAACCTACAGGCTAAGGCCCCTGGAGCCAAACCTGAGGACTGTACTTGCCCTCTCCAAGGGAATTGTGTGTCCCCTTTCCAATGGATACAACCTTTCTAATAGGATAAACCTCCAAAGTCCCTGATCCATCTATTAGTGGTGGCTTCCCAGGAAAAACAGGGGCAATCTGAGCACTACAGAGCACCTACCTTCACTCAGACCCATAGACACATGTGCCCAGAGGTAAAAAGGAAAGAATAGGCCCCTTGGCACTAATCAGATCCATTGCTTTCATTTCCAGGCATCTCTCCTCAGAGGCCTGGAATTCAAAAGCAGCATATAGCTGTTTCTTGACTCACCCAACAGAAAACATCTCATCTACACATGGGAAACTTGCACGTTGGAGCTGTGTCAAAGCCTTTGTTTAGTAGAACTCTTTAGGGCCCAAGTGCCACCGCTTCATTCCAAGGTCTCCTTAGACACAAAAGCACATTAGGACCCATGCCCAGGGGTGTCCATTTCAATGCACCGTCCTCGGTTGCTCCCCACAGATCCAGGAGATCTAACCTGTCTTGTTGCTAGGAGATAATTGGAATGCGAGGTGGGCTACCCAGCCATCCATCCTTAGAACCCTGCTCAGAATCATTGGCCTGGAGCCAAACAACAGGTCTCAATTGTCCTGCAGAAGACTCTCTGCAGTTTGGAGCTTCTCACAACTCCCATCGTGGGAAAACCCCCATGGCCTGGTGATCCCCCCCCCCATTCATGAAGGGGCCATCAGGGACAGAAACTACAACCTGAGTGATTGTCTGATCCTCGCCCTGACTTCAGATGCATGAGATCTCGATTCAGGTCTGTAGATTGTGCCTTCCATGGCCTCATCCAGAAACCTAAGCCTAGCTTGTGTTCTCAAACTTTTGTCGTCAGACTACTGGCCCACAAGCCCTCCAGTTTGGCAATCCAGAACTACAATGCAGCACTCTGCCTGCCCTCCAGAAGAAAAACATTGTCCTCTGGGGCTACCCAGTGACCCCAAATGAGGATCAACCTGCACCGACCTTGGCTGTACCCCAAATACATAGGCTGACCAGGGCACTAATGCCCTTTCTGACACAGCCTGAGCCTGGACTCCCTGGCCCGTCCCAGACAGCTGGCCGCACACTGAGCACATCGAGCCGCCATGGCCTTAGGTCGTCATCTCTTCCCTACCTCGGATTTCAGGCTTTAGATTCTAGAACTTACCTCCAATCATGCCCAGGGTTGAACGGGATGCAGAAATCAGAACTCCTTCCCCATGGCAAGATACCTTGTGTTTGGCATGTTGTCCAACTTTCAGTGTAGTTGAATCCAGTTATGCCCATGAGGCCCTGCCATGCTCGCAGGCTACATTGGTCACAAACTCACATTGTGACCCTCAGCCTGACCAAAGTCCTCAAGTAAGGCCTCTCAGTGGCTGGATGAAGAGATAGCATATTGGGCTTGCCATGCCCCTAGTCCCAATTTTGAACCATAGTTCTGGTGGTCCCTTCAGTCTTCCCCACGGCTTTACTTTCGAATTCCTCTTTTCGAGGGACACCTGATGTAACAAAACTGAAAAGAGTCCTCCCATCCCACAGTTTGACGAAAAAAAATTGGGAATCGGGCGAAATCCTCATAGAGGTAGATTCGTCCATGGCCCATGAAGCATCCCCGACATTCTACGGCCATTGCTGATACAAATTCCAGAGACAAATGCCTGAGCAAGCACCTCAGACTCGCTCTATATTCAAATCTTCATGAGTTCTTCTCATGGTTTGTATATTGGTCCTGCCATACCGACGTCCCCAAAAAAAGCTGAGTTTGTGTATCGGAATCACAATCAGAACTCTGCCTTCCACATGGCTGTAATGCTTGTTCTTCACATGGAGTCACACCTTCACGTGGGGAACCCTTCATGGCCCCTGATGCCACGCCAAAACATGAGTGCTGCTTGGGCACAAATTCACACTGTGACCCTAGCATGAGCCCCATGTCAAAGAAAGGCCTGTCAGGTTCGGGACGAAGATCCTGCATATAATCCCTGCCATGCCTATAGGCAACCAGGACTAACTAGATGGTGTGTATTCCAATTGAAGGAACCCACTGCTGTGCTCTAGAGTCCCTCTCCTGGGGGGTCCTTTCTGGCAGAAAACAGTACTCTTCACTTCCCACAGAATGAACCCAAACACTTGGGAGCTTGGACAATCACCCAAGAGGAAGGCTCTTCCTCGGCCCCTGAGGCAACCCCTACCCTGACCGGACACTGTGAATGCAACACCCAGAGACAAAAGCCTGAGCAACTGCCTCCCACTTGCCCTCCTTTGATATCCAGAGAATCTCCCCTCACGGACTGGAGATCAGGCCTGCCATTACCTTGGCCCCTTCCTGAGCCAAGTTTGCTTTTTCAGACATCTGTCCCCACAGCCCTGGCAAACACAGCCTCTAGGCTGGGTCCTCTGGAGCCATACCACAGGACCGTGCCTGCTCTCTCCTGGGAAACTGTGTCCATTCCTTTGGACACAAACCTCCAGAATATGAGAAACCTCAAGGCCCCCGAGGACATCCCACTACTGGGAGCCTCCCTGGACACACAGGGGCATTCCGACACAAGCTGAGCAGCTACGTCCACGAAGGCATGCACAAGATGTCAACAGAGATAGAAGGTTGAGCCGGACAGGCCCTTAGGCCATAATCTCAACTCTTGCTTTGGGTTCCAGGTGTTACTCCTCAGAGGCTTTGGTTCGAAGAAAAGGATATGGGGCTTTCCTGAGGCACTGAACAGAACTCCTCTCGTCTCCACATGGGAAGCTTCCTTGTTGGAGCTGTGTCAAACACCTCAGTTTGGAAAACCCTGCAGAGTCCCTGAGCCACCTCCACATTCCAAGGTCTCCCAGGCCACCAAGCCACAGTAGGACTCATCTTCAGGAGAGTCCATTTCAACTCTCCCCTCTGGGTAGCTCACCCAGGAGCCTGCAGATTGAGCCTGCCTTGTCCTGACTAAAGAGTGGGAATATGAGGTGGAGTTCCCAGGCATCCATGCTTAGACATCTGCTCTCGAGTCTTTCCGTATGGGGCCTCCTGGAACCATCCAATAGGACTCGACTGTCGTGCAGAAGGTAACCTTCAGTTTTGGAACAGTTCACAAATCCCATCTTAGGCAAACCTCCCTGGTTTCATGAAGCCCCCACACCCTTCAGGAAAAGGCCATGCTGGACAAAAACTCTAACCTGAGGCACGTCTCATAGTTGACATGACATCAGTGCAGGAGATCTCGATTCAGCCTCTGCAGACTGGCCCTGCCGTGCCCTCGGTCCCAAACCTCATGCTAGCTTGTGTTTTCAGACTTCCTTCCTCACACTCCTGGCAAACAAGCCCTCCGGATTAGGAACTCCAGAACCACAACCCAGCCCAGTGTCTGCCCAAAGGAAGAAAAACGTTTCCCTGTGGGGCTCTCCAGAAAACCCAGATGAGGATCAACCTGCTCGGGCCTCGACGGTACCCGAACTGGATAGGATGCTCTGGGCACTCATGCTCTGTCTGACACAGCCTGAAGCCAGACGTCCAGACAGACAAGGAGACAGATGGCCGCACACCCAGCACTTCGGACACGCCATGGTCTTATGCCGTCACCTCTTCCTAACCTTGGTTTTCAGATATCTGAACCTAGACATTATATCAATTCTCCACACAGCTGGGTATACCTAGCACAAAACAGAATTCCTCCTTCCCCATGGCTGTCAAGGTTGCCTTGGCATGGAGTCACACCTTCAGGGTGGGAGAAACCTTCATGGCCCCTGATGCCACGCCCAAACGTGAGTGCTGCTTGGGCACAAATTCACACTGTGACCCTCAGCATGAGCCCCATGTCAAAGAAAGGCCTGTCAGGGCCTGGACCAAGTGCCCGCATATGGGGCTTGCCAAGCCCCTATGCACCCAATCCTCACCAGGGTTTGAGTTTTCCAGTCGCCCCGCCCGTACCTGGGGCTCTGTTCTGGAATCCCTTTCTTGGAGAGACCCATGAGCCAGACAACACGACTCCACCCTTCCCACAAAATGACCCCAAACTCTTGGGAGCTGGGACAAATCCCCAGAGAGGGATACTCGTCCACAGTCCCTGAGGCCACCCCTCCAATCCATGGCTATCCAGGACACAACATTCAGAGACAAAAGCCTGAAGGAACGCCTCCCACTCGCCCTTGTTTCAGAGGCCCAGGAGCTCCCTCTTGTGCTGTACCTCCGGCCTGCCATACCCTAGGCGCCACTCATAAGCTGACTTTGTGTTTTCAGACTTCTGTGCGCACAGCCTGGACCCACACACCTCCAGGCTAGGGCCTCTGGAGACAGAGCGAAAAATTGTGCCTGCCCTCTCCAAAAAAAGTGTGCCCAATCCATTGACCACAAACCTACAGGTTAGGGAAAAGTTCCAAGGCCCTGAGGCCATCAATAGTGTAGGCCACCCTGGACTGAGAGGGGCTCTCTGACACCAGCGGAGCAACTATCTCCACTTAGACTCTTAGACAGTGTCCCCAGAGACAGAAGGTTGAGCCGGACAGGCCCTTAGGCAGTAGTCTCAACTCTTGCTTTGTGTTCCAGGTGTTACTCCTCAGAGGCTTTGGTTCAAAGAACAGGATATGGGGCTTTCCTGAGGCACTGAACAGAACTCCTTTCGTCTTCACATGGGAAGCTTCCTTGTTGATGCTGTGTCAAACACCTCAGTTTGGAATACCCTGCAGAGTCCCTGAGCCACCTCCACATTCCAAGGTCTCTCAGGCCACCAAGCCACAGTAGGACTCATCTTCAGGAGAGTCCATTTCAACTCTCCCCTCTGGGTAGCTCACCCAGGAGCCTGCAGATTGAGCCTGCCTTGTCCTGACTAAAGAGTGGGAATATGAGGTGGCGTTCCCAGGCATCCATGCTTAGACTACTGCTCTCGAGTCTTTCCGTATGGGGCCTCCTGGAACCATCCAATAGGACTCGACTGTCGTGCAGAAGGAAAGCTTGAGGTTTGCAGTAGTTCACAAATCCTATCGTAGGCAAAACTTTCTGGCTTCATGAAGCCCCCACACCCTTCAGGAAGAGGCCATGCTGGACAAAAACTCTAGCCTGAGGCACGTCTCATAGTTGACATGACCTCAGTGCAGGAGATCTCGATTCAGCCTCTGCAGAGTGGGCCTGCCGTGCCCTCGTTCCCAAACCTCACGCTAGCTTGTGTTTTCAGACTTCCTTCCTCACACTCCTGGCAAACAAGCCCTCCGGACCAGAAACTCCAGAACCAAAACCCAGCCCAGCCCAACGGAAGAAAAAAGTTTCCCTGTGGGGCTCTCCAGAAAACCCAGATGAGGATCAACCTGCTCGGGCCTCGACGGTACCCGAACTGGATATGCTGCTCTGGGCACTCATGCTCTGTCTGACACAACCTGAAACCAGACGTCCAGAGAGACAAGGAGACAGCTGGCCGCACACCCAGCACTTCGGATACGCCATGGTCTTATGCCGTCACCTCTTCCTAACCTTGGTTTTCAGATATCTGAACCTAGACATTATATCAATTCTCCACACAGCTGGGTATCGCAACACAAAACAGAACTCCTCCTTCCCCATGGCTGTCAAGCTTGATCTTGGCATGGAGTCACACCTTCAGGGTGGGAGAAACCTTCATGGACCTGATGCCACGCCCAAACTTGAGTGCTGCTTGGGCACAAATTCACACTGTGACCCTCAGCATGAGCCCCATGTCAAAGAAAGGCCTGTCAGGACCTGGACCAAGAGCCCGCATATGGGGCTTGCCAAGCCCCTATGCACCCAATCCTCACCAGTGTTTGAGTTTTCCAGTCGTCCCACCTGTACCTGGGCTCTGCTCTGGAATCCCTTTCTTGGAGAGACACATGAGCCAGACAACACGACTCCACCCTTCCTTCAAAATGTCCCCAAACTCTTGGGAGCTGCGACAAATCCCCAGAGAGGGATACTCGTCCACAGTACCTGAGGCCACCGCTCCAATCCACGGCTATCCCGGACACAACATCCAGAGACAAAAGCCTGAAGGAACGCCTCCCACTCGTCCTTGTTTCAGAGGCCCAGGAGCTCCCTCTCGGGCTGTACATCCGGCCTGCCATACCCTAGGCGCCACTCATAAGCTTAGTTTTGTTTTCAGACTTCTGTGCCCACAGCCTGGACCCACACAACCTCCAGGCTAGGGCATCTGGAGCCAAAACGAAAGATTGTGCCTGCCCTCTCCAAGGAAAGTGTGCCCAATTCATTGTCCACAACCCTACAGGTTAGGAAAAAGCTCCAGGGCCCCTGAGGCCATCAATAGTGTAGTCCACCCTGGACTAAGAGGGGCTCTCTGACACCAGCGGAGCAACTATCTCCACTTAGACTCTCAGACAGTGTCCCCAGAGACGGAAGGTTGAAATGGACAGGCCCCCAGGCCCTAATCTGAACCTTAGCTTTGGTTTCCATGTTTCCTTTCTCAGAGGACTGTTTTCGTAGACCAGCACATGGGGCTTTTCTGAGGCACCAAACCAAGCATCTCTCGTCTCCACATGGGCAGCTTTCTTACTGGGGATGTATCAAACCCTTCAGGTAGGAGAGTTCCGCAAGGCCACCGAACAACCAGCACATTCCAAGGTCTCCATGGACCCAAACTCACATTATGACGCATCCTCAGGAGAGGCCATTTCAACTCAGCCCCCTGGGTACCGTGACCCAGAGGCAGCAGATCAAACATATCTTGTCGCTAATGGCCAATTGGAATGCGAGGAATGCTGTACAGGGATCCATCCTTTGAACCCTGCTCTCCAGTCCTTCCATATGGTATGTCCTGGAGCCATGCAACAGGACTCGAATGTCCCGCAGAAGGAAACCTTGTGGTTTGGGGCAACCTCCAAACTCAGCGTGGGAAAACTTCCTTGGCCTCATGAGGCCCCCACTTCATGAAGGTGCCATCATGGACACATACTCCAGCCTCAGCCAACGTCTGATCCTCAGCCTGACTACAGATGCAGGAGATTTTGATTCAGCCTCTGCAGAGTGGGCCTGCTCTGCCCTTGGCTCCAATACTCACCCTAGCTTGTGTTTTCAGACTTCCGTCCTCACACTCCTTGCCCACAAACCCTCCCTACTGGGAATTCTGGGGCCACATTGAAGCACTCTGCCTGCCTCCCAGGAGAAAAACATTGTCTATGGTGCTGCGCAGAAACCTCAAATGAGGATCAAACTGCTTGGCCCTCGGCAACACCCCAATTGCATAGGCTACCTTAAACACTGATGCTCTGTCGCAAATAGCCTGAGCCCAGACCTTCCAACAGACACCGACAATGCTGGCTGCACTCCTAGGACATTGGACCTGCCACTGCCTTAGGCCACCAACCATTCCCAACCTGGGTTTTCAGTCATCGGATCCTAGACCTTATCTCCAATCCCTGGACAGGGGGGAACCTGATGCACAAATCAGAACCCCTCCTTCCCCATGGCAAGAAAACTTGCTGCTGGCAGTGAGTCAAACCTTCAGTGTAGGAAAAACGACATGGCCCATGAGGCAACGCCCAAGCGTTAGGGCCGCCTTGGGCACAAACACACATTGTGACCCTCAGCGTGAGTACCTTATTCAAGTAACGCCTCTCAGTGACTGGACCAAGAGCCCGCATATGTGGCTTGCCATGCCCATAGGCACCCAGGACTAACTAGATGGTGTGTATTCCAGTTAAGGGAACCCACTGCTGTGCTCTAGAGTCCCTCTCCTGGGGGTTCCCCTGTGGCAGAAAACAGTACTCTTCATTCCCACAGAATGAACACAAACACTTGGGAGCTTGGACAATCCCCCGAGAGGAAGGCTCTTCCTCGGCCTCTGAGACAACCCCTACCCTGACTGGACACTGTAAACGCAACACCCAGAGACAAAATCCTGAGTGACTGCCTCCCACTTGCCCTCCTTTGATATCCAGAGGATCTCCCCTCACGGACTGGAGATCAGTCCTGCCATTACCTTGGCCACTAGCTGAGCCAAGTTTGCTTTTTCAGACATCTGTCCCCACAGCCCTGGCAAACACAGCCTCTAGGCTGGGTCTTCTGGAGCCATACCACAGGACCGTGCCTGCTCTCTCCTGGGAAACTGTGTCCATTCCTTTGGACACACACCTCCAGAATATGAGAAACCTCAAGGCCCCCGAGGACATCCCACTACTGGGAGGCTCCCTGGACACACAGGGGCATTCGGACACAAGCTGAGCAGCTACCTCCACGAAGGCATGCCCACAGATGTCAACAGAGATAGAAGGTTGAGCCGGACAGGCCCTTAGGCCGTAGTCTCAACTCTTGCTTTGGGTTCCAGGTGTTACTCCTCAGAGGCTTTGGTTCAAAGAACAGGATATGGGGCTTTCCTGAGGCACTGAACAGAACTCCTCTCGTCTCCACATGGGAAGCTTCCCTGTTGGAGCTGTGTCAAACACCTCAGTTTGGAGAACCCTGCAGAGTCCCTGAGCCACCTCCACATTCCAAGGTCTCCCAGGCCACCAAGCCACAGTAGGACTCATCTTCAGGAGAGTCCATTTCAACTCTCCCCACTGGGTAGCTCACCCAGGAGCCTGCAGATTGAGCCTGCCTTGTCCTGCCTAAAGAGTGGGAATATGAGGTGGCGTTCCGAGGCATCCATGCTTAGACACCTGCTCTCGAGTCTTTCCGTATGGGGCCTCCTGGAACCATCCAATAGGACTCGACTGTCGTGCAGAAGGAAAGCTTGAGGTTTGGAGTAGTTCACAAATCCCATCGTAGAAAAACCACCCTGGCTTCATGAAGCCCCCACACCCTTCAGGAAGAGGCCATGCTGGGCAAAAACTCTAGCCTGAGGCACGTCTCATAGTTGACATGACCTCAGTGCAGGAGATCTCGATTCAGCCTCTGCAGAGTGGCCCTGCCATGCCCTCGGTCCCAAACCTCACACTAACTTTTGTTTTCAGACTTCCTTCCTCACACTCCTGGCAAACAAGCCCTACGGACTAGGAACTCCAGAACCACAACCCAGCCCAGTGTCTGCCCAACGGAAGAAAAACGTTTCCCTGTGGGACTCTTCAGAAAACCCAGATGAGGATCAACCTGCTCGGGCCTCGATGGTCCCCGAACTGGATATGCTGCTCTGGGCACTCATGCTCTGTCTGACACAGCCTGAAGCCAGACGTCCAGACAGACAAAGAGACAGCTTGCCGCACACCCAGCACTTCGGACACGCCATGGTCTTATGCCATCATCTCTTCCTAACCTTGGTTTTCAGATATCTGAACCTAGACATTATATCAATTCTCCACACAGCTGGGTATAGCAAGCACAAAACAGAACTCCTCCTTCCCCATGGCTGTCAAGCTTGCTCTTGGCATGGAGTCACACCTTCAGGGTGGGAGAAACCTTCATGGCCCCTGATGCCACGCCCAAAGTTGAGTGCTGCTTGGCCACAAATTCACACTGTGATCCTCAGCATGAGCCCCATGTCAAAGAAAGGCCTGTCAGGACCTGGACCAAGTGCCCGCATATGGGGCTTGCCAAGCCCCTATGCACCCAATCCTCACCAGTGTTTGAGTTTTCCAGTCGCCCCACCTGTACCTGGGCTCTGCTCTGGAAACCCTTTCTTGGAGAGACACATGAGCCAGACAACACGACTCCACCCTTCCCACAAAATGACCCCAAACTCATGAGGCCCCCGCTTCATGAAGGTGCCATCATGGACACATACTCCAGCCTCAGCCAACTTCTGATCCTCAGCCTGACTTCAGATGCAGGAGATTTTGATTCAGCCTCTGCCGATTGGGCCTGCTCTGCCCTTGGCTCCAATCCTCACCCTAGCTTGTGTTTTCAGACTTCCGTCCTCACACTCCTGGCCCACAATCCCTCCCTACTGGGAATTCTGGGGCCACACTGAAGCACTCTGCCTGCCTCCCAGGAGAAAAACATTGTCTATGGTGCTGCCCAGAAACCCCAAATGAGGATCAAACTGCTTGGCCCTCGGCAACACCCCAATTGCATAGGCTACCTTAAACACTGATGCTCTGTCGCAAATAGCCTGAGCCCAGACCTTCCAACAGACACCGACACAGCTGGCTGGACACCCAGCACATTGGACCCGCCACTGCCTTAGGCCACCATCCATTCCCAACCTGGGTTTTCAGTCATCGGAACCTAGACCTTATCTCCAATCCCTGCACAGGGGGAACCTGATGCACAAGTCAGAACCCCTCCTTCCCCATGGCAAGAAACCTTGCTGCTGGCCGTGAGTCAAACCTTCAGTGTAGGAGAAAACGGCAAACCTGCCGGGCCTCATGAAGCCCCCCATATCTTTCAGGGAGAGGCCATCATGGACAAAAACTCTTGCTTGAAGCACGTCTCATAGTAGATATGACCGCAATGCAGGAGATCTTGATTGAGCCTCTGCAGAGTGGCCTGCCGTGCCTTCGGTCCCAAACCTCACGCTAGCTTGTGTTTTCAGACTTCCTTCCTCACACTCCTGGCAAACAATCCCTCCAGAGTAGGATTCGCAGAACCACAAGCCAGCCCAGTGACTGCCCACCGGTAGAAACGTTTCCTTGTGGGGCTCTCCATAAATCCCAGATGAGGATCAACCTGCTCTTGCCTCGACGGCACTCAGATTTGATAGGCTGCTCTGGGCACTAATGCTCTGCCTTTCACAGCCTGATTCCTGACGTCCAGACAGGCAAGGAGACAGCTGGCCACACACCTAGCACTTCTGACACGCCATGGTCTTATGCTGTTATCTCTTCCTAACCTTGGTTTCCAGATATCTAAACCCAGATATTATATCAATTCCCCACACGGTTGGGCATCTGAATCACAAATCAGAACTCCTTCTTCCCCATGGCTGTAAGGCTTGCTCTTGGCATGGAGTCACACCTTCAGGGTGGGAGAAATCTTCATTTCCCCTGAAACCACGCCCAAACTTGAGTGCTGCCTTGGGCACAAATTCACTCTGTGACCCTCAGCATGAGCCCAATATCAAAGAAAGGCCTGTCAGGGCCTTGACCAAGAGCCCGTATATGGGGCGTGCCACGCCCCTATACACCCAATCCTCACCAGTGTTTGAGTTTTCCAGTCTCCCCCCCGTTCCTGGAGCTCTGCTCTGGAATCACTTTCTTGGAGAGACACATGAGCCAGACAACAGGACTCCACCCTTCCCACAAAATGACCCCAAACTCCTGTTAGCTGGGACAAATCCCCAGGGAGGGATACTTGTCCACAGTCACTGAGGCCACCCCCTACAATCTATGGCTATCCTGGACGCATCCAGAGACAAAAGCCTGAAGGAATCTCGCCCTTGATTCACAAGCCAAGGAGCTCACTCTCTATCTGTACATCTGGCCTGCCATACCCTCGGCGCCACTCATAAGCTGAGTTTGTGTTTTCAGACTTCTGTGCCCACAGCCTGGACCCACACACCCTCCAGGCTAGGGCATCTGGAGTCACAGCGAAAGATTGTGCCTGCCCTCTCCAAGGAAAGTGTGCCCAATCCATTGACCACAACCCTACAGGTTAGGGAAAAGCTCCAAGGCCCCTGAGGCCATCCTGATAGTGTAGGCTGCCCTGGACTAAAAGGGCACTCTGACACCAGCTGAGCCATTATCACCACTTAGACTCTCAGACAGTGTCCCCAGAGACAGAAGATTGAAATGGACAGGCCCTTAGGCCCTAATATGAACCTTAGCTTTAGTTTTCATGTGTCTGTCCTCAGAGGACTGGTTTCGTATACCAGCATATTAGGTTTTTCTGAGGCTCCAAACCAAACTTCTCTCGTCTCCACATGGAGTGCTTTCTTACTGGATCTGTATCAAACCCTTCTGGTCGGAGAATTCCGCAGGGCCACAGTACAACCATCACATTCCAAGGTCTCCATGGACAGAAACACACATTATGACGCATCCTCAGGAGAGGCCATTTCAACTCAGCCCGCTGGTTAGCTTGCCCCAGAGCCAGCAGATCAAACATATCTTGTCGTTAATGGCCAAAGGGAATGCGAGGCATGCTGTTCAGGGATCCATCCTTTGAACCCTCCTCTTCAGTCCTTCCGTATGGTATGTACTGGAGCCACTCAACAGGACTCGACTGTCTTGCAGAAGGAAACCTTGTGGTTTGTGGCAACCTCCAAACTCAGCGTGGGAAAATTTCGTTGGCCTCATGAGGCACCTGCTTCATGAAGGTGCTATCAAGGGCACAATCCAACCTCAGCCAACGTCTGATCCTCAGCCTGACTTCAGATGCATGAGATATCATTTCAGCCTTTGCAGAGTGGGCCTGCTCCCAACCTCACCCTATCTTTTGTTTTCAGACTCTACCCTAGCACTCCTGGCCCAAAAGCCCTCATGATTGGGAATTCTGGTTCCAGAACGAAGCACTCTGCCTGCCCCCCAAGAAAAACATTGTCTATGGCATTGCTCAGAAACTCCAAATGAAAATCAACCTGCTCAGCCCTCGGCAACACCCCAATTGCATAGGCTACCCTAAACACTATGCTCTGTCTTACATAGCCTGAGCCCAGACCTTGTGAGAGACATTGAGACAGTTGGCTTCACACCCAGCACATCGAACCTGCCATGGGTTAGGCCATTTCATCCCTTCCCATTGACCTGGGTGTCTTCCTGGAGGTATATTCTGAGGCTGTGTCAGACTATGCATTTTTTCTGGAGCTTCCTATGGAATTGGGGTGGTATTAGGGGCCTTGCAATTTTCTCTTAATCTGGTGGGTTGGGAAACTGAGACAGGCTGACATTCCTTGGGAGAGCTGGCCCAGTGCTGTTGTGTGTTCCTGGAGGCCCCATCCTGGAGGGCATATGGGTCAGGACTCTGGGTCCAAAGTCTTCAGACACAAACTCGGGTAAGAGTTAAGCTCGAGGTGATGGCAGACCCAATCTGCAGACCCTGAGCGAAGCATCTCCAGATATGAAATTCGGACGGCTGTGAGGCAGGAGCACAGTCTTTTCTGTCTGACTTGTTTGTCTATGATGGCCACGAAATGGAGGGGTGGCCTCATGGGTCCATGTGAGATTCTACCTCTCTGGGAATTCTGCTCGGCACCCAAGAGTTTGGTGTATTTCCGGGGGATGGGAGGAGCGCAGTTTTATGAGTCAGGGATCCCGTCCAAACAGCCATTCCAGAGATGGGTCCTGGGTTCTGGAGCCTGGATCACCGCAACAAGGCTTAGGATTTGGGCCTAGGGTCCTGCTCTATGTTTTCCTGGTACAGCTCCCGAGTGTTCTTGTTGGAAATGGGTATCATTCTGAGGGTCACAATGCCTGTTTTTGCCCAGATGCCCATGCTGAGTAGGTGTGACCTCATGGGCTATGCACTTGGCTCCCACTCTGAGGGTTGGACTGCCATCTCAACATTCAGTTTTCCTGCCATGGGGAAGGAGGTGTACTTTTTTATGCTTCAGGTTCCCCCATGGGCAGGAATTTGAGCTAAGTTCTGGGACAGGTGCCTGAATACCCAGTTCACTTTGAGATGAGGTCCTCGGGCCAAGGCAGGAACCACCTGCAGAAAATGAGGCCTGCTTTCTGGGTGGCTGTCAGGAGCTCGGGCTCGAGCTGTGTCAGACAGAACATTCGTGGATAGTTCGGCCTATGATATTGGGGTGCTTTTGAGAGCTGTGCAACTGGATCCTCATGGGGGATTTTTGCACAGACCCTTTCTTCACTTCTTCTATCTGGTGAGCAGGCAGATGGCTGCATTACGGCTCCAGAATATCCAAGTTGGAGGGTTTGCAGGCGAGGAGTGTGAGGACAGAAGTATGAAAACATAAGCTACAGTTACGCTCAGTGCCGAGCACATGTCTATTCCAATGTACAGCAGTTGTTTCGAGATCTCCAGCACCTGGGCGAGGGGAAGATGTCTGCTCACGCTGGAGTTTGTATCCATGATGGCCAACAAATGGTGGGGAGGCCTCAAGAATTCTTGGAGGTTTTTCCAAGCTGGAGCTTGTGAGCTTCTCCAAACATCAAGGTGTCCTACTAAGGGGCAGCAGAAGTCTTCTTACAGGGCTCCAGGGTCCCCCATATGAAAGATTCGATAGCAATGCTCTCTGAATGGAGGCCTGGGAAGCCAATCTCGTGTTACCATTGCAGCTGAGGAACAGGGTAAGCTTGAACCAATGACACTGATTCCAAGTTCCAAGTGATTTGCGTTGATGGAAGTTCTCAGTCTAACAGGTCCCAATGCTGCTTGGTGTCCAGGGAGACCTTAGAATGTGGTGGCGGCTCTCTGACCATTGAGGATTCTCTATCCTTAGGATTAGACCCAGTACCCAGGAGCCAGGTTTCCTTCTTGGGACAGGAGGTGTGCTCTTGTATGGCTCACGGACCACAGGTTGGACCATAGGCTTGAATTTCCAGAACAGACCTCTAGGAAGAGAGACCTCAAAACATAAGCTAGGGTTCTGATGAGGTTTTAGGGCCATGGAAGTTTCAATCTTCGGACTAAGTGCCATTGGCCTGCATGTCATCCTGGAGGTAGGTGCTGAGGCTGTGTCAGGCTGTGCACTTTTTCCAGAGTGGCCTATGATATTGGGGTGCAGTCAGGGGCCTTGCAGTTTTCTCCTAATCTGGACATTTTGGGAAACTGAGATGGGCAGGGTTTCCTCAGGAGAGCAGGGCCAGTGATGTCATGTGTTTCTCGAGGCCCCATCCTGGAGGTCATGTGTGTCAGGACTTTGGGACCAAAGACTTTAGACACAACCTCGGCTAAGAGATAGGAGTGAGGTGATGGCAGTCCGAATCTGAAGACCCTGAGGGAAGCTCCTCGGGATTTGTAATTCAGGTGGCTGGGAGGGTGGAGCACAGGCTTTTCTGTCTGGATTTTGTGTCTAGGATGGCCACTAAATGGAGGGGTGACCTCATGTGTCCATGGGATATTCTTCCACTCTGGTGATTCTGCTTGGCACCCAAGAGTTTGATTTCTTTCTGGGTAAGAGGAAAAGACTGTATTCCATCTCTGGGATCCTGTCCAAACAGGGATTCCAGAGATGGTTTCTGGGTCCAGACACTGGGAAAACTTAACCAAAGCTTCGATTTGGGATCCTGGTCCAGATCCCAAGGGGGATATTTGGAAAGGGGTCTCATTCTGAGGGTCACAATGCCTATTTGTGCCCAGCTGCCCATCCTGTGTAGGCATGGTCTCATGGACCATGCACCTGGTTCCCACTCAGGGTTGTACAGCCATCTCAACATTCAGTTTTCTGGCCATGGGGAAGGAGGAGCACTCTTTTGTGCTTCCGAGTCCCCTATGGGCAGGAATTTGAGCTAAGTCTGGGACAGGTACCTGAATATCCAGGTTGCTTCAAGATGATGGCCTCGGGCCAAGGTTGGACCCACCTGGAGGATATGGGGCCCACTATCTGGGTGGCTGACAGGAGGTCGGGGATCAGGCGGTGTCAGATAGCCAATTTATGCAGAGGTCGGTCTATTATATTGGGGTGCCATTGAGGGCCGTGCAGGAGGATCCTCTCCAACCTAGCTAGAGAAAGCCATGGATGACCAAATGGAATTGATTAGGGCTGAGCTGAACGTGAAGAGAGATGATGTTCACAATGTTAGGGTGGAGCTTAAAGCTACCAGGGCTGAGGTTCACAATGCTCTCAATGAGTTCCAATCTAATCTAAATTCTCTCAAAGCTAGGGTAACTGAGACAGAAGTTAGAATTAGTGATCTGGAGGACAAACAGATAGAGAGAGGGGATCAGGAGGAGGGCTGGAACAAACAGCCTAGAAACCATGAAAACAGAATCAGGGAAATAAATGATGCCACGAAACCTTCCAAAGTCAGAATTATTGGAATCCCTGAAGGGGAGGAGAAAGAAAGAAGTCTAGAAGATATAGTGGAACAAGTTCTTCAGGAAAAATTTCCCAAACTCCTGAATGGAATCTGCGTTCATGTACTAGAGTCTGAACGGTCTCCACCCAAGATTATCCATTCCAAAAAACCATCACAACACCTGGTAGTCAAATTGAGGAATCATAATTGTAGGTATAATCTCATGAAAGCCGCTAGGACAAAGAGGCTCCTTTCTTACAGAGGAAAGCCCATCAGAATAACATCAGACCTGTACACAGAGACCTGGCAAGCCAGAAAGAGCTGGCAAGATATATTCAGGGCATTAAATGAGAAGAATATGCAGCCAAGAATACTTTATCCAGCAAGACTGACATTCAAAATGGATGGGGAGATATAGAGTTTCCAAGACCGGCAAGGCTTAAAAGACTATGCAACCTCCAAGCCGACACTGCAGGAAATATTAAAGGGGGTTCTATAAAAGAGGAAAAAATCCTAATAATAGCATTGAACAGAAATATAGAGACAGTCTACAGAAAGAAAGACTTCAAAGGTAACTCGATGTCAATAAAAATGTATCTATAAATAATCACTCTCAATGTGAATGGCCTAAATACGCCCATAACATGACACAGGGTTGCAGATTGGATAAAACGACAGGACCCATCCATGTATTGTCTACAAGAGACCCATTTTGAACCTAAAGATACATGCAGACTGAAAGTGAAGGGATGGAGAAGCATCTTTCATGCCAATGGGCCTCAAAAGAAGGCTGGGGTAGCAATTTTTGTATCAGATAAATTAGACTTTAAACTAAAGACTGTAGTCAGAGATACAGAAGGACACTACATCATTCTTAAAGAGACTATCCACCAAGTTGATCTAACAATTGTAAATATCTATGCCCCCAATATGGGAGCAGGCAATAATAAAACTGTTAATCAAGATAAAGAGTCATATTGATATAAATACACTAATTGTAGGAGATCTTAACACGTCTCCCTCAGAAATAGACAGATCATCAAAGCAGAAAATCAATAAAGAAACAAAAGCATTGAATGACACATTGGACCAGATGGACCTCATAGATATATACAGAACATTCCACCCTAAAACAACAGAATACTAATTCATCTCAAGTGCACATGGAACCTTCTCAAGAATAGACCACAAACTGGGTTACAAATCAGGACTCAACCGATACCAAAAGACTGAGAATATTCCCTGCATTTTCTCAGATCACAATGCTTTGAAACTGGAGCTCAATCACAAGGAAAAGTTCAGAAGGAACTCAAACACATGGAAGCTAAAGACCACCTTGCTTAAGTATGCTTGGATCAAGCAGGAGATCAAAGAATAACGGAAAAAAAATCATGGAAACCAATGAGAATGAAGACCCTTCGGTCCAAAATTTATGGGATAGAGCAAAGGCGGTCCTAAGGGGGAAATATATAGCCATCCAGCCCTCCCTCAAAAAAATTGAAAAATCCAGAACACAGCAGCTGACTCTACACCTTCAAGAACTGGAGAATCAACAACAAATCAAACCAACTCCACACATAAGAAGAGAAATAATCAAGATTAGAGCTGAGATCAATGAGGTAGAAACCAGAGATACAATAGAACGTACTAATGAATCTAGAAGTTGGTTTTTTGAAAGTATCAATAAAATCAATAGACCACTGGACACACTAATCCAAAAGAAAAGAGAGAAAGCCCAAATTCATAAAATTATGAATGAAAAGGGAGAGATCACAAGTAACACCAAGGAAGTAGAAATAATCATCAGAAGTTTTTATCAACAGTTATATGCCAATAAGCATAGCAACCTAGATGAAATGGATGCATTCCTGGAATACTATAAACTCCCAAAATTGAACCAGGAAGAAATTGACAACTTGAATAGACCAATATCTAGTAACGAGTTTGAAGCAGTGATCAAAAATCTCCAAAAAAACAAGAGCCCAGGACCTGACGGATTCCCTGGGGAATTCTATCAAACTTTCAAAGAAGAAATAAGACCAATTATCCTGAAGATGTTTCAAAAAATTGAAGCAGAAGCCAGCATTACCCTGACCCCTAAACCAGGCATTGACCCTTAAAAAAAGGAGAATTTCAGACTAAAATCACTGATGAATACGGATGCTAAGATTCTCAACAAGATCCTAGCAAACAGGATCCAACAGCCCATTAAAAAGATTATCCGACATGACCAGTTGGGATTCATCCCTGGGCTACAAGGATGGTTCAACATTCGCAAATCAATCAATGTGATAGAACAAATGAATACGAGACGAGAGAAGAACAACATGGTCCTCTCAATCGATGCAGAAAAAGCAGTTGAAAAAATCCAGCATCCGTTTCTGACAAAAACGCTTCAAAGTATAGGGATAGAAAGAACATTCCTGAACGTCATCAAATCTAACTATGAAAGACCCACAGCAAATATCATCCTCAATGGGAAAAAGCTCGCAGCCTTCCCGTTGAGATCAGGAACAAGTCAAGGATGCCCTGTCTTACCACTCTTGTTCAATATAGTATTAGAAGTCCTAGCAACAGCAATGACAACAAAGAGAAATAAAATGTATCCAAGCTGGCAATGAAGAAGTCAAACTCTCTTCGCAGATGACATGATTCTTTATACGGAAAACCCAAAAGACTCCACCCCCAAACTACTAGAACTCATACAGCAATTCAGCAACGTGGCAGGATACAAAGTCAATGTACAGAAATCAGTGGCTTTCTTATACACTAACAATGAAAATACCCAAAGGGAAATTAGAGAATCAATTTCATTTACTATAGCACCAGAACCATAAGATACCTGGGAATAAACCTTACCAAAGAGGTAAAGGATCCGTACTTGAGGAACTACAGAACACTCATGAAAGAAACTGAAGAAGACACAAAAAGATGAAAGACCATTCCATACTCTTGGTTCGGAAGAATAAACATTGTTAAATTGTCTATACTGCCTAGAGCAATCTATACTTTTAATGCCATTCTGATCAAAATTCCACCGGTATTCCTCAATGAGCTGGAGCAAATAATCCAAAAATTTGTATGGAATCAGAAGAGACTCTGAATCGCTAAGGAATTGTTGAAAAACAAAAATAAAACGGGGGCATCACATTACCTGATTTCAAGCTTTATTACAATGCTGTGACACCAAAACAGCATGGTACTGACATTAAAACAGTGGAACAGAGTAGAGTGCCCAGATATGGACCCTCAACTCTATGGGCAAATAATCCTCGAGAAAACAGGAAAAAATATACAATGGAAAAAAGACAGTCTCTTCAATAAATGGTGCTGGGAAAACTGGACAGCTATGTGTAGAAGAATGAAACTCGACCATTCTCTAACACCGTACACAAAGATAAACTCAAAATGGATAAAAGACCTCAACATGAGACAGGAATCCATCAGAATCCTTCAGGAGAACATAGGCAGCAATCTCTTCGATATTAGCCACACAATCTTCTTTCAAGTTATGTCTCCAAAGGCAAAGGAAACAAAAGCGAAAATAAACCTTTCAGACTTCATCAAAATCAAAAGCTTCTGCACAGCAAAGGAAACAGTCAAAAAAACAAAGGTGCAACCCACGGAATGAGAGAAGATATTTGCAAATGACAGTGCAGAGAAAAGATTGATATCCAGGATCTATAATGAACTCCTCAAATTCAACATGCACAAAACAGACAATCATATCAAAAAATGGGCAGAAGATATAAACATAAACTTCTCCAATGAAGACATACAAATGGCTATCAGACACATGAAAAAAATGTTCATCATCACTAGCCCTCAGGGAGATTCAAATTAAAACCACATTGAGATATCATGTTTCAGCAGTTAGAATGGTCATTAGCAAGACAGGAAACAACTTGTGTTGGAGGGGATATGGTTGGTGGGAATGTAAGTTGGTGCAGCCTCTTTGGAGAACAGTGTGGAGATGTCTCAAGAAATTAAAAATAGAACTTCCCTATGACCCTGCAATTTCACTTCTGGATATTTACCCCAAAGATACAGACGTCATGAAAAGAAGGGCCATCTGTACCCCAATGTGTACAGCAGCAATGGCCACGGTAGACAAACTATGGAAAGAACCAAGATGCCCTTCAACGGACGAATGGATAAGGAAGATGTGGTCCATATACACTATGTATGCATACCCAACTTTTTAGCAACATGGACGGGACTGGAAGAGATTATGCTGAGTGATATCAGTCAAGCAGAGAGTGTCAATTATCATATGGTTCACTTATTTGTGGAGCATAACAAATAGCATGGAGGACATGGGGAGTTAGAGAGAAGGGAGTTGGGGAAATTGGAAGGGGAGGTGAACCATAAGAGACTATGGACTCTATAAAACAATCTGAGGGGTTTGAATTGGCGGGTGGGTGGGAGGTTGGGGTACACAGGTGGCCGGTATTATAGAGGGCACGGATTGCATGGAACACTGGGTTTGGTGAAAAAATAATGAATACTGTTATGCTGAAAATAAAAAATAATAATAATAATACGCACTTGAGTCCAGAGTGTTGTTTGAAATTAAGGTCGGCACAGGGAATTTGTACTTTGCTTCTAATCTTCAGGGTTTGAGCAACCGTGAAGGGCAGAGTTTTCTTTTGGGTGGTAAGCATACTCATCTGGTGTGGCACCAGAGGCCCCATCCTGGAAAGCATGTGGTCCAGGGCCTTGGGGACAGAAATTTGCAAATGCAAACTAGGTTTATGGTGAGGGCGGAGGCGATCACAGGCCCAATCTGCAGGCCTGAGTGCACCTCATAGTGTACTGAAATTAAGGTGTCATGGAGGCAGTATCACAGGCTTTTCTGTCTGGATTGTGTGTCTAGGATGGTCGCAAAATGTAGGGGAGTCTTCATTGGGCCACGGGAGATTCTTCATCTCTGGGCATTCTGCCCAGCTCTCTAGAGTTTGGTGTCTCTGGGGAAAAGAAGACTGCTGTTTTCCGTCTCAGCAGATTCCCAAAAGAGGGATTTCAGAGACAGTTTCTGGGATTTTTCAGGGCCCCTGAACAACACGAATGAGGGTGAGGATTTGGCCCTAGGGACCTGGCAGGCCCGCCCTGTGTCCTTTCTGTCCAGCTACCAAGGGGGTTTGTTTGAAAGCAGGCTCACTCTGAGGGTCATAATGCCCAGGGCAGCTCACATGAGTGGCCGTGGTCTCATGGGCCATGCAGCTGGTTCCCACTCTGAGGGTTGGAAACCCATCTCAACAGCCAGGATTCCTGCCATGGGGAAGGAGGAGTACTCTTGTGCTTCAGGTTCCCCCATAAGCAGGGATTTGAGCTACAGTATGAAGGAGAGATGACTGAATATCCAGGTTGAGTATATGTGATGGCTTCTGGCCACAACAGGTCCCACTTGCAGGATATGGGGCAAACTGTCTGTGTGGCTGATTAGAGGTCGTGGCTCAGGATGTGTCAGACCAAGTCTGATTGCCCATGGTGGCCGATGATATTAGGGTACCGTCGAGGGCCATGCCGCTGTATCCTCATATGGAGTTTCTGGGCAGAATCACCAGGCACTTTTCTTTCTGTTGGGCAGGCAAATTCTGCATTTTGTTACCAGATTCCCTATCAAGAGGCCTTGGGGATGGATGAAATTGAGGATGGAATTGTAAACACAAGCTACGGTTAAATTCAGTGCGAAGCAGAAGGCAGTTCCCGTGTGCAGTGGCTGATTCGAGATATCCAGCACCTGAGTAAGGGCAGATGTCTGAAGTTAGCTCACACTGTAGTTTGTGACTATGATGACCGACTAATGGAGTGGGGGCGCAAGATGCCATGGAGGATTTCCCACACTGTGGCTTGTGGGATGCTCCAAACAGCAAGGTTTCCTTGTACTGGACAGGGGGAGTCTGGTTTGTTGGCTCCAGGATCCCCATAGTGAAAGTTTGGGTAGCAGAGATCTCTCACATGGATGCCTGGAAAGCACACCTCCATTGACCATTGCAGCTGAGGAACAAAGCAGGTTCCATTGGTGGCTCTGGGGTGAAATTCCAAGCAGCCTGAGTTGACATGGAGTTCCATGCTGTTGGATCATAATGATGGTTTGTATCCAGGGAAACGTTAGAATGTTTGAGTGGTATGGGCCATGCAGGATTCTCATCCACTGAGTCTTGGACATATCTACCAAGAGCAATGTTTTTTACAGGGGACAGGAGGGGTTCTGTTGTGTGGCTCACAGACCATATGTTGGAATATAAGTTGGTTTTGGAAAAAAGGCCTCTGGGGACAGGCGCCTGAAAATATAAGCTATGGTATCAATGAAGTCTTATGGGCATGTCAGGTTCAGTCATCTGACTCAGGGCCTTTGACGTGGATATCTGCCTGGAAATAGGTGCTCATGGTGTATCAGAATGCGCATTTGGGTCCAGAGTGTTCCTCAGAATTGAGGTGTGCTCAGGGGTTTTGCATATTGCTACTAAACTTCAGGGTTTGGGCAACAGTGAAGGGCAGAGTTTCCTTTGAGTACGTAGGCACAATCATCTGGTTTGGCTCCAGAGACCCCATCCTGGAGGGCTTCTGGTCCAGGGCTTTGGGAATTAGGGTTAATGTGAGGGCCAAGTTGATCACAGGCCCGACATGCAGGCCCGAGGGCAGCTCATAGTGTACTGAAATTACACTATCATGGAGGCGGTAGTGCAGGCTTTTCTGTCAGGTATGTGTCCAGGACAGTCACAAAAGGTAGGGGTGGCTTCATGAGGCCATGGTAAATTCTTCGTCGCTAGGGATTCTTCTCAGCTCCCAAGTGTTTTGTGTCTCTGGGAGAAAGGAAGACTGCTGTTTTCTGTCTCAGGGCACCCCCAAAAGAGGGATTAGAGACAGGTTCATGGTCTGGTCGCCAGGAAAACACGAACGATGGTGAGAATTTGGCCCTAGGGATCTGGAAGCCCCACTCTGCGGGCTCCTGGGCCAGGTTCCGAGGGGGTTTGTTTGAAAGCAGACTCCCACTGATGATCACAATGACTGTTTGTGCCCAGGGCGGCTCCCATGAATGGCCATGGTCTCATGGGCCATGCAGCTAGTTCCCACTCTGAGGGTTAGACACCCATCCCATCAGCCAGGTTTCCTGCCATCAGAAAGGAGGACTCATTCTGTGCTTCAGGTTACACCATAGGCAGGGATTTGAGATTTGAGCTACGGTCTGGGGACAGATGCCTGAATACCCAGGTTGTGTAGAGATGATGGCTTCGGGCCATGGCAGGTCCAGCTGCAGGATATGGGGCCCACTCTCTGCGTGGCTGACTGGAGGTCGTGGCTCAGGCTGTGTCAGACAGAGTCTTAGTGCCCATGGCAGCCTATTTATTATGGTGCTGTCGAGGGTCATGCAGGTGGTTCCTCATGTGGGATTTCTGGTCAGACTCACCAGCCACTTCTTCTTTCTGTGGGGCATGCAGAAAGCTGTGTTATGGCTCCAGAATTCCCTATCAAGAGGGCTTGGGGACCAGGAAATTGAGGATGGAATTGTAAACACAAGCTATGGTTCAATTCAGTGACAAACAGAAGGCACTTCCAGTTTGCAGTGGCTGATTCGAGACATCTAGCTCCTGAATAAGGGCAGATGTCAGATGTTTGCTCATGCAGGAGATTGTGTCTATGATGACCAAGAAATGGAGCAATGGCATCAAGAAGCCATGGAGGATTTCCCACACTGGGGCTTGTGAGATGCTCCAAACAGCAAGGTCTCCTTCAACCAGACAGAGGAGTCTGGTTTGTTTGCTCCAGGGTCCCCAATATGGAAAAGTTGGGTAGCAGAGTACTCCCTCATGGATGACTGGAAAGCACACCTTCATTGACCATTGTAGTTGAGGAACATGGCAGGTTCGATCTGCTGGCCCTGGAGCCAAGTTCCAAGGGGGCTGAGTTGACATGGAGTTTCATGCTGTTGGATCACAATGCTGGTTTGTATCCAGGGAGACGTTAGAAAGTTGGGGTGGTCAGGGGCCATGCAGGATTCTCCTACACTGAGTCTTGGACACAGCTACCAAGAGCAAGGTATCTTTCTGGGAACAGCAGGGGTTCTGTTGTGTTTCTCAGGGACCACATGTTGGAATATAAGTTGGTATTAGAGAACAGGCCTCTCAGGATGGGCGCCTGAAAACCTAAGCTAGGGTCAATGAAGTCCTTGGTGTATGTCAGATTCAAACTTCTACTCAGGGCTTTTGACTTGAATGTCTGCCTGGAGACAAGTGCTCATTGTGTGTCAGAATGTGCATTTGGTTCCAGAGCTTTCTTTGAATTTGAGGTGGGCTCAGGGGCTTTGTACTTTGCTCCTAATCTTCAGGGTTTGGGCAACAGTGAAAGGCAGAGTTTCCTTTGGGAGGGTAGTCACAGTCTTCTGGTGTGGCACCAGAGGCCCAAGTCTGGATGGCATGAGGGCAGGATTTTGGAGACAGAAATCTGCCAATGCGAACTAGGGTTAGGGTCAGGCCCGAGGTGATCACAGCCCTGATCTGTAGGATCTGAGGGCAGCTCATTGTGTAGTGAAATTAAGGTATCATGGAGGCGGTGGGTAGACTTTTCTGTCTGGATTGTGTGTCCAGAACGGTGGCCAAATGTAGGGATGGCCTCATGGGGCCATGGAACATTCTTCATCTCTGGGGTTTCTGCCCAGCTCCCAAGACTTTGTGTCTCTGGGGGAAGGGAAGACTGCTGTTTTCCGTCTCAATGGATCCCCACTAGAGCGATTCCAGAGACAGTTTCCGGGTCTCAGCGCCAGAAAACACCACCAAGTGTGAAGATTTGCCTCTAGGCACCTGGAAGGCCCACTCTGCCGGCTCCTGGTCCAGCTACCATGGGGGTTTGTTGGAAACAGGCTCATGCTGAGGATCACAAAGCCTGTTTGTGCCCAGGGCGGCTCCCATGTGTGGTCGTGGTCTCATGTCCATGCAGCTGGTTCCCACTCTGAGGGTGAAACACCCATCTCACCAGCCAGATTTCCTGCCATTAGGAAGGAGGTGTACCCTTGTTCTTCAGGTTCCCTCATAGGGTAGGATTTGAGCTAAGTGCTAGGCACAGATGCCTGAATATCCAGGTTGAGTAGAGATGACGGCTTTGGGCCACAACAAGTCCCATCTGTAGTATATGGGACCCACTGTCTGGGTGGCTGACTAAAGATCGTGGTGCAGGCTGTGTCAGACAGAGCCTTAGTTCCCATGGTGGCCTATGACATTAGGGTGTCGTCAAGGGCCCTGCAGGTGGATCCTCATGTGGGGTTACTGGGCAGACTTACCAGGCTATTCTTCTTTCTTGTGGCAGGCAGAATGCTGCGTTGTGGCTACAGAATTTCCTATCAAGAGTGTTTGTGGACCAGGAGCATGAGGATGGAATGGTAAACACACGCTAATGTTAAATTCAGTGCCAAGCGTAAAACAGTTCCAATGTGCAGTGGCTGATTGGAGATATCCAACACCTGAGTAAGGGCGGATGTCAGATGTTTGCTCACACTGGAGTTTTTGTCTATGATGACCAACAAATGGAGGGGTGGCGTCAAGAGGCAATGGAGGATTTACCACGCTAGGGCTTCTGAGATGATCCAAACAGCAAGGTTTCCTTCTACCAGACAGGGGGAGTCTGTTTTTTTTTTTCTCCAGGGTCCCCCATGAGGGAACTTTGTGTAGCAGAGCACTCCCTCATGGATTCCTGGAAAGCACACCTGCATTGACCATTGCAGCTGAGGAACATGGCAGGTTTGTTGTGGTGGCTATGGGGTGTAGTTCCAAGGCCTTGAGTTGACATGGAGTCTCATGTAAATTGGGCACAATGCTGGTTTGTTACCAGGGAGATCTTAGAATGTGCTGGTGGCTAAGGGGCCATGCAGAGTTCATCTACCCTGACAGTTTGACACAGGTCCAAGAGCAAGTCTTTCTTCTGGGGACACTAGATGTTCTTTTGTGGGGCTCAGGGATGACATGTTTTATCATAGGTTGGTATTCCAGAACAGGTCACTGAGGACAGGTGCCTGAAAACCTCATCTAGGGTTCCAATGAGGTCCTAGGGACATGTCAGTGTAAAACTTCTGACTCAGGACCATTGACATGGCTTCCTGCCTGGATGTAGGTGATGAGGGTGTATCAGACTGGGCATTGCATTCAGAGGGTTCACCAATATGCTGATTGGCTCAGGGGCCTTACAGGTTTCTCCTAATCTGGAGGGGTTGGGCAATTGTCACCGTCAGAGCTTCCATGGGGATGGCAGGCACAGTCCTCTGGTGTGGCTCCAGAGACACCATCCTGGAGGGCAGGTGAGCCATGGTTTTGGGAATGAAGTCTTCAAACACAAATTCCGGTTAGGGTTAGTGGCACGGTGATCACAGGCCCAATGCATAGACCTTGAGGGCAGCTTGTGAGGAATTGTTATTAGGGTGACTCAAAGGCGGTAGCACAGGCTTTTCTATCTGAATTGTGTGTCCAGGATGGCCTCGGAATACAGGTGTGATCTCATGGGTCCATGGGATATCATGACAGGGTTGCCCACTCTCTCCACTCTTATTCAACATAGTATTTGAAGTCCTAGCAACAGCAATCAGACAACAAGGAGAAATAAAATGTATCCAAATTGGCAATGAAGAAGTCAAACTCTCTCTTCACAGATGACATACTTTATATGGAAAACCCAAAAGAATCCACCCCAAAACTACTAGAACGCATACAGCACTTCAATAATGTGGGAGGATACAAAATCTTTGTACAAAAATCAGTGGTTTTCTTATCCTTTAACAATGAAAATACAGAAAGGGAAATTAGAGAATCAATTCCATTTACTACAGCTCCAAAACCATAAGATACCTGGGAATAATCCAAACCAAAGTGATAAGCAATCTATACTCAGGGAACTACAGAACACTCATGAAATAAATGGAAGAAAACCATAAAGATGGAAGACCATTCCATACTCGTGGATCAGAAGAATAAACAGTCTTTAAAAGTCTATACAACCTAGAGAAATCTATCTTTTTAATGCCATTCTGATCAAAATTCCTCCGGTATTTTTCAAAGAGCTGGAGCAAACAGAAGCCTAAAATTGGTGTGGAATCAGAGGAGATCCCGTATTGCTAAGGAAATGGCAAAAAGGAAAGAACAAAACTGGGTGCACCCTGTTGCCTGGTTTCAAGGGTTACTACAAAGCTGTGACCACCAAGACAGCAGGGGACTGGCATAAAAACAGGCCATTAGACCAGTGTAACAGAGTAGAGAGCTCAGATATGGACCATCAATCTATAGTCAAATAATTTTCAAGAAAGCAGGAAAAAATATACAAAGGAAAAAAAACGTCTTTTCAATAAATGCTGCTGAGAAAATTGGGGCAGCTTTGTGTAGATGAATGAAACTAGACCATTCTCTGACACCATACACAAAGAGAAACTCGAAATGGATAAAAGACCTCAACCTGAGGCAGGAATCCATCAGAATCTTGGAGGAGAAAATAGGCAGAAACCTCTTCAACATTGGCCATAGCAACTTCTTTCAAAATGTGTCTCCAAAGGCAAAGGAAAAAAATGTGAAGATGAACGTTTGGGACTTCATAAAGATCAAAAGCTTCTACACAGCAAAGGAAACAGTCAACAAAACAATGAGGCAACCCACGGAATTCGAGTAGATATTTGCAAATGACAGTACTGACAAAACCTTTTATCCAGGATCTATAAAGAATTCCTGAAACTCAACACACACAACACAGATAATCCTATTAAAAAATGGGCAGAAGATACAAAGAGACATTTCTCCAATGAAGACATACAAATGGCTATCAGACACATTAAAAAATGTTTGTCATCACTAGCCATCAGGGAGATGCAAACTAAAACCACATTGAGATATCACCTTACACCAGTTAGAATGGCCTTAGAAAGATAGGAATCAACATGTGTTGGAGAGGATGTAGAGAAAGGGGAACCCTCTTACACTGATGGTGGGAAAGCAAGTCGGTGCAGCCACTCTGGAGAACAGTGTGGAGATTACTCAAGAAATTAAAAATAGAACTTCCCTAAGACCCTGCAATTGCACTACTGGGTATTTACCCCCAAAGAAACAGATGGAGTGAAAAGAAGGGCCATCTCTACCCCCAAATTTATAGAAGCAATGTCCATGGTCGTCAAAGAGTGGATAGAACCAAGATGCCCTTCAATGGATGATTGGATAAGGAATATGTGGTCCATATACACTACAGAGTATTAGGCCTCCATCAGAAAGGATGAATACCTAACATATGTAGCTACATGAATGGGACTGGAAAAGATTCTGCTGAGTGAAATAAGTTAAATAAGTCAAGCAGAGAGAATCAATTATCATAAGGTTCCACTTATGTATGGAGCATAACAAATAGCATGGAGGACAAGGGGAGTTAGAGAGGAAAAGGGAGTTTGGGGAAATTGGAAGGGGAGGTGAACCATGAGAGACTATGGACTCTGAAAAACAATCTTAGGGTTTTGAAGTGGCGGGGGTGTGGGAGGTTGGTACCAGGTGGTGGGCATTATAGAGAGCACAAATTGCATGGAGCACTGGGTGTGGTGAAAAAATAATAAGTACTTTTTTTCTGAAAATAAATCAATTGGAAAAGAAAAAAAAAAGCAAATGGGGGCATCACATTTCCGGACTTTAAGCTTTACTACAAAGCTATGATAACCAAGACAGCATGGTACTGGCAAAAAAATAGACATATAGACCAGTGGAACAGAGTAGAGAGCCCTGATATGGACCCTCAACTCTATGGTCAAATAATCTTAGACAAAACAGGAAAAAATATACAGTGGAAAAAAGACAGTCTCTTCCATAAATGGTGCAGAGAAAACTGGGCAACTATACGTAGAAGAATGAAACTGGACCATTGTCTTACACCGCACACAAAGATAAACTCAAAATGGATAAAAGACCTCAATGTGAGACAAAATCCATCAGAATCATAGAGGAGAATATAAGCAGTAATCTCTTCGATGTCAGCCACAGCAACTTCTTTCAAGATATGTCTCCAAAGGGAAAGGAAACAAAAGCCAAAATAAACTTCTGGGACTTCGTCAAAATCTAAACCTTCTGCATAGCAAAGGAAACAGTCAACAAAACAAAGAGCAACCCAAGGATTGCGAGAAGATACTTGCAAATGACAGGACAGACAAATGGTTGATATCCAGGACCTATAAAGAACTCCTCAAACTCAACACACACAAAACAGACAATCATATTTTAAAAATGGGCAGAAGATATGAAGAGACACTTCTCCAATGAAGACATACAAATGGCTATCAGACACATGAAAAAAAAAAGGTTCATCATCATTAGCCATCAGACTGATGCACATTAAAACCGCATTGAGATACCACCTTACACCAGTTAGAACAGCCAAAATAAGCAAGACAGGAAACAACATGTGTTGGAGAGGATGTGGAGAAAGGGAAACCCTCTTACACTGTTGGTGGGGATGCAAGTTGGTGCAGCTACTTTGGAAAACAGTGTGGAGATTCCTCAAGAAATTAAAAACAGAGCTATCCTATGACCCTGCAATTGCACTACTGGGTATTTACCCCAAAGATACAGATGGAGTGAAACGAAGGGTCATCTGTACCCCAATGTTTATAGCAGCAATGGCCATGGTCAACAAACTGTGGAAAAAACGAAGATGAACTTCAAAAGATGAATGGATAAGGAAGATGTAGTCCATATACACAATGGAGTATTATGCCTCCATCAGAAAGGTTGAATACCCAAATTGTGCAGCAACATGGACAGGACTGGAAGAGATTATGCTTAGTGGAATAAGATAAGCAGACAGAGTCAGTTATCATATTGTTTTACTTAAGTGTGGAGCATAAACAATACCATGGAGGACAAGGGGAGATGGAGAGGAGAAGGGAGTTGAGGGAAACTGGAAGCGGAGGTGAACCATGAGAGACTATGGACTCTGTAAAAGAATCTGAGGTCTTTGCATGGGTTGGGTGGGAGTTTGGGGGAACCAAGTGGTGCTTTTTAGAGATGGTATGGAGTGCATGGAACACTGGGAGTTGTACTAAAACATTGAATATGGTTACACTGAAAATAATTTAAAAAATTAAACAGTTGTATGCCAATATGCTAAGCAAACTTTGTGAAATAGATGCATTTTTAGAAAAGTATAATCCCAAAATTGAACCGGGAAGAAATTCACAACATAAATAGACTTTTACCCAGTAACAAGATTGAAGCAGTGTTCAAAAACCTCCCAATACACAAGAGCCCAGGACTTGATGGATTCACAGGAGAAATCTACCAGACTTTCATAGAAGAAATAACATGTCTTCTCCTGAAGCTCGTTCCAAAAATTAAGCAGAAAGAAAACTTCCAGACCCTTTTTATGAAGGCAGCATTACCCTGCTCCACAAACCAGGCAAAGACCTCACCAAAAGGAAAATTTCAGACCAATATCACTGATGAATATGGATACTAAGATTCTCAACAAGATCCTAGCTCACAGGATCCAACAGTACATTCAAAAGATGATCCACCATGACCAGGTGGGATCTATCCCTGGGTTGCAAGGATGGTTCAGCATTCACAAATCAATCAATGTCATAGAACAAATTATGAAGCATGGAGAGGAGAACCACATGGTCCTCTCCATTGAAGAAGAAAAAAGCATTATACAAAATCCAGCATCCGGTCCTGATTAAAATGCTTCAAATTATAGGGATAGAGGGAACATTAGTCAACTTCATAAAATGTCTATGAAAAACCCACAGTGAATATTATCCTCAATGGGTAATAGCTGACAGGCTTCCCTTTGAGATCAGGAACATGACAAGGATGCCCACTCTCACCACTCTTGTTCTACAAACTATTTGAAGTCCTAGCAACAGCAATCAGACAACAATGAGAAATAAAAGGTATCCAAATTGGTAATGAAGAAGTCAAACACTCTCTCCTCACAGATGACATAATTTATATGGAAAACTCAAAACACCCCACCTCCAAACTACCAGAACTCATACAGCAACTCAATAATGTGGCAGGATACAAAATCATTGTACAGAAATCAGTGGCCTTCTTCTACATTATCAATGAAAATACAGAAAGGGACATTAGAGAATCAATTCCATTTACTACAGCACTGAAACCATAAGATACCTGGGAATAAACCATACCAAAGAAGTAAAGGATTTTTCTTGAGGAACTACAGAACACTCATGAAAAAAATTGAAGAAAACAAAAAAGACAGAAGACCATTCCATGCTCAAGGATCAGAAGAATAAACATTGGTAAAATGGATAAAAGACCTCAATGTAAGACAGGAATCCATCAGAACCCTAGAGGAGAACATTGGCAGTAATCTCTTCTATATCAGCCACAGCAACTTATTTCAAGATATGTCTCCAAAGGCAAAGGAAACAAAAGCCAAAATAAACTCTTGGGACTTCATCAAAATCAAAAGCCTCTGCACAGCAAAGGAAAAAGTCAAAAAAACAAAGATGCAACCCATGGAATGTGATAAGATATTTGCAAATAACAGTACAGACAAAAGGTTGATATCCAGGATCTATAATGAACTCCTCAAACTCAACACATAGGAAATAGGCAAACATATCAAAAAATGGGCAGAAGATATGAACAGACAATTCTCTAATGAAGACATACAAATGGCAATCAGACACATGAAAAAATGTACATCATCACTAGCCCTCAGGGTGATTCAAAATAAAACCACAGTGAGATATCACCTTACACCAGTTAGAATTGCCAAAGTTAACAAAACAAGAAACAACATGTGTTGGAGAGGATGTGGAGAAAGGGGAACCCTTTTACACTGTTGGTGGGATTGCAAGTTGGTGCAGCCTCTTTGGAGAACAGTGTGGAGATTCCTCAAGAAATTAAAAACAGAACTTCCCTATGACCCTGCAATTGCACTCCTGGGTATTTACCCCAAAGATACAGATGTCGTGAAAAGAAGGGCCATCTGTACCCTAATGTTTATAGCAGCAATGGCCATGGTCGCCAAACTATGAAAGAACCAAGATGCCCTTCAACGGACGAATGGATAAGGAAGATGTGGTCCATATACACTATGGAGTATTATGCCTCCATCAGAAAGGATGAATACCCAACTTTTGTAGCAGCATGGACGGGACTGGAAGAGATTTTGCTGAATGAAGAAAGGCAGAGAGAATCAATTATCATATGGTTTCACTTATTTGTGGAGCATAACAAATATCATGGAGAAAAAGGGGTCTTAGAGAGGAGAAGGGAGTTTGGGGGAATTGGAAGGGGAGGTGAATCATGAGAGACTATGGACTCTGAAAAACAACCTAGGGGTTTGAAGTGACGGGGGGGTGGGATCTTGGGGTACCAGGTGGTGGGTATTATAGAGGGCACAGATTGCATGGAGCACTGGGTTGGTGAAAAAAATAATGAATACTGTTTTTCTGAAAATAAAGAAATTAATTTAATTAAAAAAAACATTGTTAAAATGTTATACTGGAGACAAGATGGCGGAGAAGTAGGAGGAGGCTCCCTTTCAACCTGAACCCTACTTCTATTGAACTCCACTCACCGACAAAATCAGCCTGAGACCCGAATTATACACATCTGGATCTCTACCAGAGCAGAAAACGCCAGTGGGCAGGTAAAGCAGAGTGGGAAAGTCGGACTGATATCGGAAGATAAACAAAAGTGGGAGGGTGCTACCAGAGGTGACCCACTGGAAAGTAATATCCCAATACGAGAGTGCCCTGCGTCTGGGGACCAGCATTATCTCAGAAGTATGGTAGAAAGCACTCAAGAAGAGCAAGGGATCACTGGGAAGAAATTGCAGGAATCGGGGTGTTAGGGTCAGGGGCTTAAGTCCCCAGACCCAGGACAACCACCCCTGGTGCAGAGCCAGAAAGAGTGCGGCAGAGAAACCAGGTCTTGGTCCCTGAACCACCAGCAAGCTCGCCTGAGAGCGTGTGGCTCCCAGCTCCCATGAGGGGCTGGGAGCCTCGCCAGCCAACAGAAGCACAGCTTTTTTGCAGTCCCCATGCAAGTGCCCTGCCATGCCATCAGAGTCCGAGTCATGCCCTGCGCCCTCCAGAGAGAGAGGTGGCACAGGCACCAGCCTGGTGCTCTCGGACCTGGAAATACCAGGCACTCCCAGCTTGTGCCAGGGGGAAAATCTCAGTTTGCGATTGCTGCTTGGAACTTCTCTGGCAGTCTGGAGCTGCCCAGACAGCGGCCACTGCTGTGGTTTTGGTACAAGCAAAAAATCTTGAGTCCCCAGGGACCGCTACTGGGAACCTGCTCTGCCAGTGTTGAAGGGGGATTTTATTTGGGCTCTTCGGACAGATTGAGGCTTCTCTCTGAGACGAAGGACAGGGTACAGTTTGCTTTCCTCAAAACCTACAAAAACCATTCAAAAGCCCTCAAGGCAAGAGAAAAACAAAAGTGAACAAATATAAAAACCTCCAGAGAACAAAAGCCTGAAAAAAACAGTTTCCTAAGAGCACACCCCCTTGAGGGGGGTGGGAGGACTTAACTCAGAGAACATCATTGACTGAAATCCCACGTGGCAGGCCCCTCCCCCAGAAAACCAACCGGGAAAGGAAAAAAAAAAAAAAAAGACAACAAGAGATCAACCACCACTACTTCATAGGACAATTTTTATTATTAATTTGTTCCCACTATCCTGGCTCATTTTATTAAAGATAATTTTTTATTATTATATAGAAAATTTTTTAACCTATTTACCGTCACAGTGAGATGTCCAGTACATCAAATTCCATAATAACCTTCTAACCTGAACTTTTTGATACATACACCTGTGTTTTCCTTTTGCATTTCTGTTTTTTAAATTTATTTTTTTAAATTTTAGTTTAGTTTAGTCTAGTTTATTCCTTTTTTTAATTTTTATTTTCTAATATTCATATAGAATTAAACTTCAAGGTAATCCCCTTTTCCCAATCAAAGCCACCCCTATAGGTAAAACAATTCCTAATCCCCATTTATCTTAGGAAAGTGGAGTCTTTAACAAATACATCAAGATACATCCGGAAAAAAAAAACAAAAAAACAAAAAACAAAAAACCTTCCTCACCCACACTGAGAATTTACAACCACTCTACAATCTTTTTCTTCCACCAGTATTTCTGTGTTGTTTTTTATTTATATATTTGACAGAGAGAGATCACAAGTAGGCAGAGAGGCAGGCAGAGAGAGAGAGAGAGAGAGGAAGCAGGCTCCCTGCTGAGCAGAGAGCCCGATGTGGGACTTGATCCCAGGACCCTGAGATCATGACCTGAGCCGAAGGCAGCGGCTTAACCCACTGAGCCACCCAGGCGCCCCTATTTCTGTGTTTTTGTGTTTGTCCTAATAGTATATAAATCTTACACTCGGGGTTCTTTCTGATGAGGTTATTCCTTCATTTGCATTTATATATGCAAATGTATATATATATATATATATATATATATATATATATATATATATATATATATATAATTTTCTCTTCTCATATACTTTTATCAGTCTTTTTGTTTGTCTGTTTTTGTTTGTAAACTTCATAAATCTTACCTTGGAACCCATTTGGGCTGAACCTTCTCTTTTATCTCACCTTTCATTCTTGTCTCTCTCCCTCTCTCTTTTTTTTCTTTTTTTTAACCTCAGGTGTCCCAACAAATGAGGGATTCCAGAGTAGAACCCTGGGGAGGGGCGACTGGACAATCAGAAATCTGATTAAAAATTGGGGCCTAGGGACATGTCAAGCCCATTATGACACCTAATGGTCCAGCCACTGAGAGGACTTACTAGAGGACAGGAATCATGCTGAGGGTCACAATGCGTGTGTATGCCCTCGTCGCACTCAAGAATGGGCTGGGCCTCAGGGTGAATGCTGGTTTCTCCTACACTGAACTTTGGACAACATGCCAACCACAAGGGTTCTTGCCATGGGTAAGGTGAAGTTCTGATTTCTGCATCACACTCACCCCTGGGCAGTGATTGGAGATAAGGTCTCGGTTCTGTAGCCTGAAACCTGAGGTAGGGAAGAGGTGATGACCTAAGGCCATGGAGGGTTTTATGTGCTCAGTGTGCGGTCACCTTTCTGGGTGTTGGTCAGGAGGTCTGGGCTCAGGTTGTGTTCGACAGTGCATTAGTGCCCAGGTTAGACTATATAATTTGGGTAAAGTCGAGTGCTGTGTAGGTTGATCCTCATTTATGGTGCCTGGGCAGCTCATGAGGCAATAATTTTTTTTTCTATAGGGCAGGCAGTGTGCTGCATTGTGGGTCCGGAATTGCCAAACTTGAGGGCTTCGGGGCCAGGAGTGTGAGGACGGAAGTCTGAGAAGACAAGCCAGACTTGGGTTTCAGGGCGAGGGCACGGCAGGTACCCTCTGCAGATCTGAACCAATATCTCATGCATCTGAAGTCAGGGCAAGGATCAGACATTGGCAAAGGTTGGAGTTTCTCTGCATGACGGCCGCTTCATGAAGAGAGCGGAATCTCGAGGCCATTGAGGTTTTCCCACTTTGGGAGTTGTGGGATGCCCCCTTCAAGGATTCCTTCTGCGGGACAATTGAGACCTCTTGGACAGCTCCAGGACATCCCATACGGAATGACTCCAGAGCACCGTTCGCGGATGGATGCCTGGGAAGCCCGCCCTGCATTCCAATTGTCTCCTAGCAACAAGACAGTTTAGATCTGATGGCTCTGCTGGAGCAACCTCGGTGGCTGAGTTGAAATGGACTTTCCTGAGGATGTGCCCTAATGTGTTTTTGTGTCTATGAGGGCCTTGGAATGGGGCGGTGGCACCGGCAACCTGAAGTACTTTCCTAAGCTTTGGACATGGCTCCCATGCACAGGTTTCCTTGTGGAGACGAGATGAGTTCTGATGGGTGCCTCAGGAAAACCCCTATGCTCGTATTGGAATCAGGCTTTTGAGGACACATGCCTGTAACCCATAGCAATGGATCTTATTATGGCCTAGGATCCTGTCTGGTTCAATCTTCTTCTCTGGGGACATCCATCAATGGTATGAGTGGAGGTCGATTATCAGCTGGTGTCAGACACCCCTTGTTTGTTCCGGGTGACCCACACTATTGGGATGGCCTAAGGGTCGTTGGAGGTTTCTCCTAATTTGTACGATTTTGGACCATGGAATGGGCAAAATAACCATGGATTGGTAGGCACAGTCCTAATGTGTGGCTACAGGGGCCCAGCCTGGAGGGTGTGTGGCCCAAGACGTTGAGGACAGGAGTCTGAAAACACAAACTCAGCTTAGGTTTGCGACGTAGGTATGGCAGGCCCGATCTACAAACCATGAGAAGAACTCTACAGGATATGAAGAAAGTGCGAGTCTGTGGCGATTGCTCAGGCTTTTGTCTCTGGATTTTGTATCAGTGATGGCCGTGGAATGTCGGGGAGGCCTCATGGGCCATGGACGAATCTTCCTCTCTGAGGATTTGGCCCGATTCCCAATTGCTTTTCGTCAATCTGTGGGATGGGAGGACTCATTTCAGTTTTGTTACCTCAGGTGTCCCACCAAAAGAGGAATTCCAAAGCAAAGCCGTGGGGAAGACTGAAGGGACAATCCGAAATATGGTTAAAAATTGGGGCCTAGGGGCATGGCAAGCCCATATGCTATCTCTTCATCCAGCCACTGAGTGGCCTTACTTGAGGACTGGGCTCAGCCTGAGCATCACAATGTGTTTGTGACCAATGTGGCCCGCGTTCATGGGCGGGGCCTCATGGGCCACTGGTTTCAACGACACTGAACGTTGGACAACATGCCAACCACAAGGTTTCTTGCCATGGGGAAGGAGTTCTGATTTCTGCATCACCTTCAACATGGACAGTGATTGGAGATAAGGTCTAAGTTCTGTACCTGAAAACCGAGGTTGGGAATCGATGACGACCTAAGGCCATGGCGGCTTGATGTGCTCAGTGTGCGTCCAGCTCTCTGGGAGGGGCCAGGGGGTCCAGGCTCAGGCTGTGTCAGAAAGGGCATTAGTGCCCTGGTCAGCCTATGTATTTGGGGTACAGCCCAGGTCGTGCAGGTTGATCCTCATTTGGGGTTACTGGTTAGCCCCAGAGGACAATGTTTTTTATCTGGAGGGCAGGCAGAGTGCTGCATTGTACTTCTGGATTGCCAAACTGGAGGCCTTGTGGGCCAGTAGTCTGACGACAAAAGTCTGAGAACACAAGCTAGGCTTAGGTTTCTGGGTGAGGCCATGGCAGGCACAATCTACAGACCTGAATCGAGATCTCGTGCATCTGAAGTCAGGGCGAGGATCAAACGATTGCTCAGGTTGGAGTTCCTGTCCCTGATGGCCCCTTCATGAATGGGGGGGGGCATCACGAGGCCATGGGGGTTTTCCCATGATGGGAGTTGTGAGAAGCTCCAAACTGCAGAGAGTCTTTGGCAGGACAATTGAGACCTGTTGTTTGGCTCCAGGCCAATGATTCTGAGCAGGGTTCTAAGGATGGATGGCTGGGTAGCCCACCTCGCATTCCAATTGTCTCCTAGCAACAAGACAGGTTAGATCTCCTGGATCTGTGGGGAGCTACCGAGGATGCTGAGTTGAAATGCACACCCCTGGGGATGGGTCCGAATGTGCTTTTGTGTCTATGGAGACCTTGGAATGAAGCGGTGGCACTTGGGCCCTAAGGGGTTCTCCTAAACAGAGGCTTTGACACAGCTCCAACGTGCAAGTTTCCCATGTGTAGATGAGATGTTTTCTGATGGGTGAATCAAGAAACAGCTATATGCTGCTTTTGAAATCCAGGCCTCTGAGGAGAGATGCCTGGAAAGCAAAGCAATGGATCTGATTAGTGCCTAGGGGCCTGTTCTTTCCTTTTTACCTCTGAGGACATCTCTCTATGGGTCTGAGTGCAGGTAGGGGCTCATTTGTGCTCAGATTGCCCCTGTTTTTCCTGGGAAGCCACCACTATTGAGATATAACAGGGACTTTGGAGGTTTAACTTATTAGAAGGTTTGTGGCCATTGTAATGGGCACACACAATTCCCTTGGAGAGGGCAAGTACAGTCCTCAGGTTTGGCTCCAGGGGCCCGAGCCTGTAGGTTGTGTAGGCCAGGGCTGTTTGGACAGTTGTCTGAAAACACAAACTCGGCTTATTTTTCGGGTCATAGGTATGGCAGAACTGATCTACAGACCATGAGGAGAACTCATCGGGTTGAAAGAAGGGCGAGTGTGAGGCTCCTGCTCAAGTTTTTGTCTCGGGATATCGTGTCACTCATGGTCGTGGAATTTCTGGGTGACTTCATGGAAAATGGACGAGTTTTACTCTCTGGTGGTTTGGCCTCGTCCAAAGAGTTTGGGTTCATTCTGTGGGCTGGAAGAAGTCCGTTTTATTTTGTTGTTGTTGTTGTTGTTGTTTTCTTTTTTAACCTCAGGTGTCCCACCAAATGAGGGATTCCGGAGTAGAGACCTGGGGAGGGGCGACTGGACAGTCAGAAATCTGGTTAAAAATTGGGGCCTAGGGACATGTCAAGCCCATTATGACATCTAAAGGTCCAGCCACTGAGAGGACTTACTAAAGGACAGGACTCATGCTGAGGGTCTCAATGCGTGTGTATGCCCTCCTCGCACTCAAGAATGGGCGGGGCCTTAGGGTTTCTCCTACACTGATCGTTGGACAACGTGCCAACCAAAAGGGTTCTTGCCATGGGTAAGGAGGAGTACTGATTTCTGCATCAGACTCACCCCTGGGCAGTGATTGGAGATAAGGTCTCGGTTCTGAAGCCTGAAAACTGAGGTATGGAATAGATGATGACCTAAGGCCATGGCGGGTTTTATGTGCTCAGTGTGCGGTCAGCTTTCTGGGTGTTGGTCAGGAGTTCCGGGCTCAGGTTGTGTTCGACAGTGCATTAGTGCCCAGGTTAGACTATATAATTTGGGTAAAGTCGAGAGCTGTGTAGGTTTACCCTCATTTAAGGTGCCTGGGCAGCTCATGAGGCAATAATTTTTTTTCTAGAGTGCAGGCAGAGTGCTGCATTGTGGGTCCGGAATTGCCAAACTTGAGGGCTTTGGGGCCAGGAGTGTGAGGACGGAAGTCTGAGAAGACAAGCTAGACTTGGGTTTCAGGGCGAGGGCACGGCAGGTACCCCCTGCAGATCTGAACCAATATCTCATGCATCTGAAGTCAGGGCGAGGATCAGACGTTGGCTCAGGTTGGAGTTTCTGAGCATGACGGCCGCTTCATGAAGGGAGCGGAATTTCGAGGCCATTGAGGTTTTCCCACGTTGGGAGTTGTGGGATGCCCCCTTCAAGGATTCCTTCTGCGGGACAATTGAGACCTGTTGGACAGCTCCAGGACATCCCATATGGAATGACTCCAGAGCACCGTTCGGGGATGGATGCCTGGGAAGCCCGCCTCGCATTCCAATTGTCTCCTAGCAACAAGACAGTTTAGAACTGATGGCTCTGCGGGAGCAACCTGGGTGGCTGAGTTGAAATGGACTTTCCTGAGGATGTGCCCTAATGTGTTTTTGTGTCCATGAGGGCCTTGGAATGGGGCGGTGGCACCGGGACCCTGAAGTACTCTCCTAAGCTTTGGACATGGCTCCCATGCACAGGTTTCCTTGTGGAGACGAGATGAGTTCTGATGGGTGCCTCAGGAAAACCCCTATGCTCGTATTGGAATCAGGCTTTTGAGGACACATGCCTGTAACCCAAAGCAATGGATCCTATTATGGCCTAGGGTCCTGTCTGGTTCAATCCACTTTTCTGGGTACATCCATCTATGGTATGAGTGGAGGTCGATTATCAGCTGGTGTCAGACACCCCTTGTTTGTTCCGGGCGACCCACACTATTGGGATGGCCTCAGGGTCGTTGGAGTTTTCTCCTAATTTGTACGATTTTGGACCATGGAATGGGCAGAATTCCCATGGATTGGTAGGCACAGTCCTAATGTGTGGCTTCAGGCGCCCAGCCTGGAGGGTGTGTGGACCAAGACTTTGAGGACAGAAGTCTGAAAACACAAACTCAGCTTAGGTTTGGGGACATAGTTATGGCAGGCCCGATCGACAAACCATGAGAAGAACTCTTCAGGATATGAAGAAAGTGCGAGTCTGAGGCGCTTGCTCAGGCTTTTGTCTCTGGATTTTGTATCAGCGATGGCCGTGGAATGTCGGGCAGGCCTCATGGGCCATGGACAAATCTTCCTCTCTGAGGATTGGCCCGATTCCCAATTGCTTTTCGTCATTCTGTGGGATGGGAGGTCTCCTTTCAGGTTTGTTACCTCAGGTGTCCCACCAAAAGAGGAATTCCAAATCCAAGCCGTGGGGAATACTGAAGGGACATCCCGAAATATGGTTAAAAGTTGGGGCCTAGGGGCATGGCAAGCCCAATAGCTATCTCTTCATCCAGCCATTGAGTGGCCTTACTTGAGGACTGGGCTCAGCCTGAGGGTCACAATGTGTGTTTGTGACCAATGTGGCCTGCAAGCATGGGCGGGGCCTCATGGGCCACACTGGTTTCAACGACACTGAACGTTGGACAACATGCCAACCACAAGGTTTCTTGCCATGGGGAAGGAGTTCTGATTTCTGCATCACCTTCAACCTTGGGCAGCGATTGGAGATAAGGTCTAGGTTCTGAAACCTGAAAACCGAGGTTGGGAGAGATGACGACCTAAGGCCATGGCGGCTCGATGTGCTCAGTGTGCGGCCAGCTGTCTGGGAGGGGCCAGGGGGTCCAGGCTCAGGCTATGTCAGAAAGGGCATTAGTGCCCTGGTCAGCCTATGTTATTGGGGTACAGCCAAGGTCGGTGCAGGTTGATCCTCATTTGGGGTTACTGGGTATCCCCAGAGGACAATGTTTTTCTTCTGGAGGGCAGGCAGAGTGCTGCATTGTAGTTCTGGATTGCCAAATGGAGGGCTTGTGGGCCAGTAGTCTGACGACAAATGTCTGAGAACACAAGCTAGGCTTAGGTTTTTGGGTGAGGCCATGGCAGGCACAATGTACAGACCTGAATCGAGATCTCATGCATCTGAAGTCAGGGCGAGGATCAGACGATCGCTCAGGTTGGAGTTTCTGTCCCCGATGGCCCCTTCATGAATGGGGGGGGGCATCACGAGGCCATGGGTGTTTTCCCACTATGGGAGTTGTGAGAAGCTCCAAACTGCAGTGAGTCTTCTGCAGGACAATTGAGACCTGTTGTTTGGCTCCAGGGCAATGATTCTGAGCAGGGTTCTAAGGATGGATGGCTGGGTAGCCCACCTCGCATTCCAATTGTCTCCTAGCAACAAGACAGGTTAGATCTCCTGCATCTGTGGTCAGCTACCGAGGATGCTGAGTTGAAATGGACACCCCTGGGGATTGGTCCTAATGTGCTTTTGTGTCTATGGAGACCTTGGAATGAAGCGGTGGCACTGGGGCCCTAAAGGATTCTCCTAAACAAAGGCTTTGACACAGCTCCAACGTGCAAGTTTCCCATGTGTAGATGAGATGTTTTCTGATGGGTGAATCAAGAAACAGCTATATGCTGCTTTTGAAATCCAGGCCTCTGAGGAGAGATGCCTGGAAACCAAAGCAATGGATCTGATTAGTGCCTAGGGGCCTGTTCTTTCCTTTTTACCTCTGGGGACATCTGTCTATGGGTCTGAGTGCAGGTAGGTGCTCAGTTGGGCTCAGATTGCCCCTGTCTTTCCTGGGAAGCCACCACTATTGAGATGGATCAGGGACTTTGGAGGTTTATCCTATTAGAAGGGTTGTGGCCATTGGAATGGGAACACACAATTCCCTTGGAGAGGGCAAGTACAGTCCTCAGGTTTGGCTCCAGGGTTCTGAGCCTGAAGGTTGTGTAGGCCAGGGCTGTTTGGACAGTTGTCTGAAAATTAACTCAGCTTAGGTTTGGGGACGTAGGTATGGCAGGCCCGATCTACAAACCATGGGAAGAACTCTTCAGCATATGAAGAAAGTGCGAGACTGAGTAGCTTGTTCAGGCTTTTGTGTCTGGATTTTTTATCAGCGATGGCCGTGGAATGTCGGGGAGGCCTCATGGGCAGTGGACGAATCTTCCTCTCTGAGGTTTTGGCCCGATTCCCAATTGCTTTTCGTCAATCTGTGGGATGGGAGGACTCATTTCAGGTTTGTTACCTCAGGTGTCCCACCAAAAGAGGAATTCCAAAGCAAAGCCGTGGGGAAGACTGAAGGGACATCCCGAAATATGGTTAAAAATCGGGGCCTAGGGGCATGGCAAGCCCAATTTGCTATCTCTTCATCCAGCAACTGAGTGGCCTTACTTGAGGACTGGGCTCAGCCTGAGGGTCACAATGTGTGTTTGTGACCAATGTGGCCCGCGAGCATGGGCGGGGCCACATGGGCCACACTGGTTTCAACCACACTGAACGTTAGACAACATGCCAACCACAAGGTTTCTTGCCATGGGAAAGTAGTTCTGATTTCTGCATCACCTTCAACCTTGGGCAGTTATTGGAGATAAGGTCTAGGTTCTGAAACCTGGAAACCGAGGTTGGGAAGAGATGACGACCTAAGGCCACGGAGGCTCGATGTGCTCAGTGTGCGGCCAGCTGTCTGGGACGGGCCAGGGAGTCCAGGCTCGGGCTGTGTCAGAAAGGGCATTAGTGCCCTGGTCAGCCTATGTATTTGGGTACATCCAAGGTCGGTGCAGGTTGATTCTCATTTGGGGTTACTGGGTAGCCCCATAGGACAATGTTTTTCTACTGGAGGGCCGGCAGAGTGCTGCATTGTAGTTCTGGATTGCCAAACTGGAGGGCTTGTGGGCCAGTAGTCTGACGACAAAAGTCTGAGAACACAAGCTAGGCTTAGGTTTCTGGGTGAGGCCATGGCAGGCACAATCTACAGACCTGAATAGAGATCTCGTGCATCTGAAGTCAGGGCGAGGATCAGACAATCGCTCAGGTTGGAGTTTCTGTCCCTGATGTCCCCTTCATGAATTGGGGGGGTATCACGAGGCCATGGGGGTTTTCCCACGATGGGAGTTATGAGAAGCTCCAAACAGAAGAGAGTCTTCTGCAGGTCAATTGAGACCTGTTGCTTGGCTCCAGGCCAATGATTCTGAGCAGGGTTCTAAGGATGGATGGCTGCGTAGCCCACCTCGCATTCCAATTGTCTCCTAACAACAAGACAGGTTAGATCTCCTGGATCTGTGGGGAGCAACCGAGGACGCTGAGTTGAAATGGACACCCCAAAGGATGGGTCCTAATGTACTTTTAAGTCTATGGAGACCTTGGAATGAAGCGGTGGCACTGGTGCCCTAAATGGTTCTCCTAAACAGAGGCTTTGACACAGCTCCAACGTGCAAGTTTCCCATGTGTAGATGAGATGTTTTCTGATGGGTGAATCAAGAAAGAGCTATATGCTGCTTTTGAAATCCAGGCCTCTGAGGAGAGATGCCTGGAAACCAAAGCAATGGATCTGATTAGTGCCTAGGGGTCTGTTCTTTCCTTTTTACCTCTGGGGACATCTGTCTATGGGTCTGAGTGCACGTAGGTGCTCATTTGGGCTCAGATTGCCCCTGTTTTTCCTGGGAAGCCACCACTTTTGAGATGGATCAGGGACTTTGGAGGTTTATCCTATTTGAAGGGTTGTGGCCATTGGAATGGGCACACACAATTCCTTTGGAGAGGGCAAGTACAGTCCTCAGGTTTGGCTCCAGGGGCCTGAGCCTGTAGGTTGTGTAGGCCAGGGCTGTTTGGACAGTTGTCTGAAAACACAAAACGGCTTATGTTTCGGGTCATAGGTATGGCAGGACTGATCTACAGACCATGAGGAGAACTCTTCTGGATTTGATAGAAGGGCGAGTGTGAGGCTCCTGCTCAAGTTTTTGTCTCTGGATATCGTGTCACTCATGGTCGTGGAATTTCTGGGTGACTTCATGGGAAATGGACGAGTCTTACTCTCTGGTGGTTTGGCCCCGTCCAAAGAGTTTGGGGTCATTCTGTGGGCTGGAAGAAGTCCGTTTTGTTGTTGTTGTTGTTGTTGTTGTTGTTTTCTTTTTTAACCTCAGGTGTCCCACTAAATGAGGGATTCCGGAGTAGAGCCCTGGGGAGGGGCGACTGGACAATCAGAAATCTGGTTAAAAATTGGGGCCTAGGGACATGTCAAGCCCATTATGACATTTAATGATCCAGCCACTGAGAGGACTTACTAGAGGACAGGACTCATGCTGAGGGTCACAATGCATGTGTATGCCCTCGTCTCACTCTAGAATGGGCAGGGCCTCAGCGTGAATGCTGGTTTCTCCTACACTGAATGTTGGACAACGTGCCAACCACAAGGGTTCTTGCCATGGGTAAAAAGGAGTACTGATTTCTGCATCACATTCACCCCTGGGCAGTGATTGGAGATAAGGTCTCGGTTCTGAAGCCTGAAAACTGAGGTAGGGAAGAGATGATGACCTAAGGCCATGGCGGGTTTTATGTGCTCAGTGTGCGGTCAGCTTTCTGGGTGTTGGTCAGGAATTCCGAGCTCAGGTTGTGTTCGACAGTGCATTAGTGCCCAGGTTAGACTATATAATTTGGGTAAGGTCGAGTGCTGTGTAGGTTTATCTTCATTTAAGGTGCCTGGGTAGCTCATGAGGCAATATTTTTTTTTTTTTCTAGAGGGCCGGCAGAGTGCTGCATTGTGGGTCCGGAATTGCCAAATTTTAGGAATTCGGGGCCAGGAGTGTGAGGACGGAAGTGTGAGAAGACAAGCTAGACATGGGTTTCAGGGCAAAGGCACGGCAGGTACCCCCTGCAGATCTGAACCAATATATCATGCTTCTGAAGTCAGGGCGAGGATCAGACGTTGGCTCAGGTTGGAGTTCCTGTGCATGATGGCCGCTTCATGAAGGGAGCGGAATCTCGAGGCCATTGAGGTTTTCCCACGTTGGGAGTTGTGGGATGCCCCCTTCAAGGATTCCTTCTGCGGGACAATTGAGACCTTTTGGACAGCTCCAGGACATCCCATATGGATATACTTTAGAGCACCGATCGCGGATGGATGCCTGGAAAGCCCGCCTCGCATTCCAATTGTCTCCTAGCAACGAGACAGTTTTGATCTGATGGCTCTGCCGGAGCAACCGGGGTGGCTGAGTTGAAATGGACTTTCCTGAGGATGGGTCCTAATGTGTTTTTCTGTCCATGAGGGCCTTGGAATGGGGCGGTGGCACCGGGACCCTGAAGTACTCTCCTAAGCTTTGGACATGGCTCCCATGCACAGGTTTCCTTGTGGAGACGAGATGAGTTCTGATGGGTGTCTCAGGAAAACCCCTATGCTCGTATTGGAATCAGGCTTTTGAGGACACATGCCTGTAACCCAAAGCAATGGATCCCATTATGGCCTAGGGTCTGTCTGGTTCAATCTTCTTCTCTGGGGACATCCATCTATGGTATGAGTGGAGGTCGATTATCAGCTGGTGTCAGACAGCCCTTGTTTGTTCCGGACGACCTAAACTATTGGGATGGCCTCAGGAACTTCGGAGGTTTCTCCTAATTTGTACGATTTTGGACCATGGAATGGGCAGAATTCCCATGAATTGGTAGGCACAGTCCTAATGTGTGGCTCAAGGCGCCCAGCCTGGAGGGTGTGTGGCCCAAGACTTTGAGGACAGAAGTCTGAAAACACAAACTCAGCTTAGGTTTGGGGACGTAGGTATGGCAGGCCTGATCGACAAACCATGAGAACTCTTCAGGATATGAAGAAAGTGCGAGTCTGAGGCGCTTGCTCAGGCTTTTGTCTCTGGATTTTGTATCAGCGAAGGCCGTGGAATGTCGGGGAGGCCTCATGGGCCATGGACGAATCTTCCTCTCTGAGGAAAGGCCCGATTCCCAATTGCTTTTCGTAAATCTGTGGGATGGGAGGACTCATTTCAGGTTTGTTACCTCAGGTATCCCACCAAAGGAGGAACTCCAAAGCCAAGCCGTGGGGAAGACTGAAAGGACAACCTGAACTATGGTTAAAAATTGGGGCCTAGGGGCATGGCAAGCCCAATTTGCTATCTCTTTATCCAGCCACTGAGTGGCCTTACTTGAGGACTGGGCTCAGCCTGAGGGTCACAATGTGTGTTTGTGACCAATGTGGCCCGCGAGCATGGGCGGGGCCTCATGGGCCACACTGGTTTCCACGACACTGAACGTTGGACAACATGACAACCACAAGGTTTCTTGCCATGGGGAAGGAGTTCTGATTTCTGCATCACCTTCAACCTTGGGCAGTGATTGGAGATAAGTCTAGGTTCTGAAACCTGAAAACCGAGGTTGGGTAGAGATGACGACCTAAGGCCATGGCGGTTGGATGTGCTCAGTGTGTGGCCAGCTGTCTGGGAGGGGCCAGGGGGTCCAGGCTCAGGCTGTGTCAGAAAGGGCATTAGTGCCCTGGTCAGCCTATGTATTTGGGGTACAGCCAAGGTCGGTGTAGGTTGATCCTCATTTGGGGTTACTGGGTAGCCCCAGAGGACAATATTTTTCTTCTGGAGGGCAGTCATAGTTCTCCATTGTAGTTCTGGATTTCCAAATGGAGGGCTTGTGGGCCAGTAGTCTGACGACAAAAGTCTAAGAACACAAGCTCGGCTTAGGTTTCTGGGTGAGACTATGGCAGGCACAATCTACAGACCTGAATCGAGATTTCGTGCATCTGAAGTCAGGGCGAGGATCAGACGATCGCTCAGGTTGGAGTTTATGTCCCTGATGGCCCCTTCATGAATGGGGGGGGGCATCACGAGGCCATGGGTGTTTTCCCACTATGGGAGTTGTGAGAAGCTCCAAACTGCAGTGAGTCTTCTGCAGGACAATTGAGACCTGTTGTTTGGCTCCAGGGCAATGATTCTGAGCAGGGTTCTAAGGATGGATGGCTGGGTAGCCCACCTCGCATTCCAATTGTCTCCTAGCAACAAGACAGGTTAGATCTCCTGGATCTGTGGTCAGCTACCGAGGATGCTGAGTTGAAATGGACACCCCTGGGGATTGGTCCTAATGTGCTTTTGTGTCTATGGAGACCTTGGAATGAAGCGGTGGCACTGGGGCCCTAAAGGGTTCTCCTAAACAGAGGCTTTGACACAGCTCCAACGTGCAAGTTTCCCATGTGTAGATGAGATGTTTTCTGATGGGTGAATCAAGAAACAGCTATATGCTGCTTTTGAAATCCAGGCCTCTGAGGAGAGATGCCTGGAAACCAAAGCAATGGATCTGATTAGTGCCTAGGGGCCTGTTATTTCCTTTTTACCTCTGGGGACATCTGTCTATGGGTCTGAGTGCAGGTGGGTGCTCATTTGGACTCAGATTGCCCCTGTTTTTCCTGGGAAGCCACCACTTTTGAGATGGATCAGGGACTTTGGAGGTTTATCCTATTAGAAGGGTTGTGGCCATAGGAATGGGCACAAACAATTCCCTTGGAGAAGGCAAGTACAGTCCTCAGGTTTGGCTCCAGGGGCCTGAGCCTGTAGGTTGTGTATGCCAGGGCTGTTTAGACAGTTGTCTGAAAACAAACTCAGATTAGGTTTGGGGACGTAGGTATGGCAGGCCTGATCTACAACCATTAGAAGAACTCTTCAGGATATGAAGAAAGTGCGAGTCTGAGGCGCTTGCTCAGGCTTTTGTCTCTGGATTTTGTATCAGCCTTGGCCGTGGAATGTCGGGGAGGCCTCATGGGCCATGGACGAATCTTCCTCTCTGAGAATTTGGCCCGATACCCAATTGCTTTTCGTCAATCTGTGGGATGGGAGGACTCATTTCAGTTTTGTTACCTCAGGTGTCCCACCAAAAGAGTTATTCCAAAGCAAAGCCGTGGGGAAGACTGAAGGGACAACCCGAAATATGGTTAAAAATTGGGGCCTAGGGGCATGGCAAGCCCATATGCTATCTCTTCATCCAGCCACTGAGTGGCCTTACTTGAAAACTGGGCTCAGCCTGAGGGTCACAATGTGTGTTTGTGACCAATGTGGCCCGCGAGCATTGGCGGGGCCTCATGTGCCACACTGTTTTGAACGACCCTGAACGTTGGACAACATGCCAAACACAAGGTTTCTTGCCATGAGGAAGGAGTTCTGATTTCTGCATCACCTTCAAACTTGGGCAGTGATTGGAGATTAGGTCTAGGTTCTGAAACCTGGAAACCGAGGTTGGGAAGAGATGACGACCTAAGGCCACGGAGGCTCGATGTGCTCAGTGTGCGGCCAGCTGTCTGGGACGGGCTAGGGGCTCCAGGCTCAGGCTGTGTCAGAAAGGGCATTAGTGCCCTGGTCAGCCTATGTATTTGGGGTACAGCCAAGGTCGGTGTAGGTTGATCCTCATTTGGGGTTACTGGGTAGCCCCAGAGGACAATGTTTTTCTTCTGGAGGGCCGGCAAGTGCTGCATTGTAGTTCTGGATTGCCAAACTGGAGGGCTTGTGGGCCAGTAGTCTGACGACAAAAGTCTGAGAACAGAAGCTAGGCTTAGGTTTCTGGGTGAGGCCATGGCAGTCACAATCTACAGACCTGAATCGAGATCTCGTGCATCTGAAGTCAGGGCGAGGATCAGACGATCGCTCAGGTTGGAGTTTCTGTCCCTGATGGCCCCTTCATGAATGGGGGGGGGCACCACGAGGCCATGGGTTTTTCCCACGATGAGAGTTATGAGAAGCTCCAAACAGCAGAGAGTCTTCTGCAGGTCAATTGAGACCGTTGCTTGACTCCAGGCCAATGATTCTGAGCAGTGTTCTAAGGGTGGATGGCTGCGTAGCCCACCTCGCATTCCAATTGTCTCCTAGCAACAAGACAGGTTAAATCTCCTGGATCTGTGGGGAGCAACCGAGGACGCTGTGTTGAAATGGACACCCCTAAGGATGGGTCCTAATGTGCTTTTTTGTCTATGGAGACCTTGGAATGAAGAGGTGGCACTGGTTCCCTAACGTGTTCTCCTAAACAGAGGCTTTGACACAGCTCCAACGTGCAAGTTTCCTATGTGTAGATGAGATGTTTTCTGATGGGTGAGTCATGAAACAGCTATATGCTGCTTTTGAAATCCAGGCCTCTGAGGAGAGATGCCTGGAAACCAAAGCAATGGATCTGATTAGTGCCTAATGGCCTGTTCTTTCCTTTTTACCTCTGGGGACATTTGTCTATGGGTCTGAGTGCAGGTAGGTGCTCATTTGGGCTCAGAATGCCCCTGTTTTTCCTGGGAAGCCACCACTTTTGAGAAGGATCAGGGACTTTGGAGGTTTATCCTATTAGAAGGGTTGTGGCCATTGGAATGGGCACACAGAATTCCCTTGGAGAGGGCAAGTACAGTCCTCAGGTTTGGCTCCAGGGGCCTGAGCCTGTAGGTTGTGTAGGCCAGGGCTGTTTGGATAGTTGTCTGAAAACACAAACTCGGCTTATGTTTCGGTCATAGGTATGGCAGGACTGATGTACAGACCATGAGGAGAACTCTTCGGGATTTGAAAGAAGGGCGAGTGTGAGGCTCCTTCTCAAGTTTTTGTCTCTGGATATCGTGTCACTCATGGTCGTGGAATTTCTGGGTGACTTTATGGGAAATGGACGAATCTTACTCTCTGGTGGTTTGGCCCCGTCCAAAGAGATTGGGGTCATTCTGTGGGCTGGAAGAAGTCCTTTTTTTTGTTGTTGTTGTTGTTGTTGTTGATTTCTTTTTTAACCTCAGGTGTCCCACCAAATGAGGGATTCCAGAATAGAAACCTGGGGAGTGGCGACTGGACAGTCAGAAATCTGGTTAAAAATTGAGGCCTAGTGACATGTCAAGCCCATTATGACATCTAAGGTCCAGCCACTGAGAGGACTTACTAGAGGACAGGACTCATGCTGAGGGTCACAATGCGTGTGTATGCCCTCGTCGCACTCAAGAATGGGCGGGGCCTCAGGGTGAATGCTGGTTTCTCCTACACTGAACGTTGGACAACGTGCCAACCACAAGGGTTCTTGCCATGGGTAAGGAGGAGTTCTGATTTCTGCATAACATTCACCGCTGGGCAGTGATTGGAGATAAGGTCTCGTTTCTGAAGACTGAAAACTGAGGTAGGGAAGAGATGATGACCTAAGGCCATGGCGGGTTTTATGTGTTCAGTGTGCGGTCAGCTTTCTGGGTGTTGGTCAGGAGGTCCGGGCTCAGGTTGTGTTCGACAGTGCATTAGTGCCCAGGTTAGACTATATAATTTGGGTAAGGTCGAGTGCTGTGTAGGTTTATCCTCATTTAAGGTGCCTGGACAGCTCATGAGGCAATAATTTTTTTTTTCCTAGAGGGCCGGGAGAGTGCTGCATTGTGGGTCCGGAATTGCCAAATTTTAGGACTTCGGGGCCAGGAGTTTGAGGACGGAAGTGTGAGAAGACAGGCTAGACATGGGTTTCAGGGCGAGGGCACGACAGGTATCCCCTGCAGATCTGAACCAATATCTCATGCTTCTGAAGTCAGGGCGAGGATCAGACGTTGGATCAGGTTGGAGTTCCTGTGCATGACGGCCGCTTTATGAAGGGAGCGGAATCTCGGGGCCATTGAGGTTTTCCCACGTTGGGAGTTGTGGGATGCCCCCTTCAAGGATTCCTTCTGCGGGACAATTGAGAACTTTTGGACAGCTCCAGGACATCCCATATGGATATACTTTAGAGCACCGATCGCGTATGGATGCCTGGGAAGCCCGCCTCGCATTCCAATTGTCTCCTAGCAACAAGACAGTTTTGATCTGATGGCTCTGCCGGAGCAACCGGGGTGGCTGAGTTGAAATGAACTTTCCTGAGGATGGGTCCTAATGTGTTTTTGTGTCCATGAGAGCCTTGGAATGGGGCGGTTGCACCGGGACCCTGAAGTACTCTCCTAAGCTTTGGACATGGCTCCCATGCACAGGTTTCCTTGTGGAGACGAGATGAGTTCTGATGGGTGCCTCAGGAAAACCCCTATGCTCGTATTGGAATCAGGCTTTTGAGGACACATGCCTGTAACCCAAAGCAATGGATCCTATTATGGCCTAGGATCCTGTCTGGTTCAATCTTCTTCTCTGGGGACATCCATCTATGGTATGAGTGGATGTCGATTATCAGCTGGTGTCAGACAGTCCTTGTTTGTTCCGGGCGACCTACACTATTGGGATGGCCTCAGGGACTTTGGAGGTTTCTCCTAATTTGTACGATTTTGGACCATGGAATGGGCAGAATTCCCATGGATTGGTAGGCACAGTCCTAATGTGTGGCTCCTGGTGCCCAGCCTGGAGCGTGTGTGGCCCAAGACTTTGAGGACAGAAGTCTGAAAACACAAACTCAGCTTAGGTTTGGGGACGTACGTATGGCAGGCCCGATCTACAAACCATGAGAAGAACTCTTTAAGATATGAAGAAAGTGCAAGTCTGAGGCGCTTGCTCAGGCTTTTGTCTCTGGATTTTGTATCAGCGATGGCCGTGGAATGTCGGGGAGGCCTCATGGGCCATGGTCGAATCTTCCTCTCTGAGGATTTGGCCCGATTCCCAATTGCTTTTCGTCAATCTGTGGGATGGGAGGACTCATTTCAGGTTTGTTACCTCAGGTGTCCCACCAAAAGAGGAATTCCAAAGCCAAGCCGTGGGGAAGACTGAAGGGACAACCCGAACTATGGTTAAAAATTCTGGCCTAGGGGCATGGCAAGCCCAATATGCTATCTCTTCATCCAGCCACTGAGTGGCCTTACTTGAGGACTGGGCTCAGCCTGAGGGTCACAATGTGTGTTTGTGACCAATGTGGTCCGCGAGCATGGGCGGGGCCTCATGGGCCACACTGGTTTCAACGACACTGATCGTTGGACAACATGCCAACCACAAGGTATCTTGCCATGGGGAAGGAGTTCTGATTTCTGCATCACCTTCAACCTTGGGCACTGATTGGAGATAAGGTCTAGGTTCTGAAACCTGAAAACCGTGGTTGGGAAGAGATGACGACCTAAGGCCATGGCGGCTGGATGTGCTCAGTGTGCGGCCAGCTGTCTGGGAGGGGCCAGGGGCTCCAGGCTCAGGCTGTGTCAGAAAGGGCATTAGTGCCCTGGTCAGCCTATGTATTTGGGGTACAGCCAAGGTCGGTGCAGGTTGATCCTCATTTGGGGTTACTGGGTAGCCCCAGAGGACAATGTTTTTCTTCTGGAGGGCAGGCAGAGTGCTGCATTGTAGTTCTGGATTGCCAAACTGGAGGGCTTGTGGGCAAGTAGTCTGATGACAAAAGTCTGAGAACACAAGCTAGGCTTAGGTTTCTCGGTGAGGCCATGGCAGGCACAATCTACAGACCTGAATCGAGATCTCGTGCATCTGAAGTCAGGGCGAGGATCAGACGATCGCTCAGGTTGGAGTTTCTGTCCCTGATGGCCCCTTCATGAATGGGGGGGGGCATCACGAGGCCATGGGTGTTTTCCCACGATGGGAGTTGTGAGAAGCTGTAACTGCAGAGAGTCTTCTGCAGGACAATTGAGACTTGTTGCTTGGCTCAGGCCAATGATTCTGAGCAGGGTTCTAAGGATGGATGGCTGGGTAGCCCACCTCGCATTCCAATTGTCTCCTAGCAACAAGACAGGTTAGATCTCTTGGATCTGTGGGGAGCAACCGAAAACGCTGAGTTGAAATGGACACCCCTGGGGATGGGTCCTAACGTGCTTTTGTATCTATGGAGACCTTGGAATGAAGCGGTGGCACTGGGGCTCTAAAGAGTTCTCCTAAACAGAGGCTTTGATACAGCTCCAACGTGCAAATTTCCCATGTGTAGATGAGATGTTTTCTGATGGGTGAGTCAAGAAACAGCTATATGCTGCTTTTGAAATCCAGGCCTCTGAGGAGAGATGCCTGGAAACCAAAGCAATGGATCTGATTAGTGCCTAGGGGCCTTTTCTTTCCTTTTTACCTCTGGGGACATCTGTCTATGGGTCTGAGTGCAGGTAGGTGCTCACTTGGGCTCAGAATGCCCCTGTTTTTCCTGGGAAGCCACCACTATTGAGATGGAGCATGGTCTTTGGAGGTTTATCCTATTAGAAGGGTTGTGGCCATTGGAATAGGCACACACAATTCCCTTGGAGAGGGCAACAACAGTCCTCAGGTTTGGATCCAGGGGCCCGAGCCTGTAGGTTGTGTAGGCCAGGGCTGTTTGGACAGTTGTCTGAAAACACAAACTCGGCTTATGTTTCGGTCATAGGTATGGCAGGACTGATCTACAGACCATGAGGAGAACTCTTCGGGATTTGGAAGAAGGGCGAGTGTGAGGCTCCTGCTCAAGTTTTTGTCTCTGGATATCGTGTCACTCATGGTCGTGGAATTTCTGGGTGACTTCATGGGAAATGGACGAGTCTTACTCTCTGGTGGTTTGGCCCCGTCCAAAGAGTTTGGGGTCATTCTGTGGGCTGGAAGAAGTCCGTTTTTTTTTTTTTGTTGTTGTTGTTGTTTTCTTTTTTAACCTCAGGTGTCCCACCAAATGATGGATTCCAGAGTAGAGTCCTGGGGAGGGGCGCCTGGACAATCAGAAATCTGGTTAAAAATTGGGGCCTAGGGACATGTCAAGCCCATTATGACATCAAATGGTTCAACCACTGAGAGGACTTACTAGAGGACAGGACTCATGCTGAGGGTCACAATGCGTGTGTATGCCCTCATCGCACTCAAGAATGGGCGGGGCCTCAGGGTGAATGCTGGTTTCTCCTACACTGAACGTGCCAACCACAAGGATTCTTGCCATGGGTAAGGAGGAGTTCTGATTTCTGCATCACACTCACCCCTGGACAGTAATTGGAGATAAGGTCTCAGTTCTGAAGCCTGAAAACTGAAGTAGGGAAGAGATGATGACCTAAGGCCATGGCGGGTTTTATGTGTTCAGTGTGCGGTCAGCTTTCTGGCTGTTGGTCAGGAGGTCCGGACTCAGGTTGTGTTCGACAGTGCATTAGTGCCCAGGTTAGACTATATAATTTGGTTAAAGTCGAATTTTGTGTAGGTTTACCCTCATTTAAGGTGCCTGGGCAGCTCATGAGGCAATAATTTTTTTTCTAGAGGGCAGGCAGAGTGCTGCATTGTGGGTCCGGAATTGCCAAACTTGAGGGCTTCGGGGCCAGGAGTGTGAGGACGGAAGTCTGAGAAGACAAGCTAGACTTGGGTTTCAGGGCGAGGGCACGGCAGGTACCCCCTGCAGATCTGAACCAATATCTCATGCATCTGAAGTCAGGGCGAGGATCAGACTTTGGCTCAGGTTGGAGTTTCTGAGCATGACGGCCGCTTCCTGAAAAGAGCGGAATCTCGAGGCCATTGAGGTTTTCCCACGTTGGGAGATGTGGGATGCCCCCTTCAAGGATTACTTCAGCGGGACAATTGAGACCTGTTGGACAGCTCCAGGACATCCCATATGGAATGACTCCAGAGCACCGTTCGCGGATGGATGCCTGGGAAGCCCGTCTCCAATTCCAATTGTCTCCTAGCAACAAGACAGTTTAGATCTGATGCCTCTGCCGGAGAAACCGGGGTGGCTGAGTTGAAATGGACTTTCCTGAGGATGGGTCCTAATGTGATTTTGTGTCCATGAGGGCCTTGGAATGGGGCGGTGGCACCGGGACCCTGAAGTACTCTCCTAAGCTTTGGACATGGCTCCCATGCACAGGTTTCCTTGTGGAGACGAGATGAGTTCTGATGGGTGCCTCAGGAAAACCCCTATGCTCATATTGGAATCAGGCTTTTGAGGACACATGCCTGTAACCCAAAGCAATGGATCCTATTATGGCCTAGGGAACTGTCTGGTTCATTCTTCTTCTCTGGGGACATCCATCTATGGTATGAGTGGAGGGCGATTATCAGCTGGTGTCAGACAGCCCTTGTTTGTTCCGGGCGAACTACACTATTGGGATGGCCTCAGGGACTTTGGAGGTTTCTCCTAATTTGTACTATTTTGGACAATGGAATGGGCAGAATTCCCATGGATTGGTAGGCACAGTCCTAATGTGTGGCTCCAGGGGCCCAGCCTGGAGGGTGGTTGCCCCAAGACTTTGAGGACAGAAGTCTGAAAACACAAACTCAGCTTAGATTTGGGGACGTAGGTATGGCAGGCCCGATCTACAAACCATGAGAAGAACTCTTCAGGATATGAAGAAAGTGCTAGTCTGAGGCGCTTGCTCAGGCTTTTGTCTCTGGATTTTGTATCAGCGATAGCCGTGGAATGTCGGGGAGGCCTCAGGGGCCATGGAGGAATCTTCCTCTCTGAGGATTTGGCCCGATTCCCAATTGCTTTTCGTCAATCTGTGGGATGGGAGGACTCATTTCAGTTTTGTTACCTCAGGTGTCCCACCAAAAGAGGAATTCCAAAGCCAAGCCGTGGGGAAGACTGAAGGGACAACCCGAACTATGGTTAAAAATTGGGGCCTAGGAGCATGGCAAGCCCAATATGCTATCTCTTCATCCAGCCACTGAGTGGCCTTACTTGAGGACTGGGCTCAGCCTGAGAGTCACAATGTGTGTTTGTGACCAATGTGGCCCGCGAGCATGGGCGGGGCCAAATGGGCCTAACTGGTTTGAACTACAGTGAACGTTGGACAACATGCCAACCACAAGGTTTCTTGCCATGGGAAGGAGTTCTGATTTCTGCATCACCTTCAACCCTGGGCAGTGATTGGAGATAAGGTCTAGGTTCTGAAACCTGAAAACCTAGGTTGTGAAGAGATGACGACCTAAGGCCATGGCGGCTGGATGTGCTCAGTGTGCGGCCAGCTGTCTGGGAGGGGCCAGGGGCTCCAGGCTCAGGCTGTGTCAGAAAGGACATTAGTGCCCTAGTCAGCCTATGCATTTGGGGTACAGCCATGGTCGGTGCAGGTTGATCCTCATTTGGGGTTACTGGGTAGCCCCAGAGGACAATGTTTTTCTTCTGGAGGGTCGGCAGAGTGCTGCATTGTAGTTGTGGATTGCCAAACTGGAGGGCTTGTGGGCCAGTAGTCTGACGACAAAAGTCTGAGAACACAAGGGTGAGGCCATGGCAGGCACAATCTACAGACCTGAATCGAGATCTCGTGCATCTGAAGTCAGCGTGAGGATCAGACGATCGCTCAGGTTGGAGTTTCTGTCCCTGATGGCCCCTTCATTAATGGGGGGGGGGGGCATCACGAGGCCATGGGTGTTTTCCCACGATGGGAGTTGTGAGAAGCTCCAAACTGCAGAGAGTCTTCTGCAGGACAATTGAGACCTGTTGTTTGGCTCCAGACCAATGACTCTGAGCAGGGTTCTAAGGATGGATGGCTGGGTAGCCCACCTCGCATTCCAATTGTCTCCTAGCAACAAGACAGGTTAAATGTCCTGGATCTGTGGGGAGCAACCGAGGACACTGTGTTGAAATGGACATTCCTAAGGATGGGTCCTAATGTGCTTTTGTGTCTATGGAGACCTTGGAATGAAGAGGTGGCACTGGTGCCCTAAAGGGTTCTCCTAAACAGAGGCTTTGACACAGCTCCAACGTGCAAGTTTCCCATGTGTAGATGAGATGTTTTCTGATGGGTGATTCAAGAAACAACTATATGCTGCTTTTGAAATCCAGGCCTCTGAGGAGAGATGCCTGGAAACCAAAGCAATGGATCTGATTAGTGCCTAGGGGCCTGTTCTTTCCTTTTTTGCCTCTGGGGACATCTGTCTATGGGTCTGAGTGCAGGTAGGTGCTCTGTAGGGCTCAGATTGCCCCTGTTTTTCCTGGGAAGCCACCAATTTTGAGATGGATCAGGGACTTTGGAGGTTTATCCTATTAGAAGGGTTGTGGCCATTGGAATGGGCACACACAATTCCCTTGGAGAGGGCAAGTACATTCCTCAGGTTTGGCTCCAGGGGCCTGAGCCTGTAGGTTGTGTAGGCCAGGGCTGTATGGACAGTTGTCTGAAAACACAAACTCAGCTTATGTTTTGGGTCATAGGTATCGCAGGACTGATCTACAGACCATGAGGAAAACTCTTCGGGATTTGAAAGAAGGGCGAGTGAGGCTCCTGCTCAAGTTTTTGTCTCTTGATATCGTGTCACTCATGGTCGTGGAATTTCTGGGTGACTTCATGGGAAATGGACGATTCTTACTCTCTGGTGGTTTGGCCCCATCCAAAGAGAATGGGGTCATTCTGTGAGCTGGAAGAAGTCCGTTATTTGTTGTTGTTGTTGTTGTTGTTGTTTTCTTTTTTAACCTCAGGTGTCCCACCAAATGAGGGATTCCAGAATAGAGACCTGGGGAGGGGCGACTGGACAGTCACAAATCTGGTTAAAAATTGGGGCCTAGTGACATGTCAAGCCCATTATGACATCTAAAGGTCCAGCTACTGAGAGGACTTACTAGAGGACAGGACTCATGCTGAGGGTCACAATGCGTGTGTATGCCCTCGTCGCACTCAATAATGGTCGGGGCCTCAGGGTGAATGCTGGTTTCTCCTACAATGAACGTTGGACAACGTGCCAACCACAAGGGTTCTTGCCATGGGTAAGGAGGAGTTCTGATTTCTGCATAACATTCACCCCTGGGCAGTGATTGGAGATAAGGTCTCGTTTCTGAAGCCTGAAAACTGAGGTAGGGAAGAGATGATGACCTAAGGCCATGGCGGGTTTTATGTGCTCAGTGTGCGGTCAGCTTTCTGGGTGTTGGTCAGGAGGTCCGGGCTCAGGTTGTGTTCGACAGTGCATTAGTGCCCAGGTTAGACTATATAATTTGGGCAAGGTCGAGAGCTGTGTAGGTTTATCCTCATTTAAGGTGCCTGGGCAGCTCATGAGGCAATAATTTTTTTTTTTCTAGAGGGCCGGCAGAGTGCTGCATTGTGGGTCCGGAATTGCCAAATTTTAGGACTTCGGGGCCAGGAGTTTGAGGACGGAAGTGTGAGAAGACAAGCTAGACATGGGTTTCAGGGTGAGGGCACGACAGGTACCCCCTGCAGATCTGAACCAATATCTCATGCTTCTGAAGTCAGAGCGAGGATCAGACGTTGGCTCAGGTTGGAGTTCCTGTGCATGACGGCCGCTTTATGAAGGGAGCGGAATCTCGGGGCCATTGAGGTTTTCCCACGTTGGGAGTTGTGGGATGCCCCCTTCAAGGATTCCTTCTGCGGGACAATTGAGACCTGTTGGACAGCTCCAGGACATCCCATATGGAATGAATCCAGAGCACCATTTGCGGATGGATGCCTGGGAAGCCCGCCTCGCATTCCAATTGTCTCCTAGCAACAAGAGAGTTTTGATCTGATGGCTCTGCCGGAGCAACCGGGGTGGCTGAGTTGAAATGGACTTTCCTGAGGATGGGTCCTAATGTGTTTTTGTGCCCATGAGGGCCTTGGAATGGGGCGGTGGCATCGGGACCCTGAAGTACTCTCCTAAGCTTTGGACAGGACTCCCATGCACAGGTTTCCTTGTGGAGACGAGATGAGTTCTGATGGGTGCCTCAGGAAAACCCCTATGCTCGTATTGGAATCAGGCTTTTGAGGACACATGCCTGTAACACAAAGCAATGGATCCTATTATGGCCTAGGGTCCTGTCTGGTTCAATCTTCTTCTCTGGGGACATCCATCTATGGTATGAGTGGAGGTCGATTATCAGCTGGCGTTAGACAGCCCTTGTTTGTTCCGGGCGACCTACACTATTGGGATGGCCTCAAGGACTTTGGAGGTTTCTCCTAATTTGTACGATTTTGGACCATGGAATGGGCAGAATTCCCATGGATTGGTAGGCACAGTCCTAATGTGTGGCTCCAGGCGCCCAGCCTGGAGCGTTGTGGCCCAAGACTTTGAGGACAGAAGTCTGAAAACACAAACTCAGCTTAGGTTTGGGGACGTAGGTATGGCAGGCCCGATCTACAAACCATGAGAAGAACTCTTCAAGATATGAAGAAAGTGCGAGACTGAGGCGCTTGCTCAGGCTTTTGTCTCTGGATTTTGTATCAGCGATGGCCGTGGAATGTCGGGGAGGCCTCATGGGCCATGGAGGAATCTTCCTCTCTGAGGAATTGGCCCGATTCCCAATTGCTTTTCGTCAATCTGTGGGATGGGAGGACTCATTTCAGTTTTGTTACCTCAGGTGTCCCACCAAAAGAGGAATTCCAAAGCCAAGCCGTGGGGAAGACTGAAGGGACAACCCGAACTATGGTTAAAAATTGGGGCCTAGGGGCATGGCAAGCCCAATATGCTATCTCTTCATCCAGCCACTGAGTGGCCTTACTTGAGGACTGGGCTCAGCCTGAGGGTCACAATGTGTGTTTGTGACCAATGTGGCCCGCGAGCATGGGCGGGGCCTCATGGGCCACACTGGTTTCAACGACACTGAACGTTGGACAACATGCCAACCACAAGGTTTCTTGCCATGGGGAAGTAGTTCTGATTTCTGCATCACCTTCAACCTTGGGCACTGATTGGAGATAAGGTCTAGGTTCTGAAACCTGAAAACCGAGGTTGGGAAGAGATGACGACCTAAGGCCATGGCAGCTGGATGTGCTCAGTGTGCGGCCAGCTGTCTGGGAGGGGCCAGGGAGTCCAGGCTCAGGCTGTGTCTGAAAGGGCATTAGTGACCTGGTCAGCGTATATATTTGGTGTAATGCCAAGGTCGGTGCAGGTTGATCCTCATTTGGGGTTACTGGGTAGCCCCAGAGGACAATGTTTTTCTTCTGGAGGGCAGGCAGAGTGCTCCATTGTATTTCTGGATTTCCAAATGAAGGGCTTGTGGGTCAGTAGTCTGACGACAATTGTCTAAGAACACAATCTAGGCTTAGGTTTCTTGGTGAGGCTATGGCAGGCACAATCTACAGACCTGAATCGAGATCTCGTGCATCTGAAGTCAGGGCGAGGATCAGACGATCGCTCAGGTTGGAGTTTCTGTCCCTGATGGCCCCTTCATGAATGGGGGGGCATCATGAGGCCATGGGGGTTTTCCCACTATGGGAGTTTGAGAAGCTCCAAACTGCAGAGAGTCTTCTGCAGGACAATTGAGACCTGTTGTTTGGCTCCAGGCCAATGATTCTGAGCAGGGTTCTAAGGATGGATGGCTGCGTAGCCCACCTCGCATTCCAATTGTCTCCTAGCAACAAGAATGGTTAGATCTCCTGGATCTGTGGGCAGCTACCGAGGATGCTGAGTTGAAATGGACACCCCTGGGGATGGGTTCTAACGTGCTTTTGTGTCTATGGAGACCTTGGAATGAAGCGGTGGCACTGGGGCCCTAAAGGGTTCTCCTAAACAGAGGCTTTGACACAGCTCCAACGTGCAAGTTTCCCATGTGTAGATGAGATGTTTTCTTATGGGTGTATTAATAAATAGCTATATGCTGCTTTTGAAATCCAGGCTCTGAGGAGAGATGCCTGGAAACCAAAGCAATGGATCTGATTAGTGCCTAGGGGCCTGTTCTTTCCTTTTTACCTCTGGGGACATCTGTCTATGGGTCTGAGTGCAGGTAGGTGCTCATTTGGGATCATATTGCCCCTGTTTTTCCTGGGAAGCCACCACTTTTGAGATGGATCAGGGACTTTGGAGGTTTATCCTATTAGAAGGGTTGTGGCCATAGGAATGGGCACAAACAATTCCCTTGGAGAAGGCAAGTACATTCCTCAGGTTTGGCTCCAGGGGCCTGAGCCTGTAGGCTGTGTAGGCCAGGGCTGTTTAGACAGTTGTCTGAAAACAAACTCAGCTTAGGTTTGGGGACGTAGGTATGGCAGGCCCGATCTACAAACCATGAGAAGAACTCTTCAGGATATGAAGAAAGTGCGAGTCTGAGTCGCTTGCTCAGGCTTTTGTCCCTGGATTTTGTATCAGCGATGGCCGTGAATGTCGGGGAGGCCTCATGGGCCATGGACGAATCTTCCTCTCTGAGAATTTGGCCCGATTCCCAATTGCTTTTCGTCAATCTGTGGGATGGGAGGACTCATTTCAGGATTGTGACCTCAGGTGTCCCTCCAAAAGAGGAATTCCAAAGCAAAGCCGTGGGGATGACTGAAGGGACAACCCGAACTATGGTTAAAAATTGGGGCCTAGGGGCATGGAAAGCCCAATATGCTATCTCTTCATCCAGCCACTGAGTGGCCTTACTTGAGGACTGGGCTCAGCCTGAGGGTCACAATGTTTTTGTGACCAATGTGGCCCGCGAGCATTGGCGGGGCCTCATGGGCCACACTGGTTTCAACGACACTGAACGTTGGACAACATGCCAACCACAAGGTTTCTGCCATGGGGAAGGAGTTCTGATTTCTGCATCACCTTCAACCTTGGGCATAATTGGAGATTAGGTCTAGGTTCTGAAACCTGAAAACCGAGGTTGGGAAGAGATGACGACCAAAGGCCATGGAGGCTCGATGTGCTCAGTGTGCGGCCAGCTGTCTGGGACGGGCCAGGGAGTCCAGGCTCAGGCTGTGTCAGAAAGGGCATTAGTGCCCTGGTCAGCCTATGTATTTGGGGTACAGCCAAGGTCGGTGTAGGTTGATCCTCATTTGGGGTTACTGGGTAGCCCCAGAGGACAATGTTTTTCTTTTGGAGGGCCGGCAAGTGCTGCATTGTAGTTCTGGATTGCCAAACTGGAGGGCTTGTGGGCAAGTAGTCTGACGACAAAAGTCTGAGAACACAAGCTAGGCTTAGGTTTCTGGGTGAGGCCATGGCAGGCACAATCTACAGACCTGAATCGAGATCTCGTACATCTGAAGTCAGGGCGAGGATCAGACGATCGCTCAGGTTGGAGTTTCTGTCCCTGATGGCCCCTTCATGAATTGGGGGGGGCATCACGAGGCCATGGGTGTTTTCCCACGATGGGAGTTGTGAGAAGCTACAAACTGCAGAGAGTCTTCTGCAGGTCAATTGAGACCGTTGCTTGGCTCCAGGCCAATGATTCTGAGCAGGGTTCTAAGGATGGATGGCTGCGTAGCCCACCTCGCATTCCAATTGTCTCCTAGCAACAAGACAGGTTAGATCTCCTGGATCTGTGGGGAGCAACCGAGGACGCTGTGTTGAAATGGACACCCCTAAGGATGGGTCCTAATGTGCTTTTTTGTCTATGGAGACCTTGGAATGAAGAGGTGGCACTGGTGCCCTAAAGTGTTCTCCTAAACAGAGGCTTTGACACAGCTCCAACGTGCAAGTTTCCCATGTGTAGATGAGATGTTTTCTGATGAGTCAAGAAACAGCTATATGCTGCTTTTGAAATCCAGGCCTCTGAGTAGAGATGCCTGGAAACCAAAGCAATGGATCTGATTAGTGCCTAGGGGCCTGTTCTTTCCTTTTTACCTCTGGGGACATCTGTCTATGGGTCTGAGTGCAGGTAGGTGCTCAGTTGGGCTCAGATTGCCCCTGTTTTTCCTGGGAAGCCACCACTTTTGAGATGGATCAGGGACTTTGGAGGTTTATCCTATTAGAAGGGTTGTGGCCATTGGAATGGGCACACACAATTCCCTTGGAGAGGGCAAGTACAGTCCTCAGGTTTGGCTCCAGGGGCCTGAGCCTGTAGGTTGTGTAGGCCAGGGCTGTTTGGACAGTTGTCTGAAAACACAAACTCGGCTTATGTTTCGGGTCATAGGTATGGCATGACTGATGTATAGACCATGAGGAGAACTCTTCGGGATTTGAAAGAAGGGCTAGTGTGAGGCTCTGCTCTAGTTTTTGTCTCTGGATATCGTGTCACTCATGGTCGTGGAAATTCTGGGAGACTTTATGGGAAATGGACGAGTCTTACTCTCTGGTGGTTTGGCCCCGTCCAAAGAGATTGGGGTCATTCTGTGGGCTGGATGAAGTCCGTTTTTTTTTTTTTTTTTTTTTGTTGTTGTTGTTTTTTTCTTTTTTAACCTCAGGTGTCCCACCAAATGAGGGATTCCAGAGTAGAGACCTGGGGAGGGGCTACTGGACAGTCAGAAATCTGGTTAAAAATTGGGGCCTAGTGACATGTAAAGCCCATTATGACATCTAAAGGTCCAGCCACTGAGAGGACTTACTAGAGGACAGGACTCATGCTGAGGGTCACAATGCGTGTGTATGCCCTCGTCGCACTCAAGAATGGGCGGGGCCTCAGGGTGAATGCTGGTTTCTCTTACACTGAATGTTGGACAACGTGCCAACCACAAGGGTTCTTGCCATGGGTAAGGAGGAGTACTGATTTCTGCATCACACTCACCCCTGGGCAGTGATTGGTGATAAGGTCTCGGTTCTGAAGCCTGAAAACTGAGGTAGGGAAGAGATGATGACCTAAGGCCATGGCGGGTTTTATGTGCTCAGTGTGCGGTCAGCTTTCTGGGTGTTGGTCAGGAGGTCCGGGCTCAGGTTGTGTTCGACAGTGCATTAGTGCCCAGGTTAGACTATATAATTTGGGTAAGGTCGAGAGCTGTGTAGGTTTACCCTCATTTAAGGTGCCTGGGCAGCTCATGAGGCAATAATTTTTTTTTTTCTAGAGGGCCGGCAGAGTGCTGCATTGTGGGTCCGGAATTGCCAAATTTTAGGACTTCGGGGCCATGAGTTTGAGGACGGAAGTGTGAGAAGACAAGCTAGACATGGGTTTCAGGGCGAGGGCACGACAGGTACCCCCTGCTGATCTGAACCACTATCTCATGCTTCTGAAGTCAGGGCGAGGATCAGACGTTGGCTCAGGTTGGAGTTCCTGTGCATGACGGCCGCTTTATGAAGGGAGCGGAATCTCGGGGCCATTGAGGTTTTCCCACGTTGGGAGTTGTGGGATGCCCCCTTCAAGGATTCCTTCTGCGGGACAATTGAGACCTGTTGGACAGCTCCAGGACATCCCATATGGAATGACTCCAGAGCACCGTTCGCGGATGGATGCCTGGGAAGCCCGCCTCGCATTCCAATTGTCTCCTAGCAACAAGACAGTTTAGATCTGATGCCTCTGCCGGAGCAACCGGGGTGGCTGAGTTGAAATGGAATTTCCTGAGGATGGGTCCTAATGTGTTTTTGTGTCCATGAGGGCCTTGGAATGGGGCGGTGGCACCGGGACCCTGAAGTACTCTCCTAATTTTTGGACAGGACTCCCATGCACAGGTTTCCTTGTGGAGACGAGATGAGTTCTGATGGGTGCCTCAGGAAAACCCCTATGCTCGTATTGGAATCAGGCTTTTGAGGACACATGCCTGTAACCCAAAGAAATGGATCCTATTATGGCCTAGGGTCCTGTCTGGTTCAATCTTCTTCTCTGGGGACATCCATCTATGGTATGAGTGGATGTCGATTATCAGCTGGTGTCAGACAGTCCTTGTTTGTTCCGGGCGACCTACACTATTGGGATGGCCTCAGGGACTTTGGAGGTTTCTCCTAATTTGTACGATTTTGGACCATGGAATGGGCAGAATTCCCATGGATTGGTAGGCAGAGTCCTAATGTGTGGCTCCAGGCGCCCAGCCTGGAGCGTGTGTGGCCCAAGATTTTGAAGACAGAAGTCTGAAAACACAAACTCAGCTTAGATTTGGGGACGTATGTATGGCAGGCCCGATCGACAAACCATGAGAAGAAATCTTCAGGATATGAAGAAAGTGCGAGACTGAGGCGCTTGCTCAGGCTTTTGTCTCTGGATTTTGTACCAGCGATGGCCAAGGAATGTCGGCCAGGCCTCATGGGCCATCGAGGAATCTTCCTCTCTGAGGATTTGGCCCGATTCCCAATTGCTTTTCATCAAACTGTGGGATGGGAGGACTCATTTCAGGTTTGTTACCTCAGGTGTCCCACCAAAAGAGGAATTCCAAAGCAAAGCCGTGGGGAAGACTGAAGGGACAACCCGAACTATGGTTAAAAATTGGGGCCTAGGGGCATGGCAAGCCCAATATGCTATCTCTTCATCCAGCCACTGAGTTGCCTTACTTGAGGACTGGGCTCAGCCTGAGGGTCACATTGTGTGTTTGTGACCAATGTGGCCCGCGAGCATGGGCGGGGCCTCATGGGCCACACTGGTTTCAACGACACTGAACGTTGGACAACATGCCAACCACAAGGTTTCTTGCCATGGGGAAGGAGTTCTGATTTCTGCATCACCTTCAACCTTGGGCACTGATTGGAGATAAGGTCTAGGTTCTGAAACCTGAAAACCGAGGTTTGGAAGAGATGACGACCTAAGGCCATGGCGGCTGGATGTGCTCAGTGTGCGGCCAGCTGTCTGGGAGGGGCCAGGGGCTCCAGGCTCAGGCTTTGACAGCAAGGGCATTAGTGCCCTGGTCAGCCTATGTATTTGGGGTACAGCCAAGGTCGGTGCAGGTTGATCATCATTTGGGATTACTGGGTAGCCCCAGAGGACAATGTTTTTCTTCTGGAGGGCCGGCAGAGTGCTGCATTGTAGTTCTGGATTGCCAAACTGGAGGGCTTGTGGGCAAGTAGTCTGACGACAAAAGTCTGAGAACACAAGCTAGGCTTAGGTTTCTGGGTGAGGCCGTGGCAGGCACAATCAACAGACCTGAATCGAGATCTCGTGCATCTGAAGTCAGGGCGAGGATCAGACGATCGCTCAGGTTGGAGTTTCTGTCCCTGATGGCCCCTTCATGAATGGGGGGGCATCACGAGGCCATAAGTGTTTTCCCACGATGGGAGTTGTGAGAAGCTCCAAACTGCAGAGAGTCTTCTGCAGGACAATTGTGACCTGTTGTTTGGCTCCAGGGCAATGATTCTGAGCAGGGTTCTAAGGATGGATGCCTGGGTAGCCCACCTCGCATTCCAATTGTCTCCTAGCAACAAGACAGGTTAAATGTCCTGGATCTGTGGGGAGCAACCGAGGACGCTGTGTTGAAATGGACACCCCTGGGGATGGGTCCTAACGTGCTTTTGTATCTATGGAGTCCTTGCAATGAAGCGGTGGCACTGGGGCCCTAAAGGGTTCTCCTAAACAGAGGCTTTGACACAGCTCCAACGTGCACGTTTCCGATGTGTAGATAAGAAGTTTTCTGATGGGTGAGTCAAGAAACAGCTATATGCTGCTTTTGAAATCCAGGCCTCTGAGGAGAGATGCCTGGAAACCAAAGCAATGGATCTGATTAGTGCCTAGGGGCCTGTTCTTTCTTTTTTACCTCTGGGGACATCTGTCTATGGGTCTGAGTGCAGGTAGGTGCTCAGTTGGGCTCAGATTGCCCCTGTTTTTCCTAGGAAGCCACCACTTTTGAGATGGATCAGGGACTTTGGAGGTTTATCCTATGAGAAGGGTTGTGGCCATTGGAATGGGCACACACAATTCCCTTGGAGAGGGCAAGTACAGTCCTCAGGTTTGGTTCCAGGGGCCTGAGCCTGTAGGTTGTGTAGGCCAGGGCTGTTTGGACAGTTGTCTGAAAACACAAACTCGGCTTATGTTTCGGGTCTTAGGTATGGCAGGACTGATGTACAGACCATGAGGAGAACTCTTCGGGATTTGAAAGAAGGGTGAGTGTGAGGATCCTTCTCAAGTTTTTGTCTCTTGATATCGTGTCACACATGGTCGTGGAATTTCTGGGTTACTTTATGGGAAATGGACGAGTCTTACTCTCTGGTGGTTTGGCCCCGTCCAAAGAGATTGGGGTTATTTTGTGGGCTGGAAGAAGTCCGTTTTGTTGTTGTTGTTGTTGTTGTTGTTGTTGTTTTCTTTTTTAACCTCAGGTGTCCCACCAAATGAGGGATTCCAGAATAGAGACCTGGGGAGGGGCGACTGGACAGTCAGAAATCTGGTTAAAAATTGGGGCCTAGGGACATGTAAAGCCCATTATGACATCTAATGGTCCAGCCACTGAGAGGACTTACTAGAGGACAGGACTCATGCTGAGGGTCACAATGCGTGTGTATGCCCTCATCGCACTCAAGAATGGGCGGGGCCTCAGGGTGAATGCTGGTTTCTCCTACACTGAACGTGCCAACCACAAGGATTCTTGCCATGGGTAAGGAGGAATTCTGATTTCTGCATCACACTCACCCCTGGGCAGTGATTGGTGATAAGGTCTCGGTTCTGAAGCCTGAAAACTGAGGTAGGGAAGAGATGATGACCTAAGGCCATGGCGGGTTTTATGTGCTCAGTGTGCAGTCAGCTTTCTGGGTGCTGGTTAGGAGGTCCGGGCTCAGGTTTGTTCGACAGTGCATTAGTGCCCAGGTTACACTATATAATTTGGGTAAAGTCGAGTGCTGTGTAGGTTTACCCTCATTTAGGTGCCTGGACAGTTCATGACGCAATAATTTTTTTTCTAGAGGGCAGGCAGAGTGCTGCATTGTGGGTCCGGAATTGCCAAACTTGAGGGCTTCGGGGCAAGGAGTGTGAGGACGGAAGTCTGAGAAGACAAGCTAGACTTGGGTTTCAGGGCGAGGGCATGGCAGGTACCCCCTGCAGATCTGAACCAATATCTCATGCATCTGAAGTCAGGGCGAGGATCAGACGTTGGCTCAGGTTGGAGTTTCTGAGCATGACGGCCGCTTCATGAAGGGAGCGGAATCTCGAGGCCATTGAGGTTTTCCCACGTTGGGAGTTGTGGGATGCCCCCTTCAAGGATTCCTTCTGCGGGACAATTGAGACCTGTTGGACAGCTCCAGGACATCCCATATGGAATGACTCCAGAGCATCGTTCGCGGATGGATGCCTGGGAAGCCCGCCTCGCATTCCAATTGTCTCCTAGCAACAAGACAGTTTTGATCTGATGGCTCTGCCGGAGCAACCGGGGTGGCTGAGTTGAAATGGACTTTCCTGAGGATGGGTCCTAATGTGTTTTTGTGTCCATGAGGGCCTTGGAATGGGGCGGTGGCACCGGGACCCTGAAGTACTCTCCTAAGCTTTGGACATGGCTCCCATGCACAGGTTTCCTTGTGGAGACGAGATGAGTTCTGATGGGTGCCTCAGGAAAACTCCTATGCTCGTATTGGAATCAGGCTTTTGAGGACACATGCCTGTAACCCAAAGAAATGGATCCTATTATGGCCTAGGGTCATGTCTGGTTCAATCTTCTTCTCTGGGGACGTCCATCTATGGTATGAGTGGATGTCGATTATCAGCTGGTGTCAGACAGTCCTTGTTTGTTCCGGGCGACCTACACTATTGTGATGGCCTCAGGGACTTTGGAGGTTTCTCCTAATTTGTACGATTTTGGACCATGGAATGGGCAGAATTCCCATGGATTGGTAGGCAGAGTCCTAATGTGTGGCTCCAGGCGCCCAGCCTGGAGCGTGTGTGGCCCAAGACTTTGAGGACAGAAGTCTGAAAACACAAACTCAGCTTAGGTTTGGGGACGTAGGTATGGCAGGCCCGATCGACAAACCATGAGAAGAACTCTTCAAGATATGATGAAAGTGCGAGACTGAGGCGCTTGCTCAGGCTTTTGTCTCTGGATTTTGTATCAGCGATAGCCGTGGAATGTCGGGGAGGCCTCATGGGCCATGGTCGAATCTTCCTCTCTTAGGATTTGGCCCGATTCCCAATTGCTTTTCGTCAATCTGTGGGATGGGAGGACTCATTTCAGGTTTGTTACCTCAGGTGTCCCACTAAAAGAGGAATTCCAAAGCAAATCCGTGGGGAAGACTGAAGGGACAACACGAACTATGGTTAAAAATTGGGGCCTAGGGGCATGGCAAGCCCAATATGCTATCTCTTCATCCAGCCACTGAGTGGCCTTACTTGAGGACTGGGCTCAGCCTGAGGTTCACAATGTGTGTTTGTGACCAATGTGGCCTGCGAGCATGGGCGGGGCCTCATGGGCCACACTGGTTTCAACTACACTGAACGTTGGACAACATGCCAACCACAAGGATTCTTGCCATGGGGAAGGAGTTCTGATTTCTGCATCCCCTTCAACCTTGGGCAGTGATTGGAGATAAGGTCTAGGTTCTGAAAACTGAAAACCGAGGTTGGGAAGAGATGACGACCTAAGGCCATGGCGGCTGGATGTGCTCAGTGTGCGGCCAGCTGTCTGGGAGGGGCCAGGGGCTCCAAGCTCAGGCTGTGTCAGAAAGGGCATTACTGCCCTGGTCAGCCTATGTATTTGGGGTACAGCCATGGTCGGTGCAGGTTGATCCTCATTTGGGGTTACTGGGTAGCCCCAGAGGACAATGTTTTTCTTCTGGAGGGCCGGCAGAGTGCTGCATTGTAGTTCTGGATTGCCAAACTGGAGGGCTTGTGGGCCAGTAGTCTGACGACAAAAGTCTGAGAACACAAGCTATGCTTAGGTCTGGGTGAGGCCATGGCAGGCACAATCTACAGACCTGAATCGAGATATCGTGCATCTGAAGTCAGCGCGAGGATCAGACGATCGCTGAGGTTGGAGTTTCTGTCCCTGATGGCCCCTTCAAGAATGGGGGGGGAACATCACGAGGCCATGGGTGTTTTCCCACGATGGGAGTTGTGAGAAGCTCCAAACTGCAGAGAATCTTCTGCAGGACAATTGTGACCTGTGTTTGGCTCCAGACCAATGATTCTGAGCAGGGTTCTAAGGATGGATGGCTGGGTAGCCCACCTCGCATTCCAATTGTCTCCTAGCAACAAGACAGGTTAAATGTCCTGGAACTGTGGGGAGCAACCGAGGCCGCTGTGTTGGAATGGACACCCCTAAGGATGGTTCCTAATGTGCTTTTGTGTCTATGGAGACCTTGGAATGAAGAGGTGGCACTGGTGCCCTAAAGGGTTCTCCTAAACAGAGTCTTTGACACAGCTCCAACGTGCACGTTTCCCATGTGTAGATGAGATGTTTTCTGATGGGTGAGTCAAGAAACAACTATATGCTGCTTTTGAAATCCAGGCCTCTGAGGAGAGATGCCTGGAAACCAAAGCAATGGATCTGATTAGTGCCTAGGGGCCTGTTCTTTCCTTTTTACCTCTGGGGACATCTGTCTATGGGTCTGAGTGCAGGTAGGTGCTCATTTGGGCTCAGATTGCCCCTGTTTTTCCTGGGAAGCCACCACTTTTGAGATGGATCAGGGACTTTGGAGGTTTATCCTATTAGAAGGGTTGTGGCCATTGGAATAGGCACACACAATTCCCTTGGAGAGGGCAAGTACAGTCCTCAGGTTTGGCTCCAGGGGCCTGAGCCTGTAGGTTGTGTAGGCCAGGGCTGTTTGGACAGTTTTCTGAAAACACAAACTCGGCTTATGTTTCGGGTCTCTCGTATGGCAGGACTGATGTACAGACCATGAGGAGAACTCTTCAGGATTTGAAAGAAGGGTGAGTGTGAGGATCCTTCTCAAGTTTTTGTCTCTTGATATCGTGTCACACATGGTCGTGGAATTTCTGGGTGACTTTATGGGAAATGGACGAGTCTTACTCTCTGGTGGTTTGGCCCCGTCCAAAGAGATTGGGGTCATTCTGTGGGCTGGAAGAAGTCCGTTTTTTTGTTGTTGTTGTTGTTGTAGTTTTCTTTTTTAACCTCAGGTGTCCCACCAAATGAGGGATTCCAGAATAATGACCTGGGAAGGGGCGACTGGACAGTCAGAAATCTGGTTAAAAATTGGGGCCTAGGGACATGTAAAGCCCATTATGACATCTAAAGGTCCAGCCACTGAGAGGACTTACTAGAGGACAGGACTCATGCTGAGGGTCACAATGCGTGTGTATGCCCTCGTCGCACTCAAGAATGGGCGGGGCCTCAGGGTGAATGCTGGTTTCTCCTACACTGAACGTTGGACAACGTGCCAACCACAAGGGTTCTTGCCATGCGTAAGGAGGAGTTCTGATTTCTGCATAACATTCACCCCTGGGCAGTGATTGGAGATAAGGTCTCGTTTCTGAAGCCTGAAAACTGAGGTAGGGAAGAGATGATGACCTAAGGCCATGGCGGGTTTTATGTGCTCAGTGTGCGGTCAGCTTTCTGGGTGTTGGTCAGGAGGTCCGGGCTCAGGTTGTGTTCGACAGTGCATTAGTGCCCAGGTTAGACTATATAATTTGGGTAAGGTCGAGTGCTGTGTAGGTTTACCCTCATTTAAGGTGCCTGGGCAGCTCATGAGGCAATAATTTTTTTTTTTCTAGAGGGCAGGCAGAGTGCTACATTGTGGGTCCGGAATTGCCAAATTTTAGGACTTCGGGGCCAGGAGTTTGAGGTCGGAAGTGTGAGAAGACAAGCTAGACATGGGTTTCAGGGCGAGGGCACGACAGGTACCCCCTGCAGATCTGAACCACTATCTCATGCTTCTGAAGTCAGGGCGAGGATCAGACGTTGGCTCAGGTTGGAGTTCCTGTGCATGACGGCCGCTTTATGAAGGGAGCGGAATCTCGGGGCCATTGAGGTTTTCCCACGTTGGGAGTTGTGGGATGCCCCCTTCAAGGATTCCTTCTGCGGGACAATTGAGACCTGTTGGACAGCTCCAGGACATCCCATATGGAATGACTGCAGAGCACCGTTCGCGGATGGATGCCTGGGAAGCCCGCCTCGCATTCCAATTGTCTCCTAGCAACAAGACAGTTTAGATCTGATGGCTCTGCCGGAGCAACCGGGGTGGCTGAGTTGAAATGGAATTTCCTGAGGATGGGTCCTAATGTGTTTTTGTGTCCATGAGGGCCTTGGAATGGGGCGGTGGCACCGGGACCCTGAAGTACTCTCCTAAGCTTTGGACATGGCTCCCATGCACAGGTTTACTTGTGGAGACGAGATGAGTTCTGATGGGTGCCTCAGGAAAACCCCAATGCTCGTATTGGAATCAGGCTTTTGGGAACACATGCCTGTAACCCAAAGCAATGGATCCTATTAAGGCCGAGGGTCTTGTCTGGTTCAATCTTCTTCTCTGGGGACATCCATCTATGGTATGAGTGGATGTCGATTATCAGCTGGTGTCAGACAGTCCTTGTTTGTTCCGGGCGACCTACACTATTGGGATGGCCTCAGGGACTTTGGAGGTTTCTCCTAATTTGTACGATTTTGGACCATGGAATGGGCAGAATTCCCATGGATTGGTAGGCAGAGTCCTAATGTGTGGCTCCAGGCGCCCAGCCTGGAGCGTGTGTGGCCCAAGACTTTGAGGACAGAAGTCTGAAAACACAAACTCAGCTTAGGTTTGGGGACGTAGGTATGGCAGGCCCGATCGACAAACCATGAGAAGAACTCTTCAAGATATGAAGAAAGTGCGAGACTGAGGCGCTTGCTCAGGCTTTTGTCTCTGGATTTTGTATCAGCGATAGCCGTGGAATGTCGGGGAGGCCTCATGGGCCATGGACGAATCTTCCTCTCTGAGGATTTGGCCCGATTCCCAATTGCTTTTCGTCAATCTGTGGGATGGGAGGACTCATTTCAGGTTTGTTACCTCAGGTGTCCCACTAAAAGAGGAATTCCAAAGCAAATCCGTGGGGAAGACTGAAGGGACAACCCGAAATATGGTTAAAAATTGGGGCCTAGGGGCATGGCAAGCCCAATATGCTATCTCTTCATCCAGCCACTGAGTGGCCTTACTTGAGGACTGGGCTCAGCCTGAAGTTCACAATGTGTGTTTGTGACCAATGTGGCCTGCGAAAATGGGCGGGGCCTCATGGGCCACCCTGGTTTCAACTACATTGAACGTTGGACAACATGCCAACCACAAGGTTTCTTGCCATGGGGAAGGAGTTCTGATTTCTGCATCACCTTCAACCTTGGGCACTGATTGGAGATAAGGTCTAGGTTCTGAAACCTGAAAACCGAGGTTAGGAAGAGATGACGACCTAAGGCCATGGCGGCTGGATGTGCTCAGTGTGCGGCCAGCTGTCTGGGAGGGGCCAGGGGGTCCAGGCTCAGGCTGTGTCAGAAGGGGCATTAGTGACCTGGTCAGCCTATGTATTTGGGGTAATGCCAAGGTCGGTGCAGGTTGATCCTCATTTGGGGTTACTGGGTAGGCCCAGAGGACAATGTTTTTCTTCTGGAGGGCAAGCAGAGTGCCCCATTGTAGTTCTGGATTTCCAAATGGAGGGCTTGTGGGCCAGTAGTCTGACGACAAAAGTCTAAGAACACAAGCTAGGCTTAGGTTTCTTGGTGAGGCTATGGCAGGCACAATCTACAGACCTGAATCGAGATCTCTTGCATCTGAAGTCAGGGCGAGGATCAGACGATCGCTCAGGTTGGAGTTTCTGTCCCTGATCGCCCCTTCATGAATGGGGGGGCATCACGAGGCCATGGGGGTTTTCCCATATGGGAGTTGTGAGAAGCTCCAAACAGCAGAGAGTCTTCTGCAGGACAATTGAGACCTGTTGTTTGGTTCCAGGCCAATGATTCTGAGCAGGGTTCTAAGGATGGATGGCTGGGTAGCCCACCTCACATTCCAATTGTCTCCTAGCAACAAGACAGGTTAGATCTCCGGGATCTGTGGGCAGCTACCGAGGATGCTGAGTTGAAATAGACACCCCTGGTGATGGGTCCTAATGTGCTTTTGTGTATGGAGACCTTGGAATGAAGCGGTGGCACTGGGGCCCTAAAGGGTTCTCCTAAACAGAGGCTTTGACACAGCTCCAACGTGCAAGTTTCCCATGTGTAGATGAGATGTTTTCTGATGGGTGAGTCAAGAAAAAGCTATATGCTGCTTTTGAAATCCAGGCCTCTGAGGAGAGATGCCTGGAAACCAAAGCAATGGATCTGATTAGTGCCTAGGGGCCTGTTCTTTCCTTTTTACCTCTGGGGACATCTGTCTATGGGTCTGAGTGCAGGTAGGTGCTCATTTGGGCTCAGATTGCCCCTGTTTTTCCTGGGAAGCCACCACTTTTGAGATGGATCAGGGACTTTGGAGATTTATCCTATTAGAAGGGTTGTGGCCATAGGAATGGGCACAAACAATTCCCTTGGAGAAGGCAAGTACATTCCTCAGGTTTGCCTCCAGGGGCCTGAGCCTGTAGGTTGTGTAGGCCAGGGCTGTTTAGACAGTTGTCTGAAAACAAACTCAGCTTAGGTTTGGGGACGTAGGTATGGCAGGCTCGATCTACTACCATGAGAAGAACTCTTCAGGATATGAAGAAAGTGCGAGTCTGAGTCGCTTGCTCAGGCTTTTGTCTCTGGATTTTGTATCAGCGATAGCCGAGGAATGTCGGGGAGGCCTCATGGGCCATGGACGAATCTTCCTCTCTGAGGATTTGGCCCGATTCCCAATTGCTTTTCGTCAATCTGTGGGATGGGAGGACTCATTTCAGGTTTGTTACCTCAGGTGTCCCAGCAAAAGAGGATTCCAAAGCCCAGCCGTGGGGAAGACTGAAGGGTCAACCCGAACTATCGTTAAAAATTGGGGCCTAGGGGCATGGCAAGCCCAATATGCTATCTCTTCATCCAGCCACTGAGTGGCCTTACTTGAGGACTGGGCTCATCCTGAGGGTCACAATGTATGTTTGTGACCAATGTGGCCCGCGAGCATTGGCGGGGCCTCATGGGCCACACTGGTTTCAATGACACTGAACGTTGGACAACATGCCAACCACAAGGTTTCTTGCCATGGGGAAGGAGTTCTGATTTCTGCATCACCTTCAACCTTCGGCATGATTGGAGATTAGGTCTAAGATCTGAAACCTGAAAACGGAGTTTGGGAAGAGATGACGACCAAAGGCCATGGAGGCTCGATGTGCTCAGTGTGCGGCCAGCTGTCTGGGATGGGCCAGGGATTCCAGGCTCTGGCTGTGTCAGAAAGGGCATTAGTGCCCTGGTCAGCCTATGTATTTGGGGTACAGCCAAGGTCGGTGTAGGTTGATCCTCATTTGGGGTTACTGGGTAGCCCCAGAGGACAATGTTTTTCTTCTGGAGGGCCGGCAGAGTGCTGCATTGTAGTTCTGGTTTGCCAAACTGGAGGGCTTGTGGGCCAGTAGTCTGACGACAAAAGTCTGAGAACACAAGCTAGGCTTAGGTTTCTGGGTGAGGCCATGGCAGGCACAATCTACAGACCTGAATCGAGATCTCGTGCATCTGAAGTCAGGGCGAGGATCAGACGATCGCTCAGGTTGGAGTTTCTGTCCCTGATGGCCCCTTCATGAATGGGGGGGGCTTCACGAGGCCATTGGTGTTTTCCCACGATGGGAGTTGTGAGAAGCTCCAAACTGCAGAGAGTCTTCTGCAGGACAATTGAGACCTGTTGTTTGGCTCCAGGCCAATGATTCTGAGCAGGGCTCTAAGGATGGATGGCTGGGTAGCCCACCTCGCATTCCAATTGTCTCCTAGCAACAAGACAGGTTAGATCTCCTGGATCTGTGGGGAGCAACCGAGGACGCTGAGTTGAAATGGACACCCCTGGGGATGGGTCCTAACGTGCTTTTGTGTCTATGGAGACCTTGGAATGAAGCGGTGGCACTGGGGCCCAAAAGGTTTCTCCTAAACAAAGGCTTTGACACAGCTCCAACGTGCAAGTTTCCCATGTGTAGATGAGATGTTTCTGATGGGTGAGTCAAGAAACAGCTATATGCTGCTTTTGAAATCCAGGCCTCTGAGGAGAGATGCCTGGAAACCAAAGCAATGGATCTGATTAGTGGCTAGGGGCCTGTTCTTTCCTTTTTACCTCTGGGGACATCTGTCTATGGGTCTGAGTGCAGGTAGGTGCTCATTTGGGCTCAGATTGCCCCTGTTTTTCCTGGGAAGCCACCACTATTGAGATGGATCAGGGACTTTGGGGGTTTATACTATGAGAAGGGTTGTGGCCATTGGAATGGGCACACACAATTCCCTTGGAGAGGGCAAGTACAGTCCTCAGGTTTGGCTCCAGGGGCCTGAGCCTGTAGGTTGTGTAGGCCAGGGCTGTTTGGACAGTTGTCTGAAAACACAAACTCGGCTTATATTTCGGGTAATAGGTATGGCAGAACTGATCTACAGACCATGAGGAGAACTCTTCAGGATTTGAAAGAAGGGCAAGTGTGAGGCTCTGCTCAAGTTTTTGTCCTGGATATCGTGTCACTCATGGTCGTTGAATTTCTGGGTGACTTAATGGGAAATGGACGAGTCTTACTCTCTGGTTGTTTGGCCCCGTCCAAAGAGTTTGCGGTCATTCTGTGGGCTGGAAGAAGTCCGTTTTTTTTTTGTTGTTGTTGTTGTTGTTGTTGTTGTTGTTGTTGTTTTCTTTTTTAACCTCATGTGTCCCACCAAATGATGGATTCCAGAGTAGAGCCCTGGGGAGGGGCGACTGGACAATCAGAAATCTGGTTAAAAATTGGGGCCTAGGGACATGTCAAGCCCTTTATGACATCTAATGGTCCAGCCACTGAGAGGACTTACTAGAGGACAGGACTCATGCTGAGGGTCACAATGCGTGTGTATGACCTCATCGCACTCAAGAATGGGCGGGGCCTCAGGGTGAATGCTGGTTTCTCCTACACTGAACGTGCCAACCACAAGGATTCTTGCCATGGGTAAGGAGGAATTCTGATTTCTGCATCACACTCACCCCTGGGCAGTGATTGGTGATAAGGTCTCGGTTCTGAAGCCTGAAAACTGAGGTAGGGAAGAGATGATGACCTAAGGCCATGGCGGGTTTTATGTGCTCAGTGTGCAGTCAGCTTTCTGGGTGCTGGTTAGGAGGTCCGGGCTCAGGTTTGTTCGACAGTGCATTAGTGCCCAGGTTACACTATATAATTTGGGTAAAGTCGAGTGCTGTGTAGGTTTACCCTCATTTAGGTGCCTGGACAGTTCATGACGCAATAATTTTTTTTCTAGAGGGCAGGCAGAGTGCTGCATTGTGGGTCCGGAATTGCCAAACTTGAGGGCTTCGGGGCAAGGAGTGTGTGGACGGAAGTCTGAGAAGACAAGCTAGACTTGGGTTTCAGGGCGAGGGCATGGCAGGTACCCCCTGCAGATCTGAACCAATATCTCATGCATCTGAAGTCTGGGCGAGGATCAGACGTTGGCTCAGGTTGGAGTTTCTGAGCATGACGGCCGCTTCATGAAGGGAGCGGAATCTCGAGGCCATTGAGGTTTTCCCACGTTGGGAGTTGTGGGATGCCCCCTTCAAGGATTCCTTCTGCGGGACAATTGAGACCTGTTGGACAGCTCCAGGACATCCCATATGGAATGACTCCAGAGCATCGTTCGCGGATGGATGCCTGGGAAGCCCGCCTCGCATTCCAATTGTCTCCTAGCAACAAGACAGTTTTGATCTGATGGCTCTGCCGGAGCAACCGGGGTGGCTGAGTTGAAATGGACTTTCCTGAGGATGGGTCCTAATGTGTTTTTGTGTCCATGAGGGCCTTGGAATGGGGCGGTGGCACCGGGACCCTGAAGTACTCTCCTAAGCTTTGGACATGGCTCCCATGCACAGGTTTCCTTGTGGAGACGAGATGAGTTCTGATGGGTGCCTCAGGAAAACTCCTATGCTCGTATTGGAATCAGGCTTTTGAGGACACATGCCTGTAACCCAAAGAAATGGATCCTATTATGGCCTAGGGTCATGTCTGGTTCAATCTTCTTCTCTGGGGACGTCCATCTATGGTATGAGTGGAGGTCGATTATCAACTGGCGTTAGACAGCCCTTGTTTGTTCAGGGCGACCAAATCTACTGGGATGGCCTCAGGGACTTTGGAGGTTTCTCCTAATTTGTACTATTTTGGACCATGGAATGGGCAGAATTCCCATGGTTTGGTAGGCACAGTCCTAATGTGTGGCTCCAGGGGCCCAGCCTGCAAAGTGGTTGGCCCAAGACTTTGAGGACAGAAGTCTGAAAACACAAATTCAGCTTAGATTTGGGGACGTAGGTATGGCAGGCCATGAGAAGAACTCTTCAGGATATGAGGAAAGTGCGAGTCTGAGGTGCTTGCTCAGGCTTTTGTCTCTGGATTTTGTATCAGCGATGGCCGTGGAATGTCGGGGAGGCCTCATGGGCCATGGACGAATCTTCCTCTCTGAGGATTTGGCCCGATTCCCAATTGCTTTCGTCAATCTGTGGGATGGGAGGACTCATTTCAGTTTTGTTACCTCAGGTGTCCCACCAAAATAGGAATTCCAAAGCCAAACCGTGGGGAAGACTGAAGGGTCAACCCGAACTATGGTTAAAAATTGGGGCCTAGGGGCATGGCAAGCCCAATATGCTATCTCTTCAACCAGCCACTGAGCGGCCTTACTTGAGGCTCAGCCTGAGCGTCACAATGTGTGTTTGTGACCAATGTGGCCCGCGAGCATGGTCGGGGCCTCATGGGCCACACTGGTTTCAACTACACTGAACGTTGGACAACATGCCAACCACAAGTTTTCTTGCCATGGGGAAGGAGTTCTGATTTCTGCATCACCTTCAACCCTGGGCAGTGATTGGAGATAAAGTCTAGGTTCTGAAACCTGAAAACCGAGGTTGGGAAGAGATGACGACCTAAGGCCATGGCGGCTCGATGTGCTCAGTGTGCGGCCAGCTGTCTGGGAGGGTCCAGGGGGTCCAGGCTCAGGCTGTGTCAGAAAGGGCATTAGTGCCCTGGTCAGCCTATGTATTTGGGGTACAGCCATGGTCGGTGCAGGTTATCCTCATTTGGGGTTACTGGGTAGCCCCAGAGGACAATGATTTTCTTCTGGAGGGCCGGCAGAGTGCTGCATTGTAGTTCTGGATTTCCAAATGGAGGGCTTGTGGGCCAGTAGTCTGACGACAAATGTCTAAGAACACAAGCAAGGCTTAGGTTTCTTGGTGAGGCTATGGCAGGCACAATCTACAGACCTGAATCGAGATCTCGTGCATCTGAAGTCAGGGCGAGGATCAGACGATCGCTCAGGTTGGAGTTTCTGTCCCTGATCGCCCCTTCATGAATGGGGGGGCATCACGAGGCCATGGGGGTTTTCCCATATGGGAGTTGTGAGAAGCTCCAAACTGCAGAGAGTCTTCTGCAGGACAATTGAGACCTGTTGTTTGGTTCCAGGCCAATGATTCTGAGCAGGGTTCTAAGGATGGATGGCTGGGTAGCCCACCTCACATTCCAATTGTCTCCTAGCAACAAGACAGGTTAGATCTCCTGGATCTGTGGGCAGCTACCGAGGATGCTGAGTTGAAATAGACACCCCTGGTGATGGGTCCTAATGTGCTTTTGTGTATGGAGACCTTGGAATGAAGCGGTGGCACTGGGGCCCTAAAGGGTTCTCCTAAACAGAGGCTTTGACACAGCTCCAACGTGCAAGTTTCCCATGTGTAGATGAGATGTTTTCTGATGGGTGAGTCAAGAAAAAGCTATATGCTGCTTTTGAAATCCAGGCCTCTGAGGAGAGATGCCTGGAAACCAAAGCAATGGATCTGATTAGTGCCTAGGGGCCTGTTCTTTCCTTTTTACCTCTGGGGACATCTGTCTATGGGTCTGAGTGCAGGTAGGTGCTCATTTGGGCTCAGATTGCCCCTGTTTTTCCTGGGAAGCCACCACTTTTGAGATGGATCAGGGACTTTGGAGATTTATCCTATTAGAAGGGTTGTGGCCATAGGAATGGGCACAAACAATTCCCTTGGAGAAGGCAAGTACATTCCTCAGGTTTGCCTCCAGGGGCCTGAGCCTGTAGGTTGTGTAGGCCAGGGCTGTTTAGACAGTTGTCTGAAAACAAACTCAGCTTAGGTTTGGGGACGTAGGTATGGCAGGCTCGATCTACTACCATGAGAAGAACTCTTCAGGATATGAAGAAAGTGCGAGTCTGAGTCGCTTGCTCAGGCTTTTGTCTCTGGATTTTGTATCAGCGATAGCCGTGGAATGTCGTGGAGGCCTCATGGGCCATGGACGAATCTTCCTCTCTGAGAATTTGGCCCGATTCCCAATTGCTTTTCGTCAATCTGTGGGATGGGAGGACTCATTTCAGGTTTGTTACCTCAGGTGTCCCAGCAAAAGAGGATTCCAAAGCCCAGCCGTGGGGAAGACTGAAGGGTCAACCCGAACTATCGTTAAAAATTGGGGCCTAGGGGCATGGCAAGCCCAATATGCTATCTCTTCATCCAGCCACTGAGTGGCCTTACTTGAGGACTGGGCTCATCCTGAGGGTCACAATGTATGTTTGTGACCAATGTGGCCCGCGAGCATTGGCGGGGCCTCATGGGCCACACTGGTTTCAATGACACTGAACGTTGGACAACATGCCAACCACAAGGTTTCTTGCCATGGGGAAGGAGTTCTGATTTCTGCATCACCTTCAACCTTCGGCATGGTTGGAGATTAGGTCTAAGATCTGAAACCTGAAAACGGAGTTTGGGAAGAGATGACGACCAAAGGCCATGGAGGCTCGATGTGCTCAGTGTGCGGCCAGCTGTCTGGGATGGGCCAGGGATTCCAGGCTCTCGCTGTGTCAGAAAGGGCATTAGTGCCCTGGTCAGCCTATGTATTTGGGGTACAGCCAAGGTCGGTGTAGGTTGATCCTCATTTGGGGTTACTGGGTAGCCCCAGAGGACAATGTTTTTTTTCTGGAGGGCCGGCAGCGTGCTGCATTGTAGTTCTGGATTGCCAAACTGGAGGGCTTGTGGGCCAGTAGTCTGACGACAAAAGTCTGAGAACACAAGCTAGGCTTAGGTTTCTGGGTGAGGCCATGGCAGGCACAATCTACAGACCTGAATCGAGATCTCGTGCATCTGAAGTCAGGGTGAGGATCAGCGAACACTCAGGTTGGAGTTTCTGTCCCTGATGGCCCCTTCATGAATGGGGGGGGCATCACGAGGCCATGGGTGTTTTCCCACGATGGGAGTTGTGAGAAGCTCCAAACTGCAGAGAGTCTTCTGCAGGGCAATTGAGACCTGTTGTTTTGCTCCAGGCCCATGATTCTGAGCAGGGTTCTAAGGATGGATGGCTGGGTAGCCCACGTCGCATTCCAATTGTCTCCTAGCAACAAGACAGGTTAGATCTCCTGGATCTGTGGGGAGCAACCGAGGACGCTGAGTTGAAATGGACACCCCTGGGGATGGGTCCTAACGTGCTTTTGTGTCTATGGAGACCTTGGAATTAAGCGGTGGCACTGGGGCCCTAAAGGGTTCTCCTAAACAAAGGATTTGACACAGCTCCAACGTGCAAGTTTCCCATGTGTAGATGAGATGTTTTCTGATGGGTGAGTCAAGAAACAGCTATATGCTGCTTTTGAAATCCAGGCCTCTGAGGAGAGATGCCTGGAAACCAAAGCAATGGATCTGATTAGTGCCTAGGTGCCTGTTCTTTCCTTTTTACCTCTGGGGACATCTGTCTATGAGTCTGAGTTCAGGTAGGTACTCAGTTGGGCTCGGATTGCCCCTGTTTTTCCTGGGAAGCCACCACTATTGAGATGGATCAGGGACTTTGGAGGTTTATCCTATTAGAAGGGTTGTGGCCATTGGAATGGGCACACACAATTCCCTTGGAGAGGGCAAGTACAGTCCTCAGGTTTGGCTCCAGGGGCCTGAGCCTGTAGGTTGTGTAGGCAAGGGCTGTTTGGACAGTTGTCTGAAAACACAAACCCGGCTTATGTTTCGGGTCATAGGTATGGCAGGACTGATGTACAGACCATGAGGAGAACTCTTCGGGATTTGAAAGAAGGGCGATGTGAGGCTCCTGCTCAAGTTTTTGTCTCTGGATATCGTGTCAATCATGGTCGTGGAATTTCTGGGTGACTTCATGGGAAATGGACGAGTCTTACTCTCTGGTGGTTTGGCCCCGTCCAAAGAGTTTGCGGTCATTCTGTGGGCTGTAAGAAGTCCATTTTTTTTGGTTGTTGTTGTTGTTGTTGTTTTCTTTTTTAACCTCAGGTGTCCCACCAAATGATGGATTCCAGAGTAGATCCCTAGGGAGGGGCGACTGGACAATCAGAAATCTGGTTAAAAATTGGGGCCTAGGGACATGTCAAATCCATTATGACATCTAATGGTCCAGCCACTGAGAGGACTTACTAGAGGACAGGACTCATGCTGAGGGTCACAATGCGTGTGTATGCCCTCGTCGCACTCAAGAATGGGCGAGGCCTCAGGGTGAATGCTGGTTTTTCCTACAGTGAACGTTGGACAACGTGCCAACCACAGGGTTCTTGCCATGGGTAAGGAGTAGTTCTGATTTCTGCATCACACTCACCCCTGGGCAGTGATTGGAGATAAGGTCTCGGTTCTGAAGCCTGAAAACTGAGGTAGGGAAGAGATGATGACCTAAGGCCATGGTGGGTTTTATGTGCTCAGTGTGCGGTCAGCTTTCTGGGTGTTGGTCAGGAGGTCCGGGCTCAGGTTGTGTTCGACAGTGCATTAGTGCCCAGGTTAGACTATATAATTTGGGTAAAGTCGAGTGCTGTGTAGGTTTACCCTCATATAGGTGCCTGGGCAGCTCATGAGGCAATAATTTTTTTTCTAGAGGGCAGGCAGAGTGCTGCATTGTGGGTCCGGAATTGCCAAACTTGAGGGCTTCGGGGCCAGGAGTGTGAGGACGGAAGTCTGAGAAGACAAGCTAGACTAGGGTTTCAGGGCGAGGGCACGGCAAGTACCCCCTGCAGATCTGAACCAATATCTCATGCATCTGAAGTCAGGGCGAGGATCAGACGTTGGCTCAGGTTGGAGTTTCTGAGCATGACGGCCGCTTCATGAAGGGAGCGGAATCTCGAGGCCATTGAGGTTTTCCCACGTTGGGAGTTGTGGGATGCCCCCTTCAAGGATTCCTTCTGCGGGACAATTGAGACCTGTTGGACAGCTCCAGGACATCCCATATGGAATGACTCCAGAGCACCGTTCGCGGATGGATGCCTGGGAAGCCCGCCTCGCATTCCAATTGTCTCCTAGCAACAAGACAGTTTAGATCTGATGGCTCTGCCGGAGCAACCGGGGTGGCTGAGTTGAAATGGACTTTCTTGAGAATGGGTCCTAATGTGTTTTTGTGTCCATGAGCGCCTTGGAATGGGGCGGTGGCACCGGGACCCTGAAGTACTCTCCTAAGCTTTGGACATGGCTCCCATGCACAGGTTTCCTTGTGGAGACGAGATGAGTTCTGATGGGTGCCTCAGGAAAACTCCTATGCTCGTATTGGAATCAGGCTTTTGAGGACACATGCCTGAAACTTAAAGCAATGGATCCTATTATGTCCTAGGGTCCTGTCTGGTTCAATCTTCTTCTCTGGGGACATCCATCTATGGTATGAGTGGAGGTCGATTATCAGCTGGTGTCAGACAGCCCTTGTTTGTTCCGGGCGACCTACACTATTGGGATGGCCTCAGGGAATTTGGAGGTTTCTCCTAATTTGTACGATTTTGGACCATGGAATGGGCAGAATTCCCATGGATTGGTAGGCACAGTCCTAATGTGTGGCTCCAGGGGACCAGCCTGGAGGGTGTGGGGCCCAAGACTTTGAGGACAGAAGTCTGAAAACACAAACTCAGCTTAGGTTGGGGACGTAGGTATGGCAGGCCCGATCTACAAACCATGAGAAGAACTCTTCAGGATATGAAGAAAGGGCGAGTCTGAGGCGCTTGCTCAGGCTTTTTTCTCTGGATTTTGATCAGCGATGGCCGTGTAATGTTGGGGAGGCCTCATGGGCCATGGACGAATCTTCCTCTCTGAGGATTTGGCCCGATTCCCAATTGCTTTTCGTCAATCTGTGGGATGGGAGGACTCATTTCAGTTTTGTTACCTCAGGTGTCCCACCAAAAGAGGAATTCCAAAGCCAAGCCGTGGGGAAGACTGAAGGGTCAACCCGAACTATGGTTAAAAATTGGGGCCTAGGGGCATGGCAAGCCCAATATGCTATCTCTTCATCCAGCCACTGAGTGGCCTTACTTGAGGACTGGGCTCAGCCTGAGCGTCACAATGTGTGTTTGTGACCAATGTGGCCTGCGAGCATGGGCGGGGCCTCATGGGCCACACTGGTTTCAACTACACTGAACGTTGGACAACATGCCAACCACAAGGTTTCTTGCCATGGGGAAGGAGTTCTGATTTCTGCATCACCTTCAACCCTGGGCAGTGATTGGAGATAAGGTCTAGGTTCTGAAACCTGAAAACCGATGTTGGGAAGAGATGACGACCTAAGGCCACGGCGGCTCGATGTGCTCAGTGTGCGGCCAGCTGTCTGGGAGGGTCCAGGGGGTCCAGGCTCAGGCTGTGTCAGAAAGGGCATTAGTGCCCTGGTTAGCCTATGTATTTGGGGTACAGCCAAGGTCGGTGCAGGTTGATCCTCATTTGGGGTTACTGGGTAGCCCCAGAGGACAATGTTTTTCTTCTGGAGGGCCGGCAGAGTGCTGCATTGTAGTTCTGGATTGCCAAACTGGAGGGCTTGTGGGCCAGTAGTCTGACGAAAAAGTCTGAGAACACAAGCTAGGCTTAGGTTTCTGGGTGAGGCCATGGCAGGCACAATCGACAGACCTGAATCGAGATCTCGTGCATCTGAAGTCAGGGCGAGGATCAGACGATCGATCAGGTTGGAGTTTCTGTCCCTGATGGCCCCTTCATGAGTGGGGGGGGGGCATCACGAGGCCATGGGTGTTTTCCCAAGATGGGAGTTGTGAGAAGCTCCAAACTGCAGAGAGTCTTCTGCAGGACAATTGAGACCTGTTGTTTGGCTCCAGGCCAATGATTCTGAGCAGGGTTCTAAGGATGGATGGCTGGGTAGCCCACCTCGTATTCCAAATGTCTCCTAGCAACAAGACAGGTTAGATCTTCTGGATCTGTGGGGAGCAACCGAGGACGCTGAGTTGAAATGGACACCCCTGGGGATGGGTCCTAACGTGCTTTTGTGTCTATGGAGACCTTGGAATGAAGCGGTGGCACTGGGGCCCTAAAGGGTTCTCCTAAACAGAGGCTTTGACACAGCTCCAACGTGCAAGTTTCCCATGTGTAGATGAGATGTTTTCTGATGGGTGAGTCAAGAAACAGCTATATGCTGCTTTTGAAATCCAGGCCTCTGAAGAGAAATGCCTGGAAACCAAAGCAATGAATCTGATTAGTGCCTAGGGCCCTGTTCTTTCCTTTTTACCTCTCGGGACATCTGTCTATGGGTCTGAGTGCAGGTAGGTGCTCAGTTGGACTCAGATTGCCCCTGTTTTTCCTGGGAAGCCACCACTATTGAGATGGATCAGGGACTTTGGAGGTTTATCCTATTAGAAGGGTTGTGGCCATTGGAATGGGCACACACAATTCCCTTGGAGAGGGCAAGTACAGTCCTCAGGTTTGGTTCCAGAGGCCTGAGCCTGTAGGTTGTGTAGGCCAGTGCTGTTTGGACAGTTGTCTGAAAACACAAACTCGGCTTATGTTTCGGGTCATAGGTATGGCAGGACTGATCTACGGACCATGAGGAGAACTCTTCGGGATTTGAAAGAAGGGCGAGTGTGAGGCTCCTTCTCAAGTTTTTGTCTCTGGATATCGTGTCACTCATGGTCGTGGAATTTCTGTGTGACTTCATGGGAAATGGACGAGTCTTACTCTCTGGTGGTTTGGCCCCGTCCAAAGAGTATGGGGTCATTTTGTGGGCTGTTAGAAGTACGTTTTGTTTTTGTTGTTGTTGTTTTTTTTTTTTAACCTCAGGTGTCCCACCAAATGATGGATTCCAGAGTAGAGCCCTGGGGAGGGCCGAATGGACAATCAGAAATCTGGTTAAAAATTGGGGCCTAGGGACATGTCAAGCCCATTATGACATCTAATGTTCCAGCCACTGAGAGGACTTACTAGAGGACAGGACTCATGCTTAGGGTCACAATGCGTGTGTATGCACTCGTCGCACTCAAGAATGGGCGGGGCCGCAGGGTGAATGCTGGTTTTTCCTACACTGAACGTTGGACAACGTGCCAACCACAAGGGTTCTTGCCATGGGTAAGGAGTAGTTCTGATTTCTGCATCACACTCACCCCTGGGCAGTGATTGGAGATAAGGTCTCGGTTCTGAAGCCTGAAAACTGAGGTAGGGAAGAGATGATGACCTAAGGCCATGGCGGGTTTTATGTGTTCAGTGTGCGGTCAGCTTTCTGGGTGTTGTTCAGGAGGTCCGGGCTCAGGTTGTGTTCGACAGTGCATTAGTGCCCAGGTTAGACTATATAATTTGGGTAAAGTCGAGTGCTGTGTAGGTTTACCCTCATTGAAGGTGCCTGGGCAGCTCATGAGGCAATAATTTTTTTTTTCTAGAGGGCAGGCAGAGTGCTGCATTGTGGGTCCGGAATTGCCAACTTGAGGGCTTCGGGGCCAGGAGTGTGAGGACGGAAGTCTGAGAAGACAAGCTAGACTTGGGTTTCAGGGCGTGGGCACGGCAAGTACCCCCTGCAGATCTGAACCAATATCTCATCCATGTGAAGTCAGGGGAGGATCAGACGTTGGCTCAGGTGGGACTTTCTGAGCATGACGGCCGCTTCATGAAGGGAGCGGAATCTCGAGGCCATTGAGGTTTTCCCACGTAGGGAGTTGTGGGATGCCCCCTTCAAGGATTCCTTCTGCGGGACAATTGAGACCTGTTGGACAGCTCCAGGACATCCCATATGGAATGACTCCAGAGCACCGTTCGCGGATGGATGCCTGGGAAGCCCGCCTCGCATTCCAATTGTCTCCTAGCAACAAGACAGTTTAGATCTGATGGCTCTGCCGGAGCAACCGGGGTGGCTGAGTTGAAATGGACTTTCTTGAGAATGGGTCCTAATGTGTTTTTGTGTCCATGAGGGCCTTGGAATGGGGCGGTGGCACCGGGACCCTGAAGTACTCTCCTAAGCTTTGGACATGGCTCCCATGCACAGGTTTCCTTGTGGAGACGAGATGAGTTCTGATGGGTGCCTCAGGAAAACTCCTATGCTCGTATTGGAATCAGGCTTTTGAGGACACATGCCTGAAACTTAAAGCAATGGATCCTATTATGTCCTAGGGTCCTGTCTGGTTCAATCTTCTTCTCTGGGGACATCCATCTATGGTATGAGTGGAGGTCGATTATCAGCTGGTGTCAGACAGCCCTTGTTTGTTCCGGGCGACCTACACTATTGGGATGGCCTCAGGGAATTTGGAGGTTTCTCCTAATTTGTACGATTTTGGACCATGGAATGGGCAGAATTCCCATGGATTGGTAGGCACAGTCCTAATGTGTGGCTCCAGGGGACCAGCCTGGAGGGTGTGGGGCCCAAGACTTTGAGGACAGAAGTCTGAAAACACAAACTCAGCTTAGGTTGGGGACGTAGTTATGGCAGGCCTGATCTACAAACCATGAGAAGAACTCTTCAGGATATGAAGAAAGGGCGAGTCTGAGGCGCTTGCTCAGGCTTTTTTCTCTGGATTTTGATCAGCGATGGCCGTGTAATGTTGGGGAGGCCTCATGGGCCATGGACGAATCTTCCTCTCTGAGGATTTGGCCCGATTCCCAATTGCTTTTCGTCAATCTGTGGGATGGGAGGACTCATTTCAGTTTTGTTACCTCAGGTGTCCCACCAAAAGAGGAATTCCAAAGCCAAGCCGTGGGGAAGACTGAAGGGTCAACCCGAACTATGGTTAAAAATTGGGGCCTAGGGGCATGGCAAGCCCAATATGCTATCTCTTCATCCAGCCACTGAGTGGCCTTACTTGAGGACTGGGCTCAGCCTGAGCGTCACAATGTGTGTTTGTGACCAATGTGGCCTGCGAGCATGGGCGGGGCCTCATGGGCCACACTGGTTTCAACTACACTGAACGTTGGACAACATGCCAACCACAAGGTTTCTTGCCATGGGGAAGGAGTTCTGATTTCTGCATCACCTTCAACCCTGGGCAGTGATTGGAGATAAGGTCTAGGTTCTGAAACCTGAAAACCGATGTTGGGAAGAGATGACGACCTAAGGCCACGGCGGCTCGATGTGCTCAGTGTGCGGCCAGCTGTCTGGGAGGGTCCAGGGGGTCCAGGCTCAGGCTGTGTCAGAAAGGGCATTAGTGCCCTGGTTAGCCTATGTATTTGGGGTACAGCCAAGGTCGGTGCAGGTTGATCCTCATTTGGGGTTACTGGGTAGCCCCAGAGGACAATGTTTTTCTTCTGGAGGGCCGGCAGAGTGCTGCATTGTAGTTCTGGATTGCCAAACTGGAGGGCTTGTGGGCCAGTAGTCTGACGAAAAAGTCTGAGAACACAAGCTAGGCTTAGGTTTCTGGGTGAGGCCATGGCAGGCACAATCGACAGACCTGAATCGAGATCTCGTGCATCTGAAGTCAGGGCGAGGATCAGACGATCGCTCAGGTTGGAGTTTCTGTCCCTGATGGCCCCTTCATGAGTGGGGGGGGGGGGCATCACGAGGCCATGGGTGTTTTCCCAAGATGGGAGTTGTGAGAAGCTCCAAACTGCAGAGAGTCTTCTGCAGGACAATTGAGACCTGTTGTTTGGCTCCAGGCCAATGATTCTGAGCAGGGTTCTAAGGATGGATGGCTGGGTAGCCCACCTCGTATTCCAAATGTCTCCTAGCAACAAGACAGGTTAGATCTTCTGGATCTGTGGGGAGCAACCGAGGACGCTGAGTTGAAATGGACACCCCTGGGGATGGGTCCTAACGTGCTTTTGTGTCTATGGAGACCTTGGAATGAAGCGGTGGCACTGGGGCCCTAAAGGGTTCTCCTAAACAGAGGCTTTGACACAGCTCCAACGTGCAAGTTTCCCATGTGTAGATGAGATGTTTTCTGATGGGTGAGTCAAGAAACAGCTATATGCTGCTTTTGAAATCCAGGCCTCTGAAGAGAAATGCCTGGAAACCAAAGCAATGAATCTGATTAGTGCCTAGGGGCCTGTTCTTTCCTTTTTACCTCTCGGGACATCTGTCTATGGGTCTGAGTGCAGGTAGGTGCTCAGTTGGACTCAGATTGCCCCTGTTTTTCCTGGGAAGCCACCACTATTGAGATGGATCAGGGACTTTGGAGGTTTATCCTATTAGAAGGGTTGTGGCCATTGGAATGGGCACACACAATTCCCTTGGAGAGGGCAAGTACAGTCCTCAGGTTTGGTTCCAGAGGCCTGAGCCTGTAGGTTGTGTAGGCCAGTGCTGTTTGGACAGTTGTCTGAAAACACAAACTCGGCTTATGTTTCGGGTCATAGGTATGGCAGGACTGATCTACAGACCATGAGGAGAACTCTTCGGGATTTGAAAGAAGGGCGAGTGTGAGGCTCCTGCTCAAGTTTTTGTCTCTGGATATCGTGTCACTCATGGTCGTGGAATTTCTGTGTGACTTCATGGGAAATGGACGAGTCTTACTCTCTGGTGGTTTGGCCCCGTCCAAAGAGTATGGGGTCATTTTGTGGGCTGTTAGAAGTACGTTTTGTTTTTGTTGTTGTTGTTTTTTTTTTTTAACCTCAGGTGTCCCACCAAATGATGGATTCCAGAGTAGAGCCCTGGGGAGGGCCGAATGGACAATCAGAAATCTGGTTAAAAATTGGGGCCTAGGGACATGTCAAGCCCATTATGACATCTAATGTTCCAGCCACTGAGAGGACTTACTAGAGGACAGGACTCATGCTTAGGGTCACAATGCGTGTGTATGCACTCGTCGCACTCAAGAATGGGCGGGGCCGCAGGGTGAATGCTGGTTTTTCCTACACTGAACGTTGGACAACGTGCCAACCACAAGGGTTCTTGCCATGGGTAAGGAGTAGTTCTGATTTCTGCATCACACTCACCCCTGGGCAGTGATTGGAGATAAGGTCTCGGTTCTGAAGCCTGAAAACTGAGGTAGGGAAGAGATGATGACCTAAGGCCATGGCGGGTTTTATGTGTTCAGTGTGCGGTCAGCTTTCTGGGTGTTGTTCAGGAGGTCCGGGCTCAGGTTGTGTTCGACAGTGCATTAGTGCCCAGGTTAGACTATATAATTTGGGTAAAGTCGAGTGCTGTGTAGGTTTACCCTCATTTAAGGTGCCTGGGCAGCTCATGAGGCAATAATTTTTTTTTTCTAGAGGGCAGGCAGAGTGCTGCATTGTGGGTCCGGAATTGCCAACTTGAGGGCTTCGGGGCCAGGAGTGTGAGGACGGAAGTCTGAGAAGACAAGCTAGACTTGGGTTTCAGGGCGTGGGCACGGCAAGTACCCCCTGCAGATCTGAACCAATATCTCATCCATGTGAAGTCAGGGGAGGATCAGACGTTGGCTCAGGTGGGACTTTCTGAGCATGACGGCCGCTTCATGAAGGGAGCGGAATCTCGAGGCCATTGAGGTTTTCCCACGTTGGGAGTTGTGGGATGCCCCCTTCAAGGATTCCTTCTGTGGGACAATTGAGACCTGTTGGACAGCTCCAGGACATCCCATATGAAATGACTCCAGAGCACGGTTCACGGATGGATGCCTGGGCAGCCTGCCTCGCATTCCAATTGTCTCCTAGCAACAAGACTGTTTAGATCTGATGGCTCTGCTGGAGCAACCGGGGTGGCTGAGTTGAAATGGACTTTCCTGAGGATGGGTCCTAATGTGTTTTTGTGTCCATGAGGGCCTTGGAATGGGGCGGTGGCACCGGGACCCAGAAGTACTCTCCTAAGCTTTGGACATGGCTCCCATGCACAGGTTTCCTTGTGGAGACGAGATGAGTTCTGATGGGTGCCTCAGGAAAACCCCTATGCTCGTATTGGAATCAGGCTTTTGAGGACACATGCCTGTAACCCAAAGCAATGGATCCTATTATGTCCTAGGGTCCTGTCTGGTTCAATCTTCTTCTCTGGGGACATCCATCTATGGTATGAGTGGAGGTCGATTATCAGCTGGTGTCAGACAGCCCTTGTTTGTTCCGGGCGACCCACACTATTGGGATGGCCTCAGGGAATTTGGAGGTTGCTCCTCATTTGTACGATTCTGGACCATGGAATGGGCAGAATTCCCATGGATTGGTAGGCACAGTCCTAATGTGTGGCTCCAGGGGCCCAGCCTGGAGGGTGTGTGGCCCATGACATTGAGGACAGAAGTCTGAAAACACAAACTCAGCTTAGGTTTGGGGACGTAGGTATGGCAGGCCCGATCTACAAACCATGAGAAGAACTCTTCAGGATATGAAGAAAGGGCGAGTCTGAGGCGCTTGCTCAGGCTTTTTTCTCTGGATTTTGATCAGCGATGGCCGTGGAATGTCGGGGAGGCCTCATGGGCCATGGACGAATCTTCCTCTCTGAGGATTTGGCCCGATTCCCAATTGCTTTTCGTCAATCTGTGGGATGGGAGGACTCATTTCAGTTTTGTTATCTCAGATGTCCCACCAAAAGAGGAATTCCAAAGCCAAGCCGTGGGGAAGACTGAAGGGACAACCCGAACTATGGTTAAAAATTGGGGCCTAGGGGCATGGCAAGCCCAATATGCTATCTCTTCATCCAGCCACTGAGTGGCCTTACTTGAGGACTGGGCTCAGCCTGAGCGTCACAATGTGCGTTTGTGACCAATGTGGCCTGCGAGCATGGGCGGGGCCTCATGGGCCACACTGGTTTCAACTACACTGAACGTTGGACAACATGCCAACCACAAGCTTTCTTGCCATGGGGAAGGAGTTCCTATTTCTGCATCACCTTCAACCCTGGGCAGTGATTGGAGATAAGGTCTAGGTTCTGAAACCTGAAAACCGAGGTTGGAAAGAGATGACGACCTAAGGCCATGGCGGCTCGATGTGCTCAGTGTGCGGCCAGCTGTCTGGGAGGGTCCACGGGGTCCAGGCTCAGGCTGTGTCAGAAAGGGCATTAGTGCCCTGGTCAGCCTAAGTATTTGGGGTACAGCCAAGGTCGGTGCAGGTTGATCCTCATTTGGGGTTACTGGGTAGCCCCAGAGGCAATGTTTTTCTTCTGGAGGGCTAGCAGAGTGCTGCATTGTAGTTCTGGATTGCCAAAATGGAGGGCTTGTGGGCCAGTAGTCTGTCAAAAAAGTCTGAGAACACAAGCTAGGCTTAGGTTTCTGGGTGAGGCCATGGCACGCACAATCTACAGACCTGAATCAAGATCTCGTGCATCTGAAGTCAGGCCGAGGATCAGACGATCGCTCAGGTTCGAGTTTCTGTCCCTGATGGCCCCTTCATAAATGGGGGGGGGGGTATCACGAGGCCATGGGTGTTTTTCCACGAGGGGAGTTGGGAGAAGCTCCAAAATGCAGAGAGTCTTCTGCAGGACAATTGAGACCTGTTGTTTGGTTCCAGGCCAATGATTCTGAGCAGGGTCCTAAGGATGGATGGCTGGGTATCCCACCTCGCATTCCAATTGTCTACTAGCAACAAGACAGGTTAGATCTCCTGGATCTGTGTGGAGCAACCGAGGACGCTGAGTTGAAATGGACACCCCTGGGGATGGATCCTAACGTGCTTTTGTGTCTATGGAGACTTTGGAATGAAGCGGTGGCACTGGGGCCCTAAAGGGTTCTCCTAAACAGAGGCTTTGACACAGCTCCAACGTGCAAGTTTCCCATGTGTAGATGAGATGTTTTCTGATGGGTGAGTCAAGAATCAGCTATATGCTGCTTTTAAAATCCAGGAATGTGAGGAGAGATGCCTGGAAACCAAAGCAATGGTCTGATTAGTGCCTAGGGGCCTGTTCTTTCCTTTTTACCTCTGGGGACATCTGTCTATGGGTCTGAGTGCAGGTAGCTGCTCAGTTGGGCTCAGATTGCCCCTGTTTTTCCTGGGAAGCCACCACTATTGAGATGGATCAGGGACTTTGGAGGTTTATCCTATTAGAAGGGTTGTGGCCATTGGAATGGGCACACACAATTCCCTTGGAGAGGGCAAGTACAGTCCTGAGGTTCGGCTCCAGGGGCCTGAGCCTGTAGGTTGTGTAGGCCAGGGCTGTTTGGACAGTTGTCTGAAAACACAAACTCAGCTTATATTTCGGGTCATAGGTATGGCAGGACTGATCTACAGACCATGAGGAGAACTCTTCGGGATTTGAAAGAAGGGCGAGTGTGAGGTTCCTGCTCAAGTTTTTGTCTCTGGATATCGTGTCACTCATGGTCGTGGAATTTCTGGGTGACTTCATGGGAAATGGACGAGTCTTACTCTCTGGTTGTTTGGCCCCGTCCAAAGAGTTTGGGGTCATTCTGTGGGCTGGAAGAAGTTCGATTTTTTTTTTTTGTTGTTGTTGTTGTTGTTGTTTTCTTTTTTAACCTCAGGTGTCCCACCAAATGATGGATTCCAGAGTAGAGCCCTGGGGAGGGGCGACTGGACAATCAGAAATCTGGTTAAAAATTGGGGCCTAGGGACATATCAAGCCCATTATGACATCTAATGTTCCAGCCACTGAGAGGACATACTAGAGGACAGGACTCATGCTGAGGGTCACAATGTGTGTGTATGCGCTCCTAATACTCAAGAATGGGCGGGGCCTCAGGGTGAATGCTGGTTTCTCCTACACTGAACTTTGGACAACGTGCCAACCACAAGGGTTCTTGCCATGGGTAAGGAGGAGTCCTGATTTCTGCATCACACTCACCCCTGGGCAGTGATTGGAGATAAGGTCTCGGTTCTGAAGCCTGAAAACTGAGGTAGGGAGGAGATGATGACCTAAGGCCATGGCGGGTTTTATGTGCTCAGTGTGCGGTCAGCTTTCTGGGTGTTGGTCAGGAGGTCCCGGCTCAGGTTGTGTTCGACAGTGCATTAGTGCTCAGGTTAGACTATATATTTTGGGTAAAGTCGAGTGCTGTGTAGGTTTACCCTCATTTAAGGTGCCTGGGCAGCTCATGAGGCAATAATTTTTTTTCTAGAGGGCAGGCAGAGTGCTGCATTGTGGGTCCGGAATTGCCAAACTTGAGGGCTTCGGGGCCAGGAGTGTGAGGACGGAAGTCTGAGAAGACAAGCTAGACTTGGGTTTCAGGGCGAGGGCACGGCAGGTACCCCCTGCAGATGTGAACCAATATCTCATCCATCTGAAGTCAGGACGAGGATCAGACGTTGGCTCAGGGTGGAGTTTCTTTGCATGATGGCCGCTTCATGAAGGGAGCGGAATCTCGAGGCCATTGAGGTTTTCCCACGTTGGGAGTTGTGGGATGCCCCCTTCAAGGATTCCTTCTGCGGGACAATTGAGACCTGTTGGACAGCTCCAGGACATCCCATATGAAATGACTCCAGAGCACGGTTCGCGGATGGATGCCTGGGCAGCCTGCCTCGCATTCCAATTGTCTCCTAGCAACAAGACTGTTTATATCTGATGGCTCTGCGGGAGCAACCGGGGTGGCTGAGTTGAAATGGACTTTCCTGAGGATGGGTCCTAATGTGTTTTTGTGTCCATGAGGGCCTTGGAATGGGGCGGTGGCACCGGGACCCTGAAGTACTCTCCTAAGCTTTGGACATGGCTCCCATGCACAGGTTTCCTTGTGGAGACGAGATGAGTTCTGATGGGTGCCTCAGGAAAACCCCTATGCTCGTATTGGAATAGGCTTTTGAGGACACATGCCTGAAACCCAAAGCAATGGATCCTATTATGGCCTAGGGTCCTGTCTGGTTCAATCTTCTTCTCTGGGGACATCCATCTATGGTATGAGTGGAGGTCGATTATCAGCTGGTGTCAGACAGCCCTTGTTTGTTCCGGGCGACCCACACTATTGGGATGGCCTCAGGGAATTTGGAGGTTGCTCCTCATTTGTACGATTCTGGACCATGGAATGGGCAGAATTCCCATGGATTGGTAGGCACAGTCCTAATGTGTGGCTCCAGGGGCCCAGCCTGGAGGGTGTGTGGCCCATGACATTGAGGACAGAAGTCTGAAAACACAAACTCAGCTTAGGTTTGGGGACGTAGGTATGGCAGGCCCGATCTACAAACCATGAGAAGAACTCTTCAGGATATGAAGAAAGGGCGAGTCTGAGGCGCTTGCTCAGGCTTTTTTCTCTGGATTTTGATCAGCGATGGCCGTGGAATGTCGGGGAGGCCTCATGGGCCATGGACGAATCTTCCTCTCTGAGGATTTGGCCCGATTCCCAATTGCTTTTCGTCAATCTGTGGGATGGGAGGACTCATTTCAGTTTTGTTATCTCAGATGTCCCACCAAAAGAGGAATTCCAAAGCCAAGCCGTGGGGAAGACTGAAGGGACAACCCGAACTATGGTTAAAAATTGGGGCCTAGGGGCATGGCAAGCCCAATATGCTATCTCTTCATCCAGCCACTGAGTGGCCTTACTTGAGGACTGGGCTCAGCCTGAGCGTCACAATGTGTGTTTGTGACCAATGTGGCCTGCGAGCATGGGCGGGGCCTCATGGGCCACACTGGTTTCAACTACACTGAACGTTGGACAACATGCCAACCACAAGCTTTCTTGCCATGGGGAAGGAGTTCCTATTTCTGCATCACCTTCAACCCTGGGCAGTGATTGGAGATAAGGTCTAGGTTCTGAAACCTGAAAACCGAGGTTGGAAAGAGATGACGACCTAAGGCCATGGCGGCTCGATGTGCTCAGTGTGCGGCCAGCTGTCTGGGAGGGTCCACGGGGTCCAGGCTCAGGCTGTGTCAGAAAGGGCATTAGTGCCCTGGTCAGCCTAAGTATTTGGGGTACAGCCAAGGTCGGTGCAGGTTGATCCTCATTTGGGGTTACTGGGTAGCCCCAGAGGCAATGTTTTTCTTCTGGAGGGCTAGCAGAGTGCTGCATTGTAGTTCTGGATTGCCAAAATGGAGGGCTTGTGGGCCAGTAGTCTGACGAAAAAGTCTGAGAACACAAGCTAGGCTTAGGTTTCTGGGTGAGGCCATGGCACACACAATCTACAGACCTGAATCAAGATCTCGTGCATCTGAAGTCAGGCCGAGGATCAAACGATCGCTCAGGTTCGAGTTTCTGTCCCTGATGGCCCCTTCATAAATGGGGGGGGGGGGGTATCACGAGGCCATGGGTGTTTTTCCACGAGGGGAGTTGGGAGAAGCTCCAAACTGCAGAGAGTCTTCTGCAGGACAATTGAGACCTGTTGTTTGGTTCCAGGCCAATGATTCTGAGCAGGGTCCTAAGGATGGATGGCTGGGTATCCCACCTCGCATTCCAATTGTCTACTAGCAACAAGACAGGTTAGATCTCCTGGATCTGTGTGGAGCAACCGAGGAAGCTGAGTTGAAATGGACACCCCTGGGGATGGATCCTAACGTGCTTTTGTGTCTATGGAGACTTTGGAATGAAGCGGTGGCACTGGGGCCCTAAAGGGTTCTCCTAAACAGAGGCTTTGACACAGCTCCAACGTGCAAGTTTCCCATGTGTAGATGAGATGTTTTCTGATGGGTGAGTCAAGAATCAGCTATATGCTGCTTTTAAAATCCAGGAATGTGAGGAGAGATGCCTGGAAACCAAAGCAATGGTCTGATTAGTGCCTAGGGGCCTGTTCTTTCCTTTTTACCTCTGGGGACATCTGTCTATGGGTCTGAGTGCAGGTAGCTGCTCAGTTGGGCTCAGATTGCCCCTGTTTTTCCTGGGAAGCCACCACTATTGAGATGGATCAGGGACTTTGGAGGTTTATCCTATTAGAAGGGTTGTGGCCATTGGAATGGGCACACACAATTCCCTTGGAGAGGGCAAGTACAGTCCTGAGGTTCGGCTCCAGGGGCCTGAGCCTGTAGGTTGTGTAGGCCAGGGCTGTTTGGACAGTTGTCTGAAAACACAAACTCAGCTTATATTTCGGGTCATAGGTATGGCAGGACTGATCTACAGACCATGAGGAGAACTCTTCGGGATTTGAAAGAAGGGCGAGTGTGAGGTTCCTGCTCAAGTTTTTGTCTCTGGATATCGTGTCACTCATGGTCGTGGAATTTCTGGGTGACTTCATGGGAAATGGACGAGTCTTACTCTCTGGTTGTTTGGCCCCGTCCAAAGAGTTTGGGGTCATTCTGTGGGCTGGAAGAAGTTCGATTTTTTTTTTTTTTGTTGTTGTTGTTGTTGTTTTCTTTTTTAACCTCAGGTGTCCCACCAAATGATGGATTCCAGAGTAGAGCCCTGGGGAGGGGCGACTGGACAATCAGAAATCTGGTTAAAAATTGGGGCCTAGGGACATATCAAGCCCATTATGACATCTAATGTTCCAGCCACTGAGAGGACATACTAGAGGACAGGACTCATGCTGAGGGTCACAATGTGTGTGTATGCGCTCCTAATACTCAAGAATGGGCGGGGCCTCAGGGTGAATGCTGGTTTCTCCTACACTGAACTTTGGACAACGTGCCAACCACAAGGGTTCTTGCCATGGGTAAGGAGGAGTCCTGATTTCTGCATCACACTCACCCCTGGGCAGTGATTGGAGATAAGGTCTCGGTTCTGAAGCCTGAAAACTGAGGTAGGGAGGAGATGATGACCTAAGGCCATGGCGGGTTTTATGTGCTCAGTGTGCGGTCAGCTTTCTGGGTGTTGGTCAGGAGGTCCCGGCTCAGGTTGTGTTCGACAGTGCATTAGTGCTCAGGTTAGACTATATATTTTGGGTAAAGTCGAGTGCTGTGTAGGTTTACCCTCATTTAAGGTGCCTGGGCAGCTCATGAGGCAATAATTTTTTTTCTAGAGGGCAGGCAGAGTGCTGCATTGTGGGTCCGGAATTGCCAAACTTGAGGGCTTCGGGGCCAGGAGTGTGAGGACGGAAGTCTGAGAAGACAAGCTAGACTTGGGTTTCAGGGCGAGGGCACGGCAGGTACCCCCTGCAGATGTGAACCAATATCTCATCCATCTGAAGTCAGGACGAGGATCAGACGTTGGCTCAGGGTGGAGTTTCTTTGCATGATGGCCGCTTCATGAAGGGAGCGGAATCTCGAGGCCATTGAGGTTTTCCCACGTTGGGAGTTGTGGGATGCCCCCTTCAAGGATTCCTTCTGCGGGACAATTGAGACCTGTTGGACAGCTCCAGGACATCCCATATGAAATGACTCCAGAGCACGGTTCGCGGATGGATGCCTGGGCAGCCTGCCTCGCATTCCAATTGTCTCCTAGCAACAAGACTGTTTATATCTGATGGCTCTGCGGGAGCAACCGGGGTGGCTGAGTTGAAATGGACTTTCCTGAGGATGGGTCCTAATGTGTTTTTGTGTCCATGAGGGCCTTGGAATGGGGCGGTGGCACCGGGACCCTGAAGTACTCTCCTAAGCTTTGGACATGGCTCCCATGCACAGGTTTCCTTGTGGAGACGAGATGAGTTCTGATGGGTGCCTCAGGAAAACCCCTATGCTCGTATTGGAATAGGCTTTTGAGGACACATGCCTGAAACCCAAAGCAATGGATCCTATTATGGCCTAGGGTCCTGTCTGGTTCAATCTTCTTCTCTGGGGACATCCATCTATGGTATGAGTGGAGGTCGATTATCAGCTGGTGTCAGACAGCCCTTGTTTGTTCCGGGCGACCCACACTATTGGGATGGCCTCAGGGAATTTGGAGGTTGCTCCTCATTTGTACGATTCTGGACCATGGAATGGGCAGAATTCCCATGGATTGGTAGGCACAGTCCTAATGTGTGGCTCCAGGGGCCCAGCCTGGAGGGTGTGTGGCCCATGACATTGAGGACAGAAGTCTGAAAACACAAACTCAGCTTAGGTTTGGGGACGTAGGTATGGCAGGCCCGATCTACAAACCATGAGAAGAACTCTTCAGGATATGAAGAAAGGGCGAGTCTGAGGCGCTTGCTCAGGCTTTTTTCTCTGGATTTTGATCAGCGATGGCCGTGGAATGTCGGGGAGGCCTCATGGGCCATGGACGAATCTTCCTCTCTGAGGATTTGGCCCGATTCCCAATTGCTTTTCGTCAATCTGTGGGATGGGAGGACTCATTTCAGTTTTGTTATCTCAGATGTCCCACCAAAAGAGGAATTCCAAAGCCAAGCCGTGGGGAAGACTGAAGGGACAACCCGAACTATGGTTAAAAATTGGGGCCTAGGGGCATGGCAAGCCCAATATGCTATCTCTTCATCCAGCCACTGAGTGGCCTTACTTGAGGACTGGGCTCAGCCTGAGCGTCACAATGTGTGTTTGTGACCAATGTGGCCTGCGAGCATGGGCGGGGCCTCATGGGCCACACTGGTTTCAACTACACTGAACGTTGGACAACATGCCAACCACAAGCTTTCTTGCCATGGGGAAGGAGTTCCTATTTCTGCATCACCTTCAACCCTGGGCAGTGATTGGAGATAAGGTCTAGGTTCTGAAACCTGAAAACCGAGGTTGGAAAGAGATGACGACCTAAGGCCATGGCGGCTCGATGTGCTCAGTGTGCGGCCAGCTGTCTGGGAGGGTCCACGGGGTCCAGGCTCAGGCTGTGTCAGAAAGGGCATTAGTGCCCTGGTCAGCCTAAGTATTTGGGGTACAGCCAAGGTCGGTGCAGGTTGATCCTCATTTGGGGTTACTGGGTAGCCCCAGAGGCAATGTTTTTCTTCTGGAGGGCTAGCAGAGTGCTGCATTGTAGTTCTGGATTGCCAAAATGGAGGGCTTGTGGGCCAGTAGTCTGACGAAAAAGTCTGAGAACACAAGCTAGGCTTAGGTTTCTGGGTGAGGCCATGGCACACACAATCTACAGACCTGAATCAAGATCTCGTGCATCTGAAGTCAGGCCGAGGATCAAACGATCGCTCAGGTTCGAGTTTCTGTCCCTGATGGCCCCTTCATAAATGGGGGGGGGGGGTATCACGAGGCCATGGGTGTTTTTCCACGAGGGGAGTTGGGAGAAGCTCCAAACTGCAGAGAGTCTTCTGCAGGACAATTGAGACCTGTTGTTTGGTTCCAGGCCAATGATTCTGAGCAGGGTCCTAAGGATGGATGGCTGGGTATCCCACCTCGCATTCCAATTGTCTACTAGCAACAAGACAGGTTAGATCTCCTGGATCTGTGTGGAGCAACCGAGGAAGCTGAGTTGAAATGGACACCCCTGGGGATGGATCCTAACGTGCTTTTGTGTCTATGGAGACTTTGGAATGAAGCGGTGGCACTGGGGCCCTAAAGGGTTCTCCTAAACAGAGGCTTTGACACAGCTCCAACGTGCAAGTTTCCCATGTGTAGATGAGATGTTTTCTGATGGGTGAGTCAAGAATCAGCTATATGCTGCTTTTAAAATCCAGGAATGTGAGGAGAGATGCCTGGAAACCAAAGCAATGGTCTGATTAGTGCCTAGGGGCCTGTTCTTTCCTTTTTACCTCTGGGGACATCTGTCTATGGGTCTGAGTGCAGGTAGCTGCTCAGTTGGGCTCAGATTGCCCCTGTTTTTCCTGGGAAGCCACCACTATTGAGATGGATCAGGGACTTTGGAGGTTTATCCTATTAGAAGGGTTGTGGCCATTGGAATGGGCACACACAATTCCCTTGGAGAGGGCAAGTACAGTCCTGAGGTTCGGCTCCAGGGGCCTGAGCCTGTAGGTTGTGTAGGCCAGGGCTGTTTGGACAGTTGTCTGAAAACACAAACTCAGCTTATATTTCGGGTCATAGGTATGGCAGGACTGATCTACAGACCATGAGGAGAACTCTTCGGGATTTGAAAGAAGGGCGAGTGTGAGGTTCCTGCTCAAGTTTTTGTCTCTGGATATCGTGTCACTCATGGTCGTGGAATTTCTGGGTGACTTCATGGGAAATGGACGAGTCTTACTCTCTGGTTGTTTGGCCCCGTCCAAAGAGTTTGGGGTCATTCTGTGGGCTGGAAGAAGTTCGATTTTTTTTTTTGTTGTTGTTGTTGTTGTTGTTTTCTTTTTTAACCTCAGGTGTCCCACCAAATGATGGATTCCAGAGTAGAGCCCTGGGGAGGGGCGACTGGACAATCAGAAATCTGGTTAAAAATTGGGGCCTAGGGACATATCAAGCCCATTATGACATCTAATGTTCCAGCCACTGAGAGGACATACTAGAGGACAGGACTCATGCTGAGGGTCACAATGCGTGTGTATGCGCTCCTAATACTCAAGAATGGGCGGGGCCTCAGGGTGAATGCTGGTTTCTCCTACACTGAACTTTGGACAACGTGCCAACCACAAGGGTTCTTGCCATGGGTAAGGAGGAGTCCTGATTTCTGCATCACACTCACCCCTGGGCAGTGATTGGAGATAAGGTCTCGGTTCTGAAGCCTGAAAACTGAGGTAGGGAGGAGATGATGACCTAAGGCCATGGCGGGTTTTATGTGCTCAGTGTGCGGTCAGCTTTCTGGGTGTTGGTCAGGAGGTCCCGGCTCAGGTTGTGTTCGACAGTGCATTAGTGCTCAGGTTAGACTATATATTTTGGGTAAAGTCGAGTGCTGTGTAGGTTTACCCTCATTTAAGGTGCCTGGGCAGCTCATGAGGCAATAATTTTTTTTCTAGAGGGCAGGCAGAGTGCTGCATTGTGGGTCCGGAATTGCCAAACTTGAGGGCTTCGGGGCCAGGAGTGTGAGGACGGAAGTCTGAGAAGACAAGCTAGACTTGGGTTTCAGGGCGAGGGCACGGCAGGTACCCCCTGCAGATGTGAACCAATATCTCATCCATCTGAAGTCAGGACGAGGATCAGACGTTGGCTCAGGGTGGAGTTTCTTTGCATGATGGCCGCTTCATGAAGGGAGCGGAATCTCGAGGCCATTGAGGTTTTCCCACGTTGGGAGTTGTGGGATGCCCCCTTCAAGGATTCCTTCTGCGGGACAATTGAGACCTGTTGGACAGCTCCAGGACATCCCATATGAAATGACTCCAGAGCACGGTTCGCGGATGGATGCCTGGGCAGCCTGCCTCGCATTCCAATTGTCTCCTAGCAACAAGACTGTTTATATCTGATGGCTCTGCGGGAGCAACCGGGGTGGCTGAGTTGAAATGGACTTTCCTGAGGATGGGTCCTAATGTGTTTTTGTGTCCATGAGGGCCTTGGAATGGGGCGGTGGCACCGGGACCCTGAAGTACTCTCCTAAGCTTTGGACATGGCTCCCATGCACAGGTTTCCTTGTGGAGACGAGATGAGTTCTGATGGGTGCCTCAGGAAAACCCCTATGCTCGTATTGGAATAGGCTTTTGAGGACACATGCCTGAAACCCAAAGCAATGGATCCTATTATGGCCTAGGGTCCTGTCTGGTTCAATCTTCTTCTCTGGGGACATCCATCTATGGTATGAGTGGAGGTCGATTATCAGCTGGTGTCAGACAGCCCTTGTTTGTTCCGGGCGACCCACACTATTGGGATGGCCTCAGGGACTTTGGAGGTTTCTCCTAATTTGTACGATTCTGGACCATGGAATGGGCAGAATTCCCATGGATTGGAAGGCACAGTCCTAATGTGTGGCTCCAGGGGCCCAGCCTAGAGGGTGTGTGGCCCAAGACGTTGAGGACAGAATTATGAAAACACAAACTCAGCTTATGTTTGGGGACGTAGGTATGGCAGGCCCGATCGACAAACCATGAGAAGAACTCTTCAGGATATGAAGAAAGTGCGAGTCTGAGGCGCTTGCTCAGGCTTTTGTCTCTGGATTTTGTATCAGCGATGGCCGTGGAATGTCGGGGAGGCCTCATGGGCCATGGACGAATCTTCCTCTCTGAGGATTTGGCCCGATTCCCAATTGCTTTTCGTCAATCTGTGGGATGGGAGGACTCATTTCAGTTTTGTTATCTCAGATGTCCCACCAAAAGAGGAATTCCAAAGCCAAGCCGTGGGGAAGACTGAAGGGACAACCCGAACTATGGTTAAAAATTGGGGCCTAGGGGCATGGCAAGCCCAATATGCTATCTCTTCATCCAGCCACTGAGTGACCTTACTTGAGGATTGGGCTCAGCCTGAGCGTCACAATGTGTGTTTGTGACCAATGTGCCCGCCAGCATGGGCGGGGCCTCATGGGCCACACTGGTTTCAACTACTCTGAACGTTGGACAACATGCCAACCACAAGGTTTTTTGCCATGGGAGGAAGGAGTTCTGATTTCTGCATCACCTTCAACCTTGGGCAGTGATTGGAGATAAGGTCTAGGTTCTGAAACCTGAAAACCGAGGTTGGGAAGAGATGACGACCTAAGGCCATGGCGGCTCGATGTGCTCAGTGTGCGGCCAGCTGTCTGGGAGGGTCCACGGGGTCCAGGCTCAGACTGTGTCAGAAAGGGCATTAGTGCCCTGGTCAGCCTAAGTATTTGGGGTACAGCCAAGGACGGTGCAGGTTGATACTCATTTGGGGTTACTGGGTAGCCCCAGAGGACAATGTTTTTCTTCTGGAGGGCCGGCAGAATGCTGCATTGTAGTTCTGGATTGCCAAACTGGAGGGCTTGTGGGCCAGTAGTCTGACGACAAAAGTCTGAGAACACAAGCTAGGCTTAGGTTTCTGGGTGAGGCCATGGAAGGCACAATCTACAGACCTGAATCGAGATCTCGTGCATCTGAAGTCAGGGCGAGGATCAGACGATCGCTCAGGTTGGAGTTTCTGTCCCTGATGGCCCCTTATGAATGGGAGGGGCATCACGAGGTCATGGGTGTTTTCCCACGAGGGAGTTGTGAGAAGCTCCAAACTGCAGAGAGTCTTCTGCAGGACAATTGAGACCTGTTGTTTGGCTCCAGGCCAATGGTTCTGAGCAGGGTTCTAAGGATGATGGCTGGGTATCCCACCTCGCATTCCAATTGTCTCCTAGCAACCAGACAGGTTAGATCTCCTGGATCTGTGGGGAGCAACCGAGGACGCTGAGTTGAAATGGACAACCCTGGGGATGGATCCTAACGTGCTTTTGTGTCTATGGAGACTTTGGAATGAAGCGGTGGCACTGGGGCCTTAAAGGGTTCTATTAAACAGAGGCTTTGACACAGCTCCAACGTGCCAGTTTCCCATGTGTAGATGAGATGATTTCTGATGGGTGAGTCAAGAAACAGCTATATGCTGCTTTTGAAATCCAGGAATCTGAAGAGAGATGCCTGGAAACCAAGCAATGGATCTGATTAGTGCCTAGGGGCCTGTTCTTTCCTTTTTACCTCTGGGGACATCTGTCTATGGGTCTGAGTGCAGGTAGGTGCTCAGTTGGGCTCAGATTGCCCCTGTTTTTCCTGGGAAGCCACCATTATTGAGATGGATCAGGGACTTTGGAGGTTTATCCTATTAGAAGGGCTGTGGCCATTGGAATGGGCACACAGAATTCCCTTGGAGAGGGCAAGTACAGTCTCAGGTTTGGCTCCAGGGGCCTGAGCCTGTAGGTTGTGTAGGCCAGGGCTGTTTGGAGAGTTGTCTGAAAACACAAACTCGGCTTATGTTTCTGGTCATAGGTATGGCAGGACTGATCTACAGACCATGAGGAGAACTCTTCGGGATTTGAAAGAAGGGCGATGTGAGGCTCCTGCTCAAGTTTTTGTCTCTGGATATATTGTCACTCATGGTCGTGGAATTTCTGGGTGACTTCATGGGAAATGGACGAGTCTTACTCTCTGGTGGTTTGGCCCCGTCCAAAGAGTTTGGGTTCATTCTGTTGGCTGGAAGAAGTCCGTTTTTGTTGTTGTTGTTGTTGTTTTCTTTTTTAACCTCAGGTGTCCCACCAAATGATGGATTCCAGAGTAGAGCCCTGGGGAGGGGCGACTGGACAATCAGAAATCTGGTTTAAAATTGGGGCCTAGGGACATGTCAAGCCCATTATGACATCTAATGGTCCAGCCACTGAGAGGACTTACTAGAGGACAGGACTTATGCTGAGGGTCACAATGCGTGTGTATGCCCTCGTAACACTCAAGAATTGGTGGGGCCTCAGGGTGAATGCTGGTTTCTCCTAAACTGAACGTTGAACAACGTGCAAACCACAAGGGTTCTTGCCATGGGTAAAGAGGAGTTCTGATTTCTGCATCACACTCACCCCTGGGCAGTGATTGGACATAAGTTCTCGTTCTGAAGCCTGAAAACTGAGGTAGGGAAGAGATGATGACCTAAGGCCATGGCGGGTTTTATGTGCTCAGTGTGCGGTCAGCTTTCTGGGTGTTGGTCAGGAGGTCCGGGCTCAGGTTGTGTTCGACAGTGCATTAGTGCCCAGGTTAGACTATATAATTTGGGTAAAGTCGAGTGCTGTGTAGTTTTACCCTCATTTAAGGTGCCTGGGCAGCTCATGAGGCAATAATTTTTTTTCTAGAGGGCAGGCAGAGTGCTGCATTGTGGGTCCGGAATTGCCAAACTTGAGGGCTTTGGGGCCAGGAGTGTGAGGACGGAAGTCTGAGAAGACAAGCTAGACTTGGGTTTCGGGGGGGCATGGCAGGTCCCCCCTGCATATCTGAACCAATATCTCATCCATGTAAAGTCAGGGCGAGGATCAGACGTTGGCTCAGGTTGGAGTTTCTGAGCATGACGGCCGCTTCATGAAGGGAGCAGAATCTCGAGGCCATTGAGGTTTTCCCACGTTGGGAGTTGTGGGATGCCCCCTTCAAGGATTCCTTCTGCGGGACAATTGAGACCTGTTGGACAGCTCCAGGACATCCCATATGGAATGACTCCAGAGCATCGTTCGCCGATGGATGCCTGGGAAGCCCGACTCGCATTCCAATTGTCTCCTAGCAACAAGACTGTTTATATCTGATGGCTCTGCCTGAGCAACCGGGTGGCTGACTTGAAATGGACTTTCCTGAGGATGGGTCCTAATGTGTTTTTGTGTCCATGAGGGCCTTGGAATGGGGCGGTGGCACCGGGACCCTGAAGTACTCTCCTAAGCTTTGGACATGGCTCCCATGCACAGGTTTCCTTGTGGAGACGAGATGAGTTCTGATGGGTGCCTCAGGAAAACCCCTATGCTCGTATTGGAATCAGGCTTTTGAGGACACATGCCTGTAACCCAAAGCAATGGATCCTATTATGGCCTAGGGTCCTGTCTGGTTCAATCTTCTTCTCTGGGGACATCCATCTATGGTATGAGTGGAGGTCGATTATCAGCTGGCGTTAGACAGCCCTTGTTTGTTCAGGGCGACCAAATCTATTGGGATGGCCTCAGGGACTTTGGAGGTTTCTCCTAATTTGTACGATTTTGGACCATGGAATGGGCAGAATTCCCATGGATTGGTAGGCACAGTCCTAATGTGTGGTTCCAGGGGCCCAGCCTGGAGGGTGTGTGGCCCAAGACTTTGAGGACAGAAGTCTGAAAACACAAACTCAGCTTAGTTTTGGGGACGTAGGTATGGCAGGCCCGATCGACAAACCATGAGAAGAAATCTTCAGAATACGAAGAAAGTGCGAGTCTGAGGTGCTTGCTCAGGCTTTTGTCTCTGGATTTTGTATCAGCGATGGCCGTGGAATGTCGGGGAGGCCTCATGGGCCATGGACGAATCTTCCTCTCTGAGGATTTGGCCCGATACCCAATTGCTATTCGTCAATCTGTGGGATGGGAGGACTCATTTCAGTTTTGTTACGTCAGGTGTCTCACCAAAAGAGGAATTCCAAAGCCAAGCCGTGGGGAAGACTGAAGGGACAACCCGAACTATGGTTAAAAATTGGGGCCTAGGGGCATGGCAAGCCCAATATGCTATCTCTTCATCCAGCCACTGAGTGGCCTTACTTGAGGACTGGGCTCAGCCTGAGCGTCACAATGTGTGTTTGTGACCAATGTGGCCCGCCAGCATGGGCGGGGCCTCATGGGCCACACTGGTTTCAACTACAATGAACGTTGGACAACATGCCAACCACAAGCTTTCTTGCCATGGGGAAGGAGTTCTGATTTCTGCATCACCTTCAACCCTGGGCAGTGATTGGAGATAAGGTCTAGGTTCTGAAACCTGAAAACCGAGGTTGGGAAGAGATGACGACCTAAAGCCATGGGGGCTCGATGTGCTCAGTGTGCGGCCAGCTGTCTGGGAGGGTCCACTGGGTCCAGGCTCAGGCTGTGTCAGAAAGGGCATTAGTGCCCTGGTCAGCCTATGTATTTGGGGTACAGCCAAGGTCGGTGCAGGTTGATCCTCATTTGGGGTTACTGGGTAGCCCCAGAGGACAATGTTTTTCTTCTGGAGGTCCGGCAGAGTGCTGCATTGTAGTTCTGGATTGCCAAACTGGAGGGCTTGTGGGCCAGTAGTCTGACGACAAAAGTCTGAGAACACAAGCTAGGCTTAGGTTTCTGGGTGAGGCCATGGCAGGCACAATCTATAGACTTGAATCGAGATCTCGTGCATCTGAAGTCAGGGCGAGGATCAGACGATCGCTCAGGTTGGAGTTTCTGTCCCTGATGGCCCCTTCATGAATGGGGGGGGCATCACGGGGCCATGGGTGTTTTCCCACGATGGGAGTTGTGAGAAGCTCCAAACTGCAGAGAGTCTTCTGCAGGACAATTGAGACCTGTTGTTTGGCTCCAGGCCAATGATTCTGAGCAGGGTTCTAAGGATGAATGGATGGGTAGCCCACCTCGCATTTCAATTGTCTCCTAGCAACAAGACAGGTTAGATCTCCTGGATCTGTGGGGAGCAACCGTGGACGCTGAGTTGAAATGGACACCTCTGGGGATGGGTCCTAATGTGCTTTTGTGTCTATGGAGACCTTGGAATGAAGCGGTGGCACTGGGGCCCTAAAGGGTTCTCCTAAACAGAGGCTTTGACACAGCCCCAACGTGCAAGTTTCCCATGTGTAGATGAGATGTTTTCTGATGGGTGAGTCAAGAAACAGCTATATGCTGCTCTTGAAATCCAGGTCTCTGAGGAGAGATGCCTGGAAACCAAAGCAATGGATCTAATTAGTGCCTAGTTGCCTGTTCTTTCCTTCATACCTCTGGAGACATCTGTCTATGGGTCTGAGTGCAGGTAGGTGCTCATTTGGGCTCAGATTACCCCTCTTTTTCCTGGGAAGCCACCACTATTGAGATGGATCAGGGACTTTGGAGGTTTATCCTATTAGAAGGGTTGTGGCCTTTGGAATGGGCACACACAATTCCCTCTGAGAGGACAAGTACAGTCCTCAGGTTTGGCTCCAGGGGCCTGAGCCTGTAGATATGTAGGCCAGGGTTGTTTGGACAGTTGTGTGAAAACACACATCCTCCATGCTAGGGCCCCTGGAACCACACATCAGGATTGTTCCTGCCTTCTCAAAGGGAATTCTTCATATTCCATTGGCCACAACCATATAAATCAGGAGAAATCTCCAATGTCCCTGGGACCATCCTAATATTTTAGGCTGCTCGGAACAAACAGGGGTGATCTGACACTAGCTGAGCAACTAGCTCCACACCAACTCGGAGACAGATGTCCCCAGAGAAGAACATTGAACTGGACAGGCCCCTAGGCCCTAATCAGATCCATTGCTTTGGTTTCCAGGCATCTCTTCTCAGAGGCCTGGTTTCCAATACCAGCCTATGGGGTTTCCATAGGCTCCTTCAGAGCAAGTCTTGTCTGCACATTGGAAACTTGCTCGAGGAGCTATGTCAGAACCTCAGAGGCCTGGTTTTCAATACCACCATATGGGGGTTTCCTGAGGCATCAGTCAGAACAAATGTCTTCTCCACATGGGAAACGTGCTCTTTCAAGCTGTGTCAAAACCTCCGGCTAGGAAAATCCTTCAGGGCCCCGGTGCCACCACCTCATTCCAAGGTCTCCATGGACACAATCCCACATTAGGACCCATCTGCAGGAGAGTCTATTTCAACTCAGTGCCCTTGGGTGCTCCCCTAGAGCCAGCAGATCGAACCTATCTTGTCACTAGGAGACAATTGGAATGTGAGGCAGACTGGCTAGGCATCCATCTGTAGAAAACTACTCTGAAGTAATTCCATATGGGACGTCCTGGAGCCATCCAACAGGTCACAGCTGTCCTGCAGAAGGAATCCTTGCGCTTTGGAGCACCTCAAAACTCCCATCATGGGAAAAGCTCTGTGGCCTCGTGGTGCACTGTCCCCTTCATGAAAGAGCCATCTTGGACAGAAACTCCAACCTGAGCCAACGTCTAATCCTCGCCCTGACTTCAGATGCACGAAATCTTGATTCAACTCTGCAGAGTGTGCCTGCCGAAACCCTGCCCCGAAGCAAAACCTAGCTATTGTTCTCAGACTTCGTCCTCACACTCCGAGCCCACCAGCCCTCCAGTTAGGGAATTCTGGAGAGACACAATGCAGCACTCTGACTGCCCTCCAGAAGAGAAACGTTGTCCTATGGGGCTAACCAGAAACACCAAATGAGGATCAATCTGCATGCCACTTGACTCTACCCCAATTATACAGTTTCGCTTCGGCGTTAATGCCCTGTCTTGCACAGCCTGAGGTCTGAATTTTCAACCGACACCCAGACAGCTGGCTGTACACTGAGCACATCAGACCCGCCATGGCTTTAGGTCATCATCTCTTCCCAACCTTGGTTTTCAGGCTTCAGAACCTAGACCTTATATATACTCACTACCCAGGGGTGAACGTGATGCAGAAATGAAACTCCTTCTTCCTCAAGGCAAGAAACCTTGTGGTTGGCATGTTTTCCAACGTTCAGTGTAGGAGAATCCAGTGTAGCCCATGAGTCCCCGCCCATGCTTGAGAACCGCAATGGGCACAAACACATTGGGACCCTCAGTGTGAGCCCTGTCCTCAAGTAAAGCCTCTCAGGGTCTGGACCAAGACCCGCATTGCCATCCCTAGTCCCCCAATATTAATGAGAGGTTGAGAGTTCTAATCACCCCTATTCAGGTCTCTGCTCTGGAACCCCTGAGGAAAAAAAATATTGAAGGGTCTCCTCCATCCCCTGAATGAGCCCCAAAACTTGGGATCTGACCAAATCTTAAAAGAGAAAGAATCATCCATGGCCAAAGAGGCCATCCCGTCATTCCATGGCCACCATTGACACAAAATCTAGAGACAAAAGCCTGGAGATATGCCTCACACTTGCCCTTTGTTCATAGCCTGATAAATTCTTCTCGCGGTCTATAGATCAGGCATGTCATACCTACGTCCCCAAATCTAAGCTGAGTTTGGGTTTTCAGGTTTCTGTCCCCACTGTCCTGGCCCACACACCCTCCAGGCTGGGGCCCCTGGAGCCATGCCTCAGGACTGTGCCTGCCTTCTCCAAGCAAATTCTGCCCATTCCATTGGCCACAACCCTAAAGATTAGGAGAACACTCCAACGTCCCTGAGGCCATCCCAATAGTGTTGGCCACTCAGGGCAAACAGGGTGATCTGTCCCAAGATGAGCAACTACCTCAACTCAGATCCATAGACAGATAACCCCAGAGAAGAAGATTGAACCGGACAGGCACCTAGGCCCTAATCAGATCCATTGCTTTTGATTCCAGGCATCTCTCCTCAGAGGCCTGGTTTCCAATACCAGCATATGTGTTCTTCAAGAGGTACCAGTCTGAACAAATCTCATTTCCACATGGGAAACATGCATTTTGGAGCTGTGTCACAACCTCCAGTTAAGGGAAACCTTCAGGTCCCAGCAGCCAACACCCCATTCCAAGGTCTCCATGGACACAAACCCGCATTATGACCCATCCGCAGGTGAGTCCATTTCAACACATCCCCTTTGGTTGCTCCCCAAAAGAAGCAGATCGAACCTGCCTTGTCACTAGGAGACAAGAGGAATGTGAGGCGGGCACTCCAGGAATCCATCCTTAGAACCCTGCACTGCCGTGGTTCCGCATGGGACGTCCTGGAGCAATCTGACCGGTCTCGACTGTCCCGTAGAAGGAATCCTTGCCGATTGGAGCAACTTACAATGCCAATCGTGGGAAAGTCTCCATAGCCCCATGATGCCCCCCACCATCATGAAGGGGCCATCCTGAACAGAAACTTCAACCTGAGCCTACGTCTGATCCTCGCCCTGACTTCAGATGCATGAGATTTAGATTTAGCTCTACAGAGTGTGCCTGCCATGATCTTGACCCAAAACCTAAGCCTAGCTTGTGTTCTCTCACTTCCTTCCTCACAATTCTGGCCCACAAGCCCTCCAGTGTGAGAATTCCGTCGCCACAATGCAGCACTCTTCCTTCCCTCCAGAAGAAAAACGTTGCCCCTGGGGCTACCCAGAAACGCCAAATGAGGATCAACCTGCATGCCACTCAACTTTACTTCAATTATACAGTCTAAGCTTGGCACTAATGCCCTGTCTGACACAGCCTGAGCCTGGACCTCCTGGATGACACCCAGAAAGGTGGTGTCACACCTAAGGACTGTGCCAGTGCTCTCCAAGGGAACTCTGCCCGTTTCATTTGCCACAACCTTACAGATTAGGAGAAACCTCCAATTCCCAAGACCAGCCCAATAGTGTTGGCCTCCCCCAACAAACATGGGTGATCTGACACAAGCTGAGCAGTGACCTCCATTCTGAATCTTAGACAGAGACACTCAGAGGAGAATATTGAAAAGGACAGGCCCCTAGACCGTAATCAGATCCATTGCTTTGGATTCCAGGCATTGTTCCCCAGATGCTTGGTTTCCAATACCAGGTTGTGGGGGTTTCAGAACAAATCTCGTCTCTACATGGGAAACTTGCTCTTTGGAGCTGCATCAAAACCTCAGGTTAGGAGAATTCTTCAGGGCAACAGAGCCACTGCCCCATTCCAAGGGATCCATGGACACAAATCCATATCATGACTGATCCTCATGAGAGTCCATTTCATTTCAGCCCCCTCGGTTGTTCCCCCAGTGACAGCAGATCGAATCCTCCTTTTCACTAGGACACAACTGGAATGCAAGTTGGACTGCCCAGTTATCCATCATTAGAACTGTGCTTTGGAGCATTTCTTATGGGACGTCCTTGATCCATCCAAAAGTTCGTGACTGTCCCGCTGACGGAATCCTTGTGGTTTGGAGCATCACACACTCACAAAGTTGGAAATCTTCCATGGTTTCCTGATGCCCCCCCACCTTCATGAAGGGGACATCATGTACAGAAACTCCAACCTAAGCCAACATCTGATCCTCGCCCTGACTTCAGATGCACGAGATCTCATTTCAGGTCTGTAGAGTGTGCCTGCCATGTCACCGCTGTGAATTCTAAGCTGAACTTGTGTTCTCAGACTTCTGTCCAAAAACACCTGGCCCACAAGCCCTGAAGTTGGCAATTCTGGAGCCAGAATGCAGCACTCTGCCTGCCCTCCAGAAGAAAATCTTTGCCCTATGGGGCCAACCAGAAACCCCAAATGAGGACCAACCTTCACATCACTCGACTGTACCCCAATTATACAGTCTAGCCTGGGGACTAATGCCCTGCATGACACAGCCTGAGCCCAGACCTCATGATGGACACAGACATCTGGCCGCACACTAAGTGCATCGGACCCACCATGGCCTTAGGTCGTCATCTCTTACCAACCTCGGTTTTCAGGCTTCAGAATCTAGACCTTATCTCTACTCACTGCCATGCCGTGTACGTGATGCAGAAATCAGAACTCCTCCTTCCCCATGACCAGAAACCCTGTGGTTGGCATGTTGTCCAACATGCAGTGTAGGAGAAACCAGCATGGCCCATGAGGCCTCAGACATGCTTGAGGGCTGCGATGGGCACAAACACACATTAGGACCCTAAGCATGAACCCTGGCCTCAAGTAAAGCCTCTCTGGGGCTGGACCAAGAGCCCACATATGGAGATTACCATGCCCCTACTCCCCAAACCTTAACCAGTGCTTGAGAAGTCTAGTCACCCCTACTCAGACCTCTTCTCTAGAATCCCTCCTTGGTGGGACACATGAGGTTAAAAAAAAATAGAGAAAGGACTCCTACCGTCCAAAGAATGACCGCAAACACTTGGAATTGGGCCAAATTCACAGAGAGAAATACTCGTCCATGGCTGATGAGGCCATCCTGACATTACACGGCCACCATTAACACAAAATCCGGAGACAAAAGCCTGAAAAAGCGCCACACACTCGCCCTTTGTTCAAAGCCTGAAAATTCTCACGGTCTGTAGATCGGGCCTGCCATACCTATGTCCCCAAACCTAAGCCACGTTTGTGTTTTCAGACTTCTGTCTCCATTGTCCTGGCCCACATACCCTCAAGGCTTGGCCCCATGGAGCCACACCTCAGGACTGTGCCTGCCCTCTCCATGGGAATTCTGCTCATTCCTTTGGCACAACCTGACAGATTAGGAAAAACATCCGAAGTCCCCGAGGCCACCCCAATATTGTAGGATGTCCGGGACAAACAGGGACCATCTGCCACAAGCTGAGCCACTACCTCCAATCAGACCTGTAGATAGATATCCATAGAAAAGAAGATTGAAGAGGACAGGCACCTAGGCCCTAAACGAATTCATTGCTTTTGTTTTCATGTATCTCTCCTCAGAGGCCTGGATTCCAATAACAGCACATGGGGGTTTCTGGAGCTACCAATCAGAACAAATCGCATGCCACATGGGAATCATGCTATATGGAACTGTGTCAAAACCTCCAGTTAGGAGAAAATTTCACGTCACTGGAGCCACCGCCCCATTCCAATGTCTCAATGGACACAATCCCACATTATGACCCATCCTCAGGAGAGTCCATTTCAACACAAACCTGGCGGTTGCTCACCCAGTGCCAGCAGATCAAACCTCCTTTGTCACTAGGAGACAATTGGAATGCGAGTTCGTTGCCCAGGTATCCATGTTAGAACTCTGCTCTGGAGAAATTCCTAATGGGGTGTACTTGATTCATTCAACAGGTCTCAACTGTCCTGCAGAAGGAATCCTTGTGGTTTGCAGCATCACACACTCGCACCGTGGGAAAACCTCCATGGCCTCGTGATGCCTCCACCTTCAGGTAGAGGACATCATGGACAGAAACTCCCGTCTGATCCTCGCCCTGACCTCAGATGCATGAGATCTCAATTCAGCTCTGCAGAGTGTGCCTGCCTTGCCCTCGCCCCAAAACCTAAGCCAGCTCGCGTTCTCAGACTTCCATCCTCACACTCCTGGCCCACAAGCCTTCCACTTTGGGAATTCTGGAGACAAAATGCAGCACTCTGCCTGCCCTCCAGAAGAGAGACTTTGCCCTAGGGGTCTACCCAGAAACATCAAATGAGGATCAACCTGCAATTCTCTAGACTGTACCCCAATTATACAGTCTAGCCTGGGCACTAATGCCCTGTCTGACACAGCCTGACCCCAGACCTCGTGACCGACACCCAGACACCTGGCCTCACACTGAACACATCAAACATGCCATGGCCTTAGTTCATCATCTCTTCCCAACCTTGGTCTTCAGGCTTCAGAACCTAGACATTATCTCCACTCACAACTAAGTGATGTACGTGATGCAGAAATCAGAACTTCACCTTCCCCATGACCAGAAACCTTGTGGTTGGCATGTTGTCCAACGTTCAGTATATGAGAACCCAGCATGGCAAATGAGGCCTCAGACATGCTTGAGGGCTGCGATGGGCACAAACACACATTAGGACCCTAAGCATGAACCCTGGCCTCAAGTAAAGCCTCTCCGTGGCTGGACCAAGAGCCTGCATATGGGACTTGCCATGCCCCTACTCCCCCAATCCTAGCCAGAGCTTGAGAAGTCTAGTCAACCTTATTCAGAGCTCTTTTCTGGAATACCTCTTTGGTGGGACACATAAGGAAAAAAAAAAAACCCAAGATAAAGAAAAAAAAAGTAAGGACTCCTACCATCCAAAGAATGACCCCAAATACTTGGAATCTGGCCAAATCCACAGAGAGAAATACTCGTCCATGGTCGATGAGGCCAGCCTTTCATTCCACGGCCACCATTGACACAAAATCCGGAGACAAAAACCTGAAAAAGCGCCACACACTTTCCCTTTGTTCAGAGCCCCCAAAATTCTCAAGGTCTGTAGATCGGGCCTGCCATACCTATGTCCCCAAACCTAAGCCGAGTTTGTGTTTTCAGACTTCTGTCTCCATTGTCCTCACCCACACATTCTAAAGGCTGGGCCCCATGGAGCCACACCTCAGGACTGTGCCTGCCCTCTCCAAGGGAATTCTGCTCATTCATTTGGCACAACCTGACAGATTAGGAGAATCATCCAAAATCTCTGAGGCCATCCCAATAGTGTAGGATGTCCTGGACATACAGGGACCCTCTGGCACAAGCTGAGCCACTACCTCCAATCAGAACCTTAGACAGATATCCATAGAAAAGAATATTGAACAAGACAGGCACCTAGGCCCTAATTGGATCCATTGCTTTTGTTTTCAGGCATCTCTCCTCAGAGGCCTGGATTCCAATACCAGCATAAGGGGGTTTCCAGAGCTACCTATCAGAAAAAATCTCGTCTCCACATGGGAATCTTGCTCTATGGAGCTGTGTCATAACCTCCAGTTAGGAGAAAACTTCAGGTCACTGGAGCCACTGCCCCATTTGAATATCTCCATGGACACAATCCCAAATTATGACCCATCCTCAGGAGAGTCCATTTCAACTAAACCCCCTCGGTTGCTACTCCAGAGCCAGCAGATTGAACCTGCCTTGTTGCTAGGAGACATTTGAAATGCGAGTTGGGCTCTTCAGGCATCCATCCTTAGAACCCTGCTCTTGCGTCGTTCCTTATGGGACATCCATGAGCCATCCAACAGGTCTCGACTGTCCCACAGGAGTCCTTGTGCATGGACCACCTAACAACTCATATCATGGAAAGCTTCCAAGGTCACATGATGCCCCCAATCTTCATGAAGGCAGATCATGGAAAGAAACTCCAACCTGAGCCAACAGCTGATCTTCGCCTTGACTTCAGATGCACGAGATCTTGATTCAGCTCTTCAGAGTGTACCTGCTGTGCCCTCACCCCAAAACCTAAGCGTAGCTAGTGTTCTCCGACTTCCGTCCTCACTCTCCTGGACCACACGCCCTCTATTTTGGGATTTCCGATGACACAGTGCTGCACTCTGCCTGCCCTCTAGAAGAAAAATATTGCCCTATGGGTCTACCCAGAAACCTCAAATGAGGATAAACCTGCACGTCACTCAACTGTACACCAATTATATAGTCTAGCCTGTGCACTAATGCCCTGTCTGACAGAACCTGAGGCCTGAATTCCCAACCGACACCCAGACAGCTTGCAGTACACTGAGAACATCTGAACCGCCATGGCCTTAGGTCGCCATCTCTTTCCAACTTCGGTTTTCAGGCTACAGAATCCTAGACCTTATCTCTACTCACTTCCCATGGGTGAACGTGATGCAGAAATCAGAACTCCTCCTTCCCTCTCGCCAGAATCTTGTGGTTGGCATCTTGTCCAACGTTCAGTGTAAGACCCCTGTAGGGCCTACAGGGGCAGTAGTAGGGCCCCTGAGGGTAGTGTAGGGTCCCTGAGGCCCTGCCTATGCTTAAGAGCTGCGGTGGGCTCAAACACACATTGGGACCCTCAGTTTGAGCCCTGTCCTCAAGTAAAGCCTCTCAGTGGCTGGACCATGAGCCCGCATATGGGGCCTGCCATGCCCCAAGTCACCCAATCTTAACCAGAGGTAGAGACATCTAGTCACCCCTACTCAGGGCTCTGCTCTGGAATCCCTCTTTGGTGGGACATTTGAGGTAAATAAACACAGAAAGGACTCCTCGCACTCACAGAATGACCCCAATCACTTGGGATTGGGCCATCCCAAGTGATTGGGGTCCAGAGAGAAAGACTCGTCCATGGCCCATGAGGCCAGCCCGACATTCCACGGCCACTATTGACACAAAATCCAGAGACATAAGCTTCAGCAAGCGTTCACACTCACCCTTAGGTCATAGCCCAAAAAATTCTCCTCATAGTCTGTAGATTGGGCCTGCCATACCTATGTCCCCAAACCTAAGCCGAGTTTGTGTTTTCAGACTTCTATCCTGACATCCCTGTCCCACACACCCTCCAGACTGAGGCCCCTGGAGCCGCACCTCAGGACTGTGCCTGCCCTCTCCAAGGAAATTCTTCCCATTCCATTGGCCACAACCCTACAGATAAGGAGAAACCTCCAAAGTCCCAGAGGCCATTCCAATAGTGTAGGCCACCCAGGACAAAGAGGGGCGATCTCTCACAAGCTGAGCAACGACGTCAACACACCCGTAGACAGATAACCCAAGAGAATAAGATTAAACTGGACTGGCCCCTAGAATGTAATTGGTTCCATTGCTTTTTTTTCTAAGCATCTCTCCTCAGAGGCCTGTTTTCCAATACCAGCATATGGGGGATTCCAGAGATACCAATCAGAACAAATCTTGTCTTCACATGGGAAACTTATCCTTTGGAGCTCTGTAAAAGCCTCCAGTTAGGAGAAACCTTCAGGTAGCCGGAGCAACCGTCCTATTCCAAGGTCTCCATGGACACATACCCGCATTATGACCATTTGGCAGGAGAGTACATTTCAACTCAGCCCCGTCGATTACTCCCCCAGAGGCAGAATATCAAACCTGCCTTGTCGCTAGGAGACAACTGGAATGCAAAGCAGACTCTCTAGGCATCCATCCTTGGAATCCTGCTCTGGCGCCGTTCCATATGGGATGTCCTGGAGCCTTCCAACAGGTCTTGACTGTCCCACAGAAGGAATCCTTGCAGATTGGAGCATCTCACAACTCCTATCGTGGGAAAACCTAAATGGCCTCATGAGATGCTCCCCTTTATAAAGGGGCCATCATGGACAGAAACTCCAACCTGAGCCAACTTCTGATGCATTGCTTTGGTTTCTAGGTATCTCTCCTCAGAGGCCTGGTTTCCAATATCAGAATATGGGGGTTTCCTAAGGAAACAATCAGAACAGATCTCATCTCCACATGGGAAACTTGCTCTTTGGAGCTGTGTCAATACCTCAGGTTAGGAGGATCCTTCAGGGCGCTGGCACCATGGCCCAATCCCAAGGTCTCCAAGGACACGAACTTACATTATGATCCATTCTCAGGAGAGTCCATTTCAAATCAGCCCCCTCGGCTGCTCACCCAGAGCCAGCAGATCAAAACTTCCTGGTCACTAAGAGACAGTTGGAATGGGAGGCGGGCTTCCCAGGCATCCATCCTTAGAACCCTGCTCTGGAGAACTTCTTTATGGGACGTCTTGAATCCAACAAACCTGTCTTGACTGTCTCGCAGAATGAATCCTTGTGGTTTGAAGCATCACACAATAACACTGTGAGAAAACCTCCATTTCCTCATGATGCCCCACACCTTCATAAATGGGCCATCACGGACAGAAACTCCATCCTAAGCCAAAGTCTGATCCTCGCCCTGAATTCAGAAGCATGAGATCTCGATTCAGCACTTGAGAGTGTGCCTGCTGGGCCCTCGCCCTGAAACCTAAGCCTAACTTGTGTTCTCAGACTTCCGTCCTCAGAATCCTGGCCACACCCCTCCAATTTGGAAATTCTGGAGACACAATGCAGCACTCTGCCTGGCCTCCAGAAGAAAAATGTTGCCCTATAGGGCTAACCAGAAACGCCAAATGAGTAACAACCTGCATGCCACTCGACCATACCCCAATTATACAGTCTAGCCTGTGCACTAAAGCCCTGTCGGAAACAGCCTGAGGGCAGACCTCCAGTCCAACACCCAGACAGTTGGCCGTACACTTGAGCATATCAAACCCACAATGGCTTTAGGCCATCATCTCTACCCAACCTCAATTTTCACCTTCAGAACCTAGACCTTATCTCCACTCACTGCTCAGGAGTGAACGTGATGCAAGAATCAGAACTTCTCCTTCGCCTTGGCAAGAAACCTAGTGGTTGGCATTTTGTCCAATGTTCATTGTAGGGTAAAGCAGCATGGACTATGAGGACCCACCTATCCCAGAGGGCCACAATGTGCACAAACACACATTGTGAATCTCAGCGTGAGCCCTATCCTCATGTAAAGCCTCTTAGTGACTGGAACAACAGCCCACATATGGGGCTTGCCAAGCCCCTAGTCCCCCAATCTCAACCAGAGTTCGAGATGTCTACTCACCCCTACTCAGGGCTCTACTCGGGAATCCCTCTTTGGTGGGACACCTGAGGTAAAAAAAAAAAAAATACAGAAAGGACTCTTCCCATTCACAGAATGATCCCAACCACTTGGGATCAGGCCAAATCACCAGAGAAAGAATTGTCCATGGCCCTTGAAGACACCCCGACATTCCACGGCCACCATTGACACAAAATCCAGAGACAAAACCCTGAGCAAGCGCCACATACTCACCCTTTGTTCATAGCCCGGAAAATTCTCACGGTCTGTAGATGGAGCCTTCATACATACATCCCCAAACCTAAGCTGAGTTTGTGTTTTCAGACTTCTGTCCCCACAGTCCTGGCCCACACAACATCTAAGCTGGGGCCCCTGGAGCCACACCTCAGGACTGTAGCTTCCCTCTCCAGGGGAATTCTGCCATTTCCATTGGTCACAACCCTATAGATTAGGAGAATCCTCCAAACTCCCCCAGGCCATCGGAATTGTGTTGGCTGCCCAGGACACACAGGGATGATCTTTCACAAGTTAGGAAACCAACTCCACTCAGACCCAGAGACAGATATCTCCATAGAATAAGAAGGAACTGGACGGGCACTTAGGCCCTAATCAGATCCCTTGCTTTTGATTCCAGTCATCTCTCCTCAGAGGCCTGGTTTCCAATACCAGCATATGGGAGATTCCTTAGGCACTCATCAAAACAATTCTCTTCTCTACATAGGAAACATACTCTTTAGAGCTCCATCAAAACCTCCGGTTATGAACATCCCTCAAGACCCCGGATCAAGCACCCCATTCCAAGGTCTACATGGACACAAATGCACATTATGACCCATCCTCAACTCACCCATTTCAACACACCCGCCTCGGTTGCTCCCCTAGATCCAGCAGATCGAACTTGGCTTGGCTCTATGAGACACCTGGAATGGGAGGCAGGCTGCCCAGGCATCCATCCTTAGAACCCTGCTCAGGATAACTGCCTTATGGGATGTCCTGGAGCCATTCAACAGGTCTCGACTGTCCCACAGAAAAAATCATTGTGGTTTGGAGCATTTCACAATTCCCATCGTCGGAAAACCTCCATGTCCTCGTGACACCCTCCCCTTCATGAAGGGGCCGTCATGGACAGAAACTCCGACCTAAGCCAACGTCTGATCCTAGCTCTGTCTTCAGGTATATGGGATCTCGAATCATCTCTGCAGAGGGTGCCTGCCTTCCCCTCACCCCGAAATCTAAGTCTGGCTTGTGTTCTCAGAATTTTTTCCTCACACTCCTGGCCCTAAAGCCTTCCAGTTTGGCATATCTGGAGCCACTATGTGGCACTGTGTCTTCCCTCCAGAAGAAAAACGTTGCCCTCTGGGGCCACCCAGTAACCACAAATGAGTACCATCCTGCACGAAACTCGACTGCACCCCAATGATACAGTCTACCCTGGGCACTTATTCCCTGTCTGCCACAGGCTGAGCCTGCACCTCCCAACCCACACTCAACAGCTGGCCGAACACTGAGCACATCAGACACACCATGGCCTTAGGGCTTCATCTCTTCCCAACCTCAGTTTTCAGGCTTCAGAACCTAGACCTTAAATCCAATCACAGTCCAGGAGTGAAAATGTTGCAGAAATTAGAACTCCATCTTCCCCATGGCCAGAAAACTTGTGGTTCCCATACTGTACAACGTTCAGTGTAGGAGAAACCAGCATGGTACTTTAGGCCACGCCCTGACTTGAGGGGATCCTTGGGCACAAAACCACATTGTGAAACTCAGTGTGAGACCTATCCTCAAGGAAGGCCTCTCAGTGTCTGGACCAAGAGCCCACATATGGGGCTTGCCATGTTCTTAGGTCCCAATGTTAACCAGAGATCTGGTTGTCCAGTTGCCCCCACCCACGACTCTGCTCTGGAATCCCTCTTTTGGTGGTCCACCTGAGGTAAAAAAAAAAAAAAAAAAAAGTAAACAAAAAACACAGAAAGGCCTCCTCCATTACCACAGAATGACCCCAAACTTTTAGGATCAGGTCAAATCCCCAGAAAGGGAGCCTCATCGATGGCCCATGAGGACACCCCGACATTCCATGGCAATCGGTGACACATTTCCAGAAAAAAAAAAAAAAGCATGAGCAAGCACCTCACATTCGCCCTTTGTTCATATCCCGAAGAGGTCTCCTCACGGTCTATATATCGGGCCGGTCATACCTACAACCCACAACCTAAGTGGAGTTTGTGTTTTCAAACTTTTGTCCAAATCGCCCTGGACCACACACGCTCCACACTTGGGTCCCTGGAGCCACACCTCAGGACTGTGCTTCCCTTTCAAGGGAATTCTTCCCATTCCATTGGCCACAACCTTGCAAATTAGGAAAAACCTCCAAAGTCACCGAGGCCATCCCAATAGTGTAGGCCGCCCAGGACAAACAGGGGTGATCTCAAACCAGCTGAGCAACTACCTCCACTCAGACAACAGATGTCCCCAGAGAAGAATATTGAACCGGACAGGCCCCTAGGCCCTAATCAGATCCATTGCTTTGGTTTCCAGGCATCTCTCCTCAGAGGCCTCGTTTCCAATACCAGCATATGGTGGTTTCCTGAGGCACCAATAAGAACAAATCTCGTCTCCCCATGGAAAACTTGCTCATTGGAGCTTTGTCATAACCTCTGGTTAGGAGAATCCTTCAGGGCCCTGGTGCCACTGCCCCATACCAAGGTCTCCATGGACTCAAACCAACATTAAGACCATCCTCAGGAAAGTCCATTTCAACTCAGTCCCCTCTGTTGCTACCCCAACCAGCAGATCAAACGTTTCTTGTTGCTAGGAGACAATTGGAATGTGAGGCTGGCTGCCCAGGCATCCATACTTAGAACCCTGTTCTGGAAAAATACCTTATAAGACATCCTGGAGCCATCCAACAAATCTTAATTGTCCCACAGAAGGAATCCTTGCGGTTTGGAGCATCTCACAACTCCAATAGTGGGAAAACCCCCATGGCCTCATAATGCCCCCCCTTCCTGAAGGGGCCAACATGGACAGAAACTCAAACCTGAGCCAAAGTCTGAACCTCGACCTGACTTCAGACGCATGAGATCTCAATTCAGCTCTGCAGAGTGTGCCTGCCATGTCCTTGCCCCGAAACCTAAGCCTAGCTTGTGTTCTCAGACTTCGGTCTCACTCTCCTGGCCCACAAGCCCTCCAGTTTGGGAATTCCGAAGCCACAATGCAGCACTCTGCCTGCCCTCCAGAAGAAAAACTTTGCCCTATGCTGCTAATAAGAAACCCCAAATGATTTTCTAATGCATGCCACTCGATTGTAAAGAAATTATACAGCCCACCCTGTATACTAATGCCCTGTCTGGCACAGCCTGAGACAAGACATCCCAAACGACACCCAGACAGCTGACCCCAACCTGGACACATAGGACCTGCTATGGCTGTAGGTCGTCATCTCTTCCCAACCTCGGTTTTCAGGCTTCAGAACCTAGACCTTATCTCCAATCACTGCCCAGGGGTGAACGTGATGCAGAAATTAGAATACCTTCTTCCCCATGGCCAGAAACCTTGTGGTTGGCATGTTGTCCAACGTTCAATGTGGGAAAACCTGCATTGTCCGAAAGGCCACGCCAGTGCTTGAGGGCCGCCTAGGGCACAGACATGCATTGTGACCTGCAGCGTGAGTCCCGTATTAAAGTAACGCCTCTCAGTGGCTGGACCAAGATCCTGCATATGGGGCTTGTCATATCCATAGGCCCCCAGGCTTAAACAGAGGGCGAGTATTCCAGTTGTCAGTACCCACTGCTATGCTCTAGAATCCCTCTACTGGGGGGACACATGAAGCAGAAAACAGGACACTTCCCTTCCCACAGAATGACCCGAACTCTTGGCGGCTGGACAAACTACAAGAGAGGGAGACTTCTACGACCCATGAGGCAACTCCTACATTAAACGGCCATTGTGGACAAAACATCCAGAGACAAAAGCCTGAGCGACTGCCTCCCTCTCACCCTTCTTTCATATCCAGAGGAGCTCCCCTCATGGGCTGTAGATCAGGCCTGCCGTAACCTCGGCCCCAAACCTGAGCTGAGTTAGGGTTTTTGGATGTCTGTCTGCACAGCCATGGCCCACACAGCCTCCAGGCTGGGGTCTCTGGAGCCACACCATAGAACTGTGCCTGCTCTCTCCTAAGAAACTGCCCATTCCATTGGCCACAACTCTACAAAATAGTAGAAACCTCAAGGTCCCCAAGGACATCCCACTACCGCAAGCCGCACTGGACAAATAGGGGCATTATGACACAAGCTGAGCAACTACTACCTCCATGCAGACACACAGACAGATATCCGCAGAGACAGAAGATTGAACCAGACAGGCCCCAAGGCCCTATTATGAACTCTTGCTTTGGTGTCCAGGTATCACTCCTCAGAGGCCTGGGTTCGAAGACCAGCATACGGGGCTTTCCTGAGGCACCACACAGAAGACCTCTCATCTCCACATGGGAAGCTTCCTTGTTGGAGTTGTGTCAAGCCCTTCGGGTTGGAGAATCATGCAGAGTCCCTTAGCTACTGCCACATTCCAAGGTCTCCATGGCCACCAACCCACATTATGACTCATCCTCAGCAGAGTCCATTTAAACTCAGCCTTCTGGGTAGCTCACCCAAGAGCCCGCAGATTGAGCGTGCCTTTTCTCGACCAGGCAATGGGAAGGTGAGTTGGCGTTTCTCGGCATCCATGCTTAGGGCCCTGCTCTCGAGTCTTTCTGTATGGGGCATCCTGGAACCATCCAATAGTACTCGACTGTCCTGAAGAAGGAAACCTTGAAATATGGAGCAGCTCACAACTCCCAGCGTAGGGAAACCTCCCTGGCCTCATGACGCCCCTCCCCCTTCAGGAAGGGCCGTCATGGACACAAACTCCAGCTTGAGGCAACATCTGATAATCGCCCGGACCTCACGTGCAGGAGATCTCGATTCAGCCTCTGCAGAGTGGGCCTGCCATGCTCTTGGCCCTAAAACTCGTGCTAGCTTGTGTTTTCAGACTTCCTTCCTCACAATCCTGGCCACACCCCTCCAGTTTGGCAATTCTGGAGACACAATGCAGCACTCTGCCTGCCCTCCAGAAGAAAAATGTTGCCCTATAGGGCTAACCAGAAACGCCAAATGAGTAACAACCTGCATGCCACTCGACCATACCCCAATTATACAGTCTAGCCTGTGCACTAAAGCCCTGTCTGACACAGCCTGAGGGCAGACCTCCAGTCCAACACCCAGACAGCTGGCCATACACAGAGCATATCACACCCACAATGGCTTTAGGCCATCATCTCTACCCAAATCAGTTTTCACCTTAGAACCTAGACCTTATCTCCACTCACTGCTCAGGAGTGAACGTGATGCAAGAATCAGAACTTCTCCTTCGCCTTGGCAAGAAACCTAGTGGTTGGCATGTTGTCCAATGTTCATTGTAGGAGAAAGCAGCATGGACTATGAGGCCCCACCTATCCCTGAGGGCCACAATTTGCACAAACACACATTGTGACCCTCAGCGTGAGGCCTATCCTCATGTAAAGCCTCTTAGTGACTGGAACAACAGCCCACATATGGGGCTTGCCAAGCCTCTAGTCCCCCAATCTCAACCAGAGTTCGAGATGTCTAGTCACCCCTACTCAGGGCTCTACTCGGGAATCCCTCTTTGGTGGGACACTTGAGGTAAAAAAATAAATACAGAAAGGACTCTTCCCATTCACAGAATGATCCCAACCACTTGGGATCAGGCCAAATCACAAGAGAAAGAATTGTCCATGGCCCTTGAGGACACCACGACATTCCACGGCCACCATTGACACAAAATCCAGAGACAAAACCCTGAGCAAGCGCCACATACTCGCCCTTTGTTCATAGCCCGGAAAATTCTCACGGTCTGTAGATCGAGCCTTCATACATACATCCCCAAACCTAAGCTGAGTTTGTGTTTTCAGACTTCTGTCCCCACAGTCCTGGCCCACACACCATCCAAGCTGGGGCCCCTGGAGCCACACCTCAGGACTGTGGCTTCACTCTACAGGGGAATTCTGCCATTTCCATTGGGCACAACCCTATAGATTAGGAGAATCCTCCAAACTCCCCAAGGCCATCCGAACTGTGTTGGCTTCCCAGGACAAACAGGGATGATCTTTCACAAGTTAGGAAACCACCTCCACTCAGACCCAGAGACAGATATCTCCATAGAATAAGAAGGAACTGGACGGGCACTTAGGCCCTAATCAGATCCCTTGCTTTTGAATCCAGTCATCTCTCCTCAGAGGCCTGGTTTCCAATACCAGCATATGGGAGATTCCTTAGGCACTCATCAAAACAATTCTCTTCTCTACATAGGAATCATACTCTTTAGAGCTCCATCAAAACCTCCGGTTATGAACATCCCTCAAGGCCCCGGATCAAGGACCCCATTCCAAGGTCTACATGGACACAAATGCACATTATGACCCATCCTCAACTCACCCATTTCAACACACCCGCCTCGGTTGCTCCCCTAGATCCAGCAGATCGAACTTGCCTTGGCTCTAGGAGACACCTGGAATGGGAGGCAGGCTGCCCAGGCATCCATCCTTAGAACCCTGCTCTGGATAACTTCCTTATGGGATGTCCTGGAGCCATCCAACAGGTCTCGACTGTCCCACAGAAGGAATCATTGTGGTTTGGAGCATCTCACAATTCCCATAGTGGGAAAACCTTCATGTCCTCGTGACACCCTCCCCTTCATGAAGGGGCCATCATGGACAGAAACTCCGACCTAAGAAAACGTCTGGTCCTAGCTCTGTCTTCAGGTATACGGGATCTCGAATCATCTCTGCAGAGGGTGCCTGCCGTCCCCTCACCCCGAAATTTAAGTCCTGCTTGTGTTCTCAGAATTTTTTCCTCACACTCCTGGCCCTAAAGCCTTCCAGTTCGGGAATTCTGGAGACACTATGTGGCACTGTGTCTTCCCTCCAGACTAAAAACGTTGCCCTCTGGGGCTACCAAGTAACCACAAATGAGTAACATCCTGCACGAAACTCGACTGCACGCCAATGATACAGTCTAGCCTGGGCACTTATTCCCTGTCTGCCACAGCCTGAGCCTGCACCTCCCAACCCACACTCAACAGCTGGCCGAACACTGAGCACATCAGACACACCATGGCCTTAGGGCTTCATCTCTTCCCAACCTCAGTTTTCAGGTTTCAGAACCTAGACCTTAAATCCAATCACAGTCCAGGAGTGAAAGTGTTGCAGAAATTAGAACTCCTTCTTCCCCATGGCCAGAAACCTTGTGGTTCCCATACTGTGCAACGTTCAGTGTAGGAGGCACCAGCATGGTACTTTAGGCCATGCCCTGACTGGAGGGGATCCTTGGGCACAAAACCACATTGTGAAACTCAGTGTGAGACCTATCCTCAAGGAAGGCTTCTCAGTGTCTGGACCAAGAGCCCACATATGGGGCTTGCCATGTTCTTAGGTCCCAAAGTTAACCAGAGGTCTGGTTGTCCAGTTGCCCCCACCCACGACTCTGCTCTGGAATCCCTCTTTTGGTGGTCCACCAGAGGTAAAAAAAAAAAAAAAAAAAAAAAAAAAAAAAAAAAAAAAAAAAAGTAAACAAAAAAAAAAAAAGAAAGGCCTCCTCCCTTCCCACAGAATGACCCCAAACTTTTAGGATGGGGTCAAATCCCCAGAAAGGGAGCCTCATCGATGGCCCATGAGGACACCCTGACAATCCATGGCAATCGGTGACACATTTCCAGAAAAAAAAAAAAAAAAGCATGAGCAACACCTCACATTCGCCCTTTGTTCATATCCCGAAGAGTTCTCCTCACGGTCTATAGATCAGGCCGGCCATACCTACATCCCACAACCTAAGTGGAGTTTGTGTTTTCAGACTTTTGTCCAAATACCCCTGGACCACACACACTCCACGCTTGGGTTCCTGGAGCCACACCTCAGGACTGTGCTTCCCTTTCAAGGGAATTCTTCCCATTCCATTGGCCACAACCTTGCAAATTAGGAAAAACCTCCAAAGTCACCGAGGCCATCCCAATAGTGTAGGCCGCCCAGGACAAACAGGGGTGATCTCAAACCAGCCGAGCAACTACCTCCACTCAGACAACAGATGTCCCCAGAGAAGAATATTGAACCGGACAGGCCCCTAGGCCCTAATCAGATCCATTGCTTTGGTTTCCAGGCATCTCTCCTCAGAGGCCTCGTTTCCAATACCAGCATATGGTGGTTTCCTGAGGCACCAATAAGAACAAATCTCGTCTCCCCATGGATAACTTGCTCATTGGAGCTTTGTCATAACCTCTGGTTAGGAGAATCCTTCAGGGCCCTGGTGCCACTGCCCCATACCAAGGTCTCCATGGACTCAAACCAACATTAAGACCATCCTCAGGAAAGTCCATTTCAACTCAGTCCCCTCTGTTGCTACCCCAACCAGCAGATCAAACGTTTCTTGTTGCTAGGAGACAATTGGAATGTGAGGCTGGCTGCCCAGGCATCCATACTTAGAACCCTGTTCTGGAAAAATACCTTATAAGACGTCCTGGAGCCATCCAAAAAATCTTAATTGTCCCACAGAAGGAATCCTTGCGGTTTAGAGCATCTCACAACTCCAATAGTGGGAAAACCCCCATGGCCTCATAAAGCCCCCCCTTCCTGAAGGGGCCAACATGGACAGAAACTCAAACCTGAGCCAAAGTCTGAACCTCGACCTGACTTCAGACGCATGAGATCTCAATTCAGCTCTGCAGAGTGTGCCTGCCATGTCCTTGCCCCGAAACCTAAGCCTAGCTTGTGTTCTCAGACTTCCGTCCTCACTCTCCTGGCCCACAAGCCCTCCAGTTTGGGAATTCCGAAGCCACAATGCAGCACTCTGCCTGCCCTCCAGAAGAAAAACTTTGCCCTATGCTGCTAATAAGAAACCCCAAATGATTTTCTAATGCATGCCACTCGATTGTAAAGCAATTATACAGCCCACCCTGTATACTAATGCCCTGTCTGGCACAGCCTGAGACAAGACATCCCAAACGACACCCAGACAGCTGGCCCCAACCTGGACACATAGGAGCCGCTATGGCTGTAGGTCGTCATCTCTTCCCAACCTCGGTTTTCAGGCTTCAGAACCTAGACCTTATCTCCAATCACTGCCCAGGGGTGAACGTGATGCAGAAATTAGAATTCCTCCTTCCCCATGGCCAGAAACCTTGTGGTTGGCATGTTGTCCAACGTTCAATGTGGGAAAACCTGCATTGTCCGAAAGGCCACGCCAGTGCTTGAGGGCCGCCTAGGGCACAGACATGCATTGTGACTTGCAGCGTGAGTCCCGTATTAAAGTAACGCCTCTCAGTGGCTGGACCAAGATCCTGCATATGGGGCTTGTCATATCCATAGGCCCCCAGGCTTAACCAGAGGGCGAGTATTCCAGTTGTCAGTACCCACTGCTATGCTCTAGAATCCCTCTACTGGGGGGACACATGAAGCAGAAAACAGGACACTTCCCTTCCCACAGAATGACCCCAAACACTTGGGGGCTGGACAAACTACCAGAGAGGGAGACTTCTACGACCCATGAGGCAACTCCTACATTAAACGGCCATTGTGGACAAAACATCCAGAGACAAAAGACTGAGCGACTGCCTCCCTCTCACCCTTCTTTCATATCCAGAGGAGCTCCCCTCATGGACTGTAGATCAGGCCTGCCGTAACCTCGGCCCCAAACCTGAGCTGAGTTAGGGTTTTTGGATGTCTGTCTGCACAGCCATGGCCCACACAGCCTCCAGGCTGGGGTCTCTGGAGCCACACCACAGAACTGTGCCTGCTCTCTCCTAAGAAACTGCCCATTCCATTGGCCACAACTCTACAAAATAGTAGAAACCTCAAGGTCCCCAAGGACATCCCACTACCGCAAGCCGCACTGGACAAATAGGGGCATTATGACACAAGCTGAGCAACTACTACCTCCATGCAGACACACAGACAGATATCCGCAGAGACAGAGGATTGAGCCAGACAGGCCCCTAGGCCCTATTATGAACTCTTGCTTTGGTGTCCAGGTATCACTCCTCAGAGGCCTGGGTTCGAAGACCAGCATACGGGGCTTTCCTGAGGCACCAGACAGAAGACCTCTCATCTCCACATGGGAAGCTTCCTTGTTGGAGTTGTGTCAAGCCCTTCGGGTTGGAGAATCCTGCAGAGTCCCTTAGCTACTGCCACATTCCAAGGTCTCCATGGCCACCAACCCACATTATGACTCATCCTCAGCAGAGTCCATTTAAACTCAGCCTTCTGCGCAGCTCACCCAAGAGCCCGCAGATTGAGCGTGCCTTTTCTCGACCAGGCAATGGGAAGGTGAGTCGGCGTTTCTCGGCATCCATGCTTAGGGCCCTGCTCTCGAGTCTTTCTGTATGGGGCATCCTGGAACCATCCAATAGTACTCGACTGTCCTGAAGAAGGAAACCTTGAATTTTGGAGCAGCTCACAACTCCCAGCGTAGGGAAACCTCCCTGGCCTCATGATGCCCCCACCCCCTACAGGAAGGGGCCGTCATGGACACAAACTCCAGCTTGAGGCAACATCTGATAATCGCCCTGACCTCACCTGCAGGAGATCTCGATTCCGCCTCTGCAGAGTGGGCCTGCCATGCTCTTTGCCCCAAAACTCGTGCTAGCTTGTGTTTTCAGACTTCCTTCCTCACAATCCTGGCCACACCCCTCCAGTTTGGCAATTCTGGAGACACAATGCAGCACTCTGCCTGCCCTCCAGAAGAAAAATGTTGCCCTATAGGGCTAACCAGAAACGCCAAATGAGTAACAACCTGCATGCCACTCGACCATACCCCAATTTTACAGTCTAGCCTGTGCACTAAAGCCCTGTCTGACACAGCCTGAGGGCAGATCTCCAGTCCAACACCCAGACAGCTGGCCGTACACAGAGCATATCACACCCACAATGGCTTTAGTCCATCATCTCTACCCAACCTCAGTTTTCACCTTCAGACCTTATCTCCACTCACTGCTCAGGAGTGAACGTGATGCAAGAATCAGAACTTCTCCTTTGCCTTGGCAAGAAACCTAGTGGTTGGCATGTTGTCCAATGTTCATTGTAGGAGAAAGCAGCATGGACTATGAGGCCCCACCTAACCCTGAGGGCCACAATGTGCACAAACACACATTGTGACCCTCAGCGTGAGCCCTATCCTCATGTAAAGCCTCTTAGTGACTGGAACAACAGCCCACATATGGGGCTTGCTAAGCCCCTAGTCCCCCAATCTCAACCAGAGTTCGAGATGTCTACTCACCCCTACTCAGGTCTCTACTCTGGAATCCCTCTTTGGTGGAACACCTGAGGTAAAAAAAAAAAAAATACAGAAAGGACTCTTCCCATCCACAGAATGATCCCAACCACTTGGGATCAGGCCAAATCACCAGAGAAAGAATTGTCCATGGCCCTTGAGGACACCCCGACATTCCACGGCCACCGTTGACACAAAATCCAGAGACAAAAGCCTGAGCAAGCGCCACATACTCGCCCTTTGTTCATAGCCCGGAAAATTCTCACGGTCTGTAGATCGAGCCTTCATACATACATCCCCAAACCTAAGCTGAGTGTGTTTACCGACTTCTGTCCCCACAGTCCTGGCACACACACCATCCAAGCTGGGGCCCCTGGAGCCACACCTAAGGACTGTGGCTTCCCTCTCCAGGGGAATTCTGCCATTTCCTTTGGCCACAAAGCTATAGATTAGGAGAATCCTCCAAACTCCCCGAGGCCATCCCAATAGTGTTGGCTGCCCAGGACAAACAGGGATGATCTTTCACAAGTTAGGAAACTACCTCCACTCAGACCCAGAGACAGATATCCCCATAGAATAAGATTGAACTGGACAGGCACTAGGCCCTAATCAGATCCATTGCTTTTGTTTCCAGGCATCTCTCCTCAGTGGCCTGGTTTCCAATACTAGCATACGGGGGATTACTGAGGCACTCATCAGAAAAATCTCGTCTCCACATAGGAAATGTACTCTTTGGAGCTCTATAAAAACCTCTGTTTAGGAGAATCTTTCAGGGCCCCGGATCAAGCGCCCCATTCCAAGGTCTCCATGGACTTAAACCCACATTATCATATCCTCGGGAGAGTCTATGTCAACTCAACCCCCTTGGTTTCTCCCCCAGGGCCTGCAGATCAAACCTGCCTTGTTGCTAGGAGACAACTAGAATGGGAGGCGGGCTGCCCAGGCATCCATCCTTAGAACCCTACTCTGGAGTCGTTCAACATGGGACATCCTAGAGCCATCCAACAGGTCTCAAGTGTCCCACAGAAGAAATCTTTGCAGTCTGGAGCATCTCACAACTCCCATTGTGGGAAAATCTACATGGCCTCTTGAGACGCTCCACATTATAAAGGGGCCATCTTGGACAGAAACTCCAACCTGAGCAAACGTCTGATATTCGCCCTGACTTCAGGTGCATGAGATCTTGATTCAGCTCTGCAGAGTGTGCCTTCTGTGCCCTCACCCCAAAAACTAAGCCTAGCTTGTGTTCTCAGACTACCGTCCTCACACCCATGGCCCAAAAGACCTACAGTTTGACAATACTGGGGCCACAATGCAGCACTCTGCCTGCCCTCCAGAAGAAAAACGTTGCCTTATGGAGCTACTTAGAAACCCGAATAAGGATCAACTGAACGCCACTCGACTGCACCCCAAATATACAGTCTACCCTGTCTAATGCCTTGTCTGACACAGCATGAGCCCACACCTCCAGACCTATGCTCAACAGCTGGCCGCAAAATGAGCTCATTGGACCCATCAGGTCCTTAGGTCTTCATCTCTTCCCAACCTCAGTTTTCAGGTTTCAGAACCAAGACCTAAACTCCAATCACTGTCCAGGGGTGAACGTGATGCAGAAATCACAACTCTTCCTTCGCCATGGCTGGAAATCTTGTGGTTGGCATATTCTCCAACGTTCAGTGTAGGAGAATCAAGCGTGGCCCATGAGGCACTTCCCATGCTTGAGGGCCTTGTTGGGCACAAAAACGGCATTGTGTCCCTCAGCATGAGCCCTGTCCTCAAGGAAGGCCTCCCAGTGTCTGAATCAAGAGCCCACATATTGGACTTGCCATGCCCCTAGGCCCCCAAACTTAAATAGAGGTGGGGTTATCCAGTTGTCCCTCCCAAGGACTCTGCTCTGGAATCCCTCTTTTATTGGGACACTTGAGGTACATAAAATAAAATATAAAATAAAATAAAATAAATAAAATAAAATAAAAAACAGAAAGGACTCCTCCCATCCCACAGAATGTACCCAAACTCTTGGGATCGGGTCAAATCCTCAGAGAAGGAAAGCTGTCCACAACCCATGAGGCCACGCCAGCATTCCACCCACATTGTTGACACAAATCCAGAGACAAAACCTGAGCAAGCACCTCAAACACACCCTTTTTCATATCCCGAAGTGTTATCACGGTCTGTAGATTGGGCGTGCCATACCTATGTCCCCATTCCTAAGCGGAGTTTGTGTTTTCAGACTTTTGTCCCCACAGGCCTGGCCCACACAGCCTCAAGGCTGGGCCCCTAGAACCAAACTCAGAACTGTGCCTGCCCTCTCCAGGCGATTTCTGCCCATTCCATTGGCCACAACCCTATAGATTAGGAGAAACTCCAAAGTCCCGAGGCCATCCCAATATTATAGTTTGCCCAGGACAAACAGGGGCGATCTGACACAAGCTGAGCAACTACATCCCCTCGGATCCGTAGAAACGTATCCTCAGGAAAGAGATTGAACCGGGCAGGCACCTAGGCCCTAAACATATTCATTGCTTTTGTTTCCAGTCATCTCTCCTCAGAGGCCTGGTTTCCAATACCAGCATATGGGAGATTCCTTAGGCACTCATCAAAACAATTCTCTTCTCTACATAGAAAACGTACTCTTTAGAGCCCATCAAAACCTCCGGTTATGAACATCCCCAAGGCCCCGGATCAAGCACCCCATTCCAAGGTCTACATGGACACAAATGCACATTATGACCCATCCTCAACTCACCCATTTCAACACACCCGCCTCGGTTGCTCCCCTAGATCCAGCAGATCGAACTTGCCTTGGCGCTATGAGACACCTGTAATGGGAGGCAGGCTGCCCACGCATCCATCCTTAGAACCCTGCTCTGGATAACTTCCTTATGGGATGTCCTGGAGCCATCCAACAGGTCTCGACTGTCCCACAGAAGGAATCATTGCGGTTTGGAACATCTCACAATTCCCATCCTGGGAAAACCTCCATGTCCTCGTGACACCCTCCCCTTCATGAAGGGGCCATCATGGACAGAAACTCCGACGTAAGCCAACGTCTGATCCTAGCTCTGTCTTCAGGTATACGGGATCTCGAATCATCTCTGCAGAGGGTGCCTTCCGTCCCCTCACCCCGAAATCTAAGTCTGGCTTGTGTTCTCAGAATTTTTTCCTCACACACCTGGCCCACAATCCTTCCAGTTTGGGAATTCTGGAGACACTATGTGGCACTGTGTCTTCCCTCCAGAAGAAAAACGTTGCCCTCTGGGGCTACGCAGTAACCACAAATGAGTAACATCCTGCACGAAACTCGACTGCACCCCAATGATACAGTCTAGCCTGGGCACTAATTCCCTGTCTTCCACAGCCTGAGCCTGCACCTCCCAACCCACACTCAACAGCTGGCTGAACACTGAGCACATCAGACACACCATGGCCTTAGGGCTTCATCTCTTCCCAACCTCAGTTTTCAGGCTTCAGAACCTAGACCTTAAATCCAATCACAGTCCAGGAGTGAAAGGGTTGCAGAAATTAGAACTCCTTCTTCCCCATGGCCAGAAAACTTGTGGTTGCCATATTGTGCAACGTTCAGTGTAGGAGAAACCAGCATGGAACATTAGGCCACGCCCTGACTTGAGGGGCTCCTTGGGCACAAAAACACATTGTGAAACTCAGTGTGAGACATATCCTCAAGGAAGACCTCTCAGTGTCTGGACCAAGAGCCATATATGGGGCTTGCCATGTTCTTAGGTCCCAATGTTAACCAGAGGTCTGGTTGTCCAGTCGCCCCTCCCCAGGACTCTGCTCTGGAATCCCTCTTTTGGTGGTCCACCTTAGGTAAAAAAAAAATAATAATAAAAAAAATAAACAAAAAAACAAGAAAGGCCTCCTCCGTTCCCACAGAATGACCCCAAACTCTTGGGATCGGGTCAAATCCCAAAGGGAGCCTCATCGATGGCCCATGAGGACACCCCGACATTCCATGGCAATCGGTGACACATTTCCAGAAAAAAAAAAAAAAAAAAAGCATGAGCCAGCACCTCACATTCGCCCTTTGTTCATATCCCGAAGAGTTCTCCTCACGGTCTATAGATCCGGCCGGCCATACCTACATCCCACAACCTAAGTGGAATTTGTGTTTTCAGACTTTTGTCCAAATAGCCCTGGACCACACACGTTACACACTTGGGTCCTTGGAGCCACACCTCAGGACTGTGCTTCCCTTTCAAGGGAATTCTTCCCATTCCATTGGCCACAACCTTGCAAATTAGGAAAAACCTCCAAAGTCACCTAGGCCATCCCAATAGTGTAGGCCGCCCATGACAGACAGGGGTGATCTCAAACCAGCTGAGCAACTACCTCCACTCAGACAACAGATGTCCCCAGAGAAGAATATTGAACCGGACAGGCCCCTAGGCCCTAATCAGATCCATTGATTTGGTTTCCAGGCATCTCTCCTCAGAGGCCTCGTTTCCAATACCAGCATATGGTGGTTTCCTGAGGCACCAATAAGAACAAATCTCGTCTCCCCATGGAAAACTTGCTCATTGGAGCTTTGTCATAACCTCTGGTTAGGAGAATCCTTCAGGGCCCTGGTGCCACTGCCCCATACCAAGGTCTCCATGGACTCAAACCAACATTAAGACCATTCTCAGGAAAGACCATTTCAACTCAGCCCCCACTGTTGCTACCCCAAGCCAGCAGATCAAACGTTTCTTGTTGCTAGGAGACAATTGGAATGTGAGGCTTGCTGCCCAGGCATCCATACTTAGAACCCTGTTCTGGAAAAATACCTTATAAGACATCCTGGAGCCATCCAACAAATCTTAATTGTCCCACAGAAGGAATCCTTGCGGTTTGGAGCATCTCCCAACTCCAATAGTGGGAAAACCCCCATGGCCTCATAATGCCCCCCCTTCCTGAAGGGGCCAACATGGACAGAAACTCAAACCTGAGCCAAAGTCTGAACCTCGACCTGACTTCAGACGCATGAGATCTCAATTCAGCTCTGCAGAGTGTGCCTGCCATGTCCTTGCCCCGAAACCTAAGCCTAGCTTGTGTTCTCAGACTTCCATCCTCACTCTCCTGGCCCACAAGCCCTCCAGTTTGGTAATTCCGAAGCCACAATGAGGCACTCTGCCTGCCCTCCAGAAGAAAAACTTTGCCCTATGCTGCTAATAAGAAACCCCAAATGATTTTCTAATGCATGCCACTCGATTGTAAAGCAATTATACAGCCCACCCTGTATACTAATGCCCTGTCTGGCACAGCCTGAGACAAGACATCCCAAACGACACCCAGACAGCTGGCCCCAACCTGGACACATAGGACCCGCTATGGCTGTAGGTCGTCATCTCTTCCCAACCTCTTTTTTCAGGCTTCAGAACCTAGACCTTATCTCCAATCACTGCCCAGGGGTGAACGTGATGCAGAAATTAGAATTCCTCCTTCCCCATGGCCAGAAACCTTGTGGTTGGCATGTTGTCCAACTTTCAATGTGGGAAATCCTGCATTGTCCGGAAGGCCACGCCAGTGCTTGAGGGCCGCCTAGGGCACAGACATGCATTGTGACCTGCAGCGTGAGTCCCGTATTAAAGTAACGCCTCTCAGTGGCTGGACCAAGATCCTGCATATGGGGCTTGTCATATCCATAGGCCCCCAGGCTTAACCAGAGGGCGAGTATTCCAGTTGTCAGTACCCACTGCTCTGCTCTAGAATCCCTCTACTGGGGGGACACATGAAGCAGAAAACAGGACACTTCCCTTCCCACAGAATGACCCCAAACTCTTGGGGGCTGGACAAACTACCAGAGAGGGAGACTTCTACGACCCATGAGGCAACTCCTACATTAAACGGCCATTGTGGTCAAAACATCCAGAGACAAAAGCCTGAGCGACTGCCTCCCTCTCACCCTTCTTTCATATCCAGAAGAGCTCCCCTCATGGACTGTAGATCAGGCCTGCCGTAACCTCGGCCCCAATCCTGTGCTGAGTTAGGGTTTTTGGATGTCTGTCTGCACAGCCATGGCCCACACAGCCTCCAGGCTGGTGTCTCTGGAGCCACACCACAGAACTGTGCCTGCTCTCTCCTAAGAAACTGCCCATTCCATTGGCCACAACTCTACAAAATAGTAGAAACCTCAAGGTCCCCAAGGACATCCCACTACCGCAAGCCGCACTGGACAAATAGGGGCATTATGACACAAGCTGAGCAACTACTACCTCCATGCAGACACACAGACAGATATCCGCAGTGACAGAAGATTGAACCAGACAGGCCCCTAGGCCCTATTATGAACTCTTGCTTTGGTGTCCAGGTATCACTCCTCAGAGGCCTGGGTTCGAAGACCAGCATACGGGGCTTTCCTGAGGCACCAGACAGAAGACCTCTCATCTCCACATGGGAAGATTCCTTGTTGGAGTTGTGTCAAGCCCTTTGGGTTGGAGAATCCTGCAGAGTCCCTTAGCTACTGCCACATTCCAAGGTCTCCATGGCCACCAACCCACATTATGACTCATCCTCAGGAGAGTCCATTTAAACTCAGCCGTCTGGGTAGCTCACCCAAGAGCCTGCAGATTGAGCATGCCTTGTCTCGACCAGGCAATGGGAAGGTGAGTTGGCGTTTCTCGGCATCCATGCTTAGGGCCCTGCTCTCGAGTCTTTCTGTATGGGGCATCCTGGAACCATCCAATAGTACTCGACTGTCCTGAAGAAGGAAACTTTGAAGTTTGGAGCAGCTCACAACTCCCAGCGTACGGAAACCTCCCTGGCCTCATGACGCCCCCACCCCCTTCAGGAAGGGGCCATCATGGACACAAACTCCAGCTTGAGGCAACATCTGATACTCGCCCTGACCTCACGTGCAGGAGACCTCGATTCAGCCTCTGCAGAGTGGGCCTGCCATGCTCTTGGCCCCAAAACTCGTGCTAGCTTGTGTTTTCAGACTTCCTTCCTCACAATTCTGGCCACACCCCTCCAGTTTGGCAATTCTGGAGACACAATGCAGCACTCTGCCTGCCCTCCAGAAGAAAAATGTTGCCCTATAGGGCTAACCAGAAACGCCAAATGAGTAAAAACCTGCATGCCACTCGACCATACCCCAATTATACAGTCTAGCCTGTGCACTAAAGCCCAGTCTGAAACAGCCTGAGGGCAGACCTCCAGTCCAACACCCAGACAGCTGGCCATACACAGAGCATATCACACCCACAATGGCTTTAGGCCATCATCTCTACCCAACCTCAGTTTTCACCTTCAGAACCTAGAACTTATCTCCACACACTGCTCAGGAGTGAACGTGATGCAAGAATCAGAACTTCTCCTTTGCCTTGGCAAGAAACCTAGTGGTTGGCATGTTGTCCAATGTTCATTGTAGGAGAAAGCAGCATGGACTATGAGGCCCCACCTATCCCTGAGGGCCACAATGTGCACAAACACACATTGTGACCCTCAGCGTGAGCCCTATCCTCATGTAAAGCCTCTTAGTGACTGGAACAACAGCCCACATATGGGGCTTGCCAAGCCCCTAGTCCCCCAATCTCAACCAGAGTTTGAGATGTCTAGTCACCCCTACTCAATGCTCTACTCTGGAATCCCTCTTTGGTGGGACACCTGAGGTAAAAAAAAAAAAAATACAGAAAGGACTCTTCCCATCCACAGAATGATCCCAACCACTTGGGATCAGGCCAAATCACCAGAGAAAGAATTGTCCATGGCCCTTGAGGACACCCCGACATTCCACGGCCACCATTGACACAAAATCCAGAGACAAAACCCTGAGCAAGCGCCACATACTCGCCCTTTGTTCATAGCCCGGAAAATTCTCACGGTCTGTAGATCGAGCCTTCATACATACATCCCCAAACCTAAGCTGAGTTTGTGTTTTCAGACTTCTGTCCCCACAGTCCTGGCCCTCACACCATCCAAGCTGGGGCCCCTGGAGCCACACCTCAGGACTGTGGCTTCCCTCTCCAGGGGAATTCTGCCATTTCCATTGGCCACAACCCTATAGATTAGGAGAATCCTCCAAACTCCCCCAGGCCATCGGAATTGTGTTGGCTGCCCAGGACACACAGGGATGATCTTTCACAAGTTAGGAAATCACCTCCACTCAGACCCAGAGACACATATCCCCATAGAATAAGATTGAACTGGACGGGTCTTAGGCCCTAATCAGATCCATTGCTTTTGATTCCAGTCATCTCTCCTCAGAGGCCTGGTTTCCAATACCAGCATATGGGAGATTCCTTAGGCACTCATCAAAACAATTCTCTTCTCTACATAGGAAACATACTCTTTAGAGCTCCATCAAAACCTCCGGTTATGAACATCCCTCAAGGCCCCGGATCAAGCACCCCATTCCAAGGTCTACATGGACACAAATGCACATTATGACCCATCCTCAACTCACCCATTTCAAAACACCCGCCTCGATTGCTCCCCTAGATCCAGCAGATCGAACTTGCCTTGGCTCTATGAGACACCTGAAATGGGAGGCAGGCTGCCCACGCATCCATCCTTAGAACCCTGCTCTGGATAACTTCCTTATGGGATGTCCTGGAGCCATCCAACAGGTCTCGACTGTCCCACAGAAGGAATCATTGTGGTTCGGAGCATCTCACAATTCCCATCGTGGGAAAACCTCCATGTCCTCGTGACACCCTCCCCTTCATGAATGGTCTTCATGGACAGAAACTCCGACCTAAGAAAACGTCTGATCCTAGCTCTGTCTTCAGGTATGCGGGATCTCAAATTTTCTCTGCAGAGGGTGCCTGCCGTCCCCTCACCCCGAAATCTAAGTCTGGCTTGTGTTCTCAGAATTTTTTCCTCACACTCCTGGCCCACAAGCCTTCCACTTTGGGAATTTTGGAGTCACTCTGTGGCACTGTGTCTTCCCTCCAGAAGAAAAACGTTGCCATCTGGGGCTACCCAGTAACCACAAATTAGTACCATCATGCACGAAACTCGACTGCACCCAAATGATGCAGTCTAGCCTGGGCAATAATTCCCTGTCTGCCACAGCCTGAGCCTGCAGCTCCCAACCCATACTCAACAGCTGGCCGAACACTGAGCACATCAGACACACCATGGCCTTAGGGCTTCATCTCTTCCCAACCTCAGTTTTCAGGCTTCAGAACCTAGACCTTAAATCCAATCACAGTCCAGGAGTGAAAGTGTTGCCGAAATTAAAACTCCATCTTGCCAATTGCCAGAAAACTTGTGGTTCCCATACTGTGCAACGTTCAGTGTAGGAGAAACCAGCATGGTACATTAGGCCACGCCCTGACTTGAGGGGCTCCTTGGGCACAAAACCACATTGTGAAACTCAGTGTGAGACGTATCCTCAAGGAAGGCCTCTCAGTGTCTGGACCAAGAGCCCACATAGGGGCTTGCCATGTTTTTAGGTCCCAATGTTAACCAGAGTTCTGGTTGTCATGTTGCCCCCACCCACGAATCTGCTCTGGAATCCCTCTTTTGGTGGTCCACCGGAGGTTAAAAAAAAAAAAATAAACAAAAAACAAAAAAAATAAACAAACAAAAAAAAAAAACAGAAAGGCCTCCTCCCATCCCACAGAATGACACCAAACTCTTGGGATCGGGTCAAATCCCCAGAAAGTGACATCGATGGCCCATGCGGACACCCCGACATTCCATGGCAATCGGTGACACATTTCCAGAAAAAAAAAAAAAAAAAGCATGAGCATGCACATCACATTCGCCCTTTGTTCATATCCCGAAGAGGTCTCCTCACGGTCTATAGATCGGGCCGGCCATACCTACATCCCACAACCTAAGTGGAGTTTGTGTTTTCAGACTTTTGTCCAAATAGCCCTGGACCACACACGCTCCACACTTGGGTCCCTGGAGCCACACCTCAGGACTGTGCTTCCCTTTCAAGGGAATTCTTCCCATTCCATTGGCCACAACCTTGCAAATTAGGAAAAACCTGCAAAGTCACCGAGGCCATCCCAATAGTGTAGGCCGCCCAGGACAAACAGGGGTGATCTCAAACCAGCTGAGCAACTACCTCCACTCAGACAACAGATGTCCCCAGAGAAGAATATTGAACCGGACAGGCCCCTAGGCCCTAATCAGATCCATTGCTTTGGTTTCCAGGCATCTCTCCTCAGAGGCCTCGTTTCCAATACCAGCATATGGTGGTTTCCTGAGGCACCAATAAGAACAAATCTCGTCTCCCCATGGAAACTTGCTCATTGGAGCTTTGTCATAACCTCTGGTTAGGAGAATCCTTCAGGGCCCTGGTGCCACTGCTCCATACCAAGGTCTCCATGGACTCAAACCAACATTAAGACCATCCTCAGGAAAGTCCATTTCAACTCAGTCCCCTCTGTTGCTACCCCAAGCCAGCAGATCAAACGTTTCTTGTTGCTAGGAGACAATTGGAATGTGAGGCTGGCTGCCCAGGCATCCATACTTAGAACCCTGTTATGGAAAAATACCTTATAAGACGTCCTGGAGCCATCCAACAAATCTTAATTGTCCCACAGAAGGAATCCTTCGGTTTGGAGCATCTCACAACTCCAAAAGTGGGAAAACCCCCATGGCCTCATAATGCCCCCCCTTCCTGAAGGGGCCAACATGGACAGAAACTCAAACCTGAGCCAAAGTCTGAACCTCGACCTGACTTCAGACGCATGAGATCTCAATTCAGCTCTGCAGAGTGTGCCTGCCATGTCCTTGCCCCGAAACCTAAGCCTAGCTTGTGTTCTCAGACTTCGGTCTCACTCTCCTGGCCCACAAGCCCTCCAGTTTGGGAATTCCGAAGCCACAATGCAGCACTCTGCCTGCCCTCCAGAAGAAAAACTTTGCCCTATGCTGCTAATAAGAAACCCCAAATGATTTTCTAATGCATGCCACTCGATTGTAAAGCAATTATACAGCCCACCCTGTATACTAATGCCCTGTCTGGCACAGCCTGAGACAAGACATCCCAAACGACACCCAGACAGCTGGCCCCAACCTGGACACATAGGACCTGCTATGGCTGTAGGTCGTCATCTCTTCCCAACCTCGGTTTTCAGGCTTCAGAACCTAGACCTTATCTCCAATCACTGCCCAGGGGTGAACGTGATGCAGAAATTAGAATTCCTCCTTCCCCATGGCCAGAAACCTTGTGGTTGGCATGTTGTCCAACGTTCAATGTGGGAAAACCTGCATTGTCCGAAAGGCCACGCCAGTGCTTGAGGGCCGCCTAGGGCACAGACATGCATTGTGACCTGCAGCGTGAGTCCCGTATTAAAGTAACGCCTCTCAGTGGCTGGACCAAGATCCTGCATATGGGGCTTGTCATATCCATAGGCCCCCAGGCTTAACCAGAGGGCGAGTATTCCAGTTGTCAGTACCCACTGCTATGCTCTAGAATCCCTCTACTGGGGGGACACATGAAGCAGAAAACAGGACACTTCCCTTCCCACAGAATGACCCCAAACACTTGGGGGCTGGACAAACTACCAGAGAGGGAGACTTCTACGACCCGTGAGGCAACTCCTACATTAAACGGCCATTGTGGACAAAACATCCAGAGACAAAAGACTGAGCGACTGCCTCCCTCTCACCCTTCTTTTATATCCAGAGGAGCTCCCCTCATGGACTGTAGATCAGGCCTGCCGTAACCTCGGCCCCAAACCTGAGCTGAGTTAGGGTTTTTGGATGTCTGTCTGCACAGCCATGGCCCACACAGCCTCCAGGCTGGTGTCTCTGGAGCCACACCACAGAACTGTGCCTGCTCTCTCCTAAGAAACTGCCCATTCCATTGGCCACAACTCTACAAAATAGTAGAAACCTCAAGGTCCCCAAGGACATCCCACTACCGCAAGCCGCACTGGACAAATAGGGGCATTATGACACAAGCTGAGCAACTACTACCTCCATGCAGACACACAGACAGATATCCGCAGAGACAGAAGATTGAACCAGACAGGCCCCTAGGCCCTATTATGAACTCTTGCTTTGGTGTCTAGGTATCACTCCTCAGAGGCCTGGGTTCGAAGACCAGCATACGGGGCTTTCCTGAGGCACCAGACAGAAGACCTCTCATCTCCACATGGGAAGCTTCCTTGTTGGAGTTGTGTCAAGCCCTTCGGGTTGGAGAATCATGCAGAGTCCCTTAGCTACTGCCACATTCCAAGGTCTCCATGGCCACCAATCCACATTATGACTCATCCTCAGGAGAGTCCATTTAAACTCAGCCTTCTGGGTAGCTCACCCAAGAGCCCGCAGATTGAGCATGCCTTGTCTCGACCAGGCAATGGGAAGGTGAGTTGGCGTGTCTCGGCATCCATGCTTACGGCCCTGCTCTCGAGTCTTTCTGTATGGGGCATCCTGGAACCATCCAATAATACTCGACTGTCCTGAAGAAGGAAACTTTGAAGTTTGGAGCAGCTCACAACTCCCAGCGTAGGGAAACCTCCCTGGCCTCATGACGCCCCTCCCCCTTCAGGAAGGGGCCGTCATGGACACAAACTCCAGCTTGAGGCCACATCTGATAATCGCCCTGACCTCACCTGCAGGAGATCTCGATTCAGCCTCTGCAGAGTGGGCCTGCCATGCTCTTGGCCCCAAAACTCGTGCTAGCTTGTGTTTTCAGTCTTCCTTCCTCACAATCCTGGCCACACCCCTCCAGTTTGGCAATTCTGGAGACACAATGCAGCACTCTGCCTGCCCTCCAGAAGAAAAATGTTGCCCTATAGGGCTAACCAGAAACGCCAAATGAGTAACAATCTGCATGCCACTCGACCATACCCCAATTATACAGTCTAGCCTGTGCACTAAAGCCCTGTCTGACACAGCCTGAGGGCAGACCTCCAGTCCAACACCCAGACAGCTGGCCATACACAGAGCATATCACACCCACAATGGCTTTAGGCCATCATCTCTACCCAACCTCAGTTTTCACCTTCAGAACCTAGAACTTATCTCCACTCACTGCTCAGGAGTGAACGTGATGCAAGAATCAGAACTTCTCCTTCGCCTTGGCAAGAAACCTAGTGGTTGGCATGTTGTCCAATGTTCATTGTAGGAGAAAGCAGCATGGACTATGAGGCCCCACCTATCCCTGAGGGCCACAATTTGCACAAACACACATTGTGACCCTCAGCGTGAGCCCTATCCTCATGTAAAGTCTATTAGTGACTGGAACAACAGCACACATATGGGGCTTGCCAAGCCACTAGTCCCGCAATCTCAACCAGAGTTCGAGATGTCTAGTCACCCCTACTCAGGGCTCTACTCTGGAATCCCTCTTTGGTGGGACACCTGAGGTAAAAAAAAAAAAAAAAAATACAGAAAGGACTCTTCCCATCCACAGAATGATCCCAACCACTTGGGATCAGGCCAAATGACCAGAGAAAGAATTGTCCATGGCCCTTGAGGACACCCCGACATTCCACGGCCACCATTGACACAAAATCCAGAGACAAAACCCTGAGCAAGCGCCACATACTCGCCCTTTGTTCATAGCCCAGAATATTCTCACGGTCTGTTGATCGAGCCTTCATACATACATCCCCAAAATTAAGCTGAGTTTGTGTTTTCATACTTCTGTCCCCACAGTGCTGGCCCACACACCATCCAAGCTGGGGCCCCTGGAGCCACACCTCAGGACTGTGGCTTCCCTCTCCAGGGGAATTCTGCCCTTTCCATTGGCCACAACCTTATAGATTAGGAGAATCCTCCAAACTCCCCCAGGCCATCCGAATTGTGTTGGCTGCCCAGGACACACATGGATGATCTTTCACAAGTTAGGAAACCACCTCCACTCAGACCCAGAGACAGATATCCCCATAGAATAAGATTGAACTGGACGGGCACTTAGGCCCTAATCAGATCCATTGCTTTTGATTCCAGTCATCTCTCCTCAGAGGCCTGGTTTCCAATACCAGCATATGGGAGATTCCTTAGGCTCTCATCAAAACAATTCTCTTCTCTACATAGGAAATATACTCTTTAGAGCTCCATCAAAACCTCCGGTTATGAACATCCCTCAAGGCCCCGGATCAAGCACCCCATTCCAAGGTCTACATGGACACAAATGCACATTATGACCCATCCTCAACTCACCCATTTCAAAACACCCGCCTCGGTTGCTCCCCTAGATCCTGAAGATCGAACTTGCCTTGGCTCTATGAGACACCTGTAATGGGAGGCAGGCTGCCCACGCATCCATCCTTAGAACCCTGCTCTGGATAACTTCCTTATGGGATGTCCTGGAGCCATCCAACATGTCTCGACTGTCCCACAGAAGGAATCATTGTGGTTCGAAGCATCTCACAATTCCCATCGTGGGAAAACCTCCATGTCCTCGTGACACTCTCCCCTTCATGAATGGGCCGTCATGGACAGAAACTCCGACCTAAGTAAACGTCTGATCCTAGCTCTGTCTTCAGGTATACGGGATCTCGAATCATCTCTGCAGAGGGTGCCTGCCGTCCCCTCACCTCGAAATCTAAGTCTGGCTTGTGTTCTCAGAATTTTTTCCTCACACTCCTGGCCCACAAGCCTTCCAGTTTGGGAATTTTGGAGTCACTCTGTGGCACTGTGTCTTCCCTCCAGAAGAAAAACGTTGCCCTCTGGGGCTACCCAGTAAAGACAAATGAGTACCACCTTGCACAAAACTCGACTGCACACCAATGATACAGTCTAGCCTGGGCACTAATTCCCTGTCTGCCACAGCCTGAGCATGCACCTCGCAACCCACACTCAACAGCTGGCCGAACACTGAGCACATCAGACACACCATGGCCTTAGGGCTTCATCTCTTCCCAACCTCAGTTTTCAGACATCAGAACCTAGACCTTAAATCCAATCACAGTCCAGGAGTGAAAGTGTTGCAGAAATTAGAACTCCATCTTCCCCATTGCCAGAAAACTTGTGGTTCCCATACTGTGCAACGTTCAGTGTAGGAGAAACCAGCATGGTACATTAGGCCACGCCCTGACTTGAGGGGCTCCTTGGGCACAAAAACACATTGTGAAACTCAGTGTGAGACCTATCCTCAAGGAAGGCCTCTCAGTGTCTGGACCAAGAGCCCACATAAGGGGCTTGCCATGTTCTTAGGTCCCAATGTTAACCAGAGGTCTGGTTGTCCTCTTGCCCCCACCCACGACTCTGCCCTGGAATCCATCTTTTGGTGGTCCACCGGAGGTTAAAAAAAAAAAAAAAACAAAAAACAAAAAACAAAAAAAATAAACAAAAAAAAAAAACAGAAAGGCCTCCTCCCTTCCCACAGAATGACCCCAAACTCTTGGGATCGGGTCAAATCCCCAGAAAGGGAGCCCATCGATGGCCCATGAGGACACCCCGACATTCCATGGCAATCGGTGACACATTTCCAGGAAAAAAAAAAAAAAGCATGAGCATGCACATCACATTCGCCCTTTGTTCATATCCCGAAGAGGTCTCCTCACGGTCTATAGATCGGGCCGGCCATACCTACATCCCACAACCTAAGTGGAGTTTGTGTTTTCAGACTTTTGTCCAAATAGCCCTGGACCACACACGCTCCACACTTGGGTCCCTGGAGCCACACCTCAGGACTGTGCTTCCCTTTCAAGGGAATTCTTCCCATTCCTTTGGCCACAACCTTGCAAATTAGGAAAAACCTCCAAAGTCACCGAGGCCATCCCAATAGTGTAGGCCGCCCAGGACAAACAGGGGTGATCTCAAACCAGCTGAGCAACTACCTCCACTCAGACAACAGATGTCCCCAGAGAAGAATATTGAACCGGACAGGCCCCTAGGCCCTAATCAGATCCATTGCTTTGGTTTCCAGGCATCTCTCCTCAGAGGCCTCGTTTCCAATACCAGCATATGGTGGTTTCCTGAGGCACCAATAAGAACAAATCTCGTCTCCCCATGGAAACTTGCTCATTGGAGCTTTGTCATAACCTCTGGTTAGGAGAATCCTTCAGGGCCCTGGTGACACTGCCCCATACCAAGGTCTCCATGGACTCAAACCAACATTAAGACCATCCTCAGGAAAGTCCATATCAACTCAGGCCCCTCTGTTGCTACCCCAAGCCAGCAGATCAAACGTTTCTTGTTGCTAGGAGACAATTGGAATGTGAGGCTGGCTGCCCAGGCATCGATACTTAGAACCCTGTTCTGGAAAAATACCTTATAAGACGTCCTGGAGCCATCCAACAAATCTTAATTGTCCCACAGAAGGAATCCTTGCGGTTTGGAGCATCTCACAACTCCAATAGTGGGAAAACCCCCATGGCCTCATAATGCCCCCCCTTCCTGAAGGGGCCAACATGGACAGAAACTCAAACCTGAGCCAAAGACTGAACCTCGACCTGACTTCAGACGCATGAGATCTCAATTCAGCTCTGCAGAGTGTGCCTGCCATGTCCTTGCCCCGAAACCTAAGCCTAGCTTGTGTTCTCAGACTTCGGTCTCACTCTCCTGGCCCACAAGCCCTCCAGTTTGGGAATTCCGAAGCCACAATGCAGCACTCTGCCTGCCCTCCAGAAGAAAAACTTTGCCCTATGCTGCTAATAAGAAACCCCAAATGATTTTCTAATGCATGCCACTCGATTGTAAAGCAATTATACAGCCCACCCTGTATACTAATGCCCTGTCTGGCACAGCCTGAGACAAGACATCCCAAACGACACCCAGACAGCTGGCCCCAACCTGGACACATAGGAGCCGCTATGGCTGTAGGTCGTCATCTCTTCCCAACCTCGGTTTTCAGGCTTCAGAACCTAGACCTTATCTCCAATCACTGCCCAGGGGTGAACGTGATGCAGAAATTAGAATTCCTCCTTCCCCATGGCCAGAAACCTTGTGGTTGGCATGTTGTCCAACGTTCAATGTGGGAAAACCTGCATTGTCCGAAAGGCCACGCCAGTGCTTGAGGGCCGCCTAGGGCACAGACATGCATTGTGACCTGCAGCGTGAGTCCCGTATTAAAGTAACGCCTCTCAGTGGCTGGACCAAGATCCTGCATATGGGGCTTGTCATATCCATAGGCCCCCAGGCTTAACCAGAGGGCGAGTATTCCAGTTGTCAGTACCCACTGCTATGCTCTAGAATCCCTCTATAGGGGGAGACATGAAGCAGAAAACAGGACACTTCCCTTCCCACAGAATGACCCCAAACTCTTGGGGGCTGGACAAACTACCAGAGAGGGAGACTTCTACGACCCATGAGGCAACTCCTACATTAAACGGCCATTGTGGACAAAACATCCAGAGACAAAAGCCTGAGCGACTGCCTCCCTCTCACCCTTCTTTCATATCCAGAGGAGCTCCCCTCATGGACTGTAGATCAGGCCTGCCGTAAACTCGGCCCCAAACCTGAGCTGAGTTAGGGTTTTTGGATGTCTGTCTGCACAGCCATGGCCCACACAGCCTCCAGGCTGGGGTCTCTGGAGCCACACCACAGAACTGTGCCTGCTCTCTCCTAAGAAACTGCCCATTCCATTGGCCACAACTCTACAAAATAGTAGAAACCTCAAGGTCCCCAAGGACATCCCACTACCGCAAGCCGCACTGGACAAATAGGGGCATTATGACACAAGCTGAGCAACTACTACCTCCATGCAGACACACAGACAGATATCCGCAGAGACAGAAGATTGAACCAGACAGCCCCCTAGGCCCTATTATGAACTCTTGCTTTGGTGTCTAGGTATCACTCCTCAGAGGCCTGGGTTCGAAGACCAGCATACGGGGCTTTCCTGAGGCACCAGACAGAAGACCTCTCATCTCCACGTGGGAAGCTTCCTTGTTGGAGTTGTGTCAAGCCTTTCGGGTTGGAGAATCCTGCAGAGTCCCTTAGCTACTGCCACATTCCAAGGTCTCCATGGCCACCAATCCACATTATGACTCATCCTCAGGAGAGTCCATTTAAACTCAGCCTTCTGGGTAGCTCACCCAAGAGCCCGCAGATTGAGCGTGCCTTGTCTCGACCAGGCAATGGGAAGGTGAGTTGGCGTTTTTCGGCATCCATGCTTAGGGCCCTGCTCTCGAGTCTTTCTGTATGGGGCATCCTGGAACCATCCAATAGTACTCGACTGTCCTGAAGAAGGAAACTTTGAAATTTGGAGCAGCTCACAAGTCCAAGCGTAGGGAAACCTCCCTAGCCTCATGACGCCCCACCCCCTTCAGGAAGGGGCCGTCATGGACACAAACTCCAGCTTGAGGCAACATCTGATACTCGCCCTGACCTCACCTGCAGGAGATCTCGATTCAGCCTCTGCAGAGTGGGCCTGCCATGCTCTTGGCCCCAAAACTCGTGCTAGCTTGTGTTTTCAGACTTCCTTCCTCACAATCCTGGCCACACCCCTCCAGTTTGGCAATTCTGGAGACACAATGCAGCACTCTGCCTGCCCTCCAGAAGAAAAATGTTGCCCTATAGGGCTAACCAGAAACGCCAAATGAGTAACAACCTGCATGCCACTCGACCATACCCCAATCATACAGTCTAGCCTGTGCACTAAAGCCCAGTCTGAAACAGCCTGAGGGCAGACCTCCAGTCCAACACCCAGACAGCTGGCCATACACAGAGCATATCACACCCACAATGGCTTTAGGCCATCATCTCTACCCAACCTCAGTTTTCACCTTCAGAACCTAGACCTTATCTCCACACACTGCTCAGGAGTGAACGTGATGCAAGAATCAGAAATTCTCCTTCGCCTTGGCAAGAAACCTAGTTGTTGGCATGTTGTCCAATGTTCATTGTAGAAGAAAGCAGCATGGACTATGAGGCCCCACCTATCCCTGAGGTACACAATTTGCACAAACACACATTGTGACCCTCAGCGTGAGCCCTCTCCTCATGTAAAGCCTCTTAGTGACTGGAACAACAGCCCACATATGGGGCTTGCCAAGCCTTTAGTCCCCCAATCTCAACCAGAGTTCGAGATGTCTACTCACCCGTACTCAGGGCTCTACTCTGGAATCCCTCTTTGGTGGGATACCTGAGGTAAAAAAAAAAAAAAAATACATATATATATATATATATATATATATATATATATATACACAGAAAGGACTCTTCCCATCCACAGAATGATCCCAACCACTTGGGATCAGGCCATATCACCAGAGAAAGAATTGTCCTTGGCCCTTGAGGACATCCCGAAATTCCACGGCCACCGTTGACACAAAATCCAGAGACAAAAGCCTGAGCAAGCACCACATACTCGCCCTTTGTTCATAGCCCGGAAAATTCTCACGGTCTGTTGATCGAGACTTCATACATAAATACCCAAACCTAAGCTGAGTTTGTGTTTTCAAAATTCTGTCCCCACAGGCATGGCCCACACACCATCCATGCTGGGGCCCCTTGAGCCACACCTCAGGACTGTGGCTTCCCTCTCCCGGGGAATTCTGCCATTTCCATTGGCCACAACCCTATAGATTAGGAGAATCCTCCACACTCCCCCAGGCCGTCTGAATTGTGTTGGCTGCCCAGGACACACAGGGATGATCTTTCACAAGTTAGGAAACCACCTCCACTCAGACCCAGAGACAGATATCCCCATAGAATAAGATTGAACTGGACGGGTACTTAGGCCGTAATCAGATCCATTGCTTTTGATTCCAGTCATCTCTCCTCAGAGGCCTGGTTTCCAATACCAGCATATGGGAGATTCCTTAGGCACTCATCAAAACAATTCTCTTCTCTACATAGGAAACATACTCTTTAGAGCTCCATCAAAACCTCCGGTTTTGAACATCCCTCAAGGCCCCGGATCAAGCACCCCATTCCAAGGTCTACATGGACACAAATGCACATTATGACCCATCCTCAACTCACCCATTTCAAAACACCCGCCTCGGTTGCTCCCCAAGATCCAGCAGATCGAACTTGCCTTGGCTCTATGAGACACCTGGAATGGGAGGTAGACTGCCCAGGCATCCATCCTTAGAATCCTGCTCTGGATAACTTCCTTATGGGATGTCCTGGAGCCATCCAACATGTCTCGACTATCCCACAGAAGGAATCATTGTGGTTTGGAGCATCTCACAATTCCCATCGTGGGAAAACCTCCATGTCCTCGTGACACCCTCCCCTTCATGAATGGGCCGTCATGGACAGAAACTCCGACCTAAGTAAACGTCTGATCCTAGCTCTGTCTTCAGGTATACGGGATCTCGAATCATCTCTGCAGAGGGTGCCTGCCATCCCCTCACCCCGAAATCTAAGTCTGGCTTGTGTTCTCAGAATTTTTTCCTCACACTCCTGGCCCACAAGCCTTCCAGTTTTGGAATTCTGGAGCCACTATGTGGCACTGTGTCTTCCCTCCAGAAGAAAAACGTTGCCCTTTGGGGCTACCCAGTAACCACAAATGAGTACCATCCTGCATGAAACTCGACTGCACCCCAATGATACAGTCTAGCCTGGGCACTAATTCCCTGTCTGCCACAGCCTGAGCCTGCACCTCCCAACCCACACTCAACAGCTGGCCGAACACTGAGCACATCAGACACACCATGGCCTTAGGGCTTCATCTCTTCCCAACCTCAGTTTTCAGGCTTCAGAACCTAGACCTTAAATCCAATCACAGTCCAGGAGAGAAAGAGTTGCAGAAATTAGAACTCCATCCTCCCCATTTCCAGAAAACTTGTGGTTCCCATACTGTGCAACGTTCAGTGTAGGAGAAACCAGCATGGTACATTAGGCCACGCCCTGACTTGAGGGGCTCCTTGGGCACAAAAACACATTGTGAAACTCAGTTTGAGACCTATCCTCAAGGAAGGCCTCTCAGTGTCTGGACCAAGAGCCCACATAAGAGGCTTGCCATATTCTCAGGTCCCAATGTTAACCAGAGTTCTGGTTGTCCAGTTGCCCCCACCCACGACTCTGCTCGGGAATCCCTCTTTTGGTGGTCCACCTGAGGTTAAAAAAAAAATAAACAACAAAAAAAAAACAGAAAGGCCCCCTCCCTTCCCACAGAATGACCCTAAACTCTTGGGATCGGGTGAAATCCCCAGAATGGGAGCCTCATCAATGGCCCATGAGGACACCCCGACATTCCATGGCAATCGGTGACACATTTCCAGAAAAAAAAAAAAAAAAAAAAAGCATGAGCATGCACATCACATTCGCCCTTTGTTCATATCCCGAAGAGGTCTCCTCACGGTCTATAAATCGGGCCGGCCATACCTACATCCCACAACCTAAGTGGAGTTTGTGTTTTCAGACTTTTCTCCAAATAGCCCTGGACCACACACGCTCCACACTTGGGTCCCTGGAGCCACACCTCAGGACTGTGCTTCCCTTTCAAGGGAATTCTTCCCATTCCATTGGCCACAACCTTGCAAATTAGGAAAAACCTCCAAAGTCACCGAGGCCATCCCAATAGTGTAGGCCGCCCAGGACAAACAGGGGTGATCTCAAACCAGCTGAGCAACTACCTCCACTCAGACAACAGATGTCCCCAGAGAAGAATATTGAACCGGACAGGCCCCTAGGCCCTAATCAGATCCATTGCTTTGGTTTCCAGGCATCTCTCCTCAGAGGCCTCATTTCCAATACCAGCATATGGTGGTTTCCTGAGGCACCAATAAGAACAAATCTCGTCTCCCCATGGAAAACTTGCTCATTGGAGCTTTGTCATAAACTCTGGTTAGGAGAATCCTTCAGGGCCCTGGTGCCACTGCCCCATACCAAGGTCTCCATGGACTCAAACCACCATTAAGACCATCCTCAGGAAAGTCCATTTCAACTCAGCCCCCTCTGTTGCTACCCCAAGCCAGCAGATCAAACGTTTCTTGTTGCTAGGAGAAAATTGGAATGTGAGGCTGGCTGCCCAGGCATCCATACTTAGAACCCTGTTCTGGAAAAATACCTTATAAGACGTCCTGGAGCCATCCAACAAATCTTAATTGTCCCACAGAAGGAATACTTGCGGTTTGGAGCATCTCACAACTCCAAAAGTGGGAAAACCCCCATGGCCTCATAATGCCCCCCCTTCCTGAAGGGGCCAACACGGACAGAAACTCAAACCTGAGCCAAAGTCTGAACTTCGACCTGACTTCAGACGCATGAGATCTCAATTCAGCTCTGCAGAGTGTGCCTGCCATGTCCTTGCCCCAAAACAAAGCCTAGCTTGTGTTCTCAGACTTCCATCCTCACTCTCCTGACCCACAATCCCTCCAGTTTGGGAATTCCGAAGCCACAATGCAGCACTCTGCCTGCCCTCCAGAAGAAAATCTTTGTCCTATGCTGCTAATAAGAAACCCCAAATGATTTTCTAATGCATGCCACTCGATTGTAAAGCAATTATACAGCCCACCCTGTATACTAATGCCCTGTCTGGCACAGCCTGAGACAAGACATCCCAAACGACACCCAGACAGCTGGCCCCAACCTGGACACATAGGACCTGCTATGGCTGTAGGTCGTTATCTCTTCCCAACCTCGGTTTTCAGGCTTCAGAACCTAGACCTTATCTCCAATTACTGCCCAGGGGTGAACGTGATGCAGAAATTAGAATTCCTCCTTCCCCATGGCCAGAAACCTTGTGGTTGGCATGTTGTCCAACGTTCAATGTGGGAAAACCTGCATTGTCCGAAAGGCCACGCCAGTGCTTGAGGGCCGCCTAGGGCACAGACATGCATTGTGACCTGCAGCGTGAGTCCCGTATTAAAGTAACACCTCTCAGTGGCTGGACCAAGATCTTGCATATGGGGCTTGTCATATCCATAGGCCCCCAGGCTTAACCAGAGGGCGAGTATTCCAGTTGTCAGTACCCACTGCTATGCTCTAGAATCCCTCTACTGGGGGGACACATGAAGCAGAAAACAGGACACTTCCCTTCCCACAGAATGACCCCAAACTGTTGGGGGATGGACAAACTACCAGAGAGGGAGACTTCTACGACCCGTGAGGCAACTCCTACATTAAACGGCCATTGTGAACAAAACATCCAGAGACAAAAGCCTGAGCGACTGCCTCCCTCTCACCCTTCTTTCATATCCAGAGAAGCTCCCCTCATGGACTGTACATCAGGCCTACCGTAACCTCGGCCCCAAACCTGAGCGGAGTTAGGGTTTTTGGATGTCTGTCTGCACAGCCACGGCCCACACAGCCTCCAGCTGGTGTCTCTGGAGCCACACCACAGAACTGTGCCTGCTCTCTCCTAAGAAACTGCCCATTCCATTGGCCACAACTCTACAAAATAGTAGAAACCTCAAGGTCCCCAAGGACATCCCACTACCGCAAGCCGCACTGGACAAATAGGGGCTTTATGACACAAGCTGAGCAACTACTACCTCCATGCAGACACACAGACAGATATCCGCAGAGACAGAAGATTGAACCAGACAGGCCCCTAGGCCCTATTATGAACTCTTGCTTTGGTGTCCAGGTATCACTCCTCAGAGGCCTGGGTTCGAAGACCAGCATACGGGGCTTTCCTGAGGCACCAGACAGAAGACCTCTCATCTCCACGTGGGAAGCTTCCTTGTTGGAGTTGTGTCAAGCCCTTCGGGTTGGAGAATCCTGCAGAGTCCCTTAGCTACTGCCACATTCCAAGGTCTCCATGGCCACCAACCCACATTATGACTCATCCTCAGGAGAGTCCATTTAAACTCAGCCTTCTGGGTAGCTCACCCAAGAGCCTGCAGATTGAGCGTGCCTTGTCTTGACCAGGCAATGGGAAGGTGAGTTGGCGTTTTTGACATCCATACTTAGGGCCCTGCTCTGGAGTATTTCTGTATGGGGCATCCTGGAACCATCCAATAGTACTCGACTGTCCTGAAGAAGGAAACTTTGAAGTTTGGAGCAGCTCACAACTCCCAGCATAGGGAAACCTCCCCGGCCTCATGACGCCCCCACCCCCTTCAGGAAGGGGCCGTCATGGACACAAACTCCAGCTTGAGGCAACATCTGATACTCGCCCTGACCTCACCTGCAGGAGATCTCGATTCAGCCTCTGCAGAGTGGGCCTGCCATGGTCTTGGCCCCAAAACTCGTGCTAGCTTGTGTTTTCAGTCTTCCTTCCTCACAATCCTGGCCACACCCCTCCAGTTTGGCAATTCTGGAGACACAATGCAGCACTCTGCCTGCCCTCCAGAAGAAAAATGTTGCCCTATAGGGCTAACCAGAAACGCCAAATGAGTAACAACCTGCATGCCACTCGACCGTACCCAAATTATACAGTCTATCCTGTGCACTAAAGCCCTGTCTGACACAGCCTGAGGGCAGACCTCCAGTCCAACACCCAGACAGCTGGCCGTACACAGAGCATATCACACCCACAATGGCTTTAGGCCATCATCTCTACCCAACCTCAGTTTTCACCTTCAGAACCTAGACCTTATCGCCACTCACTGTTCAGGAGTGAACGTGATGCAAGAATCAGAACTTCTCCTTCGCCTTGGCAAGAAACCTAGTTGTTGGCATGTTGTCCAATGTTCATTGTAGGAGAAAGCAGCATGGAGTATGAGGCCCCACCTATCCCTGAGGGCCAAATTTGCACAAAAACACATTGTGACCCTCAGCGTGAGCCCTATCCTCATGTAAAGCCTCTTAGTGACTGGAACAACAGCCCACATATGGGGCTTGCCAAGCCCCTAGTCCCCCAATATCAACAAGAGTTCGAGATGTCTAGTCACCCCTACTCAGGGCTCTACTCTGGAATTCCTATTTGGTGGGACACCCTAGGTAAAAAAAAAATATATATATATATATATATACAGCAAGGACTCTTCCAATCCACAGAATGTTCCCAACCACATGGGATCAGGCCATATCACCAGAGAAAGAATTGTCCATGGCCCTTGAGGACATCCCGAAATTCCACGGCCACCGTTGACACAAAATCCAGAGACAAAAGCCTGAGCAAGCGCCACATACTCGCCCTTTGTTCATAGCCCGGAAAATTCTCACGGTCTGTAGATCGAGCCTTCATACATACATCCCCAAACTTAAGCTGAGTTTGTCTTTTCAGAATTCTGTCCCCACAGGCCTGGCCTACACACCATCCAAGCTGGGGCCCCTGGAGCCACACCTCAGGACTGTGGCTTCCCTCTCCAGGGGAATCCTGCCATTTCCATTGGCCACAACCATATAGATTAGGAGAATCCTCCAAACTCCCCCAGGCCATCTGAATTGTGTTGGCTGCCCAGGACAAACAGAGATAATCTTTCACAAGTTAGGAAAGTACCACCACTCAGACCCAGAGACAGATATCCCCATAGAATTAGATTGAACTGGACAGGCACTTATGTCCTAATCAGATCCATTGCTTTTGATTCCAGTCATCTCTCCTCAGAGGCCTGGTTTCCAATACCAGCATATGGGAGATTCCTTAGGCACTCATCAAAACAATTCTCTTCTCTACATAGGAAACATACTCTTTAGAGCTCCATCAAAACCTCCGGTTATGAACATCCCTCAAGGCCCCGGATCAAACACCCCATTCCAAGGTCTACATGGAAACAAATGCACATTATGACCCATCCTCAACTCACCCATTTCAAAACACCCGCCTCGGTTGCTCCCCTGATCCAGCAGATCGAACTTGCCTTGGCGCTATGAGACACCTGGAATGGGAGGCAGGCTGCCCAGGCATCCATCCTTAGAACCCTGCTCTGGATAATTTCCTTATGGGATGTCCTGGAGCCATCCAACAGGTCTCGACTGTCCCACAAAAGGAATCATTGCGGTTTGGAGCATCTCACAATTCCCATCGTGGGAAAACCTCCATGTCCTCGTGACACCCTCCCCTTCATGAAGGGGCCGTCGTGGACAGAGACTCCGATCTAAGCCAACGTCTGATCCTAGCTCTGTCTTCAGGTATACGGGATCTCAAATCATCTCTGCAGAGGGTGCCTGCCGTCCCCTCACCCCGAAATCTAAGTCTGGCTTGTGTTCTCAGAATTTTTTCCTCACACTCCTGGCCCACAAGCCTTCCAGTTTGGGAATTCTGGAGACACTATGTGGCACTGTGTCTTCCCTCCAGAAGAAAAACGTTGCCCTCTGGGGCTACCCAGTAACCACAAATGAGTACTATCCTGCACGAAACTCGACCGCACCCCAATGATGCAGTCTAGCCTGGGCACTAATTCTCTGTCTGCCACAGCCTGAGCCTGCACCTCCCTACCCACACTCAACAGCTGGCCGAACACTGAGCACATCAGACACACCATGGCCTTAGGGCTTCATCTCTTCCCAACCTCAGTTTTCAGGCTTCAGAACCTAGACCTTAAATCCAATCACAGTCCAGGAGTGAAAGTGTTGCAGAAATTAGAACTCCATCTTCCCCATTGCCAGAAAACTTGTGGTTCCCATACTGTGCAACGTTCAGTGTAGGAGAAACCAGCATGGTACATTAGGCCACGCCTTGTCTTGAGGGGCTCCTTGGGCACAAAAACACATTGTGAAACTCAATGTGAGACCTATCCTCAAGGAAGACCTCTCAGTGTCTGGACCAAGAGCCCACATATGGGGCTTGCTATGTTCTTAGGTCCCAATATTAACCAGAGTTATGGTTTTGCAGTTGCCCCCACCCACGACTCTGCTCTGGAATCCCTCTTTTGGTGGTCCACCTGAGGTAAAAAAACAAAAAACAAAAACCTAGTGGTTGGCATGTTTTCCCATATGCTGGGAGTAATTCCATGGAATTACTCTTTTGGCGGGACACCTGAGGTAACAAACCTGAAAGGAGTCCTCCCATTCCACAGATTGACGAAAAACAATTGGGATCGGGCCAAATCCACAGAGAGGAAAATTCGTCCATGGCCCATGAGGCCTCCCCGACATTCCACGGCCATCTCTGATACAAAATCCAGAGACAAAAGCCTGAGCAAGCGCCTCAGACTCGCTCTCTCTTCATATCCGGAAGAGTTCTTCTCATGGTTTATAGATCGGGCCTGCCATACCTACTTCCCCAAAGCTAAGCTGAGTTTGTGTTTTCAGTCTTCTGTCCTCAAAGTCCTGGGCCACACACCCTCCAGGCTGGGGCCCCTGGAGTCACACATTAGGACTGTGCAAACCCAATCCATGGGAATTCTGCCGATGCCATTGTCCAATACAGTAAAATGTGGAGAACCCTACAAATCCCTGAGGCCAACCCAATAGTGCAGGTCGCCCGGGACAAACAAGGGCGGTCTGATACCTGCTGAGCATCTACCTCCACTCATACCATAGATGGATGTCCCCTGAGAAGTAGATTGAACCAGACAGGACCCTAGGCCATAATAGGATACATTGCTTTGGATTACAGGCATGTCTCCTCAAAAGCCTGGATTCCAATACCAGCATAGAAGTTTTCCTGAGGCACCCATCAAAACAAATCTCGTCTCCACAAGGAACCTTGTGCATCGAGCTATGTCAAAAGCTTAGGAGAATACTTCAGGGTCCCGGTGCCACCGCCCCTTTTTAAGGCCCTCATGGACACAAACACACATTAGGACCCATCCTCAGGAAAGTCCATTTCAAGTCAGCCACCCCGGTTGCTCCCGCAGAGCCATCAGATCTAAACTGTCTTGTTGCTGGGAGACATTTGGAATGCGAGGCCGGCTTCCCAGGCATCCATCCTCGAACAGTGCCCTGGAGTCATTCCATATGGGATGTCCTGAAGCTGCCCAACAGGTCTCAATTGTCCCGCAGAAGGAAATCTTGATGGGGGCATCCCACAACTCCCAACGTGGGAAAAACTCCATGGCCTTGAGATTCCGCTCCCTTCATGAAGGGTCCGTCATGCACAGAAACTCCAACCTGAGCCAACGTCTGATCCTCGCCCTGACTTCAGATGCATGAGATATTGGTTCAGATCTACAGTGGTACCTGCCGTGTCCTCGCCCTGAAACCCAAGTCTAGCTTGTGTTCTCAGACTTCCGTCCTCACACTCCTCTACATGAAGCCCTCAAGTTTAGCAATTCCGGACTGACAATGAAGCACTCTGCCTGCCCTCTAGAAAACAAATTTTGCCTAATGAGCTGCCCAGACAACTTATATGAGGATAAATCTACATGGCACTCGACTGTACCCAAATTATATAGTCTAACCTGGGCACTAATGCACTGTCTGACACAACCTGAGCCCGGACCTCCTGACCAACACCCAGACAGCTGACCGCACACTGAGCACATCAGACCCGCCATGGCCTTAGGTCATCATCTCTTCCCTACCTCAGTTTGTAGGCTTCAGTACCTAGACATTATCTCCAATCACTGCCCAGGGGTGCCTGTGATGCAGAAATCAGAACTCTTCCTTACCCATGGCAAGAAAGCTTGTGGTTGGCATGTTGTCCAACGTTCAGTGTAGGAGAAACCAGGATTCACCATGAGGCCCTGCCCATTCTTGTTTGCGAAGTGGGCATAAACACACATTGTGACCCTCAGCGTGAGTCCTGTCCTCTAGTAAGTCCTCTCAGTGGCTCGACCATTAGATGTCATAATGGGCTTGACATGTCCCTAGGCCACAATTTTTAACCAGATTTCTGGTTGTCCGTTCGGCCCTCCCCAGGGCTCTACTCTGGAATCCCTCATTTGGTGGGACACCTGAGGTTAAAAAACAAAACATGGCAAATCAACAACAACAACAAAACGGACTTCTTCCATGCCACAGAATGACCCCAAACTCTTTGGACGGGGCCAAACCCCCAGAGTGTAAGACTCGTCCATTTCCCATGAAGTCACCAGGGAATTTCACGACCATGAGTGACACGATATCCAGAGACAAAAACTTGAGCACGAGCCTCACACTAGCCCTTCTTTCAAATCCCGAAGAGTTCTCCTCATGGTCTGTAGATCAATCCTGCCATACCTATGACCTGAAACATAAGCCGCGTTTGTGTTTTCAGACGACTGTCCAAACAGCTCTGCCTACACACCCTACAGGCTCAGGCCCCTGGAGCCAAACCTGAGGACTGTACTTGCCCTCTCCAAGGGAATTGTATGTGCCCATTCCAATGGCCACAACCCTACTAATAGGATAAACCTGCAAACTCCCTGAGGCCATCCCAATAGTGGTGGCTTCCCAGGACAAACTCGGGCAATCTGAGCCCAACTGAGAACCTACATGCACTCAGACGCATAGACTGATGTTCCCAGAGGTAAAAAGGTACGAACAGGCCCCTAGGCACTATTCGGATTCATTGTTGTGGTATCTAGTCATCTCTCCTCAGAGGCCTGGATTTCAATACCAGCATATGGCTGTTTCCTGACTCATCCGTCATAAAAAATCTCATCTACATATGGGAAACTTGCACGTTGGAGCTGTGTCAAAGCCTCTGTTTGAAAAAACCCTTCAGGACCCCAGTGCCACCGCTTCATTCCATGGTCTCCATAGACACAAAAACATATTAGGATCCATCCACAGGAGAGTCAATTTCAACTCAGCCTCCTCAGTTGCTCCCCCAGATCCAGCAGATCTAACCTTTCTTGTAGCTAGGAGAAAATTGGAATGCCAGGTGTGGTACCTAGCCATCCATCCTCAGAACCATGCTTGGAATCCTTGGCCTGGCGCCAACTAACAGGTCTCAATTGTCCTGGAAAAGAATCTTTGTAGTTTGGAGCTTCTCACAACTCCCATCGTGCGAAAACCCCCATGGCCTCGTGATTCCCACCCTTCATGAAGGGGCCATCAGGGACAGAAAGTCCAACCTGAAGATCGTCTGATCCTCACCCTGATTCAGATGCACGAGATCTCGATTCAGGTCTGTAGATTGTGCCTGCCATGTCCTCACCCATAAAAACTAAGCCTAGCTTGTGTTCTCAGACTTCAGTCCTCAGACTTCTGGCCCAGAAGCCCTCCAGTTTGGCAATCCAGAAGTACAATGCGGCACTCTGCCTGCTCCCTGGAAGAAGAACATTGCCCTCTGGGGCTACCCAGAAACCCCAAATGAGGATCAACCTGCACGCCATTTGGCTGTACACCAAATATATAGGCTGAAGTGGGCACAATTGCCCATTCTGACACAGCCTGAGCCTGGAACTCCTGGCCCAACCCAGACAGCTGGCCGCACACTGAGCACATCGGACCCGCCATGGCCCATGGCCACCTCTACCCAACCTCGGTTTTCAGGCTTCAGAACCTTGACCTTATCTCCAATCACTGCCCAGGTTTGAAAATGTTGCAGAAATCCGAACTCGTTCCCTTGGCATGAAACCTCGTGGTTGGCATGTTGTCCAACTTTCAGTGTAGTTGAAACCAGTGTGGCACATGAGACCCAGCCCATGCTTGAGGGCCACATTGGTCTCAAACACACATTGTGACCCTCAGCCTGAGCCCGGTCCTCAGGCAAGGCCTCTCAGTGGCTGCATGAAGAAACAGAATATTGGGCTTGCCATGCCCCTAGACCCTAATTTTTAACCATATTTCGGGTTGTCCCTTCACTCTTGCCCAGGGCTCTGCTTTGGAATTCCTCTTTTGGTGGGACACCTCAGGTAACAAACCTTAAAGGAGTCCTCCCATCCCACAGATTCACGAAAAAGAATTGGGATAGGGCCAAATCCACAGAGAGGAAGATTCGTCCATGGCCCATGAGGCCTCCCCGACATTCCACGGCCATCGCTGATACAAAATCCAGAGACAAAAGCCTAACCAAGCGCCTCAGACTCGCTCTTTCTTCATATCCTGAAGAGTTCTTCTCATGATTTGTAGTTCGGCCGTGCCATACCTACGTTCCCAAACCTAAGCTGAGTTGTGTTTTTTGAGTTCTGTCCTCAAAGTCCTGGGCCACACACCCTCCAGGCTGGGCCCCTGGAACCACACATTAGGACTGTGCCTAACCAATCCATGGGAATTCTGCCCATTCCATTATCCAAAACCGTACAAATTAGGAGAAACCTCCAAATTCCCTGAGGCCATACCAATGGTGTAGGTTGTCCGGGACAAAAAAGGGCCATCTGACACCAGCTGAGCATCTACCCCCACTCATACCATAGATGGATGTCCCCAGAGAAGAAGATTGACCAGACAGGACCCCAGGCCATAATGGGATCCATAGCTTTGGTTTACAGGCATGTCTCCTCAAAAGCCTGGTTTCCAATACCAGCTGAGTGCTTCTCCTGAGGCACCCATCAGAACAAATCTCGTCTACACATGGGAAACTTGCATGTTGGAGCTCTCTCAAAGCCTCTGGTTAGAAGGACATTTCAGGTTCCCGGTGCCAGCGCCTCATTCCAAGGTCTCCATGGAGACACACCCACATTAGGACCCATCCACAGGAGAGTCCATTTCAACTCAGCCCCCTAAGTTGCTTTCCCTGATCCAGCAGATCTAACCCGTCTTGTCGCTAGGAGATGATTGGAATGAGAGGCAGGCTTCCCAGACATCCATACTTAGAACCATTCTCAGAATTATGCTGTATGGGAAGTCCTGGAGCCAACCAACAGGTCTCAATAGTCCCTCAGAAGAATCTTTACTGTTTGGAGCATCTCACAACTCCCATCGTGGGCAAACCTCCATGGCCTCGTGATTTCGCCCCCTGTGCTTCATGAAGGGGCCATCAGGGACAGAAGCTCCAACCTGAGCGATCGTCTGATCCTCGCCCTAACTTCAGATGCAGGACATCTTGATTCATCTCTGCAGAGTGTGTCTGCCGTGCCCTTGCCCAGAAACGTAAGTCTAATTTGTGTTCTCAACTTCCATCCTCACATTCCTGGCCCACAAGCCCTCCAGTTTGGCAATTCCAGAACTACAAGGCAGCACTCTGCCTGCTTTCCGGAAGAAAAACATTGCCCTCTGGGGCTACCCAGATTCCCCAAATGAGGATCAACCTGCATGCCACTTGACTGGACCCCAATTATACAGGCTGCCCTGGGCACTACTGCCCTTTCTGGCACAGCCTGAGACTGAACCTCCTGGCTCGCACCCACCCAGCTAGCCACACACTGAGCACATCAGACCCGCCATGGCCTTAGGTCATCATCCCTTTCCAACCTCGGTTTTCAGGCTTCAGAACCTAAACCTTATCTCCAGTCACCACCCAGGGTTGAACATGATGCAGGAATCAGAACTCCTTCCCCATGGCAAGAAACCTTGTGGTTGGCATGTTGTCCAACGTAAAATGTAGTTGAAACCAGTGTGGCCCATGAGGCCCTGCAGATGCTTGAGGACCAAGTCGTTCACAAACATGCATTCTGACCCTCAATGTGAGCCCAGTTCTCAAGTAAGGCCTCTCAGTGGCTGGACCAAAAGACAGCATATTGGGCTTGTCATGCCCCTAGGCCCCAATTTTTAACCAGATTTCTGGTTGTCCAGTCTCCCCTCCCCAGGGCTCGGCTTTGGAATCCCTCTTTTGGTGGGACACCTGAGGTAACAAAACTGAAAGGACTCCTCCCATCCCACAGTTTGACCCAAAACAATTGGAATCGGGCCAAATCCACAGAGCGGAAGACTCGTCCATGGCCCATGAGGCCTCTCCGACATTCCACGCCCATCGTTGACACAAAATCCAGAAACAAAAGCCTGAACAAGTGCCTCACAATCTCTCTTTCTTCATATCTGGAAGAATTCTCCTCACGGTCTGTAGATCGGGCCTGCCATACCTATGTCCCTAAACCTAAACTGAGTTTGTGTTTTAGACTTCTGTCTCCACAGTCCTGAGGCACACACCCTGCAGGCTGGGGCCCCTGGAGCCACATCAAAACTGTGCCTTCCCTCTCCACGGGAATTCTGCCCATTCCATTGTCCATAATCATAAAATTAGGAGAAACCTCCAAAGTCCCCAAGGCCTTCACAATAGTGTAGGCCGCCTGGGACAAACAAGGGCCATCTGACACCAGCTGAGCATCTAACTCCACTAATACCTTAGATGGATGTACACAGAGAAGAAGATTCAACCGGACAGGCCCCTAGGCTCTAAACGGAGCCATTGCTTTGGTTTCCAGTTATCTCTCTTCAGAGGCCTATATTCCAATAACAGTATATGGGGGTTTCCTGAGGCACCAATCAGAACAAATCTCGTCTCCACATGGGAAACTTGTCCTTTGGAGATGTCTCAAAACCTCCGGTTAGGAGAATCCTTCAGGGCCCATGCACCAACGCCCCATTCCAAGGTCTCCATGGACACAAACCCACATTAGCATCCATCCTCAGGAGAGTCCATTTCAACTCAGCCCCCTTGGTTGCTCTGACAGAGCCAGCATATCAAACCTGTCTATTTGCTAGGAGACAACTGCAATGTGAGGCGGGCTTCCCATGTATCCATCCTAAGATCCCTGCTCTGGTGTCATTCTGTATGGTATGTACTGGAGTGATACAAAAGGTCTCAATTGTTGATCAGAAGGAATCCTTGTTGTTTGGAGCATCTCACAACTCCCATTGTGGGTAAACCTCCATGGACTGGAGATGCTGTCCCCTTCATAAAGTGGCCAGAATGGACAGAAATTCAAACCTAAGCCTAGGTTTGAACCTCGCCCTGACTTCAGATTCATGATATCCCAATTCAGATCTGCAGAGGGTGCCTGCCGTGCCCTCGCCCAGAACCTACGCCTAACATGTGTTCTCAGACTTCCGTTCTCACACTCCCCGTCCACAAGGCATCCACTTTGGAAATTCCGGAGCCACAATGCAGCACTCTGCATTTTCCAGAAGAAAAACATTGCCCTTGGGGCTACCCAGAAATGCCAAATAAAGATCAACCTGCACGGCATTCAGTTGTACCCCAATTATACAATCTACCCTGGGCACTAATGCCCTGTCTGACACAGCCCAAGCTTGGACCTCCCGACCAACACCCAGACAGCTGGCTCCACGCTGAGCATATCGGACCCGACATGGTCTTAGGTCGTCATCTCTTCCCAACCTCGGTTTTCAGACTTCACAACCTAGACCTTATCTCCAATCACTGCCCAGGGGTGAATGACATGCAGAAATCAGAATTAATACTTCCCCATGGCAAGAACTCATGTGGTTGACATGTTGACTATCATTCAGTGTAGGAGAAACAAGCATGCACCATGAGTCCCCACCCATGCTTGAGTACCACAAGGGCATAAACACGCATTGTGACCCTCAGCATGAGTTCTGTCCTCAATGAAGGCCTCTCAGTGGCTGGACCATTAGAAGGCATATTGGGCTTGCCATGCCCCTAGGCCCGTATTTTTAGTTAGATTTCTTGTTGTCCAGGGCTCTGCTCTGGAATCCCTCTTTTGGTGGGACACCTTAGTTAACAAAACTGAATCCCACAGATTAACCCAAAACAATTGGGATCTTGCCAAATCCACAGAAAGACTCTTCCATGGCCCATGAGGACTCCTCGACATTCCACAGCCATCATTGACACAAAATCCAGGGGCAAAAGCCTGACAAGTGTCACACTTTCACCCTTTATTCATATCCCAAAAAGTTCTCCTCATAGTCTGTAAATCGGACCTGCCATACCTACGTCCCAAAACCTAAGCTGAGTTTGTGTTTTCAGACATCTGTCCCCACAGTCCTTGCCCACACACCCTCAAGGCTGGGCCCTTGGAGCCACACATCAGGTCTGTGCCTGCCCACTCCACAGGAATTCTGCCCATGCCATTGTCCATAATCATACAATTTAGGAGAAACCTCCAAAGTCCCCGAGGCCATCCCTATAGTGTAGGCCGCCCGGACAAACAGGAGCGGTCTGACACCAGCTGAGCAACTACCTCCATTTCATAAAATAGACAGATGTCGACAGAGAAGAAGATTGAACCAGAGAGGCTCCTAGGACCTAATTGGATGCATTGCTGTGGTTTCTATGTATCTCTCCTCAGAGGCCTGGTTCTAATACCAGCATATGTGGGTTTCCTGAGGCACCAATTAGAACAAATCTTGTATCCACATGGAAAACTTGCTCTTTCGATTTGTTTCAAAATCTCCGGTTAGAATCCTTTAGAGCCCTGGGGCCACCACCCCATTCCAACGTCCTCATGGACACAAACACACATTAAGACCCATCTTCAGGAGAGTCCATTTCAACTCAGCTCCCACGATTGCTCCTGCATAGCCATCAGATCGTACCTGTCTTGTGGCAGGGAGACAATTGGTGTAAGAGGCAGTCTGCTCAGGCATCCATCCTTAGAACCCGGCTCTGGAGTCATTCCATATGGGATGTCCTGGAGCCATCCAACAGTTCTCAATTTTCCCGCAGAAGGAATCCTTGCAGTTTGGAGCATCCCACAACTCCCAACGTGGGAAAACCTCCATGGCCTCGAGATTCCACCCCTTTGATGAAGGGGCCATCATGGACAGAAACTCCAACCTGCGCCTAAGTCTGATCCTCGTCCTGACTTCAGATGAATGAGATTTTGATTCGGATCTGCAGAGGGTGCCTGCCGTGCCCTCGCCCTGAAACTTAAGTCTAGCTTATGATCTCAGACTTAGGTCCTTACACTCCTGGTCCCGACGTCCTTAAGTTTGGCAATTCTGGACCCACAATGCTGCACTCTGCCTGCCCCAGCGAGCTTCCCTGACACAATAAATGAGGATGAACCTACATGGAACTCAACTGTACCCAAATTATACAGTCTAACCTGGGCACTAATGCACTGTCTGACACAGCCTGAATCCATACCTCCTGAACAACACCCAGAAAGCTGACCGCACACTGAGCACATCGGACCCTCCATGACCTTAGGTTATCATCTCATCCCAACCTCTATTTTCTGGATTCAGAACTTAGATCTTATCTCCAGTCACTGCCCAGGGGTGAACATGATGCAGAAATCAGAATTCCTCCTTCCCCATGGAAAGAAACCTTGTGGTTCGTATGTTGTCCAAAGTTCAGTGTAGGAGAATCAAGCATGGCCCATGAGTCCCCGCCCATGCTTGATGCCTACATTGGGCACAAACGTGCATTGTGACCCTCAGTGTGAGCACTGTACTCAAGTAAGACCTCTCAGTGGCTGGACCAAGGTACCCCATATGGGGATTGCCATGCCCTTAGGCCCCCAATCTTATACAGAGTTCGGGTTGTCCAGTCGCCCCTTCCCAGGGTTCTGCTCTGGAATCCCTCTTTAGTGGCACACCTGAGGTAAAAAAACAAAACAAAACAAAACAAAAAAACAGAATGGACTCCTCCCATCCCACGGAATGACCCCAAAATATTGGGATCATCCAAATCCCCATAGAGGAAGTCTCACCCATGGTCCATGAGGACGCCCCTACATTCCACGGCCATCAGTGACACAAAATCCAGAGTCAAAAGCCTGAGCAAGTGCCTCACACTCACTCTTTGTTCATATCCTGAAGAGTTCTGCTCAAGGTCTGTAGATCGGGCCTCCCATACCTATGTCCCCAAACCCAAGACGAGTTTCTGTTTTCAGACTTCTGTCCCCACAGCTCTGACCCACACACCCTCCATGCTTGAGCCCCTAGAGCCACACCTCAGGATTGTGCCTTCCCTCCCCAAAGGAATTCTGCCCATTTCATTGGCCACAAACTTGCAAATTAGGAGAAACCTCCAAAGTCAAAGTGGCCATCCCAATAGTGTAGACTGCCCAGGACAAATAGGGGCAATCTGACACCAGCTGAGGAACTACCTCCACTCAATCCCATAGACAGATGAACCGAGAGAAGAAGATTAAACCAGACAGGCCCCAGGCCCTAATCAGATCCATTGCCTTGGTTTCCAGGCATCTCTCCTCAGAGTTCTGGTTTCCAATACCAGCATATTGGGGGTTACTGAAGCACCAATGAGAACAAATCTTGTTTCCCCATGGGAAAAATGCTTCTTGGAGCTGTGTCAAAACCTCTGGTTAGGAGCATCCTTCAGAGCCCTGGTGCCACTGCCCCATTCCAAGGTCTCCATGGACACAATCCCACATTATGACCGATCCTCAGGAGAATGCATTTCAACTCAGCCCCCTCGGCTGCTACATCATAGGCAGCAATCAAACGTGCCGTTTCGCTAGGAGACAATTGGAATGCAAGGCCGGATGCCCAGGCATCCATCCTTACAACCCTGCTCTGCAATTGTTCCATATGGGATGCCCTGGAGCCATTCAACAGGTTTCAACTGACCCGCAGAAAATCCTTGTGGTTTGGAGCATCTCACTACTGCCATCATGGGAAAACACCAATGGCGGTGTGATGACCCCCCTTCATGAAGGGGCCATCATGGACAGAAACTCCAACCTGAGCCAACATATGAACCTCGCCCTGACCTCAGATGCATGAAATCTCAATTTAGCTCTGCAGAGTGTGCCTGCCATGTCCTCGCCCTGAAACCAAAGCAAAGCTTAAGTTCTCAGACTTACATCCTTGCATTCCTGGCCCCAAGGACTCCAGTTTGGCAGTTCCGGAGCCAGAATGCAGCACTCTGCCTGCCCTCCAGAAGAAAGACTTTGCCCTATGGGGCTACGGAGAAACCCCAAATAATTATCTTCTGCATGCCACTCAACTGTACCCCAATTATACAGCATATCTGGGCACGAATGCCCTGTCTGGCACAGCCTGAGTGCAGACCTCCTGAACGACACCTAGAAAGCTGGCCCCAAACTGAACACATTGGACCCGCCATGGCCTTAGGTCGTCATCTCTTCCAAACCTCGGTTTTCAGGCTTCAGAACCTAGACCTTATCTCCAATTAGTGCCCAGAGGTGAACGTGATGCAGAAATCAAAACTCCTCCTTCCCCATGGCAAGAAACCCTGAGGTTGGCATGTCCAAGGTTCAGTGTAGGAGAAACCTGCAAGCTCAATGAAGTCCCGCCCAATATTGGGGACCACCTTGGGCACAAACACACATTGTGACCCTCAGCATGAGTCCACTATTCAAGTAACGTCTCTCAGTGGCTGGACCAAGAATCTGCATATGGGCTTGCCATGCCCAATGGACCCCAAGCCTAACCAGAGGGTGGGTATTCCAGTTGTATGTACCCAGTGCTCTGCTCTAGAATCCCTCTATTGTGGGGACACATGAGGCAGAAAACAGGACTCCTCCCTTCCCACAAAATGACCCCAATCTCTTGGGAGCCGGACAAATCACCAGAGAGGGAGACTTCCATGGCCCATGAGACCATGCTTACATTAAATGACCATCATGAATACAACATCCAGAGCCATAAGCTTGAACAACCGCCTCTCACTCGCCTTACTTTCTAATCACAATGAGCTCCCCTCACGGACTATAGATCACTCCTGCCATAACCTCAGCCCCAAAACTCAGCCGAGTTTGTGTTTTTGGATATCTGTCCCCACAGCCCTGGCCCACACAGCCGCCAGGCTGGGGCCTCTGGAGCCACACCACAGGACTGTCCTGCTCTCTCCAAGGAGACTATGCCCATTCCATTGCCCATAACCCCACAGAATAGGAGAAACCTCAAGGCCCCCGAGGACATCCCACTACTATAAGCCTCTCTGGACAAAGGCATCCTGACACTAGCTGAGCAACTACCTCCATGCAGAAACACAGACAGATGTCAGCAGAGACAGTAGATTGAACCAGACAGGCCCCTGGGCCCTAATCTGAACTCTTGCTTTGGTTTCCAGGTGTCACTCCTCAGAGGCCTGGGTTTGAAGACCAGCATCTGGGGCTTTCCTGAGACACCAAACAGAACAACTATCGTCTACACATGGGAAGCTTCATTGTTGGAGCTGTGTCAAACCCTTCGGTTTGGAGAAACCTGCAGAGTCCCTGAGCCACCGCCACATTCCAAGGTCTCCATGGCCACCAACCCACAGTATGACTCATCCTCAGGAGAGTCCATTTCAACTCAGCCCTCTGAGAAACCCGCCCAAGAGCCTGCAGATTGAGCCTGCCTTGCCCCAAACAGCCAGTGGGAATGTGAGGTGGCATTTGCAGACATTCATGCTTAGACCCCTTCTCTCGAGTCTTTCTGTAGGGGTCATCCTAGAACCATCTCATAGTACTCGACTGTCCTACAGAGGAAACCTTGATGTTTGGGGCAGCTCATAACTCCCAGCGTTGGGAAACCTCCCTGGCCTCATGACGCCCCCACCCCCTTCAGGAAGGGGCCATAATGGACACAAACTCCAACCTGAGGCAACGTCTGATACTCGCCCTGACCTCAGATGCAGGAGATCTTGATTCAGTCTCTGCAGAGTGGGCCTGCCATGCCCTCGGCCCCAAACCTAACGCTAGCTTGTGTTTTCAGACTTCCCTCTTCACACTCCTGGCAAACAAGCCCTCCATACTGGGAATTCCAGAACCACAACACAGTTTTCTGCCTGCCCACCAGAAGAAAAACGTTGCCCTATGGGGCTCTCCAGAAACCACAAATGAGAACCAACCTGCTCTGGCCTCGACCGCACCCTAACTGGAAAAGCTACCCTGGTCAGTAATGCTCTGTCTGACACAGCCTGACGTCCCGACAGACAAGGAAACAGCTGGCTGCACACTAAGCACATCAGACAGGCCATGGCCTTATGCTGTCATCTCTTCCCAACCTGGGTTTTCAGACATCTGACCCTAGATATTATATCAAATCCTGGCAAACGTGGATAACTGAAGCACAAATCAGATCTTCTCCTTCCCCATGGCTGGAAAGCTTGCTGTTGGCATGGAGTCATACCTTCAGTGTAGGAGAAACCTTCATGGCCCCTGAGGCCAAGCCTAAACTTGAGTGCCTCCTTGGGTACAAACTCGCATTGGGACCATCAGCATGCGCCCCATGTCGAAGTAAGGTCTCTCAGGGCCTGGACTAAGAGCCCGCATATGGGGCTTGCCAAGCCCCTATGATCCCAATCTTCACAAGAGCTCGAGTATTCCATTTGCTCGAACCCAGGACTGTGATCTGGAGTCCCTCTCCTGGAAGAACACCTGAGCCAGACAGCAGGACTCCACCCTTCCCACAAAATGTCCCCAAAATCTTAAGAGCTGGACCAACTCCTCAGAGAGGGAGACTCTTCCATAGCCCCTGAGGTCACCCCTACATTCCACGGCTATGGGAGACAAAACATCCAATGACAAAAGCTTGCGTGACTGCCTCCCATTTTCCCTTCTTTCATAAGCTGAGGATCTCCTCTCACGGTCTGTGTGTCCATCCTGCAATGCTCTCGGCTCCGCACCCAAGCCGAGTTTGTGTTTTCAGACTTCTGTGCCCACAGCCCGGACCCACACACCCTCCAGGCTAGGGCCTATGGAGACACATTGAAGGACTGTGCCAGTCCTCTCCAAGAAAACTGTACCCAATCCATTGGCCACATCCCTAGAGATTAGGAAAATCCAATAAGGTCTCCAAGGCCATGCCTCGGCCATGGACTAAGAGGGGCACTCTGACACCAGCTGAGCAACTATCTCCACTTAGATACTCAGACAGTGTCCCCAGAGACAGAAGATTGAAACGGACAGGCATCTAGGCTCTAATCTGAACCCTAGCTTTGGTTTCCAGGTGTCTCTACTCAGAGAACTGGTTTGAAGACCAGTATCTGGGGCTTTTCTGAGGCACCAAAGAGAACCTGTCTCATCTCCACATAGGGATCTCTTTTTAATTGGAGCAATATTACACCCTTCGGTTAGGCGAATACTTCATGACCCCTGAGCTGCCAACATATTCCAAGGTCTCCATGCACACAAACCCACATTATGACCCATCCGCAGGAGAGTCCATTTCAATTCAGCCCCCTAGTTAGCTCGCCCCAGAGCCAGTAGTTCAAACATGTCTTGTCACAAAGAGCCAATGGGAATGTGAGGTATGCTGTACAGGCATCCATCCTTCGAATCCTGCTCTCCAGTCTTTCCGTATGGGACATCCTGGAGCCATTCAACAGGACTCGACTGTCCAGCAGATGGAAAGCTTGTGGTATGGGTCAACGCACAAACTAGAGTTTGTGCTGGTGTCTAAGGTGCTGTGCAGGATTCTCCAATCTTGAGGGTTTGGCACAGGTCGAAGGGCATGGTTTCCTACTGGGGACAGGAGATATTCTATTGTGTGGCTCAGGGACCACATGTTGTATCCTAAGTTGGTATTTCAGAACAGGACCCTGAGGACAGATGCCTGAAAACCTAATCTAGTGTTCCAATGACGTCCTAGGAGCATGTCAGGTACAATCTTCTGACCCAGGAACATTGAAATGGCTGTCTGCTTGGATGTAGGTGATCAGGGCGTTTCAGACTGGCATTTGTGTCCAGTGCTGCCGACAATATTGGGTCGGGCTCAGGGCTCTTGCGTGTTTCTCCTAAACTGGAAGGTTTGGGCAGGTTTGACGGGCACAGTTTCCTTGGGGATGGCAGGCCTAGTCATGTGTTGTGGATCCAGAGACCCTGTCCTGGAGGGCATATGAGCCATGGTTTTGGGAGAGAAGTCTGCAAACACAAATGTGGGTTATGGTTAGTGGAAAGGTGATCACAGGCCCAATGAGTAGATCTGGAGTGCAGCTTGTCAGGAGTTGTAATTAGGGTGACTGGAAGGCAGTAGCACAGGCTTTTCTCTCTATATTGTGTGTCCAGGATGGCCTCGGAATGCAGGTATAGTCTCATGGGTCCATGGGAAACTTTTCCTCTCTATGGATCTGTGCAGCTCATAGTTTGGTGGCTTTTTTGGGGAAGGGAAGAGTGTTGTTTTCCATCTTATGGGTGCCCCAAAACAGGGATTCCAGATACAGGCTCTTTTTCTGGGCATCTGGGACTTCCCACCAAGGGTTAGGATTTGCACCTTGGGGTGTATGAGGCCTGCAATGCGGGATCATGATGGTGCAACTGAGAGGGATTGTTTGAAAGCTTGCTCAGGCTGAGTCTCACAATGCCTGTTTGCTCCCATGGCGGCCCTCAGGAGTGGGAGTGGTCTCATTGGTCATATAACTGGCTCCCTCTTAGAGAGTTGGACACCCAACCCAACAGCCAAATGTCCTGCCATGAGGAAGGATGAGTTCTCTTCCGTCAGGTTCCTCTGTGCTTCAGGTTGCCCCATTGGCAGGGTTTCCAGCAAGGTCTCGAGATAGGTGCCTGAATACCAAGGATGGGTGGAGATGACGTACTTGGGCCATAGCAATCCCAAATGCTAGATATGAGGCCTAAAACTCGGTCGGGGCTCAGGCTCTGTCAGACACAGCGCTAGTGGCCATGGCAGCCTTTATATCAGAGTAGATTCGAGGGCGGAGCAGATTGATCCTCATGTGGAGTTTCTTGGGAAGATTCCCAGGCATTTGTTCATTCAATAGGGAAGGCAGAATGCTGTGTTGTGGCTCCAGATTTCCCAATCACGAGAGCTTGGGGACCAGTCAGTTTTGGGTGGAATTGTAAACAAAAGCTATGGTTCAATTCAGTGCCAAGCAGAAGGCAGTTCCAATTTGTAGCAGTTTACTCGAGACATCCAGCACTGGAATAAGGGTGGATGTCAGATGCTTGCTCACACTAGAGTTTTTGTCTATGATGACCGACAAGTGGAGGGGTGGTATAAAGAGGCCATGGAGGAGTTCACATGCTGAGGCCTGTGAACTGCTGCAAAAAGTAACATTTCTTTGTACAGAGTAGGTGAAGTCTGGTTTGTTTACTCTAGGTTTCCCCATGTGGAAAGTTTGTGAAGAAGAGCTCTCCGGCATGGATGCCAGGAAAGCACACCTCCATTGATAATTGCAGCTGAGGAACATGGCAGATTCGTTCTGGTGGCTCTGGGACAAAGTGCCAAGGCCTTGAGTTGACATGGGATCTCTTGCAGATGGGTCACAATGCTTGTTTGTTACCAGGGAGAACTTAGAATGTGCTGGTTGCTAAGGTGCCATGCAGGATTCTCCTACCCTGAGGGTTTGGCACAGGTCGAAGAGCATGGTATTCTTCTGGGGACAGGGGATGTTCTGTCGTGTGGCTCAGAGACCACATGATGTGTCATAGATTGGTATTTCAGAACAGGCCCCTGAGGACAGATGCCTGAAAACCTAATGGGGTTCCATTGAGAGCCTACTGGCATTTTAGGTTCAATCGTCTATCTCACGATCATTGACTTGGCTATTTCCCTGGATGTAGGTGATAAGGGTGTTTCAGACTGCGCATTTCCATCCCGAGTGGCCGGCAATATTGGTGTGGGCTCAGGGGCCACACAGGTTTCTCCTAATCTGGAAGGTTTGGGCAAATCTGATATGCACAGTGTCCTTGGGGTTGGCAGCCAGAGTTCTGTGGTGTGGCTCCAGAGATCACATTCTGGTGGGCATGTGAGCCATGGTTTTGGGAGAGAAGTCTGCAAACACAAATACAAATTAGGGTGAGTGGCGAGGTGATCACAGGCCCAATGCGTAGACCTGGAGGGAAGCTCGTCATGAACTATAATTAGGGAGACTGGAAGGCAGTAGCACAGGCTTTTCTCTCTGGATTGTGTGTCCAGGATGGCCTTGGAATGCAGGTGTGGTCTCATGGGTCCATGGGAGTCTTTTCCTCTCTATGGATCCTGGTGGCTCTCCATAGTTTGGTGGCTTTTTCGGGGAAGGGGAGAATGATGTTTTCCACCTTATGGGTGCCCCAAAACAGGGATTCCAGAGACGGGCTCTGGTTCATGGCATCTGGGACATCACAACAAGTGCTAGGATTTGGGCTTAGGGGCATATTAGGCCTGCAATGCGGGTTCATGGTGGTGCAACAGAGAAGGATTGTTTGAAAGCATGCTCAGGCTGAGGGTCACAAGGCCTGTTTGCCTCCAGGGCATCCCTGAGGAGTTTGTGTGGTCTCACTGGACTTGTAAATGACTCCCCCTTTCAGGGTTGAACACCCATCCTAACAGCCAAGTTTCCTGATATGAAGAAGGAGGAGTTCTCTATTGTGCTTCAGGATGCCCCATTATCAGGGATTCCAGCAAAGGTCTGGGGACAGGTGCCTGAATACCAAGGATGGGTAGAGATGAAATACTTGAGCCATGGCATTCCCAAATACTAGATGTGGGGCTCAAACTCTGGTGACTGACACTAGGTCTGGGCTCAGGCTCTGTCAGACACAGCACTAGTGGCCAGGGCAACCTATAAATCAGGGTCCCTCCGATATAGGGCCGAGCAGATTGATCCTCATGTGGGGTTTCTGGCCAGACTCACCAGGCACTTGTTTCTATCGGGAAGGCAGAATGCTGTGTTGTGTCTCCATAATTCGCTATCTAGAAGGCTTGGGGACCAGTCGGGTGAGGAAGGAATTGTAAACACAAGCTACAGTTCAATTCACTGCCAAGCGGAAGGCAGTTCCTGTGTCCAGCAGCTTTTTCGAGATATCCAGCACCTTAGTAAGGGAGGACGTCGGATATTTGCTCACACTGGAGTTTGTATCTATGATGACTGACAAATGGAGGGGTGGCGTCAAGAAGCCATGTAGGGATTTTCACGTTGAGACTCATGAGCTGCTCCAAATAGCAAGGTTTCATTCTACTGGACAGGTGGAGTGTGGTTTATTTGCTCCAGGGTCCCCCATGTGGAAAGTTTGGGTAGCAGAGCTCTACCGCATGGATGCCTGGAATGTTCAACTTCATTGACCATTGCAACTGAAGAACATGGCAGCTTTATTCTGGTGTCTCTGTAGCAAAGTACCAAGTCCTTGATTTGACATGGAATCTCTTGCAGATGGGCCACACAGCTGGTTTGTTACCAGGTAGATCTTAGAATGTGCTGGTGGCTTAGTAGTTGTGCAGGAATCTACTACTCTGGGATTTTGCACAGATTGTAGGGCACGGTTTCCTTCTGGGGACAGGAGATGTTCTGTTGTGTGGCCCAGCCACCACATGTTGTATCATAAGTTCGCATTCTAGAACAGGCCTCTGAGGACACATGTCTGAAAACCGAATCAATGGTTCCAATGACGTCCTAGGGGCATGTTAGGTTCATTATTCTGACTCAGGACCATTGACTTGGCTGTGTTCCTGGATGTAGGAGATCAGGGTATTTCAGACTGTGCATTTGTGTTCAGAGCGGCCGCCGAAATTGGGGTAGGCCCAGAGGCCTTGTAGGTTTCTCCTAATCTAGACAGTTTGGGCAACTGTGATGGAAACAGTTTCCTTGTGGATGGCAGGGACAGTCCTGCAGTGTGGATCCAGAGACCCCATCCTGGAGGGCATGTGTGCCATGGTTTTGGTAGATAAGTCTGCAAACACAAATTCGAATTAGGGTGAGTGGCGAAGTGATCACAGGCCCAATGCATATACCTTGAGAGCAGCTCATCTGGAACTGTAATTAGGGTGAATGGAAGGCAGTAGCACAGGCTTTTCTCTCCGGATTGTGTGTCCAGGATGGCCTCGGAATGCAGGTGTGTTCTCATGGGTCCATGGGAGACATTGCCTCTCTATGGATCCTGGTGGCTCCTCATAATTTGGTGACATTTTTGGGGAAGGGATGAGTGCTGTTTTCCATCTGAAGGGTGCACCAAAACAAAAATTCCAGAGATGGTCTCTGCGTCTGGGCACCTCTAAAATCCCACCAAGTTTTATGATTTGAACCTACAGGCATACCAGGCCTGAAATGAGGGATCATTGTGGTGAATCTGAGAGGGATTTTTTGAAAGCATGCTCAGGGTGAGGGTCACAATGCCTGTTTGTGCCAAGGGTAGTCCTCAGGAGTGTGTGTGGTGTCATTGATGTTGTAACTGGCTCCCCCTTTGAGGGTAGAACACCCATCCCAAAAGCCAGGTTTATTGCCATGGGGAAAGAAGAGTTCTCTATTGTGCTTCAAGTTCCCTAATTGGCAGGGATCCCTGCCAAGGTCTGGGGACAGGTGCCTGAATATCAAGGATGGGTAGAGATGACATACTTGGGCCATGGCAATCCCAAATGCTAGATATGGGGCCTGCTCTCTAGTGGCTGAAACTCAGTCGAGCTTAGGCTCTGTCAGACACGGCACTAGTGGCCATGGCAGCCTATAAATCGGTGTTGACTCGAGGGCCGACCTGATTGATCCTCATGTGGGTTTTCAGGGCAGACTCACCAGGCATTTCTTCATTCGATGGGGAAGGCAGAATGCTGCATTGTGGCCCCAGATTTCCCTATCAAGAGGGCTTAGGGACCAGTCAGGTGAGGATGGAATTGTAAACACAAGCTATGGTTCAATTCAGTGCCAAGTGGAAGGCAGTTCCAATGTGCAGTGGTTTATTCAAGACATCCAGCACTGGAATAAGGGTGCATGTCAGATGTTTGCTTAGACTGGAGTTTGTGTCTATGATGACCGACCAATGGAGTGGTGGCATCAAGAGGCCATGGAGCAGTTTACACGCTGAGGCCTGTGAGTTGATCCAAACATAAGGTTTCCTTCTACTGGACAGGGGAGGTCTGGTTTGTTTACACCAGGTTCCCCCATGTGCAAAGTTTGGGTAGCATAGTACTCGCATGTGGATACTGGAAAGCACACCTACATTAACCATTGCTCCTAAGGAACATGGCAGGTTCTTTCTGGTTGCTCTAGGGCAAAGTACCAAGGCCTGGATTCTAATGAAGTTGGGTCACAATGCAGTTTTGTTACCACGGAAATCTTACTATGTGCTGGTGGCTAAGGGGCCATGTTTGATTAGTCTATCCTGATGGTTTGACACCGGTCGAAGAACACGGTTTCTTTCTGGGTATCGGAGATGTTCTGTTGTGGGGCTCACGGACCAAATGTTGTATCATAAGTTGGTATTCCAGAACAGGCCTCTGAGGACAGATGCCTAAAAACTTCATCTAGGGTTCCAATGAAGTCCAAGGGGAATTTCAGGTTGAATCATCAGACTCAGGACCATTGACTTCGGTGTCTGCCTATATGTAGGCAACCAGGGTGTTTCTGACTGTGCCTTTGTGTACAGAGTGGCCTCCAATATTGGGGTGGGCTCTGGGGCCTTGCAGGTTTCTCCTAATCTTGAAGGTTTAGGCAAATTTGTGGGCACGGTTTCCTTGGGGGTGGCAGGCACAGTCCTGTGGTGTGGCTCCAGAGACTCCATCGTGGAGGGCATGTAAGCCATGGTTTTGGGAGAGAAGTCTGCAATCACAAACTCGGATTAGGTTGAGTTGCGAGGTGATCGTAGGCCCAATGCATAGACCTGGAGGGCAGATCGTCAGGAACTGTAAATCACGTACTCGAAGGCACTAGCACTGGCTTTTGTATCTGGATTGTGTGTCCATGATAGCCTTGGAATGCAGGTGTGTTCTAATGTTTCCATGAGAGTATTTTCCTCTCTACGGATCCTGGAAGCTCCCAATAGTATGGTGGCTTTCTCGTTTGAATGGAAGAGTGCTGTTTTCAATCTTAGATGTTCCTCAAAAAGGGATTCCAGAGAAGGGCTGTGAGTCTGGGTGCTTGGAAAATCCCACCAGGATTAGGATTTGGGCCTAGGGGAGTACCAGGCCTACAATGTGTGACTTGGAGGTACAACTGAGAGCGTTTGTTTGAAAGCATGCTAGTCTGAGTGTCACAATGCCTGATGTGATTAGGGCAGCCCTTATGAGTGGGAGTTGTCTCCTTGTCCATGCAGCTGGCTACCACTTTAATGTAGGACACCCATCCCAACTACCAGGATTCCTGCCATGGAAAAGGAAGAATTCTCTATTGTGCCTCAGGTTCCCCCATTATCAGGTATTCTAGCAAATGTCTGGGGACAGATGCCTGAATACCAAGGATGGGTAGAGATGAGGGACCTGAGACATGGCCAGTCTCACATGCCTGACTCTCTGAGTAGCTGACATGAATTGAGCACTCAGGCTCTGTCAGAAACAGAACTAGTGGTCAGGGCTGAGTATGAATCAGGGATCCCTCAAGGGCTGAGCAGATTGATCCTCATGCAGAGTTTCTGGGCAGAATCACCATGCCCTTCTTCTTTCTAAGGGGAAGGCAAAAAGCTGTGTTGTGGCCCCAGAATTCCCTATCAAGCGGGCTTGGGGACCAGTAGGGTGAGGATGGAATTGTAAACTCAAGCTAAGGTTCAATTCAGTGCCAAGCAAAAGGCAGTTCCATTGTGCAGTGTCTGATTCCAGATATCCAGCACCTGAGTAAAGGTGAAAGTCAGACATTTCCTCATGCTGGAGTTTATGTCTATGATGACCGATGAATGGAGGGGTGGCGTCAAGAGGCCATGGAGGATTTCACATGCTGGGGCTTGTGAGATGCTTCAAACAGCAAAGTTTCCTTCTACCACACAGGGGGAGACTGGTTTATTTGCTCCAGGGTCCCCCATGTGGAAAGTTTGGGTAGCAGAGCACTCCCACGTGGATGCCTGAAAAGCACACCTCCATTAAAATTGCAGCTGAGAAACATGGCCAATTCGTTCTGGTGGCTCTTGGGCGAATTACCAAGGCCTGGAGTTGACATGAAGTCTCATGAAGATGGGTCATAATGCAGGTTTGTTACCATGGAGACCTTAGAGTGTGCTGGTGGCTAAGGGACCATGTAGGATTCATCTACCCTGAGGGTTTGACACTGGTCAAAGGGCACGGTTTCCTTCTCGGACCAGAGATGTTCTGATGTGGGGCTAACGGACCAAATGTATCATAATTTGGTATTGCAGAACAGGCCTCTGAGGATAGATGCCTGAAAATTTAATCTAGGGTTCCAATAAAATCCTAACGGAATGTCAGGTTCAATCCTCTGACTCAGTATCATTGACTTCAAAGTCTGCCTAGATGTAGGTGATCAGGGTGTTCCAGACTGTGCATTTGTGTACAGAGTGGCAACCAGTATTGGGGTGGGCTCAGGGGCCTTGCAGGTTTCTCCTAATCTGGAAAGATAGGGCAATTTGATGGGCACAGTTTCCTTGGCAATGGTGGGCACAGTCCTGTGGTGTGGCTCCAGAGACCCCATGCTGGAGGGCATGAGAGCCATGGTTTTGGAAGGGATGTCTGCAAACACAAATGCGGGTTAGGTTTAGTGGCGAAGTGATTGTAGGCCCAATGCATACTCCTGGAGGGAAGCTCCGTGTGAAATGTAAATCGCATGCCTCAAAGGAGGTAGCACAGTCTTTTTTATCTGGATTGTGTATCCACGATGGACTAAGAATGCAGGTGTGGTCTCAGGTGTCCATGGGTGATATTTCCTCTCAAGTATCCTGGCGGCTCCTTATAATGTGGTGGCTTTCTCAGAGAGGAAAGAGTTCTGTTTTCCATATTAAGGGTGTCCCATAACAGGGATTGCAGAGAAGTGCTCTGGCTCTGGGCACCTGGAAATACCCACCAAGGGTTATGATTTGGGCATAGGGGCTTACCAGGCCTCCAATGCAAGTCCTGGAGATACAACTGAGAGCGTTTGTTTGAAAGCATGCTCAGGCTGAGGGTCACTATGCAAGCTTTTGCATAGGGTGGCCCTCAGGAATGGGGGTGGTCTCAATGGCCATTCAGTAGGCTAACACTCTGAGTGTTGGACACCCTTCCGAACTTACAGGAATCCTGCCATGGGGAATGAGGATTTCTCTATTGTGATTCAGGTTCCCTCATTGGTAGGGATTCCAGGAAAGTTCTGGGGACACATGCCTGAATACCAAGGATGGGTAAAGATGACGGCTCTGTTCCGTGGCCAGTCTAACATGCGGGATATGGGCCCCGCCTTCTAGGTGGCTGACACGAGGTCGGGGCTTAGGCTCTGTCAGACACAACACTAGGGGCCAGGGCTGTCTATAATTCAGGGTTCCCTCAAGGGACAAGTAGATTGATCATAATGTGGAGTTTCTGGGCAGACTCACCAGGCCCTTCTTCTTTCTATTGGGAAGGCAGAATGCTGTGTTGTGGCTGCAGAATTCCCTATCATGAGGGCTTGTGGACCAGTAGGGTGAGGATGGAATTGTAAACCCAAGCTATGAATAAATTCAGTGACAAGCGAATGGCATTTCCAGTGTGCAGCGGCTGATTCGAATATCCAGCACCTGAGTAAGCGCAGACGTCAGATGTTTGCTCAAGCTGGAGTTTGTGTCTATAATGACCGACAAATGGAGAGGAGTTGAAAAGAGGTCATAGAGGATTTCCCACACTTGAGCTTGTGAGATGCTCCAAACAGCCAGGTTTCCTTCTACAGGACAGGGCAGTCAGATTTGTTTGCTCGAGAGTCCCCCATGTGGAAAGTTTGGGTAGCAGAGCACTCCCACATGGATGCCTGGAAAGCACACTTCCACTGAACATTGCAGCTGAGGAACATGACAGGTTCTTTCTGAAGGCTCTGGGGTGAAGTACCAAGGCCTATAGTTGACATGGAATCTCATGAAGATGGCTCACAATGCTGGCTTGTTACCAGTGAGATCTTAGAATCTGCTGGTGGCTACGGGCCAAGTAGGATTCATCTACCCTGAGGGTTTGACACAGTTCCAAGAGCACGGCTTCCATCTAAAGAAAGGAGATGTTCTGTTGTGGGGATCAGGGACCATATGTTGTATCTTAAGTTGGTACTCCAGAACAGGTCTCTGATTATAAATGCCTGAAAACCTAATCAGGGGTTACAATGAGGTCATAGGAGCATGTCAGGTTCAATCTTCTGACTGAGAAACACTGACTTGGGTATCTGCCTGGATTCAGGTGATCAGCGTATTTCAGACTGCACATTTGTGTCCAGAGGGGCCTCCAGTATTGGGGTGGGCTCAGGGGCCTTGCAGGTTTCTCCTTATCTCGAAGTTTTAGGCAAATGTGACGGACACATTTTCCTTGGGGATGGCAGGCACAGTCCTTTGGTGTGGCTCCAGAGACCCCATCCTGGAGGAAATATGAGCCATGGTTTCGGGATAGAAGTCTGTAAGCACAAACTCGGGTTAAGGTTAGCGGTGAGGTGATCGCAGGCCCAATGCATAGACCTGGAGGGCAGCTCGTCTGGAACTATAAATTAGTTGCCTTGAAGGTGGTAGCACAGGCTTGTGTATCTGGCTTTTGTGTCCAGGATGGCCTCGGAATGCAGGTGTGGTCTCATGGATCCATGGGAGATTTTTCCTCTCAAGGATCCTAGCGGCTCCCTATACTATGGTGGCTTTCTTGGCGAAGGGGAGAGTGCTATTTTCCATCTTAGGGGTGTCCCAAAACAGGGATTCCAGAGACAGGCTGTGTTTCTGGGCCCCTGAAAAATCCCACCAGGTGTTATGATTTGTGCTTAGGGGCATATCAGGCCTGCAAATTTGGATTCTGGAATGCAACTGAGAGTGTTTGTTTGAAAGCATGCTCATGTTGGGGGTCACAATGCCTGCTTGTGTCCAGGGCGGCCCTCATGAGTGGGCGGGTTATCATTGGCCATTCAGCTGGCTACCACTCTGAGGTCTGGAAACCCATCCCAAGAGCCATCATTCCTGCCACGGGGAAGGAGGATTTCCCTATTGTGCTTCTGGTTCCCCCATTGGCAGGGATTTCAGCAAATGTCTGGGGACAGATGCCTGAATCAAGAATGGGTAGAGATGACAGCCCTGGGACATGGCTGGTCTCACATTCTGGAGTTGGAGCCCAGTCTCTGGGTCCTGACACGAGGTCAGAGACGAGGTTCTGTCAGACTCAGCGCTAGTGGCCAGGTAAACCTATAAATGGGGTTCACTCGAGGGTCGAGTAGATTTATCCTCATGTAGGGTTTCTGGGCAGTCTCTCCAGGCTGTTTTTTCTTGCTATGGGGAAGGCAGAATGCTGTGTTGTGGCGTCAGAATTCCCTATCAAGAGAGCTTACTGAACACCAGGGTGAGGATGGAATTGCAAACCCAAGCTACTTTTTTTTTTTCAAGATTTTATTTATTTGTCAGAGAGCGAGCGAGAGCAAGCACAGGCAGACAGAGTGGAAGGCAGAGTCAGACGGAGAAGCAGGCTCCCTGCGGAGCAAGGAGCCTGATGTGGGACTCGATCCCAGGACGCTGGGATCATGACCTGAGCCGAAGGCAGCTGTTTAACCAACTGAGCCACCCAGGCGTCCCGCCAAGCTACTTTTAAATTCAGTGCCAAGCATAAGGCAATTCCAGTGTGTAGCAGCTGATTCAAATATCCAGCACTTGAGTAAGTGCAGATGTCAGTTGATTGCTCACACTGGAGTTAGTGTCTATGATGACCAACAAATGGATGGGTGGCCTCAAGAGGCCATGGAGGATTACCCACCCTCAGGCTTGAGATACTCCATACAGAAAAGATTCCTTTTACCATACAGGGGAGTCTGGTTTGTTTCTTCCAGGGTTCCCCATGTGGAAAGTTGGTATCAGAGCACTCCTGCTGGATGCCTGGAAAGTACACCTACATTGACCATGGCAGCAGAGGAACATGGCAGTTTCATTCTGGTGGCTCTGGGCCGAAGTACCAAGGGCTGGAGTTGTCATGGAGTCTCATGAAGATGGGTCACAATGCTGGTATGTTGTCAGGGAGGTCATAGAATGTGCTGGTTGCCAGGGGGCCTTGAAGGATTCATCTACCCAGAGTGTTTGACACAGGTCCAGAGCACAGCTTTCTTCTAAGGACAGGAGATGTTCTTTTGTGTGGCTCAGTGACCATATTGTATCATACATTGATATTCAGAACAGCCTTCTGAGTACAGATACCTGAAAACCTATTCTAGTGTTCCAGTGAATCCTAGGAGCATGTCAGGTTCAATCTTCTGTCTGAGGACCATTGACTTGGATATCAGCCTGGATGTAGGTGATATGGTGTGTCAGACTGTGCATTTGCGTCCAGAGTGGCCTCCAATATTGGGCTGGGCGTAGGGGCCTTGCAGGTTTCTCCTAATCTAGAGTGTTTGTTCAATATTGACAATCACAGTTTCCTTTGGGAAGACAGGTACAATCCCGTGGTGTGGCTCCAGTTATCACAAACTGGAGGGCATGTGAGCCATGGTTTTGGGAGGGAAGTCTGAAAACACAAACTTGGGTTAGGGTTAGTGGCAAGGTTATCACAGGCCCAATGCATAGACATGGATGGCAGCTCTTCAGGAACTGTTAATCGGGTGACTCAAAGGCAGAATCACAGGCTTTTTTCTCTGTATTGTGTGCAGGATGGCCTCAGAATGCAGTTGTGGCCTCATGGGTCCATGGGAGATTTTTCCTCTCTAAGGATCCTGGTGGCTCCCAATAGTTGGTGGCTTTTTCGGGGAAGGGAAGAGTGCTTTTTTTCATGTTAGGGGTGCCCCAAAATATGGATTCCAGAGACCGACTCTGGCTTTGGTCCCCTGGAAAATCCCACCAAGTGTTAGGATTTGGGCCTAGTGGCTTACCAGGCCTGCATGCAGGATCCTGGAGGTGCAACTGAGAGGGCTTGTTTGAAATCATTCTCAGGCTGAGGGTCACAATACTTGCTTATGCCCAGGTGGCCCTCATGAGTGGGCGTGGTCACATTGGCCATGCAGCTGGCTCCCACTTTGAGGGTTGGAAAACCATCCCAACAGCCAGAATCCTGCCATGGGGAAAGAGGAGTTCTCTATAGTGCTTCAGGTTCCCCCATTAGCGGGGATTCCAGCAAAGGTCTGGGGACAGAGGCCTGAATACCAAGGATGGGTAAAGATGATGGATATGGGCCATGGCCAGTATCAAATCGTGGATATGGGCCCCGATCACTGGGTGGCTGACACTAGGTCTTGGCTCAGGCTCTGTCAGACACAGCACTAGTGCCCAGGGCAGCCTATAAATTGGGGTTCCCTCAAGTGCCGAGCAGATTGATCCTCATGTATGGTTTCTGGGCAGACTCACCAGGCCCTTCTTGTTTGTAAGGGGAAGGCAGAATGCTGCTTTGTGGCTCTAGAATTCACTATCAAGAGGGCTTGTGGACCAGGAGGCTGAGGATGGAATTGTAAACCTAAGCTATGGTTACATTCTGTATCAAGCAAAAGGAATTTCCAGTGTGCAATGTTTGAATCCAATATTCAGCACTTGAGTGAGGGTGGATGTCAGATATTTGCTCATGCTGGAGTTTGTGTCTATGATGACACAAAAATGGAGGGGTGGCGTCAAGAGGTTATGGAGGATTTCCCAATCTGGTGTTTTTGAGATGCTCCAAACAGCAAGGTTTCCTTCTACCAGACAGGGGCAGTCTGATTTGTTTCCTCCATGGTTCCCCATGTCGAAAGATCGGATAACATAGATCTCCCACATGGGTGACTGGAAAGCACACCTTCATTGACCATGACAGCGAAGGAACATGGCATCTGGTGGCTTTGAGGCGAAGAAATAAAGACTGGATTGGACATGGAACCTCATGAAGATGGGTCAAAATGTTGGTTTGTTACCAGGGAGATCTTAGAATGTGCTGGTGGTTAATGGGCCATGCAGGATTCATCTAGCCTGAGGATTTGACACAGGCCCAAGAGCCCGGATTGCTTCTGGGGGCAGGAGATATTCTGTTGTGGGGCTCAGCGGCCATATGTTGTATCATAAATTGGTAATCCAGAACAGGTCTCTGAGGACAGAAGCCTGAAAACCTAATAAAGGGTTTGAATGAGGCCCTAGGGGAATGTCATTCAATCTTCTGACTCAGGATCATTGACTCTGGTGTCTGACTGGATGCAGGTGATGAGCGTGTTTCAGACTGTGCATTTGTGTCCAGAGTGGCATCCAATACTAGGGTTGGCTCAGGTTCCTTGCAGGTTTCTCCTTATATGGGGTTTTTGGACAACTGTGATGGGCAGTTTCCTTGGGGATTGCAGGAACTGTCCTGTGGTGTGACTCCAGAGACCCCATCCTGGAGGACATGTGTGCCATGATTTTGAGAGAGAAGTCTGCAAACACAAACTTAGGTTAGGGTTAGTGGCAAGGTGATCATAGTCCCAATCCATAGACCAGGAGGGCAGCAAGACTGGAACTGTAAATCACGTAACTCAAAGGTGGTAGCACAGGTAATTGTATCTGGATTTAATTTCCAGAATGGCCTTTATTGCAGGTGTTGTCTCAAGGGTCTATGGGAGATTTCTCCTCTCAAGGATCCTGGCGGTTCTCAATAGTTTGTTGGATTTCTCCGGGAAGGGATGAGTACTGTTTTCCAGCTTAGGCGTGCCCCAAAACAGGCATTCCAGAGATGAGCTCTGGGTCTAAGTGCTTGGAAAATCCCACCAAGGGTTAATATTTAGGCCTAGGGCCATACCAGGCCTGCAATGCGGGATCCTGGAGGTGCAACTGAGAGCGTTTGTTTGAAAGTATGGTCAAGCTGAGGGTCCCAATGCCTGCTTGTGCCCCGGAGGCCATCAGGATTGGGCGATGTCTACTCAGCCATGAAGCCAGTTCCCATTCCTAGGGTTGGACACCCATCCAAAAGCCAGGATTCCTGCCATGGCGAAGGATGAATTCTCTATTGTGCTTCAGGTCCCCCCATTGGTAGGGATTCCAGCTAAGATCTAGGGGACAGATGCCTGAATACCAAGGATGGGTAGTAATGACAGCCCTGGGCCATGGCCGGTCTCACATGGTTAATGTGGGCCCCACTCTCTGGGTTGCTGACACGAGGTAGGGGCTCAGGCTCTGTCAGACACAGCACTAGTGGCTAGGGCAAACTATAAATAGGTTTTCCCTCCTGGGCTGAGTATATTGATCTTCATGTGCAGTTTATGGGCAGACTCACCAGGTCCTTCTATCTATGAAGAAGGCAGAATGTTGCGTTGTGGCTCCAGAATTCCCAATCAAGAGATATGGCAGACCAGTAGGGTGAGGATGAAATTGTAGTCTGAAGCTAAGCTTAAATTCATTGCAAAGCGAAAGGCAGTTCCAGTGTGCAGCAGCTGATTCCAATATCAGCGCCTGAATATGGGCGGATGTCAGATGTTTGCTCAGGCTGGAGTTTGTGTCTATGATGACCAACAAATGGAGAGGTGGCGTCAAGAGGCCATGGAGGATTTCCCACCCTGGGGCTCAGGGGCCATAATTTGTATCATAAGTTGGTATTCCAGAAGAGGCCTCTGAGGACAAGTGCCTGAAAAGTTAATCCCTCTTCCAATGAGGTCCTAGGGCCATGTCAGGTTCAATTATCTGACTCAGGACCATTGATTTGGGTGTCTGCCTGGATGGAGGTGATCAGGGTGTTTCAGACTGTGCATTTGCATCCAGAGCAGCCTCCAATATTGGGATGTGCTCAGGAGCCTTCCAGGTTTCTCCTAATCAGGAGGGTTTGGGCAACTGTGATGGGCCCAGTTTCCTTGGGGATGGCAAGCACAGTCTTGTGGTGTGACTCTAGGGGCCCCATCCTGGAGGACATGTGAGCAATGGTTTTTAGAGAGAGATCTGCAAACACAAACTCGGGATAAGGTTAATGGAGAGGTGTTCACAGCCCCAATTCAAAGATCTGGAGGGCAGCACGTCAGGAACTGTAAATCAGGTGACTCAAAGCCAGTAGCACAGTCTCTTGTATCTGGATAGCATATCCACGCTGGCCTCGGAATACAGGTGTGGACTCATGGGACCATGGGAGATTCTTCTTCTCAAGGATCCTGGGGGATCCCATTAGTTTGGTGGCTTTCTCAGGGAAGTGAAGAGTGCTGTTTTCCATCTTAGGGGTGCCTCAAAACAGGGATTCCAGTGACGGGCTCTGGGTATGTGCACATGGAACATCCCACGATGTGTTAGGATTTGGGCTTAAGGGCATATCAGGCCTGCAATGCAGGATCCTGGAGGTGCAACTAAGAGCATTTTTTTGAAGGCTTGATCAAGCTGAGGGTTAAAATGGCAACTTGTGCCCAGGGCAGCCCTCATGAGTGGGCATTGTCTCCTTGGCCATGCAGCTGGCTCCCACTTTGAGGTTTGGACACCCATATCAACAGCCAGGATTCCTACCATGGGGAAGGAGGAGTTCTCTATTGTGCTTTAGGTTACCCCATTGGTAGGGATTACATAAAAGGTCTGGGGACAGGTGCCTGAATACCAAGGATGGGTAGAGATGATGGACTTGGGCCCTGGCCAATCTCACATGCTGGATATGGGCTCATATCTCTGGGTGCCTGAAACTAGGTCTTGGCTCAGGCTCTGTCAGACACAGTACTAGTACTAGTACTAGTACTAGTGCCCAGGACAGCCTATAAATCAAGGTTCCATCGAGTGCCAAGTAGATTGATCCTCATGTGGAGTTTCTGGGAAGATTCACCAGGCCCTATTTCTTTCTAGTGGGAATGCAGAATGTTGCCTTGTGGCTCCAAATTCCCTCTCTAGAGGGCTTGCAGACCAGGAGGCTGAGGATGGAATTCTAAACCCAAGCTATTGTTAAATTCAGTGTCAAGTGAAACGCAGTTCCAGTGTGCAGTGGTGGAAAAGAAAATGCAGAATCTAAATAACGGCAGATTTCAGATGTTTTCTCATGCTGGAGTTTTTGTCTATGATGACTGACAAATGGAGGGGTTGTGTCAAGGGCCATGGAGGATTTCTCCTGCTGGTGCTTCTGAGATGCTCCAAACAGAGGGTTCCCTTCTACTGGTCAGTGGCAGTCTGGTTTGTTTGCTCCAGGGTCCCACATGTGGAAAGAATAAGTAGAAGAGCACTCCCACATGGATGCCTGGAAAGCACACCTCCACTGACCATATCAGGTGAGGAACATGGCAGGTTCATTCTGGTGGCTCTGGGGCGAATTACCAAGGACTTGAAGTGACATGGAATCTCATGAAGATGGATCACAATGCTGTTTGTTTGTTACCAGAGAGATCTTAGAATGTGCTGGCGGCTAAGGGGCTGTGCATAATTCATATACCCCGACCCTTGACACAAGTTGAAGAGCACGAATTCCATCTGGGGAAAGGAGATATTCTATTGTGGTGTTCAGGGACCAATCTTCTGACTCAGGACCATTGACTTGGGTGTCTTCCTGGATGGAGGTGATCAGGGTGTTGCACACTGTGCATTTGTGTCCAGAGTGGCCTCCAATATTGGACTGGGCTTAGGGGACTTGCAGGTCTCTCCTAATCTGGAGGGTTTGGGCAACTGTGATGGACACAATTTCATTGGGGATAGCAGGATCTTTCCTGTGGTGTGGCTACAGAGACCCATCATAGAGGGCATGTGAGCCATGGTTTTGGGAAAGAAGTCTGCAAACACAAACTTGGGGTAGGGTTAATGGCGAGGTGATCACAGGCCCAATGCGTAGGTCTGTAGGGCAGCTCGTCTGGAACTGTAAACCAGGTGATTCGAAGGTGGTAGCACAGTCCCTTGTATCTGGATTGTGTGTCCCGGATGGCCTCGGAATGAAGGTGTGGTCTTATGGAGCCCTGGGAGATTTTTCTTCTCTACGCATCCTGGCAGCTCCTAATAGTTTTCTCAGGGGAGGGAAGAGTGCTGTTTTCCATCATAGGGGTGCTTCAAAACAGAGATTCCAGAGACGGGCTCTGGTTATGTTGGCATGGAAAATCCCACGAAGTGTTAGGATTTGGTCCTAAGGGCATACCAGGCCTGCGATGCGGGACCCTGGAGAAACAACTGAGAGCATTTGTTTGAATGCATGCTAAGGTTGAGGGACACAATGCCTGCTTTGGCCCAGGCGGCCCTTATGATTGGGCGTTGTCTCATTGGCCATGCACCTGGTTCTAATTCTGAGGGTTGGGCACCCATAGCAACAGCCAGGCTTCCTGCCATGGGGAAGGAGGAGTTCTCAATTGTGCTTCAGGTTCCCCCACTGGTAGGGATTCCAGCAAAGATCTGGGATAGTTGCCAGAATACCAAGGATGGGTAGAGATGACTGGGCCATGGCCAGTCCCACATGCTGGATAAGGGCCCCACACTCTGGGTGGCTGACACGAGGTTGGGGCTCAGGCTCTCTCAGACACAGCGCTAGTGGCCAGCGCAAAGTATAAATCGGGGTTCCCTCGACGGCCAAGTAGATTGATCTTCATGGGGAGTTTCTGGGCAGACTCACCAGGCCCTTCTTCTTTCTATGGGGAAGGCAGAATGTTGCGTTTTGTCTCCCTAATTCCCTCTCAAGAGGACTTGCAGTCCAGTAGGGTGAGGATGGAATTGTAAACCCAAACTATGCAAGAATACAGTGTCAAGTGAAAGGTATTTCCAGTGTGCGTGACTGATTCGAATATCCAGCACCTGAGTAAGAGCAGATGTCAGATGTTTGCTCATGCTGGAATTTGTGTCTATGATGACTAACAAATGGAGGGTTGGCATCAAGAGATTGTGGAGGACTTCCCAGGCTGGGGCTTGTGAGATGCTCCAAACAACCAAGGTTTCCTTCAACCTGACAGGAGTAGTCTTATTTGTTTGCTCTAGGGTTCCCTATGTGGAATTTTTGTGTAGCAGAGAACTACCTCTTGGATGCCTAGAAAGCACACGTCCATTGACCTTTGTACCTGAGGAACATGGCAGATTCGTTTCATGGCTCTTGGGCAAAGTACCAACACCTTGAGTTGGCATCAAGTCTCAGGAAGTTGGGTCACAATGCTGGTTTGTTACCAGGGAGATCATAGAAGGTGCTGGGGCTAATGGGTCATGCAGGATCCATCTACCCTGAAAGTTGGACATAGATCCAAGAGCACATTTTCCTTCTGGAGACAGGAGATGTTCTGTTGTGGGAATCAGGGACCACATGTTGTATCATAACTTGGTATTCCAGAACAGGACTCTGAAAACAGATGTCTGAAGACCCAATCTAGGGTTCCAGTGAAGTCCTAGGGGCATGTCAGGTTCAATCATCTGACTCAGAACCATTGACTTGGCTTTCTGCCTCGATGGAGGTGCTCAGGGTGTTTCAGACTGCACGTTTGCATCCAGAGCAACCTCCAATATTGGGGTGGGTTCAGGGGCCTGGCAGGTTTCTCCTAATCTGGAGGGTTTGGACAACCTGATGGGCACAGTTTTCTTGGGGAAGGCAGGAACTTTCCTGTGATGTGGCTTGAGGGACCACATCCTGGTGGGCATGTAAGCCATGGTTTTGGGAGAGAAGTCGGCAAACACAAACTGGGGTTAGGGTTAGTGTCGAGATGATCACAGGCCCAATGCATAGACATGGAGGGCAGCTCGTCAGGAAATGTAAATAGGATGACTCGAAGGCGGTAGCAAAGACTTTTCTCGCTGGATTGTGTGGACAGGATGGCCTCGGAATGCAGGTTTGTTTTCATGGGTCCATGGGAGATTTTTTCTCTCTAAGGATCCTGGCGGTTCCCAATAGTTTGGTGCCTTTCTCAGGGAAGGGAAGAGTGCTGTTTTCCATCTTAAGGGTGCCCCAAACAGGGATTCTGAGACGGACTCTGGGTCTGGGCACCTGGAAAATCCCACCAAGGGTTAGGATTTGGGCCTAGGGGCATACCAGGCCTGCAATGCTGGTACTGGAGGAGCAACTGAGAGTGTTTGTTTGAAAACATGCTCAGGCTGAGGATCACCATGCCTGCCTGTGCCCATGTCGGCCCTCAGGAGTGGGCATGGTCTCCTTGGCCATGCAGCTGGCTCCCACGCTGAGGGTTGGACAACCAATATTCCTGCCATGGGGAAGGAGGTGTTCTCTATTGTGTTTCAGGTTCGCCATTGGCAGGAATTCCAGCAAAGTTTGGGGGACAGATGACTGGATACCAAGGATGGGTACAGATGATGGCCCAGGGCCATGGCCGATCTCTCATGCTAAATATGGGCCCTCAACTCTGGGTGGCTGACACGAGGTCGTCGGGGCTTAGACTCTGTCAGACACAGCACTAGTGGTCAGGGAAATCTATTAATCAGGGTTGCCTCGTGGTCTGAGTAGATTGATCCTCATGTGAGGTTTCTGGGCAGACTCAACAGGTCCTTCTTCTTTCTATGTGGAAGGCAGAATACTGCGTTGTGGCTCCAGAATTCCCTATCAAGAGATATTGTGGACCAGTGTGGTGAGGATAGAATAGTAATACAAAGCTATGGTTAAGTTCAGTGAAAAGCAAAAGGCAGTTCCAGTGTGCAGCTGCCGTTTTGAATATCCAGCACCTGAGTAAGGGTGGATGTCAGATGTTTGCTCACACTGGAGTTTGTGTCTGTGATTACCCACAAATGGAAGGGTGGCGTCAAGAGGCCATGGAGGATTTCCCATGCTGGGGCTTGTGAGATGCTCCAAATAGCAAAGTTTCTTTCTACCGGACAGGAGAAGTCTGGTTTGTTTTCTCTGGTTTCTCCATGTGGAAAGTTTTGTAGCAGAGAACCCCACAGGGATGCCTGGAAATCACCCCTCTATTGACCATTGCACCTGAGGAACATGGCAGGTGCATTCTGGTGGCTCTGGGGCAATATATCGAGACCTTGAGTTGACATGGAGTCTCATGAAGATGGGGCACAATGATGGTTTGTTACCAGGAATATCATAGAATGTGCTGGTTGCCAAGGGGCCATTCAGGATCCAAATAACCTAAGGGTATGACACAATTCCAGGAGCATGGCTTCCTTTTGGGGGAGGACATATTCTGTTCTGTGGCTCAGGGACTATATATTTTATCATAAGTTGATATTCCAGAGCAGGCCTCTGATGACAGATACCTGTAAACCTAATCTAGTGTGCCAATGAAGTCCTCGGGGCATGTCAGGTTCAATCTTCTGACTCAGGAGCATTGACTTGGGTGTCTGCCTGTATGGAGGGGATCAGGGTGTCTCAGACTGTGCATTTGTGCCCAGAGCGGCCTCCATTATTTGGCTGCGCTCAGGGCCTTGCAGGTTTCTCCTAATCTAAAGGTATCGGGCAAAAGTGATGGGCACAGTTTCCTTGAGGATCTCATGCACAGTCTTGTGGTGTGGCTTCAGATGCCAGAACCTGGAAGTCATGTGAGCCATGGTTTTAGGAAGGAAGTCTGCAAACACAAACTCAGTTTAGGTTAATGGCAAGGTGATTGCAGGCCCAATGCATAGACCTGGAAGGCAGCTCGTCAGGAACTGTAAATCCGATGACTCAAAGGTGATAGCACATGATATGTATCTGGATTGTATGTCCAGGATGGCCTCGGAATGCAGGTGTGTTCTCATGGGTCTATGGCAGATTTTTCCACTCAAGGATCCTGGTGGCTACCAAGAGTTTGGTGACTATCTCGGGGAAGGGAAGAGTGCTGTTTTCCATCTTAAGGGTCCCCCAAAATAGGGATTCCAGAGATGGGCTCTGTGTCTGGGCCCCTGTAAAATCCCACCAGGGTTAGGATTTGGGCCTAGGTGTGTACTAGGCCTGCAATTCGGGGTCCCAGAGATGCAATTGAGAGCGTTTGGTTGAAAGCATGCTCAGGCTGAGGTCACAATGCCTGCTTGTGCCCGGGTAAGCCATCATGAGTGCACATGGTCTCCTTGGCCATGGAGCTGCCTTCCACTTTGAGGGTTGAGCAACTATCCCAACTGTCAGAATACCTTCCATGGGGAAGGAGGAGTTCTCTATTGTGCTACAGGTTTCCCCAATGGCAAGGATTTCAGCAAAGGTGTGGGTACAGATGCCTGAATACCAAGAATAGAAGAGAAGACAGACTTGGGCCATAGCTGGTCTCACATGCTGTATATGGGCCCTGATCTCTCAGTGGCTGACACTAGGTCCTGGCTCCGGCTATGTCAGACACAGCACTAGTGCCCAGGGCAGCCTATGAATCAGGGTTCCGTCTAGCACCGAGAAGATTGACCATCATATGGACTTTCTGGGCAGACTCTCCAGGCCCTTTTTCTTTCTATGGGGAAGGCAGAATATTGTGTTGTAGCTCCAGAATTCCCTCACAATAGGGCTTGTGGACCAGTAGGCTGAGGATGGAATTGTAAACCCAAGCTATGGCTTAATTCAGTCAAACTAAAGGCAGTTCCAGTGTGCAGCGATCGAATTGAAATCCAGCAACTGAGTAAGGGCGGATGTCAGATGTTTGCTCATGCTGGAGTTTGTGTCTATGATGACTGACAAATGGAGTTGTGGCTTCAAGAGGAAATGGAGGATTTCCCACGCTGGGGCTTGTGAGATGCTCCAAACAGAAGGTTTCCTTCTACCGGACAGGGGCATTCTGTTTTTTTTGTCTCAAGGGTCCCCGCCAATTGCAAAGTTTGTGTAGCAGAGCACCCCCGTATGGTTGCCTGGAAACCACACCTCCACTAACCATTGCAGCTTAGGAACATGGCAAGTTCATTCTGGTGGCTCTGGGGCGAAGTACTAAGGGCTTATTTCTACATGGAATGTCATGAATATGGGTAACAATGCTGTTTTGTTACCTGGGAATTCTTAGCCTGTCATCTGTACACATCCTTGGTATTAAGGCAACTTTCCACAGACCTTTCCTGTAACCCTGCCAATGGGGGAACCTGCAGCACAATAGAGAACTCCTCTTTCCATTGCAGGAAGCCTGGCTGTTGCAATGGGTGTCCAACCCTCAAAGTGGGATCCAGCTATATGGCCAATGAGACTACGCCCTCTCCTGAGGGCCCCCCTGGGCACAAAGAGGCATGATGACCCTCAGCCTGAGCATGCTTTCAAACAAGCCCTCTCTGTTACACCATTAGGATCCTGCATTGCAGGCCTGGAATGCCCCTAGGCCCAAATCCTAACACTTGGTGGGATATCCGGTCACCCAGACCCAGAGCCCGTCTCTGGAATCCCTGTTTTGGCATAAGCCTAAGTTGGAAAACAGCATTCTTCCCTGTTTTGGAGCACCCCTAAGATGGAAAAGAGCACTCTTTTCTTCTCTGAAAAACCACCAATCTATGGGGATCCACCAGGATCCTTAGAGAGGAAAAGTCTCCCATTGAACCATGAGACCACGTCTACATTCAGAGCCCATCCTGGACACACAATCCAGATAGAAAAGCCTGTGCTACCAGCTTTCAGTCACCCTAATTACAGTTCCTGACGTGATGCCTTCTAGGTCTATGCATTGGACCTGCCATCACCTTGCCACTATCCCTGACCCAAATTTGTGTTTGCAGACTTCCCTCCCAAAACCATGGCTCTCATATCCTCAAGGAGGTGGTCTCTGAAGCCTTACCACAGGACTGGGCCTGCCATCCCCAAGGAAACTGTGCCCATCACAGTTCCCCAAAGCCTCCAAGTTAGGAGAAACCTGCAAGGCCCCTGAGCCCACCCCAATAGTGGAAGTGGCTCTGGATGCAAATGCACAGTCTGAAACACCCTGATCACCTACATCCAGTCAGACAACCATATCAATGGTCCTTAGTAAGAAAATTGAACCTGATGGGCACCAAGGACATCATTGGATCTCTAGATTAGGTTGCCAGCATCAATCCTCAGAGGCCTGTTCTTGAATACCAAGTCAGGATACAACATATGTACCCTGAGCCACAAAACAGAACATCTCCTCTCCCAAGATGGAAACTGTGCACATCGACCTGTGACAAACCCTCAGCGTGGCCCATAGCCACCAATACATTCTAAGAACTCCCTTGTAACAAACCAGTTTTGGGACACATCTGTAAGAGATTCCAAGTCAACTCAAGGCCTTGGTACTTGGCACCAGAACCACCAAAACGAACCTGTCATGTTCCTCAGCTGCAATGGTCATTGGACGTGTGCTTTCCAGTCATCCATGCGGGAGGGCTCTGCTACGCAAACTTCCACTTGAGGGACCCTGGAGGAAAAAAAAACAGACTCCTCCTGTCCATTAGAAGGAAACCTTGTTGTTTGGAGCATCTCACAATCTTAAGCGTGGGTAATCCTCCATTGCCTCCTGAAGCCACCCCTCCATTAGTCGTCATCCTAGACACAAACTCAAGTGTGAGCAAATATCTGACATCTGCCCTTACTCAGGTGCTGGATATCTTGTATAAGCTGCTGCACATTGAAACTGACTTCCGCTTGGCACTCAATTTAAGCATAGCTGGTGTTTACAATTGCATTCTCACCCTATTTGTCCCCAAACCCTCTTGATAGGGAATTCTGGATCCATAAGGCAGCATTCTGCCTGCCCCACAGAAAGAAGTGCTTCGTGAGTCTGGCCAGAAACCCTACATGAGGATCAATTTACTCGGCCCTGGAGAGAACCCCAATATATAGACTTCTCTGGCCACTAGTGCTGTGTCTGACACAGCCTGAGCTCAGACCTCGTGTCAGCCACCCAGAGAGCGGGGCCCATATCCAGCATGTGAGAACGGCCATGGCCCAAATCTGTCATCTCTATGCATCCTTGGTATTCAGGCATCTGTCCCCAGACCTTTGCTGTAATCCCTGCCTATGGGGGAACATGAAGCACAATAGATATTTCCTCCTTCCCCATGGCTGGAAACCTGGCCATTGGAATGTGTGTCCATCCCTCAGTGTGGGAGCCAGAAAATGGACAATGGGACCACGCCCACTCCTGAGGGCCACCCTGGGCACAAACAGGCATTGTAATGCTCAGCCTGAGCATGTTTCCAAACAAGCCCTCTCAGTTGCACCACCAAGATCCTGCATTGCAGGCCTGGTCTGCCCATAAGCCCAAATCCCAACCCTTGGTGGGATTTTCCAGGCGCCTAGACCCAGAGCCCATCTCTGGAATCTCTGTTTTGGGGCACACCTAAGATTGAAAATAGCAGTCTTCCCATACCAAAAAGTCATCAAAATATTGGGAGCCGCCTGTATCCTTAGAGGAAAAATCTCCCATGGACCCATGAGGCCACAGCTACATTCTGACGTCACCCTAGACACACAATCCAGATATAAAAGCCTGTGCTTCCGCCTTCGGGTCATTCCAGTTACTGTTCCTGACGAGTAGCCTTCCAGGTCTACACATTGCCCTGCGATAACCTAGCCACTAAACCTAACCCAAGTTTGTGTTTGCAGACTTCCCTCCCAGAACCATGGCTCACATGCCCTCCAGGGTGGAGTCTCTGGAGCCACACCACAGGACTGTGCTTGCCATCCCCATGGAAATTGTGCATGTCAGTTAACCAAACCCTCCAGAGTTGGTTGAAACATTCAAGGCCCCTGTGGCCACCCCAATATTGGAGGTTACTCTGGACATAAGTGCACAGTCTGAAACTCCCTGATCACCTACATTCTGGCAGACACCCAAGTCAACTGTCCTAAGTCTGAAGATTGAACCTCTCATGCCCCTGGGACTCATTGGAACCCTAGATTAGGTTGTCGGGCATCTGTCTTCAGAGGCCTGTTCTTGAATAGGAACTTATGTTACGGCATGTGGTCCCTGAGCCACAAAACACTACATCTCCTGTCCCCAGAAGGTAACCGTGCTCTTCGACCTGTGTTAAACCCTCAGGGTAGGAGAATCCTGCAGGCACCTTAGCCACCAACACATTCTAAGATCTACCTGGTTAAAAAAAAACAGCATTGTAACCCATCTTCAAGAGATTCCATGTCAACTCAAGACCTTGGTGCTTCGCCCCAGAAGCACCGTAAAGAACCTGCATGTTCCTCAGCTGCATTGGTCAATGGAGGTGTGCTTTCCAGGCATCCATGTGTAAAGGCTCTGCTACCCATACTTTTCACATGGGGGGCCCTGCAGAAAACATACCAGACTCTAACTGTCCAGTAGAAAAAACAACCTTGCTGTTTGGAGCATCTCACATGCATCAGCCTCTTGATGCCACTCCTCCATTCGGTCATCAGAGACACAAACTCCAGTGTGCGTAAACATCTGAAATCCACCTTTACTCAGGTGCTGGATATTTCATTTGTTGGCCACGATAGATACAAACTCTATCATGAGCAGACATCTGACCCTCGCCTGTACTCAGATGCTGGAGATCTCGAAAAAAACCACTGCACATTGGAACGGCCATGTTCTCGGCACTGAGATTAAGCATAGATTGTGTTTTCTGCCTTCTGTTCTCACACTCCTCGCCTTCAAGTCCCCCATATTGGGAATTTGGGAGCCACAATGCAGCCTTCTGCCTGCCCACCAGAAAAAAGAGGTGCCCTATGGGTCTGCGTGAAACTCCATATAAGGTTCCACCAGCACAGCCCTCTATAGCACCACAATATCATAGGCCACCTTGTGAACTAATGCTTTGTCTGACACAGCTCGAGCCCCGACCTCCTGGTAGCCACCTAGATAGCAGGACCCATATCTGGCAGGTGTGACCTGCCTTGACCTGAGTCCTTCATCTCAAACCAACCTGGTTATTCACGTACCAGTCCCAGAACATAGCTCAAATTACTGTGCATGGGGTAATCTGAAGCACAAAAGAGTACTCCTCCTTCCTCATAGAAGGAAAATTAAATGTTGATATGGTGGTCCAACCCTCATATTGGGATCCAGGTGCATGGAACAAGAGCCAATGCCCACTCAGGATGGGCATCTGGGCACAAACAGGCATTGTGACCCTTACCCTGAAACCCATTTCCAACAAGTCTCCATGGGATCTGAACCAAAGCCCCACAGAGCCAGGCAGTCAAGCCTCTAGGCCCAAATACTAAGCCTTTGTAGGGTTATCCAGGCACAGGGACCTATAACCCATCTCTGGAATCCCTGTGTTGACGGGAACCGTGAAACAGTAAACCACGCTCTCTCCTTCTCAGTGAGACACCAAACTCTTGGGTGCTGGGCAGAATCCCCAGAGAGGTAGAATATTCCATGGACACATGAGGACACACCACCATTCCAAGGCCATCCTAGACACAATCCAGACAGAAAAGCCTTTGCTCCTGCCTCCCAGCCACACGAATTTCAAATCCTGAGGAGCTGCCCTTAGCGTCTGCAGATCGGGGCTGCCATCACCTCCCTCCTAATTGATACACAATTTTGTGTCTGAAGACTTTAGTCCCAGAGCCCTTAACCACATTCCCTGCAGGATGGGGCTGACAGAACCACACTACATCACTGGGCCTGATCTCTGGATGAAATTCTGCTGTCTCAGTTGCACAAACCCTCCAGATTAGGAAAAGCCTGCAAGGCCCCTGAGCCCACCCCAATTTCATAGGCCACTCTGGAAAAAATGCACAGTCTGACACAGCCTGAGCATCTACCTCCAGGAAGACTCACAGGTCAAAGTCCCTAAGTCCGAAGGTTGAGGATGACATGCCCCTACAACCTCATAAGAACCCTAGCCTAGATATTCAGGCCTCTGTGCCCAGAGGCCTGGTCTTGAAATCCAACATATGATCCGACATGTGGTCCCTGAGCCATACAAGAGAACCCCTCCTGTCCCGAGAAGGGAACCTGGCTCCTGGGAACTGGGTCTAACCCTCAGGTAGGAGAATCCTGCATGGCCACAGATCCACAACCACATTCTTTTTTTTTATATAGATTTTATTTATTTATTTGACAGAGAGAGATCACAAGTAGGCATAGAGGAAGGCAGAGAGAGAGAGAGGAAGAAGCAGGCTCCCTGCTGAGCAGAGAGCCCGATGCGGGACTCAATCCCAGGACCCTGAGATCATGACCTGAGCCGAAGGCAGCGGCTTAGCCCATTGAGCCACCCAGGCACCCTCACCACCACATTCTAAGGTCTCCCTGGACACCAAGCAGCATTGTGACTCATTAGACTGAGAACATCCGTCAACTTAGATCACTTGGAAATTTGAACAAAAACCAGCAGATCAAGCCTGCAATGTTCCTCAGCTGCAATGGTCATGCAAGGAAGACTTCCCAGGCCCCCATTCAGAGACCTCTGCTGTCGAATCTGTCTATAAGGGGGACCCTGGAGCCTTGTAAGCGGACTTCCCCTGTCCCACAGTAGGACACCTTGCTGTTTGGAGCAGCTCACAAGGTCCTGCTTGGGAAAATCTCCAAGAATTCTTGAGGCCACCCCACAATTCGTTGACCATCATGGATGCAAACCCAGCGTGAGCAGACATCTGACCCTCTCCCATACTCAGGTGCTGGAAATCTCGAAACAACCACTGCACAATGGAATGGTCCTGTGGTCGGCACTGAGCTTATCCGTGGCTTGTGTTTTCAGACTTCTGTCTTCACACTCCTCGCCTACAAGCCCTCCATATTGGGAATTCTGAAGCCACAGTGCAGCTTTCTGCCTGCCCACCACAAAGAAGAAGTGCCCTATGGGTCTTCGCAGAAACCCACATGAGGATCCTCCTGCACGGCCCTCAATGGCACCCCAATATAATAGACCGACCTCTGCATAAATTGTCTGTCTGACACCGCCTGATCCCCGACCTCCTGTCAGCCACCCAGATAGTGGGCCCCATATCCTCCAGGTGGGTCCAACCTTGGCCCGAGGCCATCATCTTGAAGCAACCTGGATATTCAGGTACCTGTCCCAGACTTAGCTCAAATTCCTGCCCATAGGGGACTCGGAAGCACAAAAGAGTGCTCCTCCTTCCCCATGGCCAGAAAACTGAATGTTGAGATGGCTGTACAACCCTGAGTGGGAACCAGGTGCATGGTCCATGAGACCACGCCTACACAGGATGGGCAGCTGGGCACAAACAGGCATTGTGACCCTCAGAATGAGACCCCTTTCCAAAGATCCCCCTTGGGATCTGGACCAGGATCCCAAATCGAAGCTTTGGTTAAGTTTTCCCAGTGTCTGGACCCAGAAACCATCTCTGGAATCCCTGTTTGGACAGGATCCCAGAGATGGAATACAGTCTTTTCCTCTTCCCCAGAAAGAAATCAAACTCTTGGGTGCCAAGCAGAATCACCAGAGTGGAAGAATATCCCATGGACACATGAGGTCACCCCTCCATTTAGTGGCCATCCTAGACACAAAATCCAGACAGAAAAGCCTGTGCTCCTCCCTGCCAGCCACCTGAATTTCAAATCCCGAGGAGCTTCCCTCAGGGTCTTCAGATTCGGACTGCCAACACCTCACTCCTATCTCTTATCCGAGGTTGTGTCTAAAGTCTTTGGTCCCAAAGTCCTGACACACATGACCTCCAGGATGGGGCCTCGAGAAACACATGACATCACTGGCCCTGCTCTCCTGAGGAAACCCTGCCCATCTCAGTTTCCCAAAATGTCCAGATTAGGAGAAAACTGCAAGGCCCCTGACTGCACCCCAATTTCATAGGCCACTCTGGAAAAAGTGCACAGCCTGACACAGCTTCAGCACCTACCTCCACGATGACATGCAGGCCAATGGCACTTAGTCCGAAGATTGAAACTTCCATGGCCCTAAAACCTCATCAGAACCCTAGCTTATGTTTTGATGTCTCTCTCCCTAGAGGGCTGTTCTGGAAATTCAAGCATATGGTCCAACCTGTGGTCCGTGAGCCATACAAGAGCACACCTCCTGTCCCAAGAAGGAAACCTGGCTCCTGGGTACTGGGTCTAATCCTAAGGATAGAGAATCCTCAATGGTCAGAGAGCCGCCACCACATTCTAAGGTCTCCCTGGACATCAAGCAGCATTGGGACCTGTTAGACTGAGAACTTCCATCAACGCAAATCACTTGGAACTTGGAATCAGTGTCATTGGTTCAAGCTTACCCTGTTCCTCAGCTGCAATGGTAACAAGAGATTGGCTTCCCAGGCCTCCAATCAGAGAGCATTGTAATCGAATCTTCCAAATGGGGTCCCTGGAGCCCTTTAAGAAGACTTCTGCTGTCCCTTAGTAGGACACCTTGATGTTTGGAGCAGCTCACAAGCTCCAGCTTGGAAAAACCTCCAAGAATTCTTGAGGCCTCCCCACCATTTGTTGGCCATCATGGATACAAACTCCAGCGTGAGCAGACATCTTCCCCTCGCCCAGGTGCTGAAGATCTCGAAACAACTGCTGTACATTGGAATAGACATGTGCTCGGCACTGAGCGTAACCGTAGCTTATGTTTTCATACTTCTGTCCTCACACTCCTCGCCTGCAAACCCTCCAACTTGGATATTCTGGAGCCGTAATGCAGCCATCTGCCTGCTCACCAGATAGAAGAAGTGAAAAAAGGGTCTGTGCAAAAATCCCCCATGAGGATCCAGTTGCACAGCTCTCAAAAGCACCCCAATATCATAGGCCGAACTCTCCATGAATGTTCTGTTTGACACAGCTCGAGCCCGAGCTCCTGACAGCCACCCAGAAAGCAGGCCTCATTTTCTGCAGGTGGGTCCTGCCTTGGCCCGAGGACCTCATCTCAAAGTGAACTGGGTATTCAGGCACCTGTCCCAGAACTTAGCTCAAATTCCTGCCCATGGGGGAACCTGAAGCATAAAAAAGTACACCTCCTTCCCCATGGCAGGAAAACTGAATGTTGAGATGGCAGTCCAACCCTCAGAGTGGGAGCCAAGTGCATAGCCCATGAGGTCACACCCACTCAGCATGGGCATCTGGGCAAAAACAGGCATTGTGACCCTCAGAATGAGACCCATTTCCAACAAGAACACTCGGGAGCTGTACCAGGAAAACATAGAGCAGGACCCTAGGCCCAAATCCTAAGCCTTGTTGCGGTGATCCAGGCTCCAGATCCCAGGACCCATCTCTGGAATGGCTGTTTGGACGGGATCCCTGACTCATAAAACTGCGCTCCTCCCATCCCCCGGAAATACACCAAACTCTTGGGTGCCGAGCAGAATTCCCAGAGAGGTAGAATCTCACATGGACCCATGAGGCCACCCCTCCATTTCGTGGCGATGATAGACAAACAAGTCAGACAGAAAAGACTGTGCTCATGCCTCACAGCCGTCCGAATTTCATATCTGGAGATGCTTCGCTCAGGGTCTGCAGATTGGGTCTGCCATCACCTCGAGCTTAACTCTTACCCGAGTTTGTGTCTGAAGACTTTGGACCCAGAGTCCTGACCCATATGCCCTCCAGGATGGGGCCTCCAGGAACACACAACAGCACTGGGCCAGCTCTCCCAAGGAATGTCAGCCTGTCTCAGTTTCCCAACCCACCAGATTAAGAGAAAATTGCAAGGCCCCTAATACCACCCCAATTCCATAGGAAGCTCCAGAAAAAATGCATAGTCTGACACAGCCTCAGAATATACCTCCAGGAAGACACCCAGGTCAATGGGAAGGGATGAAATGGCCTAACCCATGGCAGGTTCGATGTGCTGGGTGTGAAGCCAACTGTCTCAATGTCTCTCACAAGGTCTGGGCTCAGGCTATGTAAGACAGAGCATAGTGTTTAGGGTAGCCTATGCAATTGGGGTGTTGCCGAGGGCTGAGCAGGTTGATTTTCATTTGGGGTTTCTGAGCAATGCCATAGACAATGTTTTTCTTTGGGGGGCAGGCAGAGTGCTTCGTTCTGGAACCAGAATTCCCAATCATGAGGGCTTTTGGGCCAGGAGTGCTAGGGTAGAGTCTGAAAACAAAACATAGGGTGAGGTGGGGAGCAGGCCCACTCTGCAAAGGCTGAAAGGATATCTCATGCATCTGAAGTCAGGCTGAGGATCAGACATTGGCTGAGGTTGGATTGTGCCCTTGATGGCACCTTCATGAAGCAGGTGCCTCATGAGGCCAACGAAGTTTTCCCACACTGAGTTTGGAGGTTGCCACAAACCACAATGTTTCCTTCTGCGAGACAGTCGAGTCCTGTTGAATGGCTCCAGTACATACCATACGGAAGGACTGAAGAGGAGGGTTCAAAGGATGGATCCCTGAACAACATGCCTCGCATTCTCTTTGGCCATTAACGACAAGATATGTTTGTTCTGCTGGCTCTGGGGCAAGCTAACCAGTGGGCTGAGTTGAAATGGCCTCTCCTGAGGATGCGTCATAATGTGGGTTTCTGTCCATGGAGACCTTGGAATGTGATGGTTGTACTGTGGCCCTGCGGAATTCTCCGACCAGAAGGGTTTGATACAGATCCAGTAAGAAAGCACTCCATGTGGAGACGAGAGAGGTTTGGTTTGGAGCCTCAGAAAAACCTAATATGCTGGTATACGAAACCAGTCCTCTGAGGACAGACACATGAAAACTAAAGCTAAGGTTCATATTAAAGCCTAAGGGCCTGTCCATTTCAATCTTCTGTCTCTGGGGATACTGTCTGAAAGTCTAAGTGGTGATAATGGCTCAGCTGGTGTCAGAGTGCCCCTTATAGTCCAGGGCAGCCTACACTATCAGGATGGCCTCAGGGGCCTTGGAACTTTTCCCTAACCTGTAGGGTTGTGGTCAATGGATTGGGCACACTTTCCTTGGAGATGGCAGGCACAATCTTTCACTGTGGCTCCAGATGCCCTAGCCTGGAGGGTGTGTGGGTCCAGGCTGTGGGCACATAAGTCTGAAAACAAAAACTCAGCTTATGAGTGGCGCCGAGGGTATGGCAAGCCGGATGTACAGATAAAGAGTGAGCTCCTTGGCTTGTGAATCAAGGGCGAGATTCCTTCAGGCTTTTGTCTCTGGATGCGTCCAGGATAGCCGTGGATTGTAGGGGGTGGCCTCAGTGACTGTGGACGAGTAACCTCTCTGGGGATTTGTCCCACCTAACAGGAGTTTGGGGTCATTTTGTGGGAAGGGTGGAGTCCTGTTGTCTGGCTCATGTGTCTCTCCAAGAAAGTGATTCCAGAGCAGAGCCCCAGGAACAGGGGGGAGACTGGAAAACTCAAACACTGGTGAGGATTGGGTGTATAGGGGCTTGGCACGCCCCATATGAGGGCTCTTGGTCAAGGCCCTGACAGGCCTTTCTTTGATATTGGGCTCATGCTGAGGGTCACAGTGTGAATTTGTGCCCAAGGCAGCACTCAAGTTTGGGCGTGGTTTAAGGGGAAATGAAGGTTTCTCCCACCCTGAAGGTGTGACTCCATGCCAAGAGCAAGCCTTACAGCCATGGGGAAGAAGGAGTTCTGATTTGTGCTTCAGATGCCCAGTGTGTGGGGAATTGATATAATATCTGGGTTTAGATATCGGAAAACCAAGGTTAGGAAGAGATAACGGCATAAGACCATGGCATGTCAGAAGTGCTAGGTGTGTGGCCAGCTGTCTCCTTGCCTGTCTGGACGTCTGGCATCAGGCTGTGAAAGGCAGAGCATTAGTGCCCAGAGCAGCCTATTAAATCTGAGTGCCGTCGAGGCAAGAGCAGGTTGGTCCTCATCTGGGTTTTATGGAAAGCCCTCAAGGAAACGTTTTCTACCGGTGTGCAGTAACTTTGCAGGCTTGTGGTTCTGCAATTCCTACTCTGGAGGGATTGTTTGCCAGGAGTGTGAGGAAGGAAGTCTGAAAACACAAGCTAGCGTGAGGTTTGGGACCGAGGGCAAGGCAGGCAACTCTGCAGAGGCTGAATCAAGATCTCCTGCATTGCGGTCATGTCTACTATGAGACGTGCTTCAAGCTAGAGTTTTTGACCATGATGGCCTCTCCCTGAAGGATATAGGGGCTTCATGAGGCCCGGCAGGTTTGCCGATTTCTCCTACACTGAAGGTTTGACTCACTGCCAGCAGCAAGGTTTCTTGCCATGGGGAAGGAGGGGTTCTGACTTATGCATCAGGTTCCCCCCTGTGCAGGGATTGGAGATAAGGTCTAGGTTCCGATGACTGAAAACCCAGGTTGGGAATGGATGGTGGCCTAAGGCAGTGGCGGGTCCAATGTGCTGGGTGTGCAGCCAGCTGTGTCGGTGTCTGTTGGAAGGTCTGGGCTCAGGCTTTTGTGAAAGAGCATCAGTGTTTAAGGTAGCCTATGCAATTGGGGTGTTGCCGAGGGCAAAGCAGTTTGATCCTCATTTGGGGTTTCTGTGCAGCACCATAGACAATGTTTTTCTCCTGGGAGGCAGGCAGAGTGCTTCATTGTGGCCCCAGAATTCCCAGTAGGGAGGGTTTGTGGGACAGGAGTGTGAGGACAGAAGTCTGAAAACACAAGCTAGTGTGAGGATTGGAGCCAAGGGCAGAGCAGGCCCACTCTGCAGAGGCTGAATCAAAATCTCCTGCATCTGAAGTCAGGCTGAGGATCAGACGTTGGCTGAGACTGGAGTATGTGTCCATGATGGCACCTTCATGAAGCGGGGGTATCATGAGGCCAAGGAAGTGTTCCCACGCTGAGTTTGGAGGATGCCCCAAACCACAAGGTTTCCTTCTGCGGGACATTCGAGTCCTGTTGCATGGCTCCAGGACATACCATACGGAAGGACTGGAGAGCAGGGTTCGAAGGATGGATCCCTGTACAGCATGCCTCGCATTCGCCTTGGCCATAAGCAACAAGATTTGTTTGATCTGCTGCCTCTGGGGCACGCTACCCAGGGGGCTGTGTTGAAAAAGCCTCTCCTGAGGATGCGTCATAATGTGCGTTTGGGGTCCATGGAGACCTTGGAATGTGCTGGTTGTTCAGTGGCCCTGCGGAACTCTCCTACCTGAAGGGTTTGATACATCCCCATTAAGAAAGCTCCCCATGTGGAGACGAGAGAGGTTTGGTTTGGTGCCTCAGAAAAGCCCCGTGTGCTGGTCTACGAAAACAGTCCTCTGAGGACGGACACATGGAAACCAAAACTAAGGTTCAGATTAGGGCCTGGGGGCCTGTCCATTTCAACCTTCTGTCTCTGGGGACACTGTCTGAGAGTCTAAGTGGAGATAGTTGCTCCGCTGGTGTCAGAGAGCCCCTCTTAGTCCAGGGTGGCCTCCACTATTGATGGCCTCAGGGGCTTGGAGCTTTTCCCTAACCAGTAGGGTTGTGGTCAATGGATTGGGCACACTTTCCTTGGAGAGGACAGGCACAATTTTTCGCTGTGGCTCCACAGGCCCTAGCCTGGATGTTGTGTGTGTCCAGGCTGTGGGCACAGAAGTCTGAATACACAAACTCAGCTTAAGAGTGGTGGCTAGGGTATGGCAGGCCTGATGTACAGCCCGAGAGGGAGCTCCTGGGCCTCTGATACAAGGGCGAGTGGGAGGCATTCCTTCAGGCTTTTGACTCTGGATGTTGTGTCCGGGATAGCCGTGGATTGGAGGGGTGGCCTTAGGGACTGTGGAGGGGTATCCTTCTCTTGGGATTTGTCCCAGCTCCCACGAGTTTGGGGTCATTTTGTGGGAAGGGTGGAGTCGTGTAGTCTGGCTCATGGGTCTCTCCAAGAAAGGGATTCAAGGGCAGAGCCCCAGGTACAGGTGGGGCGACTGGAAAACTCAAACCCTGTTGAGGATTGGGTGCATAGGGGTTTGGCAAGCCCCATATGGGGGCTCTTGCTCTAGGCCCTCACAGGCCTTTCTTTGACATGGGGCTCATGCTGAGGGTCACAGTGTGAATTTGAGCACAAGCAGCACTCAAGTTTGGGCGTGGCATCAGGGGCCATGAAGGTTTCTCCCACCCTGAAGGTGTGACTCCATGCCAAGAGCAAGCTTTACAGCCATGGGGAAGGAGGAGTTCTGTTTTGTGCTTGCGATACCCAGCTGTGTGGAGAATTGATATAATGTCTAGGTTCAGATATCTGAAAACCAAGGTTAGGATGAGGTGACAGCATAAGGCCATGGCGTGTCCGAAGTGCTGGGTGTGCGGCCAGCTGTCTCCTTGTCTGTCTGGACGTCTGGCTTCAGGCTGTGTCAGGCAGAGCATGAGTGCCCTGAGCAGCCTATCCAGATCGGGTACCATCGAGGCTCGAGCAGGTTGATCCTCATCAGGGTTTTCTGGAGAGCCCCACAGGGAAATGTTTTTCTTCTGTTGGGCAGACACTGGGCTGGGTTTTGGTTCTGGAGTTCCTAGTCCGGAGGGTTGTTTGCCAGGAGTGTGAGGAAGGAAGTCTGAAAACACAAGCTACCATGAGGTTTGGGACCAAGGGCACGGCAGGGCCACTCTGCAGAGGCTGAATCGAGTTCTCCTGCACTGAGGTCATGTCAACCATGAGACGTGCCTCAGGCTAGAGTTTTTGTCCAGCATGGCCTCTTCCTGAAGGGTGTGGGGGCTACATGAGGCCAGGGAGGTTTGCCTACGATGGGATTTGTGAACTGCTCCAAACCTCAAGGTTTTTCCTTCTGCACGACAGTCGAGTTTTATTGGATGGTTCCAAGAGGCCCCATATGGAAAGACTCGAGAGCAGGTGTCTAAGCATGGATGCCTGGGAACGCCACCTCATATTCCCACTCTTTAGTCAGGACAAGGCAGGCTCAATCTGCGGGCTCCTGGGTGAGCTACCCAGAGGGGAAAGTTGGAATGGACTCTCCTGAAGATGAGTCCTACTGTGGCTTGGTGGCCTGGGAGACCTTGGAATGTGGAGGTGGCTCAGGGCCTCTGCAGGATTCTCCAACATGAGGTTTTTGACACGGCTCCAATAAGGAAACTTCCCATGTGGAGACGAGAGGAGTTCTATTCAGTGACTCAGGAAAGCCCCATACCCTGTTCTTCGAACCAAAGCCTCTGAGGAGTGACACCTGGTAACCACGCAAGAGTTGAGATTAGGGCCTAAGGGCCTGTCCTGCTCAACCTTCTATCTCTGTTGACATCTGTGTGCATGCCTTCGTGGAGGTAGCTGCTCAGCTTGTGTCCGAATGCCCCTGTGAGTCCAGGGAGGCTCCCAGTAGTGGGATGTCCTCGGGGGCCTTGAGGTTTCTCATATTCTGGAGGTGTTTGTCCAAAGGAATGGACACAGTTTCCCAGGAGACAGGAGGCATAGTCCTGTGGAATGGCTCCAGAGGACCAAGCCAAGAGGCTGTGTTTGCCAGGGCTGTGGGGTCAGATGGCTGAAAAAGCAAACTTGGCTCAGCTAGGGGCCAAGGTAATGGCAGGCCTGATCTCCAACCCGTGAGGGGAGATCCTCTGGATATCAAAGGAGAGCAAGTGAGAGGCAGTCGCTCAGGCTTTTGTATCTGGGTGTTGCGTTCACAGTGGCCGTTCATGGTTGGGGTTGCTTCAGGGGCCGAGGAACAGCCTTCCTCTCGGGGAATTGTCCAAGCTCCCAAGTGTTTGGATTCATTCTGTGGGAAGGGAAGAGTACTGTTTTCTGCCACAGGGGACCCCCCAGGAGAGGGACTCTAGAGCTCAGCAGTGGGTTCCCTCAACTGGAATACAAACCATCTAGTTAGTCCTGGGTGCCTATGGGCAAGGCAAGCCACATAAGCGGGCTTTTGGTCCAGTCACTGAGAGGCGTTACTTGAATAAGTTACTCACGCTGAGGTTCACAATGTGTGTTTGTGCCCAAGGCGGCCCTCACGCTTGGGCGTGGCCTCATGGGCCATGCCCTTTTCTCCTACACTGAAGGTTTGACTCACTGCCAGCAGCAAGGTTTCTTGCCATGGGGAATGAGGGGTTCTGACTTGTGCATCAGGTTCCCCCTGTGCAGGGATTGGAGATAAGGTCTAGGTTCCGATGACTGAAATCCCAGGTTGGGAATGGATAGTGGCCTAAGGCAGTGGCGGGTCCAATGTGCTGGGTGTGCAGCCAGCTGTGTTGGTGTCTGTTGGAAGGTCTGGGCTCAGGCTTTTGCGACAGAGCATCAGTGTTTAAGGTAGCCTATGCAATTGGGGTGTTGCGGAGGGCAAAGCAGTTTGATCCTCATTTGGGGTTTCTGTGCAGCACCATAGACAAAGTTTTTCTCCTGGGAGGCAGGAAGAGTGCTTCAGTGAGGCCCCAGAATTCCCAGTAGGGAGGGTTTGTGGGCCAGGAGTGTGAGGACGGAAGTCTGAAAACACAAGCTAGGGTGAGGATTGGAGCCAAGGGCAGAGCAGGCCCAATCTGCAGAGGCTAAATCAAAATCTCCTGCATCTGAAGTCAGGCTGAGGATCAGACGTTGGCTGAGGCTGGAGTATGTGTCCATGATGGCACCTTCATGAAGTGGGGGCCTCATGAGGCCAAGGAAGTTTTCCCACGCTGAGTTTGGAGGTTGCCCCAAACCACAAGGTTTCCTTCTGTGGGACATTCGAGTCCTGTTGCATGGCTCCAGGACATACCATACGGAAGGACTGGAGAGCAGGGTTCGAAGGATGGATCCCTGTACAGCATGCCTCGCATTCCCATTGGCTATTAGCGACAAGATATGTTTGATCTGCTGCCTCTGGAACACGCGACCCAGGGGGCTGAGTTGAAATGGCCTCTCCTGAGGATGCGTCATAATGTGCGTTTGGGTCCATGGAGACCTTGGAATGTGCTGGTTGTTCAGTGGCCCTGCGGAACTCTCCTACCTGAAGTGTTTGATACATCCCAGTAAGAAAGCTGCCCATGTGGAGATGAGAGATGTTTGGTTTGGTGCCTCAGAAAAGCCCCATGTGCTGGTCTACGAAAACAGTCCTCTGAGAACGGAAACATGGAAACCAAAGCTAAGGTTCAGATTAGGGCCTGGGGGCCTGTCCATTTCAACCTTCTGTCTCTGGGGACACTGTCTGAGAGTCTAAGTGGAGATAGTTGCTCCGCTGGTGTCAGAGAGCCCCTCTTAGTCCAGGGGGGCCTACACTATTGATGGCCTCAGGGGCCTTGGAGCTTTTCCCTAACCTGTAGTGTTGTGGTCAATGGACTGGGCACACTTTCCTTGGAGAGGGCAGGCACAATCTTTCGCTGTGGCCCTAGAGGCCCTAGCCTGGAGGTGTGTGGGTCCAGGCTGTGGGCACAGAAGTCTGAATACACAAACTCAGCTTATGAGTGCCGCCTAGGGTATGGCAGGCCGGATGTACAGCCCGAGAGGGAGCTCCTGGGCCTCTGAAACAAGGGCGAGTGGGAGGCGTTCCTTCAGGCTTTTGTCTCTGGATGTTGTGTCCGGGATAGCCGTGGATTGGAGCGGTGGCCTCAGGTACTGTGGACGAGTATCCCTCTCTGGGGATTTGTCCCAGCTCCCAAGAGTTTGGGGTCATTTTGTGGGAAGGGTGGAGTCGTGTTGTCTGGCTCATGGGTCTCTCCAAGAAAGGGATTCCAGAGCAGAGCTCCATGTACGGGCGGGGCGACTGGAAAATTCAAACCCTGGTGAGGATTGGGTGCATAGGGGCTTGGCAAGCCCCATATGTGGGCTCTTGGTCCAGGCCCTGACAGGCCTTTCTTTGACATGGGGCTCATGCTGAGGATCACAGTGTGAATTTGTGCCCAAACAGCACTCAAGTTTGGGCGTGGCATCAGGGGCCATGAAGGTTTCTCCCACCCTGAAGGTGTGACTCCATGCCAAGAGCAAGCTTGACAGCCATGGGGAAGGAGGAGTTCTGTTTTGTGCTTGCTATACCCAGCTGTGTGGAGAATTGATATAATGTCTAGGTTCAGATATCTGAAAACCAAGGTTAGGATGAGGTGACGGCATAAGACCATGGCGTGTCCGAAGTGCTGGGTGTGCGGCCAGCTGTCTCCTTGTCTGTCTGGACGGCTGGCTTCAGGCTGTGTCAGGCAGAGCATGAGTGCCCAGAGCAGCCTATCCAGTTCGGGTACCGTCGAGGCCCGAGCAGGTTGATCCTCATCTGGGTTTTCGGGAGAGCCCCACAGGGAAACGTTTTTCTTCCGTTGGGCAGACACTGGGCTGGGTTTTGGTTCTGGAGTTCCTAGTCCGGAGGGCTTGTTTGCCAGGAGTGTGAGGAAGGAAGTCTGAAAACACAAGCTAGCGTGAGGTTTGGGACCGAGGTCACGGCAGGCCCACTCTGCAGAGGCTGAATCGGGATCTCCTGCACTGAGGTCATGTCAACTATGAGACGTGCCTCAGGCTAGAGTTCTTGTCCAGCATGGCCTCTACCTGAAGGGTGTGGGGGCTTCATGAGGCCAGAAAGTTTTGCCTACGATGGGATTTGTGAACTGCTCCAAAACTGAAGGTTACCTTCTGCACGACAGTCGAGTCCTATTGGATGGTTCCAAGAGGCCCCATATGGAAAGACTCGAGAGCAGGTGTCTAAGCATGGATGCCTGGGAACGCCACCTCATATTCCCACTCTTTAGTCAGGACAAGGCAGGCTCAATCTGCGGGCTCCTGGGTGAGCTACCCAGAGGGGAGAGTTGAAATGGACTCTCCTGAAGATGAGTCCTACTGTGGCTTGGTGGCCTGGGAGACCTTGGAATGTGGAGGTGGCTCAGGGACTCTGCAGGATTCTCCAACATGAGGTGTTTGACACGGCTCCAACAAGGAAACTTCCCATGTGGAGACGAGAGGAGTTCTGTTCCGTGCCTCAGGAAAGCCCCATACCCTGTTCTTCGAACCAAAGCCTCTGAGGAGTGACACCTGGAAACCAAAGTAAGAGTTGAGACTACGGCCTAAAGGCCTGTCCGGCTCAACCTTCTATCTCTTTTGTCATCTGTGTGCATGCATTCATGGATGTAGCTGCTCAGCTTGTGTCCGAATGCCCCTGTGAGTCCAGTGAGGCTCCCAGTAGTGGGATGTCCTCGGAGGCCTTGAGGTTTCTCATATTCTGGAGGTGTGTGGCCAAAGGAATGGACACAGTTTCCCAGGAGAGAGCAGGCACGGTCCTGTGGTATGGCTCCAGAGGACCCAGCCTAGAGGCTCTGTTTGCCAGGGCTGTGGGGACAGATGTCTGAAAAAGCAAACTTGGCTCAGCTAGGGGCCAATGTAATGGCAGGCCTGATCTCTAGTCCGTGAGGGGAGATCCTCTGGAAATCAAAGTAGGGCAAGTGGGAGGCAGTCACTCAGGATTTTGTCTCTGGGTGTTGCGTTTACAGTGTCCGGTCAGGGTAGGGGTTTGTCTCAGAGGCCGAGGAAGAGCCTTCCTCTCAGGGGATTGTCCAAGCTCCCAAGTGTTTGTGTTCATTCTGTGGGAATGAAGAGTACTGTTTCCTGCCACAGGGGAACCCCCAGGAGAGGGACTCTAGAGCACAGCAGTGGGTTCCCTCAACTGGAATACACACCATCTAGTTAGTCCTGGGTGCCTATGGGCATGGCAAGCCACATATGCGGGCTCTTGGTCCAGTCACTGAGAGGCTTTACTTGAATAAGGTACTCACGCTGAGGGTCACAATGTGTGTTTGTGCCCAAGGCGGCCCTCACGCTTGGGCGTGGCCTCATGGGCCATGCCGTTTTCTCCTACACTGAAGGTTTGACTCACTGCCAGCAGCAAGGTTTCTTGCCAGGTGGAAGGAGGGGTTCTGACTTGTGCATCAGGTTCCCCCCTGTGCAGGGATTGGAGATAAGGTCTAGGTTCCGATGACTGAAAACCCAGGTTGGGAATGGATGGTGGCCTAAGGCAGTGGCAGGTCCAATGTGCTGGGTGTGCAGCCAGCTGTGTCGGTGTCTGTTGGAAGGTCTGGGCTCAGGCTATTTGCGACAGAGCATCACTGTTTAAGGTAGCCTATGCAATTGGGGTGTTGCCGAGGGCCAAGCAGTTTGATCCTCATTTGGGGTTTCTGGGCAGCGCCATAGACAAGGTTTTTCTCCTGGGAGGCAGGCACAGTGCTTCATTGTGGCCCCAGAATTCCCAGTACGGAGGGTTTGTGGGCCAGGAGTATGAGGACGGAAGTCTGAAAACACAAGCTAGTGTGAGGATTGGAACCAAGGGCAGAGCAGGCCCACTCTGCAGAGGCTGAATCAAAATCTCCTGCATCTGAAGTCAGGCTGAGGATCAGACGTTGGCTGAGGCTGGAGTATGTGTCCATGATGGCACCTTCATGAAGTGGGGGCCTCATGAGGCCAAGGAAGTTTTCCCACGCTGAGTTTGGAGGTTGCCCCAAACCACAAGGTTTCCTTCTGTGGGACATTCGAGTCCTGTTGCATGGCTCCAGGACATACCATACGGAAGGACTGGAGAGCAGGGTTCGAAGGATGGATCCCTGTACAGCATGCCTCGCATTCCCATTGGCTATTAGCGACAAGATATGTTTGATCTGCTGCCTCTGGAACACGCGACCCAGGGGGCTGAGTTGAAATGGCCTCTCCTGAGGATGCGTCATAATGTGCGTTTGGGTCCATGGAGACCTTGGAATGTGCTGGTTGTTCAGTGGCCCTGCGGAACTCTCCTACCTGAAGTGTTTGATACATCCCAGTAAGAAAGCTGCCCATGTGGAGATGAGAGAGGTTTGGTTTGGTGCCTCAGAAAAGCCCCATGTGCTGGTCTACGAAAACAGTCCTCTGAGAACGGAAACATGGAAACCAAAGCTAAGGTTCAGATTAGGGCCTGGGGGCCTGTCCATTTCAACCTTCTGTCTCTGGGGACACTGTCTGAGAGTCTAAGTGGAGATAGTTGCTCCGCTGGTGTCAGAGAGCCCCTCTTAGTCCAGGGGGGCCTATACTATTGATGGCCTCAGGGGCCTTGGAGCTTTTCCCTAACCTGTAGTGTTGTGGTCAATGGACTGGGCACACTTTCCTTGGAGAGGGCAGGCACAATCTTTCGCTGTAGCCCTAGAGGCCCTAGCCTGGAGGTGTGTGGGTCCAGGCTGTGGGCACAGAAGTCTGAATACACAAACTCAGCTTATGAGTGGCGCCTAGGGTATGGCAGGCCGGATGTACAGCCCGAGAGGGAGCTCCTGGGCCTCTGAAACAAGGGCGAGTGGGAGGCGTTCCTTCAGGCTTTTGTCTCTGGATGTTGTGTCCGGGATAGCCGTGGATTGGAGCGGTGGCCTCAGGTACTGTGGACGAGTATCCCTCTCTGGGGATTTGTCCCAGCTCCCAAGAGTTTGGGGTCATTTTGTGGGAAGGGTGGAGTCGTGTTGTCTGGCTCATGGGTCTCTCCAAGAAAGAGATTCCAGAGCAGAGCTCCAGGTACGGGCGGGGCGACTGGAAAATTCAAACCGTGGTGAGGATTGGGTGCATAGGGGCTTGGCAAGCCCCATATTTGGGCTCTTGGTCCAGGCCCTGACAGGCCTTTCTTTGACATGGGGCTCATGCTGAGGATCACAGTGTGAATTTGTGCCCAAGCAGCACTCAAGTTTGGGCGTGGCATCAGGGGCCATGAAGGTTTCTCCCACCCTGAAGGTGTTACTCCATGCCAAGAGCAAGCTTGACAGCCATGGGGAAGGAGGAGTTCTGTTTTGTGCTTGCTATACCAAGCTGTGTGGAGAATTGATATAATGTCTAGGTTCAGATATCTGAAAACCAAGGTTAGGATGAGGTGACGGCATAAGACCATGGCGTGTCCGAAGTGCTGGGCGTGCGGCCAGCTGTCTCCTTGTCTGTCTGGACGTCTGGCTTCAGGCTGTGTCAGGCAGAGCATGAGTGCCCAGAGCAGCCTATCCAGTTCGGGTACCGTCGAGGCCCGAGCAGGTTGATCCTCATCTGGGTTTTCTGGAGAGCCCCACAGGGAAACGTTTTTCTTCCGTTGGGCAGACACTGGGCTGCGTTTTGGTTCTGGAGTTCCTAGTCCGGAGGGCTTGTTTGCCAGGAGTGTGAGGAAGGAGGTCTGAAAACACAAGCTAGCGTGAGGTTTGGGACCGAGGTCACGGCATGCCCACTCTGCAGAGGCTGAATCGGGATCTCCTGCACTGAGGTCATGTCAACTATGAGACGTGCCTCAGGCTAGAGTTCTTGTCCAGCATGGCCTCTTCCTGAAGGGTGTGGGGGCTTCATGAGGCCAGAAAGTTTTGCCTACGATGGGATTTGTGAACTGCTCCAAAACTGAAGGTTACCTTCTGCACGACAGTCGAGTCCTATTGGATGGTTCCAAGAAGCCCCATATGGAAAGACTCGAGAGCAGGTGTCTAAGCATGGATGCCTGGGAACGCCACCTCATATTCCCACTCTTTAGTCAGGACAAGGCAGGCTCAATCTGCGGGCTCCTGGGTGAGCTACCCAGAGGGGAGAGTTGAAATGGACTCTCCTGAAGATGAGTCCTACTGTGGCTTGGTGGCCTGGGAGACCTTGGAATGTGGAGGTGGCTCAGGGACTCTGCAGGATTCTCCAACATGAGGTGTTTGACACGGCTCCAACAAGGAAACTTCCCATGTGGAGACGAGAGGAGTTCTGTTCCGTGCCTCAGGAAAGCCCCATACCCTGTTCTTCGAACCAAAGCCTCTGAGGAGTGACACCTGGAAACCAAAGTAAGAGTTGAGACTACGGCCTAAAGGCCTGTCCGGCTCAACCTTCTATCTCTGTTGTCATCTGTGTGCATGCATTCATGGATGTAGCTGCTCAGCTTGTGTCCGAATGCCCCTGTGAGTCCAGTGAGGCTCCCAGTAGTGGGATGTCCTCGGAGGCCTTGAGGTTTCTCATATTCTGGAGGTGTGTGGCCAAAGGAATGGACACAGTTTCCCAGGAGAGAGCAGGCACGGTCCTGTGGTATGGCTCCAGAGGACCCAGCCTAGAGGCTCTGTTTGCCAGGGCTGTGGGGACAGATGTCTGAAAAAGCAAACTTGGCTCAGCTAGGGGCCAATGTAATGGCAGGCCTGATCTCTAGTCCGTGAGGGGAGATCCTCTGGAAATCAAAGTAGGGCAAGTGGGAGGCAGTCACTCAGGATTTTGTCTCTGGGTGTTGCGTTTACAGTGTCCGGTCAGGGTAGGGGTTGTCTCAGAGGACGAGGAAGAGCCTTCCTCTCAGGGGATTGTCCAAGCTCCCAAGTGTTTGTGTTCATTCTGTGGGAATGAAGAGTACTGTTTTCTGCCACAGGGGAACCCCCAGGAGAGGGACTCTAGAGCACAGCAGTGGGTTCCCTCAACTGGAATACACACCATCTAGTTAGTCCTGGGTGCCTATGGGCATGGCAAGCCACATATGCGGGCTCTTGGTCCAGTCACTGAGAGGCTTTACTTGAATAAGGTACTCACGCTGAGGGTCACAATGTGTGTTTGTGCCCAAGGCGGCCCTCACGCTTGGGCGTGGCCTCATGGGCCATGCCGTTTTCTCCTACACTGAAGGTTTGACTCACTGCCAGCAGCAAGGTTTCTTGCCAGGGGGAAGGAGGGGTTCTGACTTGTGCATCAGGTTCCCCCCTGTGCAGGGATTGGAGATAAGGTCTAGGTTCCGATGACTGAAAACCCAGGTTGGGAATGGATGGTGGCCTAAGGCAGTGGCAGGTCCAATGTGCTGTGTGTGCAGCCAGCTGTGTCGGTGTCTGTTGGAAGGTCTGGGCTCAGGCTATTTGCGACAGAGCATCACTGTTTAAGGTAGCCTATGCAATTGGGGTGTTGCCGAGGGCCAAGCAGTTTGATCCTCATTTGGGGTTTCTGGGCAGCGCCATAGACAAGGTTTTTCTCCTGGGAGGCAGGCACAGTGCTTCATTGTGGCCCCAGAATTCCCAGTACGGAGGGTTTGTGGGCCAGGAGTATGAGGACGGAAGTCTGAAAACACAAGCTAGTGTGAGGATTGGAACCAAGGGCAGAGCAGGCCCACTCTGCAGAGGCTGAATCAAAATCTCCTGCATCTGAAGTCAGGCTGAGGATCAGACGTTGGCTGAGGCTGGAGTATGTGTCCATGATGGCACCTTCATGAAGTGGGGGCCTCATGAGGCCAAGGAAGTTTTCCCACGCTGAGTTTGGAGGTTGCCCCAAACCACAAGGTTTCCTTCTGTGGGACATTCGAGTCCTGTTGCATGGCTCCAGGACATACCATACGGAAGGACTGGAGAGCAGGGTTCGAAGGATGGATCCCTGTACAGCATGCCTCGCATTCCCATTGGCTATTAGCGACAAGATATGTTTGATCTGCTGCCTCTGGAACACGCGACCCAGGGGGCTGAGTTGAAATGGCCTCTCCTGAGGATGCGTCATAATGTGCGTTTGGGTCCATGGAGACCTTGGAATGTGCTGGTTGTTCAGTGGCCCTGCGGAACTCTCCTACCTGAAGTGTTTGATACATCCCAGTAAGAAAGCTGCCCATGTGGAGATGAGAGATGTTTGGTTTGGTGCCTCAGAAAAGCCCCATGTGCTGGTCTACGAAAACAGTCCTCTGAGAACGGAAACATGGAAACCAAAGCTAAGGTTCAGATTAGGGCCTGGGGGCCTGTCCATTTCAACCTTCTGTCTCTGGGGACACTGTCTGAGAGTCTAAGTGGAGATAGTTGCTCCGCTGGTGTCAGAGAGCCCCTCTTAGTCCAGGGGGGCCTATACTATTGATGGCCTCAGGGGCCTTGGAGCTTTTCCCTAACCTGTAGTGTTGTGGTCAATGGACTGGGCACACTTTCCTTGGAGAGGGCAGGCATAATCTTTCGCTGTAGCCCTAGAGGCCCTAGCCTGGAGGTGTGTGGGTCCAGGCTGTGGGCACAGAAGTCTGAATACACAAACTCAGCTTATGAGTGGCGCCTAGGGTATGGCAGGCCGGATGTACAGCCCGAGAGGGAGCTCCTGGGCCTCTGAAACAAGGGCGAGTGGGAGGCGTTCCTTCAGGCTTTTGTCTCTGGATGTTGTGTCCGGGATAGCCGTGGATTGGAGCGGTGGCCTCAGGTACTGTGGACGAGTATCCCTCTCTGGGGATTTGTCCCAGCTCCCAAGAGTTTGGGGTCATTTTGTGGGAAGGGTGGAGTCGTGTTGTCTGGCTCATGGGTCTCTCCAAGAAAGGGATTCCAGAGCAGAGCTCCAGGTACGGGCGGGGCGACTGGAAAATTCAAACCGTGGTGAGGATTGGGTGCATAGGGGCTTGGCAAGCCCCATATGTGGGCTCTTGGTCCAGGCCCTGACAGGCCTTTCTTTGACATGGGGCTCATGCTGAGGATCACAGTGTGAATTTGTGCCCAAGCAGCACTCAAGTTTGGGCGTGGCATCAGGGGCCATGAAGGTTTCTCCCACCCTGAAGGTGTGACTCCATGCCAAGAGCAAGCTTGACAGCCATGGGGAAGGAGGAGTTCTGTTTTGTGCTTGCTATACCAAGCTGTGTGGAGAATTGATATAATGTCTAGGTTCAGATATCTGAAAACCAAGGTTAGGATGAGGTGACGGCATAAGACCATGGCGTGTCCGAAGTGCTGGGCGTGCGGCCAGCTGTCTCCTTGTCTGTCTGGACGTCTGGCTTCAGGCTGTGTCAGGCAGAGCATGAGTGCCCAGAGCAGCCTATCCAGTTCGGGTACCGTCGAGGCCCGAGCAGGTTGATCCTCATCTGGGTTTTCTGGAGAGCCCCACAGGGAAACGTTTTTCTTCCGTTGGGCAGACACTGGGCTGCGTTTTGGTTCCGGAGTTCCTAGTCCGGAGGGCTTGTTTGCCAGGAGTGTGAGGAAGGAAGTCTGAAAACACAAGCTAGCGTGTGGTTTGGGACCGAGGTCACGGCATGCCCACTCTGCAGAGGCTGAATCGGGATCTCCTGCACTGAGGTCATGTCAACTATGAGACGTGCCTCAGGCTAGAGTTCTTGTCCAGCATGGCCTCTTCCTGAAGGGTGTGGGGGCTTCATGAGGCCAGAAAGTTTTGCCTACGATGGGATTTGTGAACTGCTCCAAAACTGAAGGTTACCTTCTGCACGACAGTCGAGTCCTATTGGATGGTTCCAAGAGGCCCCATATGGAAAGACTCGAGAGCAGGTGTCTAAGCATGGATGCCTGGGAACGCCACCTCATATTCCCACTCTTTAGTCAGGACAAGGCAGGCTCAATCTGCGGGCTCCTGGGTGAGCTACCCAGAGGGGAGAGTTGAAATGGACTCTCCTGAAGATGAGTCCTACTGTGGCTTGGTGGCCTGGGAGACCTTGGAATGTGGAGGTGGCTCAGGGACTCTGCAGGATTCTCCAACATGAGGTGTTTGACACGGCTCCAACAAGGAAACTTCCCATGTGGAGACGAGAGGAGTTCTGTTCCGTGCCTCAGGAAAGCCCCATACCCTGTTCTTCGAACCAAAGCCTCTGAGGAGTGACACCTGGAAACCAAAGTAAGAGTTGAGACTACGGCCTAAAGGCCTGTCCGGCTCAACCTTCTATCTCTGTTGTCATCTGTGTGCATGCATTCATGGATGTAGCTGCTCAGCTTGTGTCCGAATGCCCCTGTGAGTCCAGTGAGGCTCCCAGTAGTGGGATGTCCTCGGAGGCCTTGAGGTTTCTCATATTCTGGAGGTGTGTGGCCAAAGGAATGGACACAGTTTCCCAGGAGAGAGCAGGCACGGTCCTGTGGTATGGCTCCAGAGGACCCAGCCTAGAGGCTCTGTTTGCCAGGGCTGTGGGGACAGATGTCTGAAAAAGCAAACTTGGCTCAGCTAGGGGCCAATGTAATGGCAGGCCTGATCTCTAGTCCGTGAGGGGAGATCCTCTGGAAATCAAAGTAGGGCAAGTGGGAGGCAGTCACTCAGGATTTTGTCTCTGGGTGTTGCGTTTACAGTGTCCGGTCAGGGTAGGGGTTGTCTCAGAGGCCGAGGAAGAGCCTTCCTCTCAGGGGATTGTCCAAGCTCCCAAGTGTTTGTGTTCATTCTTTGGGAATGAAGAGTACTGTTTTCTGCCACAGGGGACCCCCCAGGAGAGGGACTCTAGAGCACAGCAGTGGGTTCCCTCAACTGGAATACACACCATCTAGTTAGTCCTGGGTGCCTATGGGCATGGCAAGCCACATATGCGGGCTCTTGGTCCAGTCACTGAGAGGCGTTACTTGAATAAGGTACTCACGCTGAGGGTCACAATGTGTGTTTGTGCCCAAGGCGGCCCTCACGCTTGGGCGTGGCCTCATGGGCCATGCCGTTTTCTCCTACACTGAAGGTTTGACTCACTGCCAGCAGCAAGGTTTCTTGCCAGGGGGAAGGAGGGGTTCTGACTTGTGCATCAGGTTCCCCCCTGTGCAGGGATTGGAGATAAGGTCTAGGTTCCGATGACTGAAAACCCAGGTTGGGAATGGATGGTGGCCTAAGGCAGTGGCGGGTCCAATGTGCTGGGTGTGCAGCCAGCTGTGTCGGTGTCTGTTGGAAGGTCTGGGCTCAGGCTATTTGCGACAGAGCATCGCTGTTTAAGGTAGCCTATGCAATTGGGGTGTTGCCGAGGGCCAAGCAGTTTGATCCTCATTTGGGGTTTCTGGGCAGCGCCATAGACAATGTTTTTCTCTTGGGAAGCAGGCACAGTGCTTCATTGTGGCCCCAGAATTCCCAGTAGGGAGGGTTTGTGGGCCAGGAGTGTGAGGACGGAAGTCTGAAAACACAAGCTAGTGTGTGGATTGGAACCAAGGGCAGAGCAGGCCCACTCTGCAGAGGCTGAATCAAAATCTCCTGCATCTGAAGTCAGGCTGAGGATCAGACGTTGGCTGAGGCTGGAGTATGTGTCCATGATGGCACCTTCATGAAGTGGGGGCCTCATGAGGCCAAGGAAGTTTTCCCACGCTGAGTTTGGAGGTCGCCCCAAACCACAAGGTTTCCTTCTGCGGGACATTCGAGTCCTGTTGCATGGCTCTAGTACATACCATACGGAAGGACTGGAGAGCATGGTTCGAAGGATGGATCCCTGTACAGCATGCCTCGCATTCCCATTGGCTATTAGCGACAAGATATGTTTGATCTGCTGCCTCTGGAACACGCGACCCAGGGGGCTGAGTTGAAATGGCCTCTCCTGAGGATGCGTCATAATGTGCGTTTGGGTCCATGGAGACCTTGGAATGTGCTGGTTGTTCAGTGGCCCTGCGGAACTCTCCTACCTGAAGTGTTTGATACATCCCAGTAAGAAAGCTGCCCATGTGGAGATGAGAGATGTTTGGTTTGGTGCCTCAGAAAAGCCCCATGTGCTGGTCTACGAAAACAGTCCTCTGAGAACGGAAACATGGAAACCAAAGCTAAGGTTCAGATTAGGGCCTGGGGGCCTGTCCATTTCAACCTTCTGTCTCTGGGGACACTGTCTGAGAGTCTAAGTGGAGATAGTTGCTCCGCTGGTGTCAGAGAGCCCCTCTTAGTCCAGGGGGGCCTACACTATTGATGGCCTCAGGGGCCTTGGAGCTTTTCCCTAACCTGTAGTGTTGTGGTCAATGGACTGGGCACACTTTCCTTGGAGAGGGCAGGCACAATCTTTCGCTGTGGCCCTAGAGGCCCTAGCCTGGAGGTGTGTGGGTCCAGGCTGTGGGCACAGAAGTCTGAATACACAAACTCAGCTTATGAGTGGCGCCTAGGGTATGGCAGGCCGGATGTACAGCCCGAGAGGGAGCTCCTGGGCCTCTGAAACAAGGGCGAGTGGGAGGCGTTCCTTCAGGCTTTTGTCTCTGGATGTTGTGTCCGGGATAGCCGTGGATTGGAGCGGTGGCCTCAGGTACTGTGGACGAGTATCCCTCTCTGGGGATTTGTCCCAGCTCCCAAGAGTTTGGGGTCATTTTGTGGGAAGGGTGGAGTCGTGTTGTCTGGCTCATGGGTCTCTCCAAGAAAGGGATTCCAGAGCAGAGCTCCAGGTACGGGCGGGGCGACTGGAAAATTCAAACCGTGGTGAGGATTGGGTGCATAGGGGCTTGGCAAGCCCCATATGTGGGCTCTTGGTCCAGGCCCTGACAGGCCTTTCTTTGACATGGGGCTCATGCTGAGGATCACAGTGTGAATTTGTGCCCAAGCAGCACTCACGTTTGGGCGTGGCATCAGGGGCCATGAAGGTTTCTCCCACCCTGAAGGTGTGACTCCATGCCAAGAGCAAGCTTGACAGCCATGGGGAAGGAGGAGTTCTGTTTTGTGCTTGCTATACCCAGCTGTGTGGAGAATTGATATAATGTCTAGGTTCAGATATCTGAAAACCAAGGTTAGGATGAGGTGACGGCATAAGACCATGGCGTGTCCGAAGTGCTGGGTGTGCGGCCAGCTGTCTCCTTGTCTGTCTGGACGTCTGGCTTCAGGCTGTGTCAGGCAGAGCATGAGTGCCCAGAGCAGCCTATCCAGTTCGGGTACCGTCGAGGCCCGAGCAGGTTGATCCTCATCTGGGTTTTCTGGAGAGCCCCACAGGGAAACGTTTTTCTTCCGTTGGGCAGACACTGGGCTGCGTTTTGGTTCTGGAGTTCCTAGTCCGGAGGGCTTGTTTGCCAGGAGTGTGAGGAAGGAAGTCTGAAAACACAAGCTAGCGTGAGGTTTGGGACCGAGGTCACGGCATGCCCACTCTGCAGAGGCTGAATCGGGATCTCCTGCACTGAGGTCATGTCAACTATGAGACGTGCCTCAGGCTAGAGTTCTTGTCCAGCATGGCCTCTTCCTGAAGGGTGTGGGGGCTTCATGAGGCCAGAAAGTTTTGCCTACGATGGGATTTGTGAACTGCTCCAAAACTGAAGGTTACCTTCTGCACGACAGTCGAGTCCTATTGGATGGTTCCAAGAGGCCCCATATGGAAAGACTCGAGAGCAGGTGTCTAAGCATGGATGCCTGGGAACGCCACGTCATACTCCCACTCTTTAGTCAGGACAAGGCAGGCTCAATCTGCGGGCTCCTGGGTGAGCTACCCAGAGGGGAGAGTTGAAATGGACTCTCCTGAAGATGAGTCCTACTGTGGCTTGGTGGCCTGGGAGACCTTGGAATGTGGAGGTGGCTCAGGGACTCTGCAGGATTCTCCAACATGAGGTGTTTGACACGGCTCCAACAAGGAAACTTCCCATGTGGAGACGAGAGGAGTTCTGTTCTGTGCCTCAGGAAAGCCCCATACCCTGTTCTTCGAACCAAAGCCTCTGAGGAGTGACACCTGGAAATCAAAGTAAGAGTTGAGACTACGGCCTAAAGGCCTGTCCGGCTCAACCTTCTATCTCTGTTGTCATCTGTGTGCATGCATTCATGGATGTAGCTGCTCAGCTTGTGTCCGAATGCCCCTGTGAGTCCAGTGAGGCTCCCAGTAGTGGGATGTCCTCGGAGGCCTTGAGGTTTCTCATATTCTGGAGGTGTGTGGCCAAAGGAATGGACACAGTTTCCCAGGAGAGAGCAGGCACGGTCCTGTGGTATGGCTCCAGAGGACCCAGCCTAGAGGCTCTGTTTGCCAGGGCTGTGGGGACAGATGTCTGAAAAAGCAAACTTGGCTCAGCTAGGGGCCAATGTAATGGCAGGCCTGATCTCTAGTCCGTGAGGGGAGATCCTCTGGAAATCAAAGTAGGGCAAGTGGGAGGCAGTCACTCAGGATTTTGTCTCTGGGTGTTGCGTTTACAGTGTCTGGTCAGGGTAGGGGTTGTCTCAGAGGCCGAGGAAGAGCCTTCCTCTCAGGGGATTGTCCAAGCTCCCAAGTGTTTGTGTTCATTCTGTGGGAATGAAGAGTACTGTTTCCTGCCACAGGGGAACCCCCAGGAGAGGGACTCTAGAGCACAGCAGTGGGTTCCCTCAACTGGAATACACACCATCTAGTTAGTCCTGGGTGCCTATGGGCATGGCAAGCCACATATGCGGGCTCTTGGTCCAGTCACTGAGAGGCGTTACTTGAATAAGGTACTCACGCTGAGGGTCACAATGTGTGTTTGTGCCCAAGGCGGCCCTCACGCTTGGGCGTGGCCTCATGGGCCATGCCGTTTTCTCCTACACTGAAGGTTTGACTCACTGCCAGCAGCAAGGTTTCTTGCCAGGGGGAAGGAGGGGTTCTGACTTGTGCATCAGGTTCCCCCCTGTGCAGGGATTGGAGATAAGGTCTAGGTTCCGATGACTGAAAACCCAGGTTGGGAATGGATGGTGGCCTAAGGCAGTGGCGGGTCCAATGTGCTGGGTGTGCAGCCAGCTGTGTCGGTGTCTGTTGGAAGGTCTGGGCTCAGGCTATTTGCGACAGAGCATCACTGTTTAAGGTAGCCTATGCAATTGGGGTGTTGCCGAGGGCCAAGCAGTTTGATCCTCATTTGGGGTTTCTGGGCAGCGCCATAGACAATGTTTTTCTCTTGGGAGGCAGGCACAGTGCTTCATTGTGGCCCCAGAATTCCCAGTAGGGAGGGTTTGTGGGCCAGGAGTGTGAGGACGGAAGTCTGAAAACACAAGCTAGTGTGAGGATTGGAACCAAGGGCAGAGCAGGCCCACTCTGCAGAGGCTGAATCAAAATCTCCTGCATCTGAAGTCAGGCTGAGGATCAGACGTTGGCTGAGGCTGGAGTATGTGTCCATGATGGCACCTTCATGAAGTGGGGGCCTCATGAGGCCAAGGAAGTTTTCCCACGCTGAGTTTGGAGGTTGCCCCAAACCACAAGGTTTCCTTCTGCGGGACATTCGAGTCCTGTTGCATGGCTCCAGGACATACCATACGGAAGGACTGGAGAGCAGGGTTCGAAGGATGGATCCCTGTACAGCATGCCTCGCATTCCCATTGGCTATTAGCGACAAGATATGTTTGATCTGCTGCCTCTGGAACACGCGACCCAGGGGGCTGAGTTGAAATGGCCTCTCCTGAGGATGCGTCATAATGTGCGTTTGGGTCCATGGAGACCTTGGAATGTGCTGGTTGTTCAGTGGCCCTGCGGAACTCTCCTACCTGAAGTGTTTGATACATCCCAGTAAGAAAGCTGCCCATGTGGAGATGAGAGAGGTTTGGTTTGGTGCCTCAGAAAAGCCCCATGTGCTGGTCTACGAAAACAGTCCTCTGAGAACGGAAACATGGAAACCAAAGCTAAGGTTCAGATTGGGGCCTGGGGGCCTGTCCATTTCAACCTTCTGTCTCTGGGGACACTGTCTGAGAGTCTAAGTGGAGATAGTTGCTCCGCTGGTGTCAGAGAGCCCCTCTTAGTCCAGGGGGGCCTACACTATTGATGGCCTCAGGGGCCTTGGAGCTTTTCTCTAACCTGTAGTGTTGTGGTCAATGGACTGGGCACACTTTCCTTGGAGAGGGCAGGCACAATCTTTCGCTGTGGCCCTAGAGGCCCTAGCCTGGAGGTGTGTGGGTCCAGGCTGTGGGCACAGAAGTCTGAATACACAAACTCAGCTTATGAGTGGCGCCTAGGGTATGGCAGGCCGGATGTACAGCCCGAGAGGGAGCTCCTGGGCCTCTGAAACAAGGGCGAGTGGGAGGCGTTCCTTCAGGCTTTTGTCTCTGGATGTTGTGTCCGGGATAGCCGTGGATTGGAGCGGTGGCCTCAGGTACTGTGGACGAGTATCCCTCTCTGGGGATTTGTCCCAGCTCCCAAGAGTTTGGGGTCATTTTGTGGGAAGGGTGGAGTCGTGTTGTCTGGCTCATGGGTCTCTCCAAGAAAGGGATTCCAGAGCAGAGCTCCAGGTACGGGCGGGGCGACTGGAAAATTCAAACCGTGGTGAGGATTGGGTGCATAGGGGCTTGGCAAGCCCCATATGTGGGCTCTTGGTCCAGGCCCTGACAGGCCTTTCTTTGACATGGGGCTCATGCTGAGGATCACAGTGTGAATTTGTGCCCAAGCAGCACTCAAGTTTGGGCGTGGCATCAGGGTCCATGAAGGTTTCTCCCACCCTGAAGGTGTGACTCCATGCCAAGAGCAAGCTTGACAGCCATGGGGAAGGAGGAGTTCTGTTTTGTGCTTGCTATACCCAGCTGTGTGGAGAATTGATATAATGTCTAGGTTCAGATATCTGAAAACCAAGGTTAGGATGAGGTGACGGCATAAGACCATGGCGTGTCCGAAGTGCTGGGTGTGCGGCCAGCTGTCTCCTTGTCTGTCTGGACGTCTGGCTTCAGGCTGTGTCAGGCAGAGCATGAGTGCCCAGAGCAGCCTATCCAGTTCGGGTACCGTCGAGGCCCGAGCAGGTTGATCCTCATCTGGGTTTTCTGGAGAGCCCCACAGGGAAACGTTTTTCTTCCGTTGGGCAGACACTGGGCTGGGTTTTGGTTCTGGAGTTCCTAGTCCGGAGGGCTTGTTTGCCAGGAGTGTGAGGAAGGAAGTCTGAAAACACAAGCTAGCGTGAGGTTTGGGACCGAGGTCACGGCATGCCCACTCTGCAGAGGCTGAATCGGGATCTCCTGCACTGAGGTCATGTCAACTATGAGACGTGCCTCAGGCTAGAGTTCTTGTCCAGCATGGCCTCTTCCTGAAGGGTGTGGGGGCTTCATGAGGCCAGAAAGTTTTGCCTACGATGGGATTTGTGAACTGCTCCAAAACTGAAGGTTACCTTCTGCACGACAGTCGAGTCCTATTGGATGGTTCCAAGAGGCCCCATATGGAAAGACTCGAGAGCAGGTGTCTAAGCATGGATGCCTGGGAACGCCACCTCATACTCCCACTCTTTAGTCAGGACAAGGCAGGCTCAATCTGCGGGCTCCTGGGTGAGCTACCCAGAGGGGAGAGTTGAAATGGACTCTCCTGAAGATGAGTCCTACTGTGGCTTGGTGGCCTGGGAGACCTTGGAATGTGGAGGTGGCTCAGGGACTCTGCAGGATTCTCCAACATGAGGTGTTTGACACGGCTCCAACAAGGAAACTTCCCATGTGGAGACGAGAGGAGTTCTGTTCCGTGCCTCAGGAAAGCCCCATACCCTGTTCTTCGAACCAAAGCCTCTGAGGAGTGACACCTGGAAACCAAAGTAAGAGTTGAGACTACGGCCTAAAGGCCTGTCCGGCTCAACCTTCTATCTCTGTTGTCATCTGTGTGCATGCATTCATGGATGTAGCTGCTCAGCTTGTGTCCGAATGCCCCTGTGAGTCCAGTGAGGCTCCCAGTAGTGGGATGTCCTCGGAGGCCTTGAGGTTTCTCATATTCTGGAGGTGTGTGGCCAAAGGAATGGACACAGTTTCCCAGGAGAGAGCAGGCACGGTCCTGTGGTATGGCTCCAGAGGACCCAGCCTAGAGGCTCTGTTTGCCAGGGCTGTGGGGACAGATGTCTGAAAAAGCAAACTTGGCTCAGCTAGGGGCCAATGTAATGGCAGGCCTGATCTCTAGTCCGTGAGGGGAGATCCTCTGGAAATCAAAGTAGGGCAAGTGGGAGGCAGTCACTCAGGATTTTGTCTCTGGGTGTTGCGTTTACAGTGTCCGGTCAGGGTAGGGGTTGTCTCAGAGGCCGAGGAAGAGCCTTCCTCTCAGGGGATTGTCCAAGCTCCCAAGTGTTTGTGTTCATTCTGTGGGAATGAAGAGTACTGTTTCCTGCCACAGGGGAACCCCCAGGAGAGGGACTCTAGAGCACAGCAGTGGATTCCCTCAACTGGAATACACACCATCTAGTTAGTCCTGGGTGCCTATGGGCATGGCAAGCCACATATGCGGGCTCTTGGTCCAGTCACTGAGAGGCGTTACTTGAATAAGGTACTCACGCTGAGGGTCACAATGTGTGTTTGTGCCCAAGGCGGCCCTCACGCTTGGGCGTGGCCTCATGGGCCATGCCGTTTTCTCCTACACTGAAGGTTTGACTCACTGCCAGCAGCAAGGTTTCTTGCCAGGGGGAAGGAGGGGTTCTGACTTGTGCATCAGGTTCCCCCCTGTGCAGGGATTGGAGATAAGGTCTAGGTTCCGATGACTGAAAACCCAGGTTGGGAATGGATGGTGGCCTAAGGCAGTGGCGGGTCCAATGTGCAGGGTGTGCAGCCAGCTGTGTCGGTGTCTGTTGGAAGGTCTGGGCTCAGGCTATTTGCGACAGAGCATCACTGTTTAAGGTAGCCTATGCAATTGGGGTGTTGCCGAGGGCCAAGCAGTTTGATCCTCATTTGGGGTTTCTGGGCAGCGCCATAGACAATGTTTTTCTCTTGGGAGGCAGGCACAGTGCTTCATTGTGGCCCCAGAATTCCCAGTAGGGAGGGTTTGTGGGCCAGGAGTGTGAGGACGGAAGTCTGAAAACACAAGCTAGTGTGAGGATTGGAACCAAGGGCAGAGAAGGCCCACTCTGCAGAGGCTGAATCAAAATCTCCTGCATCTGAAGTCAGGCTGAGGATCAGACGTTGGCTGAGGCTGGAGTATGTGTCCATGATGGCACCTTCATGAAGTGGGGGCCTCATGAGGCCAAGGAAGTTTTCCCACGCTGAGTTTGGAGGTCGCCCCAAACCACAAGGTTTCCTTCTGCGGGACATTCGAGTCCTGTTGCATGGCTCCAGGACATACCATACGGAAGGACTGGAGAGCAGGGTTCGAAGGATGGATCCCTGTACAGCATGCCTCGCATTCCCATTGGCTATTAGCGACAAGATATGTTTGATCTGCTGCCTCTGGAACACGCGACCCAGGGGGCTGAGTTGAAATGGCCTCTCCTGAGGATGCGTCATAATGTGCGTTTGGGTCCATGGAGACCTTGGAATGTGCTGGTTGTTCAGTGGCCCTGCGGAACTCTCCTACCTGAAGTGTTTGATACATCCCAGTAAGAAAGCTGCCCATGTGGAGATGAGAGATGTTTGGTTTGGTGCCTCAGAAAAGCCCCATGTGCTGGTCTACGAAAACAGTCCTCTGAGAACGGAAACATGGAAACCAAAGCTAAGGTTCAGATTAGGGCCTGGGGGCCTGTCCATTTCAACCTTCTGTCTCTGGGGACACTGTCTGAGAGTCTAAGTGGAGATAGTTGCTCCGCTGGTGTCAGAGAGCCCCTCTTAGTCCAGGGGGGCCTACACTATTGATGGCCTCAGGGGCCTTGGAGCTTTTCCCTAACCTGTAGTGTTGTGGTCAATGGACTGGGCACACTTTCCTTGGAGAGGGCAGGCACAATCTTTCGCTGTGGCCCTAGAGGCCCTAGCCTGGAGGTGTGTGGGTCCAGGCTGTGGGCACAGAAGTCTGAATACACAAACTCAGCTTATGAGTGGCGCCTAGGGTATGGCAGGCCGGATGTACAGCCCGAGAGGGAGCTCCTGGGCCTCTGAAACAAGGGCGAGTGGGAGGCGTTCCTTCAGGCTTTTGTCTCTGGATGTTGTGTCCGGGATAGCCGTGGATTGGAGCGGTGGCCTCAGGTACTGTGGACGAGTATCCCTCTCTGGGGATTTGTCCCAGCTCCCAAGAGTTTGGGGTCATTTTGTGGGAAGGGTGGAGTCGTGTTGTCTGGCTCATGGGTCTCTCCAAGAAAGGGATTCCAGAGCAGAGCTCCAGGTACGGGCGGGGCGACTGGAAAATTCAAACCCTGGTGAGGATTGGGTGCATAGGGGCTTGGCAAGCCCCATATGTGGGCTCTTGGTCCAGGCCCTGACAGGCCTTTCTTTGACATGGGGCTCATGCTGAGGATCACAGTGTGAATTTGTGCCCAAGCAGCACTCAAGTTTGGGCGTGGCATCAGGGGCCATGAAGGTTTCTCCCACCCTGAAGGTGTGACTCCATGCCAAGAGCAAGCTTGACAGCCATGGGGAAGGGGGAGTTCTGTTTTGTGCTTGCTATACCCAGCTGTGTGGAGAATTGATATAATGTCTAGGTTCAGATATCTGAAAACCAAGGTTAGGATGAGGTGACGGCATAAGACCATGGCGTGTCCGAAGTGCTGGGTGTGCGGCCAGCTGTCTCCTTGTCTGTCTGGACGTCTGGCTTCAGGCTGTGTCAGGCAGAGCATGAGTGCCCAGAGCAGCCTATCCAGTTCGGGTACCGTCGAGGCCCGAGCAGGTTGATCCTCATCTGGGTTTTCTGGAGAGCCCCACAGGGAAACGTTTTTCTTCCGTTGGGCAGACACTGGGCTGGGTTTTGGTTCCGGAGTTCCTAGTCCGGAGGGCTTGTTTGCCAGGAGTGTGAGGAAGGAAGTCTGAAAACACAAGCTAGCGTGAGGTTTGGGACCGAGGTCACGGCAGGCCCACTCTGCAGAGGCTGAATCGGGATCTCCTGCACTGAGGTCATGTCAACTATGAGAAGTGCCTCAGGCTAGAGTTCTTGTCCAGCATGGCCTCTTCCTGAAGGGTGTGGGGGCTTCATGAGGCCAGAAAGTTTTGCCTACGATGGGATTTGTGAACTGCTCCAAAACTGAAGGTTACCTTCTGCACGACAGTCGAGTCCTATTGGATGGTTCCAAGAGGCCCCATATGGAAAGACTCGAGAGCAGGTGTCTAAGCATGGATGCCTGGGAACGCCACCTCATATTCCCACTCTTTAGTCAGGACAAGGCAGGCTCAATCTGCGGGCTCCTGGGTGAGCTACCCAGAGGGGAGAGTTGAAATGGACTCTCCTGAAGATGAGTCCTACTGTGGCTTGGTGGCCTGGGAGACCTTGGAATGTGGAGGTGGCTCAGGGACTCTGCAGGATTCTCCAACATGAGGTGTTTGACACGGCTCCAACAAGGAAACTTCCCATGTGGAGACGAGAGGAGTTCTGTTCCGTGCCTCAGGAAAGCCCCATACCCTGTTCTTCGAACCAAAGCCTCTGAGGAGTGACACCTGGAAACCAAAGTAAGAGTTGAGACTACGGCCTAAAGGCCTGTCCGGCTCAACCTTCTATCTCTGTTGTCATCTGTGTGCATGCATTCATGGATGTAGCTGCTCAGCTTGTGTCCGAATGCCCCTGTGAGTCCAGTGAGGCTCCCAGTAGTGGGATGTCCTCGGAGGCCTTGAGGTTTCTCATATTCTGGAGGTGTGTGGCCAAAGGAATGGACACAGTTTCCCAGGAGAGAGCAGGCACGGTCCTGTGGTATGGCTCCAGAGGACCCAGCCTAGAGGCTCTGTTTGCCAGGGCTGTGGGGACAGATGTCTGAAAAAGCAAACTTGGCTCAGCTAGGGGCCAATGTAATGGCAGGCCTGATCTCTAGTCCGTGAGGGGAGATCCTCTGGAAATCAAAGTAGGGCAAGTGGGAGGCAGTCACTCAGGATTTTGTCTCTGGGTGTTGCGTTTACAGTGTCCGGTCAGGGTAGGGGTTGTCTCAGAGGCCGAGGAAGAGCCTTCCTCTCAGGGGATTGTCCAAGCTCCCAAGTGTTTGTGTTCATTCTGTGGGAATGAAGAGTACTGTTTCCTGCCACAGGGGACCCCCCAGGAGAGGGACTCTAGAGCACAGCAGTGGGTTCCCTCAACTGGAATACACACCATCTAGTTAGTCCTGGGTGCCTATGGGCATGGCAAGCCACATATGCGGGCTCTTGGTCCAGTCACTGAGAGGCGTTACTTGAATAAGGTACTCACGCTGAGGGTCACAATGTGTGTTTGTGCCCAAGGCGGCCCTCACGCTTGGGCGTGGCCTCATGGGCCATGCCGTTTTCTCCTACACTGAAGGTTTGACTCACTGCCAGCAGCAAGGTTTCTTGCCAGGGGGAAGGAGGGGTTCTGACTTGTGCATCAGGTTCCCCCCTGTGCAGGGATTGGAGATAAGGTCTAGGTTCCGATGACTGAAAACCCAGGTTGGGAATGGATGGTGGCCTAAGGCAGTGGCGGGTCCAATGTGCAGGGTGTGCAGCCAGCTGTGTCGGTGTCTGTTGGAAGGTCTGGGCTCAGGCTATTTGCGACAGAGCATCACTGTTTAAGGTAGCCTATGCAATTGGGGTGTTGCCGAGGGCCAAGCAGTTTGATCCTCATTTGGGGTTTCTGGGCAGCGCCATAGACAATGTTTTTCTCTTGGGAGGCAGGCACAGTGCTTCATTGTGGCCCCAGAATTCCCAGTAGGGAGGGTTTGTGGGCCAGGAGTGTGAGGACGGAAGTCTGAAAACACAAGCTAGTGTGAGGATTGGAACCAAGGGCAGAGAAGGCCCACTCTGCAGAGGCTGAATCAAAATCTCCTGCATCTGAAGTCAGGCTGAGGATCAGACGTTGGCTGAGGCTGGAGTATGTGTCCATGATGGCACCTTCATGAAGTGGGGGCCTCATGAGGCCAAGGAAGTTTTCCCACGCTGAGTTTGGAGGTCGCCCCAAACCACAAGGTTTCCTTCTGCGGGACATTCGAGTCCTGTTGCATGGCTCCAGGACATACCATACGGAAGGACTGGAGAGCAGGGTTCGAAGGATGGATCCCTGTACAGCATGCCTCGCATTCCCATTGGCTATTAGCGACAAGATATGTTTGATCTGCTGCCTCTGGAACACGCGACCCAGGGGGCTGAGTTGAAATGGCCTCTCCTGAGGATGCGTCATAATGTGCGTTTGGGTCCATGGAGACCTTGGAATGTGCTGGTTGTTCAGTGGCCCTGCGGAACTCTCCTACCTGAAGTGTTTGATACATCCCAGTAAGAAAGCTGCCCATGTGGAGATGAGAGATGTTTGGTTTGGTGCCTCAGAAAAGCCCCATGTGCTGGTCTACGAAAACAGTCCTCTGAGAACGGAAACATGGAAACCAAAGCTAAGGTTCAGATTAGGGCCTGGGGGCCTGTCCATTTCAACCTTCTGTCTCTGGGGACACTGTCTGAGAGTCTAAGTGGAGATAGTTGCTCCGCTGGTGTCAGAGAGCCCCTCTTAGTCCAGGGGGGCCTACACTATTGATGGCCTCAGGGGCCTTGGAGCTTTTCCCTAACCTGTAGTGTTGTGGTCAATGGACTGGGCACACTTTCCTTGGAGAGGGCAGGCACAATCTTTCGCTGTGGCCCTAGAGGCCCTAGCCTGGAGGTGTGTGGGTCCAGGCTGTGGGCACAGAAGTCTGAATACACAAACTCAGCTTATGAGTGGCGCCTAGGGTATGGCAGGCCGGATGTACAGCCCGAGAGGGAGCTCCTGGGCCTCTGAAACAAGGGCGAGTGGGAGGCGTTCCTTCAGGCTTTTGTCTCTGGATGTTGTGTCCGGGATAGCCGTGGATTGGAGCGGTGGCCTCAGGTACTGTGGACGAGTATCCCTCTCTGGGGATTTGTCCCAGCTCCCAAGAGTTTGGGGTCATTTTGTGGGAAGGGTGGAGTCGTGTTGTCTGGCTCATGGGTCTCTCCAAGAAAGGGATTCCAGAGCAGAGCTCCAGGTACGGGCGGGGCGACTGGAAAATTCAAACCGTGGTGAGGATTGGGTGCATAGGGGCTTGGCAAGCCCCATATGTGGGCTCTTGGTCCAGGCCCTGACAGGCCTTTCTTTGACATGGGGCTCATGCTGAGGATCACAGTGTGAATTTGTGCCCAAGCAGCACTCAAGTTTGGGCGTGGCATCAGGGGCCATGAAGGTTTCTCCCACCCTGAAGGTGTGACTCCATGCCAAGAGCAAGCTTGACAGCCATGGGGAAGGAGGAGTTCTGTTTTGTGCTTGCTATACCCAGCTGTGTGGAGAATTGATATAATGTCTAGGTTCAGATATCTGAAAACCAAGGTTAGGATGAGGTGACGGCATAAGACCATGGCGTGTCCGAAGTGCTGGGTGTGCGGCCAGCTGTCTCCTTGTCTGTCTGGACGTCTGGCTTCAGGCTGTGTCAGGCAGAGCATGAGTGCCCAGAGCAGCCTATCCAGTTCGGGTACCGTCGAGGCCCGAGCAGGTTGATCCTCATCTGGGTTTTCTGGAGAGCCCCACAGGGAAACGTTTTTCTTCCGTTGGGCAGACACTGGGCTGGGTTTTGGTTCTGGAGTTCCTAGTCCGGAGGGCTTGTTTGCCAGAAGTGTGAGGAAGGAAGTCTGAAAACACAAGCTAGCGTGAGGTTTGGGACCGAGGTCACGGCATGCCCACTCTGAGAGGCTGAATCGGGATCTCCTGCACTGAGGTCATGTCAACTATGAGACGTGCCTCAGGCTAGAGTTCTTGTCCAGCATGGCCTCTTCCTGAAGGGTGTGGGGGCTTCATGAGGCCAGAAAGTTTTGCCTACGATGGGATTTGTGAACTGCTCCAAAACTGAAGCTTACCTTCTGCACGACAGTCGAGTCCTATTGGATGGTTCCAAGAGGCCCCATATGGAAAGACTCGAGAGCAGGTGTCTAAGCATGGATGCCTGGGAACGCCACCTCATATTCCCACTCTTTAGTCAGGACAAGGCAGGCTCAATCTGCGGGCTCCTGGGTGAGCTACCCAGAGGGGAGAGTTGAAATGGACTCTCCTGAAGATGAGTCCTACTGTGGCTTGGTGGCCTGGGAGACCTTGGAATGTGGAGGTGGCTCAGGGACTCTGCAGGATTCTCCAACATGAGGTGTTTGACACGGCTCCAACAAGGAAACTTCCCATGTGGAGACGAGAGGAGTTCTGTTCCGTGCCTCAGGAAAGCCCCATACCCTGTTCTTCGAACCAAAGCCTCTGAGGAGTGACACCTGGAAACCAAAGTAAGAGTTGAGACTACGGCCTAAAGGCCTGTCCGGCTCAACCTTCTATCTCTGTTGTCATCTGTGTGCATGCATTCATGGATGTAGCTGCTCAGCTTGTGTCCGAATGCCCCTGTGAGTCCAGTGAGGCTCCCAGTAGTGGGATGTCCTCGGAGGCCTTGAGGTTTCTCATATTCTGGAGGTGTGTGGCCAAAGGAATGGACACAGTTTCCCAGGAGAGAGCAGGCACGGTCCTGTGGTATGGCTCCAGAGGACCCAGCCTAGAGGCTCTGTTTGCCAGGGCTGTGGGGACAGATGTCTGAAAAAGCAAACTTGGCTCAGCTAGGGGCCAATGTAATGGCAGGCCTGATCTCTAGTCCGTGAGGGGAGATCCTCTGGAAATCAAAGTAGGGCAAGTGGGAGGCAGTCACTCAGGATTTTGTCTCTGGGTGTTGCGTTTACAGTGTCCGGTCAGGGTAGGGGTTGTCTCAGAGGCCGAGGAAGAGCCTTCTTCTCAGGGGATTGTCCAAGCTCCCAAGTGTTTGTGTTCATTCTGTGGGAATGAAGAGTACTGTTTCCTGCCACAGGGGAACCCCCAGGAGAGGGACTCTAGAGCACAGCAGTGGGTTCCCTCAACTGGAATACACACCATCTAGTTAGTCCTGGGTGCCTATGGGCATGGCAAGCCACATATGCGGGCTCTTGGTCCAGTCACTGAGAGGCGTTACTTGAATAAGGTACTCACGCTGAGGGTCACAATGTGTGTTTGTGCCCAAGGCGGCCCTCACGCTTGGGCGTGGCCTCATGGGCCATGCCGTTTTCTCCTACACTGAAGGTTTGACTCACTGCCAGCAGCAAGGTTTCTTGCCAGGGGGAAGGAGGGGTTCTGACTTGTGCATCAGGTTCCCCCCTGTGCAGGGATTGGAGATAAGGTCTAGGTTCCGATGACTGAAAACCCAGGTTGGGAATGGATGGTGGCCTAAGGCAGTGGCGGGTCCAATGTGCAGGGTGTGCAGCCAGCTGTGTCGGTGTCTGTTGGAAGGTCTGGGCTCAGGCTATTTGCGACAGAGCATCACTGTTTAAGGTAGCCTATGCAATTGGGGTGTTGCCGAGGGCCAAGCAGTTTGATCCTCATTTGGGGTTTCTGGGCAGCGCCATAGACAATGTTTTTCTCTTGGGAGGCAGGCACAGTGCTTCATTGTGGCCCCAGAATTCCCAGTAGGGAGGGTTTGTGGGCCAGGAGTGTGAGGACGGAAGTCTGAAAACACAAGCTAGTGTGAGGATTGGAACCAAGGGCAGAGCAGGCCCACTCTGCAGAGGCTGAATCAAAATCTCCTGCATCTGAAGTCAGGCTGAGGATCAGACGTTGGCTGAGGCTGGAGTATGTGTCCATGATGGCACCTTCATGAAGTGGGGGCCTCATGAGGCCAAGGAAGTTTTCCCACGCTGAGTTTGGAGGTTGCCCCAAACCACAAGGTTTCCTTCTGCGGGACATTCGAGTCCTGTTGCATGGCTCCAGGACATACCATACGGAAGGACTGGAGAGCAGGGTTCGAAGGATGGATCCCTGTACAGCATGCCTCGCATTCCCATTGGCTATTAGCGACAAGATATGTTTGATCTGCTGCCTCTGGAACACGCGACCCAGGGGGCTGAGTTGAAATGGCCTCTCCTGAGGATGCGTCATAATGTGCGTTTGGGTCCATGGAGACCTTGGAATGTGCTGGTTGTTCAGTGGCCCTGCGGAACTCTCCTACCTGAAGTGTTTGATACATCCCAGTAAGAAAGCTGCCCATGTGGAGATGAGAGATGTTTGGTTTGGTGCCTCAGAAAAGCCCCATGTGCTGGTCTACGAAAACAGTCCTCTGAGAACGGAAACATGGAAACCAAAGCTAAGGTTCAGATTAGGGCCTGGGGGCCTGTCCATTTCAACCTTCTGTCTCTGGGGACACTGTCTGAGAGTCTAAGTGGAGATAGTTGCTCCGCTGGTGTCAGAGAGCCCCTCTTAGTCCAGGGGGGCCTACACTATTGATGGCCTCAGGGGCCTTGGAGCTTTTCCCTAACCTGTAGTGTTGTGGTCAATGGACTGGGCACACTTTCCTTGGAGAGGGCAGGCACAATCTTTCGCTGTGGCCCTAGAGGCCCTAGCCTGGAGGTGTGTGGGTCCAGGCTGTGGGCACAGAAGTCTGAATACACAAACTCAGCTTATGAGTGGCGCCTAGGGTATGGCAGGCCGGATGTACAGCCCGAGAGGGAGCTCCTGGGCCTCTGAAACAAGGGCGAGTGGGAGGCGTTCCTTCAGGCTTTTGTCTCTGGATGTTGTGTCCGGGATAGCCGTGGATTGGAGCGGTGGCCTCAGGTACTGTGGACGAGTATCCCTCTCTGGGGATTTGTCCCAGCTCCCAAGAGTTTGGGGTCATTTTGTGGGAAGGGTGGAGTCATGTTGTCTGGCTCATGGGTCTCTCCAAGAAAGGGATTCCAGAGCAGAGCTCCAGGTACGGGCGGGGCGACTGGAAAATTCAAACCGTGGTGAGGATTGGGTGCATAGGGGCTTGGCAAGCCCCATATGTGGGCTCTTGGTCCAGGCCCTGACAGGCCTTTCTTTGACATGGGGCTCATGCTGAGGATCACAGTGTGAATTTGTGCCCAAGCAGCACTCAAGTTTGGGCGTGGCATCAGGGGCCATGAAGGTTTCTCCCACCCTGAAGGTGTGACTCCATGCCAAGAGCAAGCTTGACAGCCATGGGGAAGGAGGAGTTCTGTTTTGTGCTTGCTATACCCAGCTGTGTGGAGAATTGATATAATGTCTAGGTTCAGATATCTGAAAACCAAGGTTAGGATGAGGTGACGGCATAAGACCATGGCGTGTCCGACGTGCTGGGTGTGCGGCCAGCTGTCTCCTTGTCTGTCTGGACGCCTGGCTTCAGGCTGTGTCAGGCAGAGCATGAGTGCCCAGAGCAGCCTATCCAGTTCGGGTACCGTCGAGGCCCGAGCAGGTTGATCCTCATCTGGGTTTTCTGGAGAGCCCCACAAGGAAACGTTTTTCTTCCGTTGGGCAGACACTGGGCTGGGTTTTGGTTCTGGAGTTCCTAGTCCGGAGGGCTTGTTTGCCAGGAGTGTGAGGAAGGAAGTCTGAAAACACAAGCTAGCGTGAGGTTTGGGACCGAGGTCACGGCATGCCCACTCTGAGAGGCTGAATCGGGATCTCCTGCACTGAGGTCATGTCAACTATGAGACGTGCCTCAGGCTAGAGTTCTTGTCCAGCATGGCCTCTTCCTGAAGGGTGTGGGGGCTTCATGAGGCCAGAAAGTTTTGCCTACGATGGGATTTGTGAACTGCTCCAAAACTGAAGGTTACCTTCTGCACGACAGTCGAGTCCTATTGGATGGTTCCAAGAGGCCCCATATGGAAAGACTCGAGAGCAGGTGTCTAAGCATGGATGCCTGGGAACGCCACCTCATACTCCCACTCTTTAGTCAGGACAAGGCAGGCTCAATCTGCGGGCTCCTGGGTGAGCTACCCAGAGGGGAGAGTTGAAATGGACTCTCCTGAAGATGAGTCCTACTGTGGCTTGGTGGCCTGGGAGACCTTGGAATGTGGAGGTGGCTCAGGGACTCTGCAGGATTCTCCAACATGAGGTGTTTGACACGGCTCCAACAAGGAAACTTCCCATGTGGAGACGAGAGGAGTTCTGTTCCGTGCCTCAGGAAAGCCCCATACCCTGTTCTTCGAACCAAAGCCTCTGAGGAGTGACACCTGGAAACCAAAGTAAGAGTTGAGACTACGGCCTAAAGGCCTGTCCGGCTCAACCTTCTATCTCTGTTGTCATCTGTGTGCATGCATTCATGGATGTAGCTGCTCAGCTTGTGTCCGAATGCCCCTGTGAGTCCAGTGAGGCTCCCAGTAGTGGGATGTCCTCGGAGGCCTTGAGGTTTCTCATATTCTGGAGGTGTGTGGCCAAAGGAATGGACACAGTTTCCCAGGAGAGAGCAGGCACGGTCCTGTGGTATGGCTCCAGAGGACCCAGCCTAGAGGCTCTGTTTGCCAGGGCTGTGGGGACAGATGTCTGAAAAAGCAAACTTGGCTCAGCTAGGGGCCAATGTAATGGCAGGCCTGATCTCTAGTCCGTGAGGGGAGATCCTCTGGAAATCAAAGTAGGGCAAGTGGGAGGCAGTCACTCAGGATTTTGTCTCTGGGTGTTGCGTTTACAGTGTCTGGTCAGGGTAGGGGTTGTCTCAGAGGCCGAGGAAGAGCCTTCCTCTCAGGGGATTGTCCAAGCTCCCAAGTGTTTGTGTTCATTCTGTGGGAATGAAGAGTACTGTTTCCTGCCACAGGGGAACCCCCAGGAGAGGGACTCTAGAGCACAGCAGTGGGTTCCCTCAACTGGAATACACACCATCTAGTTAGTCCTGGGTGCCTATGGGCATGGCAAGCCACATATGCGGGCTCTTGGTCCAGTCACTGAGAGGCGTTACTTGAATAAGGTACTCACGCTGAGGGTCACAATGTGTGTTTGTGCCCAAGGCGGCCCTCACGCTTGGGCGTGGCCTCATGGGCCATGCCGTTTTCTCCTACACTGAAGGTTTGACTCACTGCCAGCAGCAAGGTTTCTTGCCAGGGGGAAGGAGGGGTTCTGACTTGTGCATCAGGTTCCCCCCTGTGCAGGGATTGGAGATAAGGTCTAGGTTCCGATGACTGAAAACCCAGGTTGGGAATGGATGGTGGCCTAAGGCAGTGGCGGGTCCAATGTGCTGGGTGTGCAGCCAGCTGTGTCGGTGTCTGTTGGAAGGTCTGGGCTCAGGCTATTTGCGACAGAGCATCACTGTTTAAGGTAGCCTATGCAATTGGGGTGTTGCCGAGGGCCAAGCAGTTTGATCCTCATTTGGGGTTTCTGGGCAGCGCCATAGACAATGTTTTTCTCTTGGGAGGCAGGCACAGTGCTTCATTGTGGCCCCAGAATTCCCAGTAGGGAGGGTTTGTGGGCCAGGAGTGTGAGGACGGAAGTCTGAAAACACAAGCTAGTGTGAGGATTGGAACCAAGGGCAGAGCAGGCCCACTCTGCAGAGGCTGAATCAAAATCTCCTGCATCTGAAGTCAGGCTGAGGATCAGACGTTGGCTGAGGCTGGAGTATGTGTCCATGATGGCACCTTCATGAAGTGGGGGCCTCATGAGGCCAAGGAAGTTTTCCCACGCTGAGTTTGGAGGTTGCCCCAAACCACAAGGTTTCCTTCTGCGGGACATTCGAGTCCTGTTGCATGGCTCCAGGACATACCATACGGAAGGACTGGAGAGCAGGGTTCGAAGGATGGATCCCTGTACAGCATGCCTCGCATTCCCATTGGCTATTAGCGACAAGATATGTTTGATCTGCTGCCTCTGGAACACGCGACCCAGGGGGCTGAGTTGAAATGGCCTCTCCTGAGGATGCGTCATAATGTGCGTTTGGGTCCATGGAGACCTTGGAATGTGCTGGTTGTTCAGTGGCCCTGCGGAACTCTCCTACCTGAAGTGTTTGATACATCCCAGTAAGAAAGCTGCCCATGTGGAGATGAGAGAGGTTTGGTTTGGTGCCTCAGAAAAGCCCCATGTGCTGGTCTACGAAAACAGTCCTCTGAGAACGGAAACATGGAAACCAAAGCTAAGGTTCAGATTGGGGCCTGGGGGCCTGTCCATTTCAACCTTCTGTCTCTGGGGACACTGTCTGAGAGTCTAAGTGGAGATAGTTGCTCCGCTGGTGTCAGAGAGCCCCTCTTAGTCCAGGGGGGCCTACACTATTGATGGCCTCAGGGGCCTTGGAGCTTTTCTCTAACCTGTAGTGTTGTGGTCAATGGACTGGGCACACTTTCCTTGGAGAGGGCAGGCACAATCTTTCGCTGTGGCCCTAGAGGCCCTAGCCTGGAGGTGTGTGGGTCCAGGCTGTGGGCACAGAAGTCTGAATACACAAACTCAGCTTATGAGTGGCGCCTAGGGTATGGCAGGCCGGATGTACAGCCCGAGAGGGAGCTCCTGGGCCTCTGAAACAAGGGCGAGTGGGAGGCGTTCCTTCAGGCTTTTGTCTCTGGATGTTGTGTCCGGGATAGCCGTGGATTGGAGCGGTGGCCTCAGGTACTGTGGACGAGTATCCCTCTCTGGGGATTTGTCCCAGCTCCCAAGAGTTTGGGGTCATTTTGTGGGAAGGGTGGAGTCGTGTTGTCTGGCTCATGGGTCTCTCCAAGAAAGGGATTCCAGAGCAGAGCTCCAGGTACGGGCGGGGCGACTGGAAAATTCAAACCGTGGTGAGGATTGGGTGCATAGGGGCTTGGCAAGCCCCATATGTGGGCTCTTGGTCCAGGCCCTGACAGGCCTTTCTTTGACATGGGGCTCATGCTGAGGATCACAGTGTGAATTTGTGCCCAAGCAGCACTCAAGTTTGGGCGTGGCATCAGGGTCCATGAAGGTTTCTCCCACCCTGAAGGTGTGACTCCATGCCAAGAGCAAGCTTGACAGCCATGGGGAAGGAGGAGTTCTGTTTTGTGCTTGCTATACCCAGCTGTGTGGAGAATTGATATAATGTCTAGGTTCAGATATCTGAAAACCAAGGTTAGGATGAGGTGACGGCATAAGACCATGGCGTGTCCGAAGTGCTGGGTGTGCGGCCAGCTGTCTCCTTGTCTGTCTGGACGTCTGGCTTCAGGCTGTGTCAGGCAGAGCATGAGTGCCCAGAGCAGCCTATCCAGTTCGGGTACCGTCGAGGCCCGAGCAGGTTGATCCTCATCTGGGTTTTCTGGAGAGCCCCACAGGGAAACGTTTTTCTTCCGTTGGGCAGACACTGGGCTGGGTTTTGGTTCTGGAGTTCCTAGTCCGGAGGGCTTGTTTGCCAGGAGTGTGAGGAAGGAAGTCTGAAAACACAAGCTAGCGTGAGGTTTGGGACCGAGGTCACGGCATGCCCACTCTGCAGAGGCTGAATCGGGATCTCCTGCACTGAGGTCATGTCAACTATGAGACGTGCCTCAGGCTAGAGTTCTTGTCCAGCATGGCCTCTTCCTGAAGGGTGTGGGGGCTTCATGAGGCCAGAAAGTTTTGCCTACGATGGGATTTGTGAACTGCTCCAAAACTGAAGGTTACCTTCTGCACGACAGTCGAGTCCTATTGGATGGTTCCAAGAGGCCCCATATGGAAAGACTCGAGAGCAGGTGTCTAAGCATGGATGCCTGGGAACGCCACCTCATACTCCCACTCTTTAGTCAGGACAAGGCAGGCTCAATCTGCGGGCTCCTGGGTGAGCTACCCAGAGGGGAGAGTTGAAATGGACTCTCCTGAAGATGAGTCCTACTGTGGCTTGGTGGCCTGGGAGACCTTGGAATGTGGAGGTGGCTCAGGGACTCTGCAGGATTCTCCAACATGAGGTGTTTGACACGGCTCCAACAAGGAAACTTCCCATGTGGAGACGAGAGGAGTTCTGTTCCGTGCCTCAGGAAAGCCCCATACCCTGTTCTTCGAACCAAAGCCTCTGAGGAGTGACACCTGGAAACCAAAGTAAGAGTTGAGACTACGGCCTAAAGGCCTGTCCGGCTCAACCTTCTATCTCTGTTGTCATCTGTGTGCATGCATTCATGGATGTAGCTGCTCAGCTTGTGTCCGAATGCCCCTGTGAGTCCAGTGAGGCTCCCAGTAGTGGGATGTCCTCGGAGGCCTTGAGGTTTCTCATATTCTGGAGGTGTGTGGCCAAAGGAATGGACACAGTTTCCCAGGAGAGAGCAGGCACGGTCCTGTGGTATGGCTCCAGAGGACCCAGCCTAGAGGCTCTGTTTGCCAGGGCTGTGGGGACAGATGTCTGAAAAAGCAAACTTGGCTCAGCTAGGGGCCAATGTAATGGCAGGCCTGATCTCTAGTCCGTGAGGGGAGATCCTCTGGAAATCAAAGTAGGGCAAGTGGGAGGCAGTCACTCAGGATTTTGTCTCTGGGTGTTGCGTTTACAGTGTCCGGTCAGGGTAGGGGTTGTCTCAGAGGCCGAGGAAGAGCCTTCCTCTCAGGGGATTGTCCAAGCTCCCAAGTGTTTGTGTTCATTCTGTGGGAATGAAGAGTACTGTTTCCTGCCACAGGGGAACCCCCAGGAGAGGGACTCTAGAGCACAGCAGTGGATTCCCTCAACTGGAATACACACCATCTAGTTAGTCCTGGGTGCCTATGGGCATGGCAAGCCACATATGCGGGCTCTTGGTCCAGTCACTGAGAGGCGTTACTTGAATAAGGTACTCACGCTGAGGGTCACAATGTGTGTTTGTGCCCAAGGCGGCCCTCACGCTTGGGCGTGGCCTCATGGGCCATGCCGTTTTCTCCTACACTGAAGGTTTGACTCACTGCCAGCAGCAAGGTTTCTTGCCAGGGGGAAGGAGGGGTTCTGACTTGTGCATCAGGTTCCCCCCTGTGCAGGGATTGGAGATAAGGTCTAGGTTCCGATGACTGAAAACCCAGGTTGGGAATGGATGGTGGCCTAAGGCAGTGGCGGGTCCAATGTGCAGGGTGTGCAGCCAGCTGTGTCGGTGTCTGTTGGAAGGTCTGGGCTCAGGCTATTTGCGACAGAGCATCACTGTTTAAGGTAGCCTATGCAATTGGGGTGTTGCCGAGGGCCAAGCAGTTTGATCCTCATTTGGGGTTTCTGGGCAGCGCCATAGACAATGTTTTTCTCTTGGGAGGCAGGCACAGTGCTTCATTGTGGCCCCAGAATTCCCAGTAGGGAGGGTTTGTGGGCCAGGAGTGTGAGGACGGAAGTCTGAAAACACAAGCTAGTGTGAGGATTGGAACCAAGGGCAGAGAAGGCCCACTCTGCAGAGGCTGAATCAAAATCTCCTGCATCTGAAGTCAGGCTGAGGATCAGACGTTGGCTGAGGCTGGAGTATGTGTCCATGATGGCACCTTCATGAAGTGGGGGCCTCATGAGGCCAAGGAAGTTTTCCCACGCTGAGTTTGGAGGTCGCCCCAAACCACAAGGTTTCCTTCTGCGGGACATTCGAGTCCTGTTGCATGGCTCCAGGACATACCATACGGAAGGACTGGAGAGCAGGGTTCGAAGGATGGATCCCTGTACAGCATGCCTCGCATTCCCATTGGCTATTAGCGACAAGATATGTTTGATCTGCTGCCTCTGGAACACGCGACCCAGGGGGCTGAGTTGAAATGGCCTCTCCTGAGGATGCGTCATAATGTGCGTTTGGGTCCATGGAGACCTTGGAATGTGCTGGTTGTTCAGTGGCCCTGCGGAACTCTCCTACCTGAAGTGTTTGATACATCCCAGTAAGAAAGCTGCCCATGTGGAGATGAGAGATGTTTGGTTTGGTGCCTCAGAAAAGCCCCATGTGCTGGTCTACGAAAACAGTCCTCTGAGAACGGAAACATGGAAACCAAAGCTAAGGTTCAGATTAGGGCCTGGGGGCCTGTCCATTTCAACCTTCTGTCTCTGGGGACACTGTCTGAGAGTCTAAGTGGAGATAGTTGCTCCGCTGGTGTCAGAGAGCCCCTCTTAGTCCAGGGGGGCCTACACTATTGATGGCCTCAGGGGCCTTGGAGCTTTTCCCTAACCTGTAGTGTTGTGGTCAATGGACTGGGCACACTTTCCTTGGAGAGGGCAGGCACAATCTTTCGCTGTGGCCCTAGAGGCCCTAGCCTGGAGGTGTGTGGGTCCAGGCTGTGGGCACAGAAGTCTGAATACACAAACTCAGCTTATGAGTGGCGCCTAGGGTATGGCAGGCCGGATGTACAGCCCGAGAGGGAGCTCCTGGGCCTCTGAAACAAGGGCGAGTGGGAGGCGTTCCTTCAGGCTTTTGTCTCTGGATGTTGTGTCCGGGATAGCCGTGGATTGGAGCGGTGGCCTCAGGTACTGTGGACGAGTATCCCTCTCTGGGGATTTGTCCCAGCTCCCAAGAGTTTGGGGTCATTTTGTGGGAAGGGTGGAGTCGTGTTGTCTGGCTCATGGGTCTCTCCAAGAAAGGGATTCCAGAGCAGAGCTCCAGGTACGGGCGGGGCGACTGGAAAATTCAAACCCTGGTGAGGATTGGGTGCATAGGGGCTTGGCAAGCCCCATATGTGGGCTCTTGGTCCAGGCCCTGACAGGCCTTTCTTTGACATGGGGCTCATGCTGAGGATCACAGTGTGAATTTGTGCCCAAGCAGCACTCAAGTTTGGGCGTGGCATCAGGGGCCATGAAGGTTTCTCCCACCCTGAAGGTGTGACTCCATGCCAAGAGCAAGCTTGACAGCCATGGGGAAGGGGGAGTTCTGTTTTGTGCTTGCTATACCCAGCTGTGTGGAGAATTGATATAATGTCTAGGTTCAGATATCTGAAAACCAAGGTTAGGATGAGGTGACGGCATAAGACCATGGCGTGTCCGAAGTGCTGGGTGTGCGGCCAGCTGTCTCCTTGTCTGTCTGGACGTCTGGCTTCAGGCTGTGTCAGGCAGAGCATGAGTGCCCAGAGCAGCCTATCCAGTTCGGGTACCGTCGAGGCCCGAGCAGGTTGATCCTCATCTGGGTTTTCTGGAGAGCCCCACAGGGAAACGTTTTTCTTCCGTTGGGCAGACACTGGGCTGGGTTTTGGTTCCGGAGTTCCTAGTCCGGAGGGCTTGTTTGCCAGGAGTGTGAGGAAGGAAGTCTGAAAACACAAGCTAGCGTGAGGTTTGGGACCGAGGTCACGGCAGGCCCACTCTGCAGAGGCTGAATCGGGATCTCCTGCACTGAGGTCATGTCAACTATGAGAAGTGCCTCAGGCTAGAGTTCTTGTCCAGCATGGCCTCTTCCTGAAGGGTGTGGGGGCTTCATGAGGCCAGAAAGTTTTGCCTACGATGGGATTTGTGAACTGCTCCAAAACTGAAGGTTACCTTCTGCACGACAGTCGAGTCCTATTGGATGGTTCCAAGAGGCCCCATATGGAAAGACTCGAGAGCAGGTGTCTAAGCATGGATGCCTGGGAACGCCACCTCATATTCCCACTCTTTAGTCAGGACAAGGCAGGCTCAATCTGCGGGCTCCTGGGTGAGCTACCCAGAGGGGAGAGTTGAAATGGACTCTCCTGAAGATGAGTCCTACTGTGGCTTGGTGGCCTGGGAGACCTTGGAATGTGGAGGTGGCTCAGGGACTCTGCAGGATTCTCCAACATGAGGTGTTTGACACGGCTCCAACAAGGAAACTTCCCATGTGGAGACGAGAGGAGTTCTGTTCCGTGCCTCAGGAAAGCCCCATACCCTGTTCTTCGAACCAAAGCCTCTGAGGAGTGACACCTGGAAACCAAAGTAAGAGTTGAGACTACGGCCTAAAGGCCTGTCCGGCTCAACCTTCTATCTCTGTTGTCATCTGTGTGCATGCATTCATGGATGTAGCTGCTCAGCTTGTGTCCGAATGCCCCTGTGAGTCCAGTGAGGCTCCCAGTAGTGGGATGTCCTCGGAGGCCTTGAGGTTTCTCATATTCTGGAGGTGTGTGGCCAAAGGAATGGACACAGTTTCCCAGGAGAGAGCAGGCACGGTCCTGTGGTATGGCTCCAGAGGACCCAGCCTAGAGGCTCTGTTTGCCAGGGCTGTGGGGACAGATGTCTGAAAAAGCAAACTTGGCTCAGCTAGGGGCCAATGTAATGGCAGGCCTGATCTCTAGTCCGTGAGGGGAGATCCTCTGGAAATCAAAGTAGGGCAAGTGGGAGGCAGTCACTCAGGATTTTGTCTCTGGGTGTTGCGTTTACAGTGTCCGGTCAGGGTAGGGGTTGTCTCAGAGGCCGAGGAAGAGCCTTCCTCTCAGGGGATTGTCCAAGCTCCCAAGTGTTTGTGTTCATTCTGTGGGAATGAAGAGTACTGTTTCCTGCCACAGGGGACCCCCCAGGAGAGGGACTCTAGAGCACAGCAGTGGGTTCCCTCAACTGGAATACACACCATCTAGTTAGTCCTGGGTGCCTATGGGCATGGCAAGCCACATATGCGGGCTCTTGGTCCAGTCACTGAGAGGCGTTACTTGAATAAGGTACTCACGCTGAGGGTCACAATGTGTGTTTGTGCCCAAGGCGGCCCTCACGCTTGGGCGTGGCCTCATGGGCCATGCCGTTTTCTCCTACACTGAAGGTTTGACTCACTGCCAGCAGCAAGGTTTCTTGCCAGGGGGAAGGAGGGGTTCTGACTTGTGCATCAGGTTCCCCCCTGTGCAGGGATTGGAGATAAGGTCTAGGTTCCGATGACTGAAAACCCAGGTTGGGAATGGATGGTGGCCTAAGGCAGTGGCGGGTCCAATGTGCAGGGTGTGCAGCCAGCTGTGTCGGTGTCTGTTGGAAGGTCTGGGCTCAGGCTATTTGCGACAGAGCATCACTGTTTAAGGTAGCCTATGCAATTGGGGTGTTGCCGAGGGCCAAGCAGTTTGATCCTCATTTGGGGTTTCTGGGCAGCGCCATAGACAATGTTTTTCTCTTGGGAGGCAGGCACAGTGCTTCATTGTGGCCCCAGAATTCCCAGTAGGGAGGGTTTGTGGGCCAGGAGTGTGAGGACGGAAGTCTGAAAACACAAGCTAGTGTGAGGATTGGAACCAAGGGCAGAGAAGGCCCACTCTGCAGAGGCTGAATCAAAATCTCCTGCATCTGAAGTCAGGCTGAGGATCAGACGTTGGCTGAGGCTGGAGTATGTGTCCATGATGGCACCTTCATGAAGTGGGGGCCTCATGAGGCCAAGGAAGTTTTCCCACGCTGAGTTTGGAGGTCGCCCCAAACCACAAGGTTTCCTTCTGCGGGACATTCGAGTCCTGTTGCATGGCTCCAGGACATACCATACGGAAGGACTGGAGAGCAGGGTTCGAAGGATGGATCCCTGTACAGCATGCCTCGCATTCCCATTGGCTATTAGCGACAAGATATGTTTGATCTGCTGCCTCTGGAACACGCGACCCAGGGGGCTGAGTTGAAATGGCCTCTCCTGAGGATGCGTCATAATGTGCGTTTGGGTCCATGGAGACCTTGGAATGTGCTGGTTGTTCAGTGGCCCTGCGGAACTCTCCTACCTGAAGTGTTTGATACATCCCAGTAAGAAAGCTGCCCATGTGGAGATGAGAGATGTTTGGTTTGGTGCCTCAGAAAAGCCCCATGTGCTGGTCTACGAAAACAGTCCTCTGAGAACGGAAACATGGAAACCAAAGCTAAGGTTCAGATTAGGGCCTGGGGGCCTGTCCATTTCAACCTTCTGTCTCTGGGGACACTGTCTGAGAGTCTAAGTGGAGATAGTTGCTCCGCTGGTGTCAGAGAGCCCCTCTTAGTCCAGGGGGGCCTACACTATTGATGGCCTCAGGGGCCTTGGAGCTTTTCCCTAACCTGTAGTGTTGTGGTCAATGGACTGGGCACACTTTCCTTGGAGAGGGCAGGCACAATCTTTCGCTGTGGCCCTAGAGGCCCTAGCCTGGAGGTGTGTGGGTCCAGGCTGTGGGCACAGAAGTCTGAATACACAAACTCAGCTTATGAGTGGCGCCTAGGGTATGGCAGGCCGGATGTACAGCCCGAGAGGGAGCTCCTGGGCCTCTGAAACAAGGGCGAGTGGGAGGCGTTCCTTCAGGCTTTTGTCTCTGGATGTTGTGTCCGGGATAGCCGTGGATTGGAGCGGTGGCCTCAGGTACTGTGGACGAGTATCCCTCTCTGGGGATTTGTCCCAGCTCCCAAGAGTTTGGGGTCATTTTGTGGGAAGGGTGGAGTCGTGTTGTCTGGCTCATGGGTCTCTCCAAGAAAGGGATTCCAGAGCAGAGCTCCAGGTACGGGCGGGGCGACTGGAAAATTCAAACCGTGGTGAGGATTGGGTGCATAGGGGCTTGGCAAGCCCCATATGTGGGCTCTTGGTCCAGGCCCTGACAGGCCTTTCTTTGACATGGGGCTCATGCTGAGGATCACAGTGTGAATTTGTGCCCAAGCAGCACTCAAGTTTGGGCGTGGCATCAGGGGCCATGAAGGTTTCTCCCACCCTGAAGGTGTGACTCCATGCCAAGAGCAAGCTTGACAGCCATGGGGAAGGAGGAGTTCTGTTTTGTGCTTGCTATACCCAGCTGTGTGGAGAATTGATATAATGTCTAGGTTCAGATATCTGAAAACCAAGGTTAGGATGAGGTGACGGCATAAGACCATGGCGTGTCCGAAGTGCTGGGTGTGCGGCCAGCTGTCTCCTTGTCTGTCTGGACGTCTGGCTTCAGGCTGTGTCAGGCAGAGCATGAGTGCCCAGAGCAGCCTATCCAGTTCGGGTACCGTCGAGGCCCGAGCAGGTTGATCCTCATCTGGGTTTTCTGGAGAGCCCCACAGGGAAACGTTTTTCTTCCGTTGGGCAGACACTGGGCTGGGTTTTGGTTCTGGAGTTCCTAGTCCGGAGGGCTTGTTTGCCAGAAGTGTGAGGAAGGAAGTCTGAAAACACAAGCTAGCGTGAGGTTTGGGACCGAGGTCACGGCATGCCCACTCTGAGAGGCTGAATCGGGATCTCCTGCACTGAGGTCATGTCAACTATGAGACGTGCCTCAGGCTAGAGTTCTTGTCCAGCATGGCCTCTTCCTGAAGGGTGTGGGGGCTTCATGAGGCCAGAAAGTTTTGCCTACGATGGGATTTGTGAACTGCTCCAAAACTGAAGCTTACCTTCTGCACGACAGTCGAGTCCTATTGGATGGTTCCAAGAGGCCCCATATGGAAAGACTCGAGAGCAGGTGTCTAAGCATGGATGCCTGGGAACGCCACCTCATATTCCCACTCTTTAGTCAGGACAAGGCAGGCTCAATCTGCGGGCTCCTGGGTGAGCTACCCAGAGGGGAGAGTTGAAATGGACTCTCCTGAAGATGAGTCCTACTGTGGCTTGGTGGCCTGGGAGACCTTGGAATGTGGAGGTGGCTCAGGGACTCTGCAGGATTCTCCAACATGAGGTGTTTGACACGGCTCCAACAAGGAAACTTCCCATGTGGAGACGAGAGGAGTTCTGTTCCGTGCCTCAGGAAAGCCCCATACCCTGTTCTTCGAACCAAAGCCTCTGAGGAGTGACACCTGGAAACCAAAGTAAGAGTTGAGACTACGGCCTAAAGGCCTGTCCGGCTCAACCTTCTATCTCTGTTGTCATCTGTGTGCATGCATTCATGGATGTAGCTGCTCAGCTTGTGTCCGAATGCCCCTGTGAGTCCAGTGAGGCTCCCAGTAGTGGGATGTCCTCGGAGGCCTTGAGGTTTCTCATATTCTGGAGGTGTGTGGCCAAAGGAATGGACACAGTTTCCCAGGAGAGAGCAGGCACGGTCCTGTGGTATGGCTCCAGAGGACCCAGCCTAGAGGCTCTGTTTGCCAGGGCTGTGGGGACAGATGTCTGAAAAAGCAAACTTGGCTCAGCTAGGGGCCAATGTAATGGCAGGCCTGATCTCTAGTCCGTGAGGGGAGATCCTCTGGAAATCAAAGTAGGGCAAGTGGGAGGCAGTCACTCAGGATTTTGTCTCTGGGTGTTGCGTTTACAGTGTCCGGTCAGGGTAGGGGTTGTCTCAGAGGCCGAGGAAGAGCCTTCTTCTCAGGGGATTGTCCAAGCTCCCAAGTGTTTGTGTTCATTCTGTGGGAATGAAGAGTACTGTTTCCTGCCACAGGGGAACCCCCAGGAGAGGGACTCTAGAGCACAGCAGTGGGTTCCCTCAACTGGAATACACACCATCTAGTTAGTCCTGGGTGCCTATGGGCATGGCAAGCCACATATGCGGGCTCTTGGTCCAGTCACTGAGAGGCGTTACTTGAATAAGGTACTCACGCTGAGGGTCACAATGTGTGTTTGTGCCCAAGGCGGCCCTCACGCTTGGGCGTGGCCTCATGGGCCATGCCGTTTTCTCCTACACTGAAGGTTTGACTCACTGCCAGCAGCAAGGTTTCTTGCCAGGGGGAAGGAGGGGTTCTGACTTGTGCATCAGGTTCCCCCCTGTGCAGGGATTGGAGATAAGGTCTAGGTTCCGATGACTGAAAACCCAGGTTGGGAATGGATGGTGGCCTAAGGCAGTGGCGGGTCCAATGTGCAGGGTGTGCAGCCAGCTGTGTCGGTGTCTGTTGGAAGGTCTGGGCTCAGGCTATTTGCGACAGAGCATCACTGTTTAAGGTAGCCTATGCAATTGGGGTGTTGCCGAGGGCCAAGCAGTTTGATCCTCATTTGGGGTTTCTGGGCAGCGCCATAGACAATGTTTTTCTCTTGGGAGGCAGGCACAGTGCTTCATTGTGGCCCCAGAATTCCCAGTAGGGAGGGTTTGTGGGCCAGGAGTGTGAGGACGGAAGTCTGAAAACACAAGCTAGTGTGAGGATTGGAACCAAGGGCAGAGCAGGCCCACTCTGCAGAGGCTGAATCAAAATCTCCTGCATCTGAAGTCAGGCTGAGGATCAGACGTTGGCTGAGGCTGGAGTATGTGTCCATGATGGCACCTTCATGAAGTGGGGGCCTCATGAGGCCAAGGAAGTTTTCCCACGCTGAGTTTGGAGGTTGCCCCAAACCACAAGGTTTCCTTCTGCGGGACATTCGAGTCCTGTTGCATGGCTCCAGGACATACCATACGGAAGGACTGGAGAGCAGGGTTCGAAGGATGGATCCCTGTACAGCATGCCTCGCATTCCCATTGGCTATTAGCGACAAGATATGTTTGATCTGCTGCCTCTGGAACACGCGACCCAGGGGGCTGAGTTGAAATGGCCTCTCCTGAGGATGCGTCATAATGTGCGTTTGGGTCCATGGAGACCTTGGAATGTGCTGGTTGTTCAGTGGCCCTGCGGAACTCTCCTACCTGAAGTGTTTGATACATCCCAGTAAGAAAGCTGCCCATGTGGAGATGAGAGATGTTTGGTTTGGTGCCTCAGAAAAGCCCCATGTGCTGGTCTACGAAAACAGTCCTCTGAGAACGGAAACATGGAAACCAAAGCTAAGGTTCAGATTAGGGCCTGGGGGCCTGTCCATTTCAACCTTCTGTCTCTGGGGACACTGTCTGAGAGTCTAAGTGGAGATAGTTGCTCCGCTGGTGTCAGAGAGCCCCTCTTAGTCCAGGGGGGCCTACACTATTGATGGCCTCAGGGGCCTTGGAGCTTTTCCCTAACCTGTAGTGTTGTGGTCAATGGACTGGGCACACTTTCCTTGGAGAGGGCAGGCACAATCTTTCGCTGTGGCCCTAGAGGCCCTAGCCTGGAGGTGTGTGGGTCCAGGCTGTGGGCACAGAAGTCTGAATACACAAACTCAGCTTATGAGTGGCGCCTAGGGTATGGCAGGCCGGATGTACAGCCCGAGAGGGAGCTCCTGGGCCTCTGAAACAAGGGCGAGTGGGAGGCGTTCCTTCAGGCTTTTGTCTCTGGATGTTGTGTCCGGGATAGCCGTGGATTGGAGCGGTGGCCTCAGGTACTGTGGACGAGTATCCCTCTCTGGGGATTTGTCCCAGCTCCCAAGAGTTTGGGGTCATTTTGTGGGAAGGGTGGAGTCATGTTGTCTGGCTCATGGGTCTCTCCAAGAAAGGGATTCCAGAGCAGAGCTCCAGGTACGGGCGGGGCGACTGGAAAATTCAAACCGTGGTGAGGATTGGGTGCATAGGGGCTTGGCAAGCCCCATATGTGGGCTCTTGGTCCAGGCCCTGACAGGCCTTTCTTTGACATGGGGCTCATGCTGAGGATCACAGTGTGAATTTGTGCCCAAGCAGCACTCAAGTTTGGGCGTGGCATCAGGGGCCATGAAGGTTTCTCCCACCCTGAAGGTGTGACTCCATGCCAAGAGCAAGCTTGACAGCCATGGGGAAGGAGGAGTTCTGTTTTGTGCTTGCTATACCCAGCTGTGTGGAGAATTGATATAATGTCTAGGTTCAGATATCTGAAAACCAAGGTTAGGATGAGGTGACGGCATAAGACCATGGCGTGTCCGACGTGCTGGGTGTGCGGCCAGCTGTCTCCTTGTCTGTCTGGACGCCTGGCTTCAGGCTGTGTCAGGCAGAGCATGAGTGCCCAGAGCAGCCTATCCAGTTCGGGTACCGTCGAGGCCCGAGCAGGTTGATCCTCATCTGGGTTTTCTGGAGAGCCCCACAAGGAAACGTTTTTCTTCCGTTGGGCAGACACTGGGCTGGGTTTTGGTTCTGGAGTTCCTAGTCCGGAGGGCTTGTTTGCCAGGAGTGTGAGGAAGGAAGTCTGAAAACACAAGCTAGCGTGAGGTTTGGGACCGAGGTCACGGCATGCCCACTCTGAGAGGCTGAATCGGGATCTCCTGCACTGAGGTCATGTCAACTATGAGACGTGCCTCAGGCTAGAGTTCTTGTCCAGCATGGCCTCTTCCTGAAGGGTGTGGGGGCTTCATGAGGCCAGAAAGTTTTGCCTACGATGGGATTTGTGAACTGCTCCAAAACTGAAGGTTACCTTCTGCACGACAGTCGAGTCCTATTGGATGGTTCCAAGAGGCCCCATATGGAAAGACTCGAGAGCAGGTGTCTAAGCATGGATGCCTGGGAACGCCACCTCATATTCCCACTCTTTAGTCAGGACAAGGCAGGCTCAATCTGCGGGCTCCTGGGTGAGCTACCCAGAGGGGAGAGTTGAAATGGACTCTCCTGAAGATGAGTCCTACTGTGGCTTGGTGGCCTGGGAGACCTTGGAATGTGGAGGTGGCTCAGGGACTCTGCAGGATTCTCCAACATGAGGTGTTTGACACGGCTCCAACAAGGAAACTTCCCATGTGGAGACGAGAGGAGTTCTGTTCCGTGCCTCAGGAAAGCCCCATACCCTGTTCTTCGAACCAAAGCCTCTGAGGAGTGACACCTGGAAACCAAAGTAAGAGTTGAGACTACGGCCTAAAGGCCTGTCCGGCTCAACCTTCTATCTCTGTTGTCATCTGTGTGCATGCATTCATGGATGTAGCTGCTCAGCTTGTGTCCGAATGCCCCTGTGAGTCCAGTGAGGCTCCCAGTAGTGGGATGTCCTCGGAGGCCTTGAGGTTTCTCATATTCTGGAGGTGTGTGGCCAAAGGAATGGACAAAGTTTCCCAGGAGAGAGCAGGCACGGTCCTGTGGTATGGCTCCAGAGGACCCAGCCTAGAGGCTCTGTTTGCCAGGGCTGTGGGGACAGATGTCTGAAAAAGCAAACTTGGCTCAGCTAGGGGCCAATGTAATGGCAGGCCTGATCTCTAGTCCGTGAGGGGAGATCCTCTGGAAATCAAAGTAGGGCAAGTGGGAGGCAGTCACTCAGGATTTTGTCTCTGGGTGTTGCGTTTACAGTGTCCGGTCAGGGTAGGGGTTGTCTCAGAGGCCGAGGAAGAGCCTTCCTCTCAGGGGATTGTCCAAGCTCCCAAGTGTTTGTGTTCATTCTGTGGGAATGAAGAGTACTGTTTCCTGCCACAGGGGAACCCCCAGGAGAGGGACTCTAGAGCACAGCAGTGGGTTCCCTCAACTGGAATACACACCATCTAGTTAGTCCTGGGTGCCTATGGGCATGGCAAGCCACATATGCGGGCTCTTGGTCCAGTCACTGAGAGGCGTTACTTGAATAAGGTACTCACGCTGAGGGTCACAATGTGTGTTTGTGCCCAAGGCGGCCCTCACGCTTGGGCGTGGCCTCATGGGCCATGCCGTTTTCTCCTACAATGAAGGTTTGACTCACTGCCAGCAGCAAGGTTTCTTGCCAGGGGGAAGGAGGGGTTCTGACTTGTGCATCAGGTTCCCCCCTGTGCAGGGATTGGAGATAAGGTCTAGGTTCCGATGACTGAAAACCCAGGTTGGGAATGGATGGTGGCCTAAGGCAGTGGCGGGTCCAATGTGCAGGGTGTGCAGCCAGCTGTGTCGGTGTCTGTTGGAAGGTCTGGGCTCAGGCTATTTGCGACAGAGCATCACTGTTTAAGGTAGCCTATGCAATTGGGGTGTTGCCGAGGGCCAAGCAGTTTGATCCTCATTTGGGGTTTCTGGGCAGCGCCATAGACAATGTTTTTCTCTTGGGAGGCAGGCACAGTGCTTCATTGTGGCCCCAGAATTCCCAGTAGGGAGGGTTTGTGGGCCAGGAGTGTGAGGACGGAAGTCTGAAAACACAAGCTAGTGTGAGGATTGGAACCAAGGGCAGAGAAGGCCCACTCTGCAGAGGCTGAATCAAAATCTCCTGCATCTGAAGTCAGGCTGAGGATCAGACGTTGGCTGAGGCTGGAGTATGTGTCCATGATGGCACCTTCATGAAGTGGGGGCCTCATGAGGCCAAGGAAGTTTTCCCACGCTGAGTTTGGAGGTTGCCCCAAACCACAAGGTTTCCTTCTGCGGGACATTCGAGTCCTGTTGCATGGCTCCAGGACATACCATACGGAAGGACTGGAGAGCAGGGTTCGAAGGATGGATCCCTGTACAGCATGCCTCGCATTCCCATTGGCTATTAGCGACAAGATATGTTTGATCTGCTGCCTCTGGAACACGCGACCCAGGGGGCTGAGTTGAAATGGCCTCTCCTGAGGATGCGTCATAATGTGCGTTTGGGTCCATGGAGACCTTGGAATGTGCTGGTTGTTCAGTGGCCCTGCGGAACTCTCCTACCTGAAGTGTTTGATACATCCCAGTAAGAAAGCTGCCCATGTGGAGATGAGAGATGTTTGGTTTGGTGCCTCAGAAAAGCCCCATGTGCTGGTCTACGAAAACAGTCCTCTGAGAACGGAAACATGGAAACCAAAGCTAAGGTTCAGATTAGGGCCTGGGGGCCTGTCCATTTCAACCTTCTGTCTCTGGGGACACTGTCTGAGAGTCTAAGTGGAGATAGTTGCTCCGCTGGTGTCAGAGAGCCCCTCTTAGTCCAGGGGGGCCTACACTATTGATGGCCTCAGGGGCCTTGGAGCTTTTCCCTAACCTGTAGTGTTGTGGTCAATGGACTGGGCACACTTTCCTTGGAGAGGGCAGGCACAATCTTTCGCTGTGGCCCTAGAGGCCCTAGCGTGGAGGTGTGTGGGTCCAGGCTGTGGGCACAGAAGTCTGAATACACAAACTCAGCTTATGAGTGGCGCCTAGGGTATGGCAGGCCGGATGTACAGCCCGAGAGGGAGCTCCTGGGCCTCTGAAACAAGGGCGAGTGGGAGGCGTTCCTTCAGGCTTTTGTCTCTGGATGTTGTGTCCGGGATAGCCGTGGATTGGAGCGGTGGCCTCAGGTACTGTGGACGAGTATCCCTCTCTGGGGATTTGTCCCAGCTCCCAAGAGTTTGGGGTCATTTTGTGGGAAGGGTGGAGTCGTGTTGTCTGGCTCATGGGTCTCTCCAAGAAAGGGATTCCAGAGCAGAGCTCCAGGTACGGGCGGGGCGACTGGAAAATTCAAACCGTGGTGAGGATTGGGTGCATAGGGGCTTGGCAAGCCCCATATGTGGGCTCTTGGTCCAGGCCCTGACAGGCCTTTCTTTGACATGGGGCTCATGCTGAGGATCACAGTGTGAATTTGTGCCCAAGCAGCACTCAAGTTTGGGCGTGGCATCAGGGGCCATGAAGGTTTCTCCCACCCTGAAGGTGTGACTCCATGCCAAGAGCAAGCTTGACAGCCATGGGGAAGGAGGAGTTCTGTTTTGTGCTTGCTATACCCAGCTGTGTGGAGAATTGATATAATGTCTAGGTTCAGATATCTGAAAACCAAGGTTAGGATGAGGTGACGGCATAAGACCATGGCGTGTCCGAAGTGCTGGGTGTGCGGCCAGCTGTCTCCTTGTCTGTCTGGACGTCTGGCTTCAGGCTGTGTCAGGCAGAGCATGAGTGCCCAGAGCAGCCTATCCAGTTCGGGTACCGTCGAGGCCCGAGCAGGTTGATCCTCATCTGGGTTTTCTGGAGAGCCCCACAGGGAAACGTTTTTCTTCCGTTGGGCAGACACTGGGCTGGGTTTTGGTTCCGGAGTTCCTAGTCCGGAGGGCTTGTTTGCCAGGAGTGTGAGGAAGGAAGTCTGAAAACACAAGCTAGCGTGTGGTTTGGGACCGAGGTCACGGATGCCCACTCTGCAGAGGCTGAATCGGGATCTCCTGCACTGAGGTCATGTCAACTATGAGACGTGCCTCAGGCTAGAGTTCTTGTCCAGCATGGCCTCTTCCTGAAGGGTGTGGGGGCTTCATGAGGCCAGAAAGTTTTGCCTACGATGGGATTTGTGAACTGCTCCAAAACTGAAGGTTACCTTCTGCACGACAGTCGAGTCCTATTGGATGGTTCCAAGAGGCCCCATATGGAAAGACTCGAGAGCAGGTGTCTAAGCATGGATGCCTGGGAACGCCACCTCATATTCCCACTCTTTAGTCAGGACAAGGCAGGCTCAATCTGCGGGCTCCTGGGTGAGCTACCCAGAGGGGAGAGTTGAAATGGACTCTCCTGAAGATGAGTCCTACTGTGGCTTGGTGGCCTGGGAGACCTTGGAATGTGGAGGTGGCTCAGGGACTCTGCAGGATTCTCCAACATGAGGTGTTTGACACGGCTCCAACAAGGAAACTTCCCATGTGGAGACGAGAGGAGTTCTGTTCCGTGCCTCAGGAAAGCCCCATACCCTGTTCTTCGAACCAAAGCCTCTGAGGAGTGACACCTGGAAACCAAAGTAAGAGTTGAGACTACGGCCTAAAGGCCTGTCCGGCTCAACCTTCTATCTCTGTTGTCATCTGTGTGCATGCATTCATGGATGTAGCTGCTCAGCTTGTGTCCGAATGCCCCTGTGAGTCCAGTGAGGCTCCCAGTAGTGGGATGTCCTCGGAGGCCTTGAGGTTTCTCATATTCTGGAGGTGTGTGGCCAAAGGAATGGACACAGTTTCCCAGGAGAGAGCAGGCACGGTCCTGTGGTATGGCTCCAGAGGACCCAGCCTAGAGGCTCTGTTTGCCAGGGCTGTGGGGACAGATGTCTGAAAAAGCAAACTTGGCTCAGCTAGGGGCCAATGTAATGGCAGGCCTGATCTCTAGTCCGTGAGGGGAGATCCTCTGGAAATCAAAGTAGGGCAAGTGGGAGGCAGTCACTCAGGATTTTGTCTCTGGGTTTTGCGTTTACAGTGTCCGGTCAGGGTAGGGGTTGTCTCAGAGGCCGAGGAAGAGCCTTCCTCTCAGGGGATTGTCCAAGCTCCCAAGTGTTTGTGTTCATTCTGTGGGAATGAAGAGTACTGTTTTCTGCCACAGGGGACCCCCCAGGAGAGGGACTCTAGAGCACAGCAGTGGGTTCCCTCAACTGGAATACACACCATCTAGTTAGTCCTGGGTGCCTATGGGCATGGCAAGCCACATATGCGGGCTCTTGGTCCAGTCACTGAGAGGCGTTACTTGAATAAGGTAGTCACGCTGAGGGTCACAATGTGTGTTTGTGCCCAAGGCGGCCCTCACGCTTGGGCGTGGCCTCATGGGCCATGCCGTTTTCTCCTACACTGAAGGTTTGACTCACTGCCAGCAGCAAGGTTTCTTGCCAGGGGGAAGGAGGGGTTCTGACTTGTGCATCAGGTTCCCCCCTGTGCAGGGATTGGAGATAAGGTCTAGGTTCCGATGACTGAAAACCCAGGTTGGGAATGGATGGTGGCCTAAGGCAGTGGCGGGTCCAATGTGCTGGGTGTGCAGCCAGCTGTGTCGGTGTCTGTTGGAAGGTCTGGGCTCAGGCTATTTGCGACAGAGCATCACTGTTTAAGGTAGCCTATGCAATTGGGGTGTTGCCGAGGGCCAAGCAGTTTGATCCTCATTTGGGGTTTCTGGGCAGCGCCATAGACAAGGTTTTTCTCCTGGGAGGCAGGCACAGTGCTTCATTGTGGCCCCAGAATTCCCAGTAGGGAGGGTTTGTGGGCCAGGAGTGTGAGGACGGAAGTCTGAAAACACAAGCTAGTGTGAGAATTGGAACCAAGGGCAGAGCAGGCCCACTCTGCAGAGGCTGAATCAAAATCATCTGCATCTGAAGTCAGGCTGAGGATCAGACGTTGGCTGAGGCTGGAGTATGTGTCCATGATGGCACCTTCATGAAGTGGGGGCCTCATGAGGCCAAGGAAGTTTTCCCACGCTGAGTTTGGAGGTTGCCCCAAACCACAAGGTTTCCTTCTGCGGGACATTCGAGTCCTGTTGCATGGCTCCAGTACATACCATACGGAAGGACTGGAGAGCAGGGTTCGAAGGATGGATCCCTGTACAGCATGCCTCGCATTCCCATTGGCTATTAGCGACAAGATATGTTTGATCTGCTGCCTCTGGAACACGCGACCCAGGGGGCTGAGTTGAAATGGCCTCTCCTGAGGATGCGTCATAATGTGCGTTTGGGTCCATGGAGACCTTGGAATGTGCTGGTTGTTCAGTGGCCCTGCGGAACTCTCCTACCTGAAGTGTTTGATACATCCCAGTAAGAAAGCTGCCCATGTGGAGATGAGAGATGTTTGGTTTGGTGCCTCAGAAAAGCCCCATGTGCTGGTCTTCGAAAACAGTCCTCTGAGAACGGAAACATGGAAACCAAAGCTAAGGTTCAGATTAGGGCCTGGGGGCCTGTCCATTTCAACCTTCTGTCTCTGGGGACACTGCCTGAGAGACTAAGTGGAGATAGTTGCTCCGCTGGTGTCAGAGAGCCCCTCTTAGTCCAGGGGGGCCTACACTATTGATGTCCTCAGGGGCCTTGGAGCTTTTCCCTAACCTGTAGTGCTGTGGTCAATGGACTGGGCACACTTTCCTTGGAGAGGGCAGGCACAATCTTTCGCTGTGGCCCTAGAGGCCCTAGCCTGGAGGTGTGTGGGTCCAGGCTGTGGGCACAGAAGTCTGAATACACAAACTCAGCTTATGAGTGGCGCCTAGGGTATGGCAGGCCGGATGTACAGCCCGAGAGGGAGCTCCTGGGCCTCTGAAACAAGGGCGAGTGGGAGGCGTTCCTTCAGGCTTTTGTCTCTGGATGTTGTGTCCGGGATAGCCGTGGATTGGAGCGGTGGCCTCAGGTACTGTGGACGAGTATCCCTCTCTGGGGATTTGTCCCAGCTCCCAAGAGTTTGGGGTCATTTTGTGGGAAGGGTGGAGTCGTGTTGTCTGGCTCATGGGTCTCTCCAAGAAAGGGATTCCAGAGCAGAGCTCCAGGTACGGGCGGGGCGACTGGAAAATTCAAACCGTGGTGAGGATTGGGTGCATAGGGGCTTGGCAAGCCCCATATGTGGGCTCTTGGTCCAGGCCCTGACAGGCCTTTCTTTGACATGGGGCTCATGCTGAGGATCACAGTGTGAATTTGTGCCCAAGCAGCACTCAAGTTTGGGCGTGGCATCAGGGTCCATGAAGGTTTCTCCCACCCTGAAGGTGTGACTCCATGCCAAGAGCAAGCTTGACAGCCATGGGGAAGGAGGAGTTCTGTTTTGTGCTTGCTATACCCAGCTGTGTGGAGAATTGATATAATGTCTAGGTTCAGATATCTGAAAACCAAGGTTAGGATGAGGTGACGGCATAAGACCATGGCGTGTCCGAAGTGCTGGGTGTGCGGCCAGCTGTCTCCTTGTCTGTCTGGACGTCTGGCTTCAGGCTGTGTCAGGCAGAGCATGAGTGCCCAGAGCAGCCTATCCAGTTCGGGTACCGTCGAGGCCCGAGCAGGTTGATCCTCATCTGGGTTTTCTGGAGAGCCCCACAGGGAAACGTTTTTCTTCCGTTGGGCAGACACTGGGCTGGGTTTTGGTTCTGGAGTTCCTAGTCCGGAGGGCTTGTTTGCCAGGAGTGTGAGGAAGGATGTCTGAAAACACAAGCTAGCGTGAGGTTTGGGACCGAGGTCACGGCATGCCCACTCTGCAGAGGCTGAATCGGGATCTCCTGCACTGAGGTCATGTCAACTATGAGACGTGCCTCAGGCTAGAGTTCTTGTCCAGCATGGCCTCTTCCTGAAGGGTGTGGGGGCTTCATGAGGCCAGAAAGTTTTGCCTACGATGGGATTTGTGAACTGCTCCAAAACTGAAGGTTACCTTCTGCACGACAGTCGAGTCCTATTGGATGGTTCCAAGAGGCCCCATATGGAAAGACTCGAGAGCAGGTGTCTAAGCATGGATGCCTGGGAACGCCACCTCATATTCCCACTCTTTAGTCAGGACAAGGCAGGCTCAATCTGCGGGCTCCTGGGTGTGCTACCCAGAGGGGGAGTTGAAATGGACTCTCCTGAAGATGAGTCCTACTGTGGCTTGGTGGCCTGGGAGACCTTGGAATGTGGAGGTGGCTCAGGGACTCTGCAGGATTCTCCAACATGAGGTGTTTGACACGGCTCCAACAAGGAAACTTCCCATGTGGAGACGAGAGGAGTTCTGTTCCGTGCCTCAGGAAAGCCCCATACCCTGTTCTTCGAACCAAAGCCTCTGAGGAGTGACACCTGGAAACCAAAGTAAGAGTTGAGACTACGGCCTAAAGGCCTGTCCGGCTCAACCTTCTATCTCTGTTGTCATCTGTGTGCATGCATTCATGGATGTAGCTGCTCAGCTTGTGTCCGAATTCCCCTGTGAGTCCAGTGAGGCTCCCAGTAGTGGGATGTCCTCGGAGGCCTTGAGGTTTCTCATATTCTGGAGGTGTGTGGCCAAAGGAATGGACACAGTTTCCCAGGAGAGAGCAGGCACGGTCCTGTGGTATGGCTCCAGAGGACCCAGCCTAGAGGCTCTGTTTGCCAGGGCTGTGGGGACAGATGTCTGAAAAAGCAAACTTGGCTCAGCTAGGGGCCAATGTAATGGCAGGCCTGATCTCTAGTCCGTGAGGGGAGATCCTCTGGAAATCAAAGTAGGGCAAGTGGGAGGCAGTCACTCAGGATTTTGTCTCTGGGTGTTGCGTTTACAGTGTCCGGTCAGGGTAGGGGTTGTCTCAGAGGCCGAGGAAGAGCCTTCCTCTCAGGGGATTGTCCAAGATCCCAAGTGTTTGTGTTCATTCTGTGGGAATGAAGAGTACTGTTTCCTGCCACAGGGGAACCCCCAGGAGAGGGACTCTAGAGCACAGCAGTGGGTTCCCTCAACTGGAATACACACCATCTAGTTAGTCCTGGGTGCCTATGGGCATGGCAAGCCACATATGCGGGCTCTTGGTCCTGTCACTGAGAGGCGTTACTTGAATAAGGTACTCACGCTGAGGGTCACAATGTGTGTTTGTGCCCAAGGCGGCCCTCACGCTTGGGCGTGGCCTCATGGGCCATGCCGTTTTCTCCTACACTGAAGGTTTGACTCACTGCCAGCAGCAAGGTTTCTTGCCAGGGGGAAGGAGGGGTTCTGACTTGTGCATCAGGTTCCCCCCTGTGCAGGGATTGGAGATAAGGTCTAGGTTCCGATGACTGAAAACCCAGGTTGGGAATGGATGGTGGCCTAAGGCAGTGGCGGGTCCAATGTGCTGGGTGTGCAGCCAGCTGTGTCTGTCTGTTGGAAGGTCTGGGCTCAGGCTATTTGCGACAGAGCATCACTGTTTAAGGTAGCCTATGCAATTGGGGTGTTGCCGAGGGCCAAGCAGTTTGATCCTCATTTGGGGTTTCTGGGCAGCGCCATAGACAAGGTTTTTCTCCTGGGAGGCAGGCACAGTGCTTCATTGTGGCCCCAGAATTCCCAGTAGGGAGGGTTTGTGGGCCAGGAGTGTGAGGACGGAAGTCTGAAAACACAAGCTAGTGTGAGGATTGGAACCAAGGGCAGAGCAGGCCCACTCTGCAGAGGCTGAATCAAAATCTCCTGCATCTGAAGTCAGGCTGAGGATCAGACGTTGGCTGAGGCTGGAGTATGTGTCCATGATGGCACCTTCATGAAGTGGGGGCCTCATGAGGCCAAGGAAGTTTTCCCACGCTGAGTTTGGAGGTTGCCCCAAACCACAAGGTTTCCTTCTGCGGGACATTCGAGTCCTGTTGCATGGCTCCAGGACATACCATACGGAAGGACTGGAGAGCAGGGTTCGAAGGATGGATCCCTGTACAGCATGCCTCGCATTCCCATTGGCTATTAGCGACAAGATATGTTTGATCTGCTGCCTCTGGAACACGCGACCCAGGGGGCTGAGTTGAAATGGCCTCTCCTGAGGATGCGTCATAATGTGCGTTTGGGTCCATGGAGACCTTGGAATGTGCTGGTTGTTCAGTGGCCCTGCGGAACTCTCCTACCTGAAGTGTTTGATACATCCCAGTAAGAAAGCTGCCCATGTGGAGATGACAGAGGTTTGGTTTGGTGCCTCAGAAAAGCCCCATGTGCTGGTCTACGAAAACAGTCCTCTGAGAACGGAAACATGGAAACCAAAGCTAAGGTTCAGATTAGGGCCTGGGGGCCTGTCCATTTCAACCTTCTGTCTCTGGGGACACTGTCTGAGAGTCTAAGTGGAGATAGTTGCTCCGCTGGTGTCAGAGAGCCCCTCTTAGTCCAGGGTGGCCTACACTATTGATGGCCTCAGGGGCCTTGGAGCTTTTCCCTAACCTGTAGTGTTGTGGTCAATGGACTGGGCACACTTTCCTTGGAGAGGGGAGGCACAATCTTTCGCTGTGGCCCTAGAGGCCATAGCCTGGAGGTGTGTGGGTCCAGGCTGTGGGCACAGAAGTCTGAATACACAAACTCAGCTTATGAGTGGCGCCTAGGGTATGGCAGGCCGGATGTACAGCCCGAGAGGGAGCTCCTGGGCCTCTGAAACAAGGGCTAGTGGGAGGCGTTCCTTCAGGCTTTTGTCTCTGGATGTTGTGTCCGGGATAGCCGTGGATTGGAGCGGTGGCCTCAGGTACTGTGGACGAGTATCCCTCTCTGGGGATTTGTCCCAGCTCCCAAGAGTTTGGGGTCATTTTGTGGGAAGGGTGGAGTCGTGTTGTCTGGCTCATGGGTCTCTCCAAGAAAGGGATTCCAGAGCAGAGCTCCAGGTACGGGCGGGGCGACTGGAAAATTCAAACCGTGGTGAGGATTGGGTGCATAGGGGCTTGGCAAGCCCCATATGTGGGCTCTTGGTCCAGGCCCTGACAGGCCTTTCTTTGACATGGGGCTCATGCTGAGGATCACAGTGTGAATTTGTGCCCAAGCAGCACTCAAGTTTGGGCGTGGCATCAGGGGCCATGAAGGTTTCTCCCACCCTGAAGGTGTGACTCCATGCCAAGAGCAAGCTTGACAGCCATGGGGAAGGAGGAGTTCTGTTTTGTGCTTGCTATACCCAGCTGTGTGGAGAATTGATATAATGTCTAGGTTCAGATATCTGAAAACCAAGGTTAGGATGAGGTGACGGCATAAGACCATGGCGTGTCCGAAGTGCTGGGTGTGCGGCCAGCTGTCTCCTTGTCTGTCTGGACGTCTGGCTTCAGGCTGTGTCAGGCAGAGCATGAGTGCCCAGAGCAGCCTATCCAGTTCGGGTACCGTCGAGGCCCGAGCAGGTTGATCCTCATCTGGGTTTTCTGGAGAGCCCCACAGGGAAACGTTTTTCTTCCGTTGGGCAGACACTGGGCTGGGTTTTGGTTCTGGAGTTCCTAGTCCGGAGGGCTTGTTTGCCAGGAGTGTGAGGAAGGAAGTCTGAAAACACAAGCTAGCGTGAGGTTTGGGACCGAGGTCACGGCATGCCCACTCTGCAGAGGCTGAATCGGGATCTCCTGCACTGAGGTCATGTCAACTATGAGACGTGCCTCAGGCTAGAGTTCTTGTCCAGCATGGCCTCTTCCTGAAGGGTGTGGGGGCTTCATGAGGCCAGAAAGTTTTGCCTACGATGGGATTTGTGAACTGCTCCAAAACTGAAGCTTACCTTCTGCACGACAGTCGAGTCCTATTGGATGGTTCCAAGAGGCCCCATATGGAAAGACTCGAGAGCAGGTGTCTAAGCATGGATGCCTGGGAACGCCACCTCCTATTCCCACTCTTTAGTCAGGACAAGGCAGGCTCAATCTGCGGGCTCCTGGGTGAGCTACCCAGAGGGGAGAGTTGAAATGGACTCTCCTGAAGATGAGTCCTACTGTGGCTTGGTGGCCTGGGAGACCTTGGAATGTGGAGGTGGCTCAGGGACTCTGCAGGATTCTCCAACATGAGGTGTTTGACACGGCTCCAACAAGGAAACTTCCCATGTGGAGACGAGAGGAGTTCTGTTCCGTGCCTCAGGAAAGCCCCATACCCTGTTCTTCGAACCAAAGCCTCTGAGGAGTGACACCTGGAAACCAAAGTAAGAGTTGAGACTACGGCCTAAAGGCCTGTCCGGCTCAACCTTCTATCTCTGTTGTCATCTGTGTGCATGCATTCATGGATGTAGCTGCTCAGCTTGTGTCCGAATGCCCCTGTGAGTCCAGTGAGGCTCCCAGTAGTGGGATGTCCTCGGAGGCCTTGAGGTTACTCATATTCTGGAGGTGTGTGGCCAAAGGAATGGACACAGTTTCCCAGGAGAGAGCAGGCACGGTCCTGTGGTATGGCTCCAGAGGACCCAGCCTAGAGGCTCTGTTTGCCAGGGCTGTGGGGACAGATGTCTGAAAAAGCAAACTTGGCTCAGCTAGGGGCAAATGTAATGGCATGCCTGATCTCTAGTCCGTGAGGGGAGATCCTCTGGAAATCAAAGTAGGGCAAGTGGGAGGCAGTCACTCAGGATTTTGTCTCTGGGTGTTGCGTTTACAGTGTCCGGTCAGGGTAGGGGTTGTCTCAGAGGCCGAGGAAGAGCCTTCCTCTCAGGGGATTGTCCAAGCTCCCAAGTGTTTGTGTTCATTCTGTGGGAATGAAGAGTACTGTTTCCTGCCACAGGGGACCCCCCAGGAGAGGGACTCTAGAGCACAGCAGTGGGTTCCCTCAACTGGAATACACACCATCTAGTTAGTCCTGGGTGCCTATGGGCATGGCAAGCCACATATGCGGGCTCTTGGTCCAGTCACTGAGAGGCGTTACTTGAATAAGGTACTCACGCTGAGGGTCACAATGTGTGTTTGTGCCCAAGGCGGCCCTCACGCTTGGGCGTGGCCTCATGGGCCATGCCGTTTTCTCCTACACTGAAGGTTTGACTCACTGCCAGCAGCAAGGTTTCTTGCCAGGGGGAAGGAGGGGTTCTGACTTGTGCATCAGGTTCCCCCCTGTGCAGGGATTGGAGATAAGGTCTAGGTTCCGATGACTGAAAACCCAGGTTGGGAATGGATGGTGGCCTAAGGCAGTGGCGGGTCCAATGTGCTGGGTGTGCAGCCAGCTGTGTCGGTGTCTGTTGGAAGGTCTGGGCTCAGGCTATTTGCGACAGAGCATCACTGTTTAAGGTAGCCTATGCAATTGGGGTGTTGCCGAGGGCCAAGCAGTTTGATCCTCATTTGGGGTTTCTGGGCAGCGCCATAGACAAGGTTTTTCTCCTGGGAGGCAGGCACAGTGCTTCATTGTGGCCCCAGAATTCCCAGTAGGGAGGGTTTGTGGGCCAGGCGTGTGAGGACTGAAGTCTGAAAACACAAGCTAGTGTGAGGATTGGAACCAAGGGCAGAGCAGGCCCACTCTGCAGAGGCTGAATCAAAATCTCCTGCATCTGAAGTCAGGCTGAGGATCAGACGTTGGCTGAGGCTGGAGTATGTGTCCATGATGGCACCTTCATGAAGTGGGGGCCTCATGAGGCCAAGGAAGTTTTCCCACGCTGAGTTTGGAGGTTGCCCCAAACCACAAGGTTTCCTTCTGCGGGACATTCGAGTCCTGTTGCATGGCTCCAGGACATACCATACGGAAGGACTGGAGAGCAGGGTTCGAAGGATGGATCCCTGTACAGCATGCCTCGCATTCCCATTGGCTATTAGCGACAAGATATGTTTGATCTGCTGCCTCTGGAACACGCGACCCAGGGGGCTGAGTTGAAATGGCCTCTCCTGAGGATGCGTCATAATGTGCGTTTGGGTCCATGGAGACCTTGGAATGTGCTGGTTGTTCAGTGGCCCTGCGGAACTCTCCTACCTGAAGTGTTTGATACATCCCAGTAAGAAAGCTGCCCATGTGGAGATGACAGAGGTTTGGTTTGGTGCCTCAGAAAAGCCCCATGTGCTGGTCTACGAAAACAGTCCTCTGAGAACGGAAACATGGAAACCAAAGCTAAGGTTCAGATTAGGGCCTGGGGGCCTGTCCATTTCAACCTTCTGTCTCTGGGGACACTGTCTGAGAGTCTAAGTGGAGATAGTTGCTCCGCTGGTGTCAGAGAGCCCCTCTTAGTCCAGGGTGGCCTACACTATTGATGGCCTCAGGGGCCTTGGAGCTTTTCCCTAACCTGTAGTGTTGTGGTCAATGGACTGGGCACACTTTCCTTGGAGAGGGCAGGCACAATCTTTCGCTGTGGCCCTAGAGGCCCTAGCCTGGAGGTGTGTGGGTCCAGGCTGTGGGCACAGAAGTCTGAATACACAAACTCAGCTTATGAGTGGCGCCTAGGGTATGGCAGGCCGGATGTACAGCCCGAGAGGGAGCTCCTGGGCCTCTGAAACAAGGGCTAGTGGGAGGCGTTCCTTCAGGCTTTTGTCTCTGGATGTTGTGTCCGGGATAGCCGTGGATTGGAGCGGTGGCCTCAGGTACTGTGGACGAGTATCCCTCTCTGGGGATTTGTCCCAGCTCCCAAGAGTTTGGGGTCATTTTGTGGGAAGGGTGGAGTCGTGTTGTCTGGCTCATGGGTCTCTCCAAGAAAGGGATTCCAGAGCAGAGCTCCAGGTACGGGCGGGGCGACTGGAAAATTCAAACCGTGGTGAGGATTGGGTGCATAGGGGCTTGGCAAGCCCCATATGTGGGCTCTTGGTCCAGGCCCTGACAGGCCTTTCTTTGACATGGGGCTCATGCTGAGGATCACAGTGTGAATTTGTGCCCAAGCAGCACTCAAGTTTGGGCGTGGCATCAGGGGCCATGAAGGTTTCTCCCACCCTGAAGGTGTGACTCCATGCCAAGAGCAAGCTTGACAGCCATGGGGAAGGAGGAGTTCTGTTTTGTGCTTGCTATACCCAGCTGTGTGGAGAATTGATATAATGTCTAGGTTCAGATATCTGAAAACCAAGGTTAGGATGAGGTGACGGCATAAGACCATGGCGTGTCCGAAGTGCTGGGTGTGCGGCCAGCTGTCTCCTTGTCTGTCTGGACGTCTGGCTTCAGGCTGTGTCAGGCAGAGCATGAGTGCCCAGAGCAGCCTATCCAGTTCGGGTACCGTCGAGGCCCGAGCAGGTTGATCCTCATCTGGGTTTTCTGGAGAGCCCCACAGGGAAACGTTTTTCTTCCGTTGGGCAGACACTGGGCTGGGTTTTGGTTCTGGAGTTCCTAGTCCGGAGGGCTTGTTTGCCAGGAGTGTGAGGAAGGAAGTCTGAAAACACAAGCTAGCGTGAGGTTTGGGACCGAGGTCACGGCATGCCCACTCTGCAGAGGCTGAATCGGGATCTCCTGCACTGAGGTCATGTCAACTATGAGACGTGCCTCAGGCTAGAGTTCTTGTCCAGCATGGCCTCTTCCTGAAGGGTGTGGGGGCTTCATGAGGCCAGAAAGTTTTGCCTACGATGGGATTTGTGAACTGCTCCAAAACTGAAGGTTACCTTCTGCACGACAGTCGAGTCCTATTGGATGGTTCCAAGAGGCCCCATATGGAAAGACTCGAGAGCAGGTGTCTAAGCATGGATGCCTGGGAACGCCACCTCATATTCCCACTCTTTAGTCAGGACATGGCAGGCTCAATCTGCGGGCTCCTGGGTGAGCTACCCAGAGGGGAGAGTTGAAATGGACTCTCCTGAAGATGAGTCCTACTGTGGCTTGGTGGCCTGGGAGACCTTGGAATGTGGAGGTGGCTCAGGGACTCTGCAGGATTCTCCAACATGAGGTGTTTGACACGGCTCCAACAAGGAAACTTCCCATGTGGAGACGAGAGGAGTTCTGTTCCGTGCCTCAGGAAAGCCCCATACCCTGTTCTTCGAACCAAAGCCTCTGAGGAGTGACACCTGGAAACCAAAGTAAGAGTTGAGACTACGGCCTAAAGGCCTGTCCGGCTCAACCTTCTATCTCTGTTGTCATCTGTGTGCATGCATTCATGGATGTAGCTGCTCAGCTTGTGTCCGAATGCCCCTGTGAGTCCAGTGAGGCTCCCAGTAGTGGGATGTCCTCGGAGGCCTTGAGGTTTCTCATATTCTGGAGGTGTGTGGCCAAAGGCATGGACACAGTTTCCCAGGAGAGAGCAGGCACGGTCCTGTGGTATGGCTCCAGAGGATCCAGCCTAGAGGCTCTGTTTGCCAGGGCTGTGGGGACAGATGTCTGAAAAAGCAAACTTGGCTCAGCTAGGGGCCAATGTAATGGCATGCCTGATCTCTAGTCCGTGAGGGGAGATCCTCTGGAAATCAAAGTAGGGCAAGTGGGAGGCAGTCACTCAGGATTTTGTCTCTGGGTGTTGCGTTTACAGTGTCCGGTCAGGGTAGGGGTTGTCTCAGAGGCCGAGGAAGAGCCTTCCTCTCAGGGGATTGTCCAAGCTCCCAAGTGTTTGTGTTCATTCTGTGGGAATGAAGAGTACTGTTTCCTGCCACAGGGGACCCCCCAGGAGAGGGACTCTAGAGCACAGCAGTGGGTTCCCTCAACTGGAATACACACCATCTAGTTAGTCCTGGGTGCCTATGGGCATGGCAAGCCACATATGCGGGCTCTTGGTCCAGTCACTGAGAGGCGTTACTTGAATAAGGTACTCACGCTGAGGGTCACAATGTGTGTTTGTGCCCAAGGCGGCCCTCACGCTTGGGCGTGGCCTCATGGGCCATGCCGTTTTCTCCTACACTGAAGGTTTGACTCACTGCCAGCAGCAAGGTTTCTTGCCAGGGGGAAGGAGGGGTTCTGACTTGTGCATCAGGTTCCCCCCTGTGCAGGGATTGGAGATAAGGTCTAGGTTCCGATGACTGAAAACCCAGGTTGGGAATGGATGGTGGCCTAAGGCAGTGGCGGGTCCAATGTGCTGGGTGTGCAGCCAGCTGTGTCGGTGTCTGTTGGAAGGTCTGGGCTCAGGCTATTTGCGACAGAGCATCACTGTTTAAGGTAGCCTATGCAATTGGGGTGTTGCCGAGGGCCAAGCAGTTTGATCCTCATTTGGGGTTTCTGGGCAGCGCCATAGACAAGGTTTTTCTCCTGGGAGGCAGGCACAGTGCTTCATTGTGGCCCCAGAATTCCCAGTAGGGAGGGTTTGTGGGCCAGGCGTGTGAGGACTGAAGTCTGAAAACACAAGCTAGTGTGAGGATTGGAAACAAGGGCAGAGCAGGCCCACTCTGCAGAGGCTGAATCAAAATCTCCTGCATCTGAAGTCAGGCTGAGGATCAGACGTTGGCTGAGGCTGGAGTATGTGTCCATGATGGCACCTTCATGAAGTGGGGGCCTCATGAGGCCAAGGAAGTTTTCCCACGCTGAGTTTGGAGGTTGCCCCAAACCACAAGGTTTCCTTCTGCGGGACATTCGAGTCCTGTTGCATGGCTCCAGGACATACCATACGGAAGGACTGGAGAGCAGGGTTCGAAGGATGGATCCCTGTACAGCATGCCTCGCATTCCCATTGGCTATTAGCGACAAGATATGTTTGATCTGCTGCCTCTGGAACACGCGACCCAGGGGGCTGAGTTGAAATGGCCTCTCCTGAGGATGCGTCATAATGTGCGTTTGGGTCCATGGAGACCTTGGAATGTGCTGGTTGTTCAGTGGCCCTGCGGAACTCTCCTACCTGAAGTGTTTGATACATCCCAGTAAGAAAGCTGCCCATGTGGAGATGACAGAGGTTTGGTTTGGTGCCTCAGAAAAGCCCCATGTGCTGGTCTACGAAAACAGTCCTCTGAGAACGGAAACATGGAAACCAAAGCTAAGGTTCAGATTAGGGCCTGGGGGCCTGTCCATTTCAACCTTCTGTCTCTGGGGACACTGTCTGAGAGTCTAAGTGGAGATAGTTGCTCCGCTGGTGTCAGAGAGCCCCTCTTAGTCCAGGGTGGCCTACACTATTGATGGCCTCAGGGGCCTTGGAGCTTTTCCCTAACCTGTAGTGTTGTGGTCAATGAACTGGGCACACTTTCCTTGGAGAGGGCAGGCACAATCTTTCGCTGTGGCCCTAGAGGCCCTAGCCTGGAGTTGTGTGGGTCCAGGCTGTGGGCACAGAAGTCTGAATACACAAACTCAGCTTATGAGTGGCGCCTAGGGTATGGCAGGCCGGATGTACAGCCCGAGAGGGAGCTCCTGGGCCTCTGAAACAAGGGCGAGTGGGAGGCGTTCCTTCAGGCTTTTGTCTCTGGATGTTGTGTCCGGGATAGCCGTGGATTGGAGCGGTGGCCTCAGGTACTGTGGACGAGTATTCCTCTCTGGGGATTTGTCCCAGCTCCCAAGAGTTTGGGGTCATTTTGTGGGAAGGGTGGAGTCGTGTTGTCTGGCTCATGGGTCTCTCCAAGAAAGGGATTCCAGAGCAGAGCTCCAGGTACGGGCGGGGCGACTGGAAAATTCAAACCATGGTGAGGATTGGGTGCATAGGGGCTTGGCAAGCCCCATATGTGGGCTCTTGGTCCAGGCCCTGACAGGCCTTTCTTTGACATGGGGCTCATGCTGAGGATCACAGTGTGAATTTGTGCCCAAGCAGCACTCAAGTTTGGGCGTGGCATCAGGGGCCATGATGGTTTCTCCCACCCTGAAGGTGTGACTCCATGCCAAGAGCAAGTTTGACAGCCATGGGGAAGGGGGAGTTCTGTTTTGTGCTTGCTATACCCAGCTGTGTGGAGAATTGATATAATGTCTAGGTTCAGATATCTGAAAACCAAGGTTAGGATGAGGTGACGGCATAAGACCATGGCGTGTCCGAAGTGCTGGGTGTGCGGCCAGCTGTCTCCTTGTCTGTCTGGACGTCTGGCTTCAGGCTGTGTCAGGCAGAGCATGAGTGCCCAGAGCAGCCTATCCAGTTCGGGTACCGTCGAGGCCCGAGCAGGTTGATCCTCATCTGGGTTTTCTGGAGAGCCCCACAGGGAAACGTTTTTCTTCCGTTGGGCAGACACTGGGCTGGGTATTGGTTCTGGAGTTCCTAGTCCGGAGGGCTTGTTTGCCAGGAGTGTGAGGAAGGAAGTCTGAAAACACAAGCTAGCGTGAGGTTTGGGACCGAGGTCACGGCATGCCCACTCTGCAGAGGCTGAATCGGGATCTCCTGCACTGAGGTCATGTCAACTATGAGACGTGCCTCAGGCTAGAGTTCTTGTCCAGCATGGCCTCTTCCTGAAGGGTGTGGGGGCTTCATGAGGCCAGAAAGTTTTGCCTACGATGGGATTTGTGAACTGCTCCAAAACTGAAGGTTACCTTCTGCACGACAGTCGAGTCCTATTGGATGGTTCCAAGAGGCCCCATATGGAAAGACTCGAGAGCAGGTGTCTAAGCATGGATGCCTGGGAACGCCACCTCATACTCCCACTCTTTAGTCAGGACAAGGCAGGCTCAATCTGCGGGCTCCTGGGTGAGCTACCCAGAGGGGAGAGTTGAAATGGACTCTCCTGAAGATGAGTCCTACTGTGGCTTGGTGGCCTGGGAGACCTTGGAATGTGGAGGTGGCTCAGGGACTCTGCAGGATTCTCCAACATGAGGTGTTTGACACGGCTCCAACAAGGAAACTTCCCATGTGGAGACGAGAGGAGTTCTGTTCCGTGCCTCAGGAAAGCCCCATACCCTGTTCTTCGAACCAAAGCCTCTGAGGAGTGACACCTGGAAACCAAAGTAAGAGTTGAGACTACGGCCTAAAGGCCTGTCCGGCTCAACCTTCTATCTCTGTTGTCATCTGTGTGCATGCATTCATGGATGTAGCTGCTCAGCTTGTGTCCGAATGCCCCTGTGAGTCCAGTGAGGCTCCCAGTAGTGGGATGTCCTCGGAGGCCTTGAGGTTTCTCATATTCTGGAGGTGTGTGGCCAAAGGAATGGACACAGTTTCCCAGGAGAGAGCAGGCACGGTCCTGTGGTATGGCTCCAGAGGACCCAGCCTAGAGGCTCTGTTTGCCAGGGCTGTGGGGACAGATGTCTGAAAAAGCAAACTTGGCTCAGCTAGGGGCCAATGTAATGGCAGGCCTGATCTCTAGTCCGTGAGGGGAGATCCTCTGGAAATCAAAGTAGGGCAAGTGGGAGGCAGTCACTCAGGATTTTGTCTCTGGGTGTTGCGTTTACAGTGTCCGGTCCGGGTAGGGGTTGTCTCAGAGGCCGAGGAAGAGCCTTCCTCTCAGGGGATTGTCCAAGCTCCCAAGTGTTTGTGTTCATTCTGTGGGAATGAAGAGTACTGTTTCCTGCCACAGGGGACCCCCCAGGAGAGGGACTCTAGAGCACAGCAGTGGGTTCCCTCAACTGGAATACACACCATCTAGTTAGTCCTGGGTGCCTATGGGCATGGCAAGCCACATATGCGGGCTCTTGGTCCAGTCACTGAGAGGCGTTACTTGAATAAGGTACTCACGCTGAGGGTCACAATGTGTGTTTGTGCCCAAGGCGGCCCTCACGCTTGGGCGTGGCCTCATGGGCCATGCCGTTTTCTCCTACACTGAAGGTTTGACTCACTGCCAGCAGCAAGGTTTCTTGCCAGGGGGAAGGAGGGGTTCTGACTTGTGCATCAGGTTCCCCCCAGTGCAGGGATTGGAGATAAGGTCTAGGTTCCGATGACTGAAAACCCAGGTTGGGAATGGATGGTGGCCTAAGGCAGTGGCGGGTCCAATGTGCAGGGTGTGCAGCCAGCTGTGTCGGTGTCTGTTGGAAGGTCTGGGCTCAGGCTATTTGCGACAGAGCATCACTGTTTAAGGTAGCCTATGCAATTGGGGTGTTGCCGAGGGCCAAGCAGTTTGATCCTCATTTGGGGTTTCTGGGCAGCGCCATAGACAATGTTTTTCTCTTGGGAGGCAGGCACAGTGCTTCATTGTGGCCCCAGAATTCCCAGTAGGGAGGGTTTGTGGGCCAGGAGTGTGAGGACGGAAGTCTGAAAACACAAGCTAGTGTGAGGATTGGAGCCAAGGGCAGAGCAGGCCCACTCTGCAGAGGCTGAATCAAAATCTCCTGCATCTGAAGTCAGGCTGAGGATCAGACGTTGGCTGAGGCTGGAGTATGTGTCCATGATGGCACCTTCATGAAGTGGGGGCCTCATGAGGCCAAGGAAGTTTTCCCACGCTGAGTTTGGAGGTTTCCCCAAACCACAAGGTTTCCTTCTGCGGGACATTCGAGTCCTGTTGCATGGCTCCAGGACATACCATACGGAAGGACTGGAGAGCAGGGTTCGAAGGATGGATCCCTGTACAGCATGCCTCGCATTCCCATTGGCTATTAGCGACAAGATATGTTTGATCTGCTGCCTCTGGAACACGCGACCCAGGGGGCTGAGTTGAAATGGCCTCTCCTGAGGATGCGTCATAATGTGCGTTTGGGTCCATGGAGACCTTGGAATGTGCTGGTTGTTCAGTGGCCCTGCGGAACTCTCCTACCTGAAGTGTTTGATACATCCCAGTAAGAAAGCTGCCCATGTGGAGATGAGAGATGTTTGGTTTGGTGCCTCAGAAAAGCCCCATGTGCTGGTCTACGAAAACAGTCCTCTGAGAACGGAAACATGGAAACCAAAGCTAAGATTCAGATTAGGGCCTGGTGGCCTGTCCATTTCAACCTTCTGTCTCTGGGGACACTGTCTGAGAGTCTAAGTGGAGATAGTTGCTCCGCTGGTGTCAGAGAGCCCCTCTTAGTCCAGGGGGGCCTACACTATTGATGGCCTCAGGGGCCTTGGAGCTTTTCCCTAACCTGTAGTGCTGTGGTCAATGGACTGGGCACACTTTCCTTGGAGAGGGCAGGCACAATCTTTCGCTGTGGCCCTAGAGGCCCTAGCCTGGAGGTGTGTGGGTCCAGGCTGTGGGCACAGAAGTCTGAATACACAAACTCAGCTTATGAGTGGCGCCTAGGGTATGGCAGGCCGGATGTACAGCCCGAGAGGGAGCTCCTGGGGTCTGAAACAAGGGCGAGTGGGAGGCGTTCCTTCAGGCTTTTGTCTCTGGATGTTGTGTCCGGGATAGCCGTGGATTGGAGCGGTGGCCTCAGGTACTGTGGACGAGTATCCCTCTCTGGGGATTTGTCCCAGCTCCCAAGAGTTTGGGGTCATTTTGTGGGAAGGGTGGAGTCGTGTTGTCTGGCTCATGGGTCTCTCCAAGAAAGGGATTCCAGAGCAGAGCTCCAGGTACGGGCGGGGCGACTGGAAAATTCAAACCGTGGTGAGGATTGGGTGCATAGGGGCTTGGCAAGCCCCATATGTGGGCTCTTGGTCCAGGCCCTGACAGGCCTTTCTTTGACATGGGGCTCATGCTGAGGATCACAGTGTGAATTTGTGCCCAAGCAGCACTCAAGTTTGGGCGTGGCATCAGGGGCCATGAAGGTTTCTCCCACCCTGAAGGTGTGACTCCATGCCAAGAGCAAGCTTGACAGCCATGGGGAAGGAGGAGTTCTGTTTTGTGCTTGCTATACCCAGCTGTGTGGAGAATTGATATAATGTCTAGGTTCAGATATCTGAAAACCAAGGTTAGGATGAGGTGACGGCATAAGACCATGGCGTGTCCGAAGTGCTGGGCGTGCGGCCAGCTGTCTCCTTGTCTGTCTGGACGTCTGGCTTCAGGCTGTGTCAGGCAGAGCATGAGTGCCCAGAGCAGCCTATCCAGTTCGGGTACCGTCGAGGCCCGAGCAGGTTGATCCTCATCTGGGTTTTCTGGAGAGCCCCACAGGGAAACGTTTTTCTTCCGTTGGGCAGACACTGGGCTGGGTTTTGGTTCCGGAGTTCCTAGTCCGGAGGGCTTGTTTGCCAGGAGTGTGAGGAAGGAAGTCTGAAAACACAAGCTAGCGTGAGGTTTGGGACCGAGGTCACGGCATGCCCACTCTGCAGAGGCTGAATCGGGATCTCCTGCACTGAGGTCATGTCAACTATGAGACGTGCCTCAGGCTAGAGTTCTTGTCCAGCATGGCCTCTTCCTGAAGGGTGTGGGGGCTTCATGAGGCCAGAAAGTTTTGCCTACGATGAGATTTGTGAACTGCTCCAAAACTGAAGGTTACCTTCTGCACGACAGTCGAGTCCTATTGGATGGTTCCAAGAGGCCCCATATGGAAAGACTCGAGAGCAGGTGTCTAAGCATGGATGCCTGGGAACGCCACCTCATATTCCCACTCTTTAGTCAGGACATGGCAGGCTCAATATGCGGGCTCCTGGGTGAGCTACCCAGAGGGGAGAGTTGAAATGGACTCTCCTGAAGATGAGTCCTACTGTGGCTTGGTGGCCTGGGAGACCTTGGAATGTGGAGGTGGCTCAGGGACTCTGCAGGATTCTCCAACATGAGGTGTTTGACACGGCTCCAACAAGGAAACTTCCCATGTGGAGACGAGAGGAGTTCTGTTCCGTGCCTCAGGAAAGCCCCATACCCTGTTCTTCGAACCAAAGCCTCTGAGGAGTGACACCTGGAAACCAAAGTAAGAGTTGAGACTACGGCCTAAAGGCCTGTCCGGCTCAACCTTCTATCTCTGTTGTCATCTGTGTGCATGCATTCATGGATGTAGCTGCTCAGCTTGTGTCCAAATGCCCCTGTGAGTCCAGTGAGGCTCCCAGTAGTGGGATGTCCTCGGAGGCCTTGAGGTTTCTCATATTCTGGAGGTGTGTGGCCAAAGGAATGGACACAGTTTCCCAGGAGAGAGCAGGCACGGTCCTGTGGTATGGCTCCAGAGGACCCAGCCTAGAGGCTCTGTTTGCCAGGGCTGTGGGGACAGATGTCTGAAAAAGCAAACTTGGCTCAGCTAGGGGCCAATGTAATGGCAGGCCTGATCTCTAGTCCGTGAGGGGAGATCCTCTGGAAATCAAAGTAGGGCAAGTGGGAGGCAGTCACTCAGGATTTTGTCTCTGGGTGTTGCGTTTACAGTGTCCGGTCAGGGTAGGGTTTGTCTCAGAGGCCGAGGAAGAGCCTTCCTCTCAGGGGATTGTCCAAGCTCCCAAGTGTTTGTGTTCATTCTGTGGGAATGAAGAGTACTGTTTCCTGCCACAGGGGAACCCCCAGGAGAGGGACTCTAGAGCACAGCAGTGGGTTCCCTCAACTGGAATACACACCATCTAGTTAGTCCTGGGTGCCTATGGGCATGGCAAGCCACATATGCGGGCTCTTGGTCCAGTCACTGAGAGGCGTTACTTGAATAAGGTACTCACGCTGAGGGTCACAATGTGTGTTTGTGCCCAAGGCGGCCCTCACGCTTGGGCGTGGCCTCATGGGCCATGCCGTTTTCTCCTACACTGAAGGTTTGACTCACTGCCAGCAGCAAGGTTTCTTGCCAGGGGGAAGGAGGGGTTCTGACTTGTGCATCAGGTTCCCCCCTGTGCAGGGATTGGAGATAAGGTCTAGGTTCCGATGACTGAAAACCCAGGTTGGGAATGGATGGTGGCCTAAGGCAGTGGCGGGTCCAATGTGCTGGGTGTGCAGCCAGCTGTGTCGGTGTCTGTTGGAAGGTCTGGGCTCAGGCTATTTGCGACAGAGCATCACTGTTTAAGGTAGCCTATGCAATTGGGGTGTTGCCGAGGGCCAAGCAGTTTGATCCTCATTTGGGGTTTCTGGGCAGCGCCATAGACAAGGTTTTTCTCCTGGGAGGCAGGCACAGTGCTTCATTGTGGCCCCAGAATTCCCAGTAGGGAGGGTTTGTGGGCCAGGAGTGTGAGGACGGAAGTCTGAAAACACAAGCTAGTGTGAGGATTGGAACCAAGGGCAGAGCAGGCCCACTCTGCAGAGGCTGAATCAAAATCTCCTGCATCTGAAGTCAGGCTGAGGATCAGACGTTGGCTGAGGCTGGAGTATGTGTCCATGATGGCACCTTCATGAAGTGGGGGCCTCATGAGGCCAAGGAAGTTTTCCCACGCTGAGTTTGGAGGTTGCCCCAAACCACAAGGTTTCCTTCTGCGGGACATTCGAGTCCTGTTGCATGGCTCCAGGACATACCATACGGAAGGACTGGAGAGCAGGGTTCGAAGGATGGATCCCTGTACAGCATGCCTCGCATTCCCATTGGCTATTAGCGACAAGATATGTTTGATCTGCTGCCTCTGGAACACGCGACCCAGGGGGCTGAGTTGAAATGGCCTCTCCTGAGGATGTGTCATAATGTGCGTTTGGGTCCATGGAGACCTTGGAATGTGCTGGTTGTTCAGTGGCCCTGCGGAACTCTCCTACCTGAAGTGTTTGATACATCCCAGTAAGAAAGCTGCCCATGTGGAGATGACAGAGGTTTGGTTTGGTGCCTCAGATAAGCCCCATGTGCTGGTCTTCGAAAACAGTCCTCTGAGAACGGAAACATGGAAACCAAAGCTAAGGTTCAGATTAGGGCCTGGGGGCCTGTCCATTTCAACCTTCTGTCTCTGGGGACACTGTCTGAGAGTCTAAGTGGAGATAGTTGCTCCGCTGGTGTCAGAGAGCCCCTCTTAGTCCAGGGGGGCCTACACTATTGATGGCCTCAGGGGCCTTGGAGCTTTTCCCTAAACTGTAGTGCTGTGGTCAATGGACTGGGCACACTTTCCTTGGAGAGGGCAGGCACAATCTTTCGCTGTGGCCCTAGAGGCCCTAGCCTGGAGGTGTGTGGGTCCAGGCTGTGGGCACAGAAGTCTGAATACACAAACTCAGCTTATGAGTGGCGCCTAGGGTATGGCAGGCCGGATGTACAGCCCGAGAGGGAGCTCCTGGGCCTCTGAAACAAGGGCGAGTGGGAGGCGTTCCTTCAGGCTTTTGTCTCTGGATGTTGTGTCCGGGATAGCCGTGGATTGGAGCGGTGGCCTCAGGTACTGTGGACGAGTATTCCTCTCTGGGGATTTGTCCCAGCTCCCAAGAGTTTGGGGTCATTTTGTGGGAAGGGTGGAGTCGTGTTGTCTGGCTCATGGGTCTCTCCAAGAAAGGGATTCCAGAGCAGAGCTCCAGGTATGGGCGGGGCGACTGGAAAATTCAAACCGTGGTGAGGATTGGGTGCATAGGGGCTTGGCAAGCCCCATATGTGGGCTCTTGGTCCAGGCCCTGACAGGCCTTTCTTTGACATGGGGCTCATGCTGAGGAACACAGTGTGAATTTGTGCCCAAGCAGCACTCAAGTTTGGGCGTGGCATCAGGGGCCATGAAGGTTTCTCCCACCCTGAAGGTGTGACTCCATGCCAAGAGCAAGCTTGACAGCCATGGGGAAGGAGGAGTTCTGTTTTGTGCTTGCTATACCCAGCTGTGTGGAGAATTGATATAATGTCTAGGTTCAGATATCTGAAAACCAAGGTTAGGATGAGGTGACGGCATAAGACCATGGCGTGTCCGAAGTGCTGGGTGTGCGGCCAGCTGTCTCCTTGTCTGTCTGGACGTCTGGCTTCAGGCTGTGTCAGGCAGAGCATGAGTGCCCAGAGCAGCCTATCCAGTTCGGGTACCGTCGAGGCCCGAGCAGGTTGATCCTCATCTGGGTTTTCTGGAGAGCCCCACAGGGAAACGTTTTTCTTCCGTTGGGCAGACACTGGGCTGGGTTTTGGTTCCGGAGTTCCTAGTCCGGAGGGCTTGTTTGCCAGGAGTGTGAGGAAGGAAGTCTGAAAACACAAGCTAGCGTGAGGTTTGGGACCGAGGTCACGGCATGCCCACTCTGCAGAGGCTGAATCGGGATCTCCTGCACTGAGGTCATGTCAACTATGAGAGGTGCCTCAGGCTAGAGTTCTTGTCCAGCATGGCCTCTTCCTGAAGGGTGTGGGGGCTTCATGAGGCCAGAAAGTTTTGCCTACGATGGGATTTGTGAACTGCTCCAAAACTGAAGGTTACCTTCTGCACGACAGTCGAGTCCTATTGGATGGTTCCAAGAGGCCCCATATGGAAAGACTCGAGAGCAGGTGTCTAAGCATGGATGCCTGGGAACGCCACCTCATATTCCCACTCTTTAGTCAGGACATGGCAGGCTCAATCTGCGGGCTCCTGGGTGAGCTACCCAGAGGGGAGAGTTGAAATGGACTCTCCTGAAGATGAGTCCTCCTGTGGCTTGGTGGCCTGGGAGACCTTGGAATGTGGAGGTGGCTCAGGGACTCTGCAGGATTCTCCAACATGAGGTGTTTGACACGGCTCCAACAAGGAAACTTCCCATGTGGAGACGAGAGGAGTTCTGTTCCGTGCCTCAGGAAAGCCCCATACCCTGTTCTTCGAACCAAAGCCTCTGAGGAGTGACACCTGGAAACCAAAGTAAGAGTTGAGACTACGGCCTAAAGGCCTGTCCGGCTCAACCTTCTATCTCTGTTGTCATCTGTGTGCATGCATTCATGGATGTAGCTGCTCAGCTTGTGTCCGAATGCCCCTGTGAGTCCAGTGAGGCTCCCAGTAGTGGGATGTCCTCGGAGGCCTTGAGGTTTCTCATATTCTGGAGGTGTGTGGCCAAAGGAATGGACACAGTTTCCCAGGAGAGAGCAGGCACGGTCCTGTGGTATGGCTCCAGAGGACCCAGCCTAGAGGCTCTGTTTGCCAGGGCTGTGGGGACAGATGTCTGAAAAAGCAAACTTGGCTCAGCTAGGGGCCAATGTAATGGCAGGCCTGATCTCTAGTCCGTGAGGGGAGATCCTCTGGAAATCAAAGTAGGGCAAGTGGGAGGCAGTCACTCAGGATTTTGTCTCTGGGTGTTGCGTTTACAGTGTCCGGTCAGGGTAGGGGTTGTCTCAGAGGCCGAGGAAGAGCCTTCCTCTCAGGGGATTGTCCAAGCTCCCATGTGTTTGTGTTCATTCTGTGGGAATGAAGAGTACTGTTTCCTGCCACAGGGGAACCCCCAGGAGAGGGACTCTAGAGCACAGCAGTGGGTTCCCTCAACTGGAATACACACCATCTAGTTAGTCCTGGGTGCCTATGGGCATGGCAAGCCACATATGTGGGCTCTTGGTCCAGTCACTGAGAGGCGTTACTTGAATAAGGTACTCACGCTGAGGGTCACAATGTGTGTTTGTGCCCAAGGCGGCCCTCACGCTTGGGCGTGGCCTCATGGGCCATGCCGTTTTCTCCTACACTGAAGGTTTGACTCACTGCCAGCAGCAAGGTTTCTTGCCAGGGGGAAGGAGGGGTTCTGACTTGTGCATCAGGTTCCCCCCTGTGCAGGGATTGGAGATAAGGTCTAGGTTCCGATGACTGAAAACCCAGGTTGGGAATGGATGGTGGCCTAAGGCAGTGGCGGGTCCAATGTGCTGGGTGTGCAGCCAGCTGTGTCGGTGTCTGTTGGAAGGTCTGGGCTCAGGCTATTTGCGACAGAGCATCACTGTTTAAGGTAGCCTATGCAATTGGGGTGTTGCCGAGGGCCAAGCAGTTTGATCCTCATTTTGGGGTTTCTGGGCAGCGCCATAGACAAGGTTTTTCTCCTGGGAGGCAGGCACAGTGCTTCATTGTGGCCCCAGAATTCCCAGTAGGGAGGGTTTGTGGGCCAGGAGTGTGAGGACGGAAGTCTGAAAACACAAGCTAGTGTGAGGATTGGAGCCAAGGGCAGAGCAGGCCCACTCTGCAGAGGCTGAATCAAAATCTCCTGCATCTGAAGTCAGGCTGAGGATCAGACGTTGGCTGAGGCTGGAGTATGTGTCCATGATGGCACCTTCATGAAGTGGGGGCCTCATGAGGCCAAGGAAGTTTTCCCACGCTGAGTTTGGAGGTTGCCCCAAACCACAAGGTTTCCTTCTGCGGGACATTCGAGTCCTGTTGCATGGCTCCAGGACATACCATACGGAAGGACTGGAGAGCAGGGTTCGAAGGATGGATCCCTGTACAGCATGCCTCGCATTCCCATTGGCTATTAGCGACAAGATATGTTTGATCTACTGCCTCTGGAACACGCGACCCAGGGGGCTGAGTTGAATTGGCCTCTCCTGAGGATGCGTCATAATGTGCGTTTGGGTCCATGGAGACCTTGGAATGTGCTGGTTGTTCAGTGGCCCTGCGGAACTCTCCTACCTGAAGTGTTTGATACATCCCAGTAAGAAAGCTGCCCATGTGGAGATGAGAGATGTTTGGTTATGTTTGGTTTGGTGCCTCAGAAAAGCCCCATGTGCTGGTCTTCGAAAACAGTCCTCTGAGAACGGAAACATGGAAACCAAATCTAAGGTTCAGATTAGGGCCTGGGGGCCTGTCCATTTCAACCTTCTGTCTCTGGGGACACTGTCTGAGAGTCTAAGTGGAGATAGTTGCTCCGCTGGTGTCAGAGAGCCCCTCTTAGTCCAGGGGGGCCTACACTATTGATGGCCTCAGGGGCCTTGGAGCTTTTCCCTAACCTGTAGTGCTGTGGTCAATGGACTGGGCACACTTTCCTTGGAGAGGGCAGGCACAATCTTTCGCTGTGGCCCTAGAGGCCCTAGCCTGGAGGTGTGTGGGTCCAGGCTGTGGGCACAGAAGTCTGAATACACAAACTCAGCTTATGAGTGGCGCCTAGGGTATGGCAGGCCGGATGTACAGCCCGAGAGGGAGCTCCTGGGCCTCTGAAACAAGGGCGAGTGGGAGGCGTTCCTTCAGGCTTTTGTCTCTGGATGTTGTCCGGGATAGCCGTGGATTGGAGCGGTGGCCTCAGGTACTGTGGACGAGTATCCCTCTCTGGGGATTTGTCCCAGCTCCCAAGAGTTTGGGGTCATTTTGTGGGAAGGGTGGAGTCGTGTTGTCTGGCTCATGGGTCTCTCCAAGAAAGGGATTCCAGAGCAGAGCTCCAGGTACGGGCGGGGCGACTGGAAAATTCAAACCGTGGTGAGGATTGGGTGCATAGGGGCTTGGCAAGCCCCATATGTGGGCTCTTGGTCCAGGCCCTGACAGGCCTTTCTTTGACATGGGGCTCATGCTGAGGATCACAGTGTGAATTTGTGCCCAAGCAGCACTCAAGTTTGGGCGTGGCATCAGGGGCCATGAAGGTTTCTCCCACCCTGAAGGTGTGACTCCATGCCAAGAGCAAGCTTGACAGCCATGGGGAAGGAGGAGTTCTGTTTTGTGCTTGCTATACCCAGCTGTGTGGAGAATTGATATAATGTCTAGGTTCAGATATCTGAAAACCAATGTTAGGATGAGGTGACGGCATAAGACCATGGCGTGTCCGAAGTGCTGGGTGTGCGGCCAGCTGTCTCCTTGTCTGTCTGGACGTCTGGCTTCAGGCTGTGTCAGGCAGAGCATGAGTGCCCAGAGCAGCCTATCCAGTTCGGGTACCGTCGAGGCCCGAGCAGGTTGATCCTCATCTGGGTTTTCTGGAGAGCCCCACAGGGAAACGTTTTTCTTCCTTTGGGCAGACACTGGGCTGGGTTTTGGTTCTGGAGTTCCTAGTCCGGAGGGCTTGTTTGCCAGGAGTGTGAGGAAGGAAGTCTGAAAACACAAGCTAGCGTGAGGTTTGGGACCGAGGTCACGGCAGGCCCACTCTGCAGAGGCTGAATCGGGATCTCCTGCACTGAGGTCATGTCAACTATGAGACGTGCCTCAGGCTAGAGTTCTTGTCCAGCATGGCCTCTACCTGAAGGGTGTGGGGGCTTCATGAGGCCAGAAAGTTTTGCCTACGATGGGATTTGTGAACTGCTCCAAAACTGAAGGTTACCTTCTGCACGACAGTCGAGTCCTATTGGATGGTTCCAAGAGGCCCCATATGGAAAGACTCGAGAGCAGGTGTCTAAGCATGGATGCCTGGGAACGCCACCTCCTATTCCCACTCTTTAGTCAGGACAAGGCAGGCTCAATCTGCGGGCTCCTGGGTGAGCTACCCAGAGGGGGAGTTGAAATGGACTCTCCTGAAGATGAGTCCTACTGTGGCTTGGTGGCCTGGGAGACCTTGGAATGTGGAGGTGGCTCAGGGACTCTGCAGGATTCTCCAACATGAGGTGTTTGACACGGCTCCAACAAGGAAACTTCCCATGTGGAGACGAGAGGAGTTCTGTTCCGTGCCTCAGGAAAGCCCCATACCCTGTTCTTCGAACCAAAGCCTCTGAGGAGTGACACCTGGAAACCAAAGTAAGAGTTGAGACTACGGCCTAAAGGCCTGTCCGGCTCAACCTTCTATCTCTGTTGTCATCTGTGTGCATGCATTCATGGATGTAGCTGCTCAGCTTGTGTCCGAATGCCCCTGTGAGTCCAGTGAGGCTCCCAGTAGTGGGATGTCCTCGGAGGCCTTGAGGTTTCTCATATTCTGGAGGTGTGTGGCCAAAGGAATGGACACAGTTTCCCAGGAGAGAGCAGGCACGGTCCTGTGGTATGGCTCCAGAGGACCCAGCCTAGAGGCTCTGTTTGCCAGGGCTGTGGGGACAGATGTCTGAAAAAGCAAACTTGGCTCAGCTAGGGGCCAATGTAATGGCAGGCCTGATCTCTAGTCCGTGAGGGGAGATCCTCTGGAAATCAAAGTAGGGCAAGTGGGAGGCAGTCACTCAGGATTTTGTCTCTGGGTGTTGCGTTTACAGTGTCCGGTCCGGGTAGGGGTTGTCTCAGAGGCCGAGGAAGAGCCTTCCTCTCAGGGGATTGTCCAAGCTCCCAAGTGTTTGTGTTCATTCTGTGGGAATGAAGAGTACTGTTTTCTGCCACAGGGGACCCCCCAGGAGAGGGACTCTAGAGCACAGCAGTGGGTTCCCTCAAGTGGAATACACACCATCTAGTTAGTCCTGGTTGCCTATGGGCATGGCAAGCCACATATGCGGGCTCTTGGTCCAGTCACTGAGAGGCGTTACTTGAATAAGGTACTCACGCTGAGGGTCACAATGTGTGTTTGTGCCCAAGGCGGCCCTCACGCTTGGGCGTGGCCTCATGGGCCATGCCGTTTTCTCCTACACTGAAGGTTTGACTCACTGCCAGCAGCAAGGTTTCTTGCCAGGGGGAAGGAGGGGTTCTGACTTGTGCATCAGGTTCCCCCCTGTGCAGGGATTGGAGATAAGGTCTAGGTTCCGATGACTGAAAACCCAGGTTGGGAATGGATGGTGGCCTAAGGCAGTGGCGGGTCCAATGTGCTGGGTGTGCAGCCAGCTGTGTCGGTGTCTGTTGGAAGGTCTGGGCTCAGGCTATTTGCGACAGAGCATCACTGTTTAAGGTAGCCTATGCAATTGGGGTGTTGCCGAGGGCCAAGCAGTTTGATCCTCATTTGGGGTTTCTGGGCAGCGCCATAGACAAGGTTTTTCTCCTGGGAGGCAGGCACAGTGCTTCATTGTGGCCCCAGAATTCCCAGTAGGGAGGGTTTGTGGGCCAGGAGTGTGAGGACGGAAGTCTGAAAACACAAGCTAGTGTGAGGATTGGAACCAAGGGCAGAGCAGGCCCTCTCTGCAGAGGCTGAATCAAAATCTCCTGCATCTGAAGTCAGGCTGAGGATCAGACGTTGGCTGAGGCTGGAGTATGTGTCCATGATGGCACCTTCATGAAGTGGGGGCCTCATGAGGCCAAGGAAGTTTTCCCACGCTGAGTTTGGAGGTTGCCCCCAACCACAAGGTTTCCTTCTGCGGGACATTCGAGTCCTGTTGCATGGCTCCAGGACATACCATACGGAAGGACTGGAGAGCAGGGTTCGAAGGATGGATCCCTGTACAGCATGCCTCGCATTCCCATTGGCTATTAGCGACAAGATATGTTTGATCTGCTGCCTCTGGAACACGCGACCCAGGGGGCTGAGTTGAAATGGCCTCTCCTGAGGATGCGTCATAATGTGCGTTTGGGTCCATGGAGACCTTGGAATGTGCTGGTTGTTCAGTGGCCCTGCGGAACTCTCCTACCTGAAGTGTTTGATACATCCCAGTAAGAAAGCTGCCCATGTGGAGATGAGAGATGTTTGGTTTGGTGCTTCAGAAAAGCCCCATGTGCTGGTCTACGAAAACAGTCCTCTGAGAACGGAAACATGGAAACCAAAGCTAAGGTTCAGACTAGGGCCTGGGGGCCTGTCCATTTCAACCTTCTGTCTCTGGGGACACTGTCTGAGAGTCTAAGTGGAGATAGTTGCTCCGCTGGTGTCAGAGAGCCCCTCTTAGTCCAGGGAGGCCTACACTATTGATGGCCTCAGGGGCCTTGGAGCTTTTCCCTAACCTGTAGTGTTGTGGTCAATGGACTGGGCACACTTTCCTTGTAGAGGGCAGGCACAGTCTTTCGCTGTGGCCCTAGAGGCCCTAACCTAGAGGTGTGTGGGTCCAGGCTGTGGGCACAGAAGTCTGAATACACAAACTCAGCTTATGAGTGGCGCCTAGGGTATGGCAGGCCGGATGTACAGCCCGAGAGGGAGCTCCTGGGCCTCTGAAACAAGGGCGAGTGGGAGGCGTTCCTTCAGGCTTTTGTCTCTGGATGTTGTGTCCGGGATAGCCGTGGATTGGAGCGGTGGCCTCAGGTACTGTGAACGAGTATCCCTCTCTGGGGATTTGTCCCAGCTCCCAAGAGTTTGGGGTCATTTTGTGGGAAGGGTGGAGTCGTGTTGTCTGGCTCATGGATCTCTCCAAGAAAGGGATTCCAGAGCAGAGCTCCAGGTACGGGCGGGGCGACTGGAAAATTCAAACCGTGGTGAGGATTGGGTGCATAGGGGCTTGGCAAGCCCCATATGTGGGCTCTTGGTCCAGGCCCTGACAGGCCTTTCTTTGACATGGGGCTCATGCTGAGGATCACAGTGTGAATTTGTGCCCAAGCAGCACTCAAGTTTGGGCGTGGCATCAGGGGCCATGAATGTTTCTCCCACCCTGAAGGTGTGACTCCATACCAAGAGCAAGCTTGACAGCCATGGGGAAGGGGGAGTTCTGTTTTGTGCTTGCTATACCCAGCTGTGTGGAGAATTGATATAATGTCTAGGTTCAGATATCTGAAAACCAAGGTTAGGATGAGGTGACGGCATAAGACCATGGCGTGTCCGAAGTGCTGGGTGTGCGGCCAGCTGTCTCCTTGTCTGTCTGGACGTCTGGCTTCAGGCTGTGTCAGGCAGAGCATGAGTGCCCAGAGCAGCCTATCCAGTTCGGGTACCGTCGAGGCCCGAGCAGGTTGATCCTCATCTGGGTTTTCTGGAGAGCCCCACAGGGAAACGTTTTTCTTCCGTTGGGCAGACACTGGGCTGCGTTTTGGTTCCGGAGTTCCTAGTCCGGAGGGCTTGTTTGCCAGGAGTGTGAGGAAGGAAGTCTGAAAACACAAGCTAGCGTGTGGTTTGGGACCGAGGTCACGGCATGCCCACTCTGCAGAGGCTGAATCGGGATCTCCTGCACTGAGGTCATGTCAACTATGAGACGTGCCTCAGGCTAGAGTTCTTGTCCAGCATGGCCTCTTCCTGAAGGGTGTGGGGGCTTCATGAGGCCAGATAGTTTTGCCTACGATGGGATTTGTGAACTGCTCCAAAACTGAAGGTTACCTTCTGCACGACAGTCGAGTCCTATTGGATGGTTCCAAGAGGCCCCATATGGAAAGACTCGAGAGCAGGTGTCTAAGCATGGATGCCTGGGAACGCCACCTCCTATTCCCACTCTTTAGTCAGGACAAGGCAGGCTCAATCTGCGGGCTCCTGGGTGAGCTACCCAGAGGGGAGAGTTGAAATGGACTCTCCTGAAGATGAGTCCTCCTATGGCTTGGTGGCCTGGGAGACCTTGGAATGTGGAGGTGGCTCAGGGACTCTGCAGGATTCTCCAACATGAGGTGTTTGACACGGCTCCAACAAGGAAACTTCCCATGTGGAGACGAGAGGAGTTCTGTTCCGTGCCTCAGGAAAGCCCCATACCCTGTTCTTCGAACCAAAGCCTCTGAGGAGTGACACCTGGAAACCAAAGTAAGAGTTGAGACTACAGCCTAAAGGCCTGTCCGGCTCAACCTTCTATCTCTGTTGTCATCTGTGTGCATGCATTCATGGATGTAGCTGCTCAGCTTGTGTCCGAATGCCCCTGTGAGTCCAGTGAGGCTCCCAGTAGTGGGATGTCCTCGGAGGCCTTGAGGTTTCTCATATTCTGGAGGTGTGTGGCCAAAGGCATGGACACAGTTTCCCAGGAGAGAGCAGGCACGGTCCTGTGGTATGGCTCCAGAGGACCCAGCCTAGAGGCTCTGTTTGCCAGGGCTGTGGGGACAGATGTCTGAAAAAGCAAACTTGGCTCAGCTAGGGGCCAATGTAATGGCAGGCCTGATCTCTAGTCCGTGAGGGGAGATCCTCTGGAAATCAAAGTAGGGCAAGTGGGAGGCAGTCACTCAGGATTTTGTCTCTGGGTGTTGCGTTTACAGTGTCCGGTCAGGGTAGGGGTTGTCTCAGAGGCCGAGGAAGAGCCTTCCTCTCAGGGGATTGTCCAAGCTCCCATGTGTTTGTGTTCATTCTGTGGGAATGAAGAGTACTGTTTCCTGCCACAGGGGAACCCCCAGGAGAGGGACTCTAGAGCACAGCAGTGGGTTCCCTCAACTGGAATACACACCATCTAGTTAGTCCTGGGTGCCTATGGGCATGGCAAGCCACATATGCGGGCTCTTGGTCCAGTCACTGAGAGGCGTTACTTGAATAAGGTACTCACGCTGAGGGTCACAATGTGTGTTTGTGCCCAAGGCGGCCCTCACGCTTGGGCGTGGCCTCATGGGCCATGCCGTTTTCTCCTACACTGAAGGTTTGACTCACTGCCAGCAGCAAGGTTTCTTGCCAGGGGGAAGGAGGGGTTCTGACTTGTGCATCAGGTTCCCCCCTGTGCAGGGATTGGAGATAAGGTCTAGGTTCCGATGACTGAAAACCCAGGTTGGGAATGGATGGTGGCCTAAGGCAGTGGCGGGTCCAATGTGCTGGGTGTGCAGCCAGCTGTGTCGGTGTCTGTTGGAAGGTCTGGGCTCAGGCTATTTGCGACAGAGCATCACTGTTTAAGGTAGCCTATGCAATTGGGGTGTTGCCGAGGGCCAAGCAGTTTGATCCTCATTTTGGGGTTTCTGGGCAGCGCCATAGACAAGGTTTTTCTCCTGGGAGGCAGGCACAGTGCTTCATTGTGGCCCCAGAATTCCCAGTAGGGAGGGTTTGTGGGCCAGGAGTGTGAGGACGGAAGTCTGAAAACACAAGCTAGTGTGAGGATTGGAGCCAAGGGCAGAGCAGGCCCACTCTGCAGAGGCTGAATCAAAATCTCCTGCATCTGAAGTCAGGCTGAGGATCAGACGTTGGCTGAGGCTGGAGTATGTGTCCATGATGGCACCTTCATGAAGTGGGGGCCTCATGAGGCCAAGGAAGTTTTCCCACGCTGAGTTTGGAGGTTTCCCCAAACCACAAGGTTTCCTTCTGCGGGACATTCGAGTCCTGTTGCATGGCTCCAGGACATACCATACGGAAGGACTGGAGAGCAGGGTTCGAAGGATGGATCCCTGTACAGCATGCCTCGCATTCCCATTGGCTATTAGCGACAAGATATGTTTGATCTACTGCCTCTGGAACACGCGACCCAGGGGGCTGAGTTGAAATGGCCTCTCCTGAGGATGCGTCATAATGTGCGTTTGGGTCCATGGAGACCTTGGAATGTGCTGGTTGTTCAGTGGCCCTGCGGAACTCTCCTACCTGAAGTGTTTGATACATCCCAGTAAGAAAGCTGCCCATGTGGAGATGAGAGATGTTTGGTTTGGTGCCTCAGAAAAGCCCCATGTGCTGGTCTTCGAAAACAGTCCTCTGAGAACGGAAACATGGAAACCAAAGCTAAGGTTCAGATTAGGGCCTGGGGGCCTGTCCATTTCAACCTTCTGTCTCTGGGGACACTGTCTGAGAGTCTAAGTGGAGATAGTTGCTCCGCTGGTGTCAGAGAGCCCCTCTTAGTCCAGGGGGGCCTACACTATTGATGGCCTCAGGGGCCTTGGAGCTTTTCCCTAACCTGTAGTGCTGTGGTCAATGGACTGGGCACACTTTCCTTGGAGAGGGCAGGCACAATCTTTCGCTGTGGCCCTAGAGGCCCTAGCCTGGAGGTGTGTGGGTCCAGGCTGTGGGCACAGAAGTCTGAATACACAAACTCAGCTTATGAGTGGCGCCTAGGGTATGGCAGGCCGGATGTACAGCCCGAGAGGGAGCTCCTGGGCCTCTGAAACAAGGGCGAGTGGGAGGCGTTCCTTCAGGCTTTTGTCTCTGGATGTTGTCCGGGATAGCCGTGGATTGGAGCGGTGGCCTCAGGTACTGTGGACGAGTATCCCTCTCTGGGGATTTGTCCCAGCTCCCAAGAGTTTGGGGTCATTTTGTGGGAAGGGTGGAGTCGTGTTGTCTGGCTCATGGGTCTCTCCAAGAAAGGGATTCCAGAGCAGAGCTCCAGGTACGGGCGGGGCGACTGGAAAATTCAAACCGTGGTGAGGATTGGGTGCATAGGGGCTTGGCAAGCCCCATATGTGGGCTCTTGGTCCAGGCCCTGACAGGCCTTTCTTTGACATGGGGCTCATGCTGAGGATCACAGTGTGAATTTGTGCCCAAGCAGCACTCAAGTTTGGGCGTGGCATCAGGGGCCATGAAGGTTTCTCCCACCCTGAAGGTGTGACTCCATGCCAAGAGCAAGCTTGACAGCCATGGGGAAGGAGGAGTTCTGTTTTGTGCTTGCTATACCCAGCTGTGTGGAGAATTGATATAATGTCTAGGTTCAGATATCTGAAAACCAATGTTAGGATGAGGTGACGGCATAAGACCATGGCGTGTCCGAAGTGCTGGGTGTGCGGCCAGCTGTCTCCTTGTCTGTCTGGACGTCTGGCTTCAGGCTGTGTCAGGCAGAGCATGAGTGCCCAGAGCAGCCTATCCAGTTCGGGTACCGTCGAGGCCCGAGCAGGTTGATCCTCATCTGGGTTTTCTGGAGAGCCCCACAGGGAAACGTTTTTCTTCCTTTGGGCAGACACTGGGCTGGGTTTTGGTTCTGGAGTTCCTAGTCCGGAGGGCTTGTTTGCCAGGAGTGTGAGGAAGGAAGTCTGAAAACACAAGCTAGCGTGAGGTTTGGGACCGAGGTCACGGCAGGCCCACTCTGCAGAGGCTGAATCGGGATCTCCTGCACTGAGGTCATGTCAACTATGAGACGTGCCTCAGGCTAGAGTTCTTGTCCAGCATGGCCTCTACCTGAAGGGTGTGGGGGCTTCATGAGGCCAGAAAGTTTTGCCTACGATGGGATTTGTGAACTGCTCCAAAACTGAAGGTTACCTTCTGCACGACAGTCGAGTCCTATTGGATGGTTCCAAGAGGCCCCATATGGAAAGACTCGAGAGCAGGTGTCTAAGCATGGATGCCTGGGAACGCCACCTCCTATTCCCACTCTTTAGTCAGGACAAGGCAGGCTCAATCTGCGGGCTCCTGGGTGAGCTACCCAGAGGGGGAGTTGAAATGGACTCTCCTGAAGATGAGTCCTACTGTGGCTTGGTGGCCTGGGAGACCTTGGAATGTGGAGGTGGCTCAGGGACTCTGCAGGATTCTCCAACATGAGGTGTTTGACACGGCTCCAACAAGGAAACTTCCCATGTGGAGACGAGAGGAGTTCTGTTCCGTGCCTCAGGAAAGCCCCATACCCTGTTCTTCGAACCAAAGCCTCTGAGGAGTGACACCTGGAAACCAAAGTAAGAGTTGAGACTACAGCCTAAAGGCCTGTCCGGCTCAACCTTCTATCTCTGTTGTCATCTGTGTGCATGCATTCATGGATGTAGCTGCTCAGCTTGTGTCCGAATGCCCCTGTGAGTCCAGTGAGGCTCCCAGTAGTGGGATGTCCTCGGAGGCCTTGAGGTTTCTCATATTCTGGAGGTGTGTGGCCAAAGGAATGGACACAGTTTCCCAGGAGAGAGCAGGCACGGTCCTGTGGTATGGCTCCAGAGGACCCAGCCTAGAGGCTCTGTTTGCCAGGGCTGTGGGGACAGATGTCTGAAAAAGCAAACTTGGCTCAGCTAGGGGCCAATGTAATGGCAGGCCTGATCTCTAGTCCGTGAGGGGAGATCCTCTGGAAATCAAAGTAGGGCAAGTGGGAGGCAGTCACTCAGGATTTTGTCTCTGGGTGTTGCGTTTACAGTGTCCGGTCCGGGTAGGGGTTGTCTCAGAGGCCGAGGAAGAGCCTTCCTCTCAGGGGATTGTCCAAGCTCCCAAGTGTTTGTGTTCATTCTGTGGGAATGAAGAGTACTGTTTTCTGCCACAGGGGACCGCCCAGGAGAGGGACTCTAGAGCACAGCAGTGGGTTCCCTCAACTGGAATACACACCATCTAGTTAGTCCTGGTTGCCTATGGGCATGGCAAGCCACATATGCGGGCTCTTGGTCCAGTCACTGAGAGGCGTTACTTGAATAAGGTACTCACGCTGAGGGTCACAATGTGTGTTTGTGCCCAAGGCGGCCCTCACGCTTGGGCGTGGCCTCATGGGCCATGCCGTTTTCTCCTACACTGAAGGTTTGACTCACTGCCAGCAGCAAGGTTTCTTGCCAGGGGGAAGGAGGGGTTCTGACTTGTGCATCAGGTTCCCCCCTGTGCAGGGATTGGAGATAAGGTCTAGGTTCCGATGACTGAAAACCCAGGTTGGGAATGGATGGTGGCCTAAGGCAGTGGCGGGTCCAATGTGCTGGGTGTGCAGCCAGCTGTGTCGGTGTCTGTTGGAAGGTCTGGGCTCAGGCTATTTGCGACAGAGCATCACTGTTTAAGGTAGCCTATGCAATTGGGGTGTTGCCGAGGGCCAAGCAGTTTGATCCTCATTTGGGGTTTCTGGGCAGCGCCATAGACAAGGTTTTTCTCCTGGGAGGCAGGCACAGTGCTTCATTGTGGCCCCAGAATTCCCAGTAGGGAGGGTTTGTGGGCCAGGAGTGTGAGGACGGAAGTCTGAAAACACAAGCTAGTGTGAGGATTGGAACCAAGGGCAGAGCAGGCCCACTCTGCAGAGGCTGAATCAAAATCTCCTGCATCTGAAGTCAGGCTGAGGATCAGACGTTGGCTGAGGCTGGAGTATGTGTCCATGATGGCACCTTCATGAAGTGGGGGCCTCATGAGGCCAAGGAAGTTTTCCCACGCTGAGTTTGGAGGTTGCCCCAAACCACAAGGTTTCCTTCTGCGGGACATTCGAGTCCTGTTGCATGGCTCCAGGACATACCATACGGAAGGACTGGAGAGCAGGGTTCGAAGGATGGATCCCTGTACAGCATGCCTCGCATTCCCATTGGCTATTAGCGACAAGATATGTTTGATCTGCTGCCTCTGGAACACGCGACCCAGGGGGCTGAGTTGAAATGGCCTCTCCTGAGGATGCGTCATAATGTGCGTTTGGGTCCATGGAGACCTTGGAATGTGCTGGTTGTTCAGTGGCCCTGCGGAACTCTCCTACCTGAAGTGTTTGATACATCCCAGTAAGAAAGCTGCCCATGTGGAGATGAGAGATGTTTGGTTTGGTGCTTCAGAAAAGCCCCATGTGCTGGTCTACGAAAACAGTCCTCTGAGAACGGAAACATGGAAACCAAAGCTAAGGTTCAGACTAGGGCCTGGGGGCCTGTCCATTTCAACCTTCTGTCTCTGGGGACACTGTCTGAGAGTCTAAGTGGAGATAGTTGCTCCGCTGGTGTCAGAGAGCCCCTCTTAGTCCAGGGAGGCCTACACTATTGATGGCCTCAGGGGCCTTGGAGCTTTTCCCTAACCTGTAGTGTTGTGGTCAATGGACTGGGCACACTTTCCTTGGAGAGGGCAGGCACAATCTTTCGCTGTGGCCCTAGAGGCCCTAACCTAGAGGTGTGTGGGTCCAGGCTGTGGGCACAGAAGTCTGAATACACAAACTCAGCTTATGAGTGGCGCCTAGGGTATGGCAGGCCGGATGTACAGCCCGAGAGGGAGCTCCTGGGCCTCTGAAACAAGGGCGAGTGGGAGGCGTTCCTTCAGGCTTTTGTCTCTGGATGTTGTGTCCGGGATAGCCGTGGATTGGAGCGGTGGCCTCAGGTACTGTGAACAGGTATCCCTCTCTGGGGATTTGTCCCAGCTCCCAAGAGTTTGGGGTCATTTTGTGGGAAGGGTGGAGTCGTGTTGTCTGACTCATGGATCTCTCCAAGAAAGGGATTCCAGAGCAGAGCTCCAGGTACGGGCGGGGCGACTGGAAAATTCAAACCGTGGTGAGGATTGGGTGCATAGGGGCTTGGCAAGCCCCATATGTGGGCTCTTGGTCCAGGCCCTGACAGGCCTTTCTTTGACATGGGGCTCATGCTGAGGATCACAGTGTGAATTTGTGCCCAAGCAGCACTCAAGTTTGGGCGTGGCATCAGGGGCCATGAATGTTTCTCCCACCCTGAAGGTGTGACTCCATACCAAGAGCAAGCTTGACAGCCATGGGGAAGGGGGAGTTCTGTTTTGTGCTTGCTATACCCAGCTGTGTGGAGAATTGATATAATGTCTAGGTTCAGATATCTGAAAACCAAGGTTAGGATGAGGTGACGGCATAAGACCATGGCGTGTCCGAAGTGCTGGGTGTGCGGCCAGCTGTCTCCTTGTCTGTCTGGACGTCTGGCTTCAGGCTGTGTCAGGCAGAGCATGAGTGCCCAGAGCAGCCTATCCAGTTCGGGTACCGTCGAGGCCCGAGCAGGTTGATCCTCATCTGGGTTTTCTGGAGAGCCCCACAGGGAAACGTTTTTCTTCCATTGGGCAGACACTGGGCTGGGTTTTGGTTCTGGAGTTCCTAGTCCGGAGGGCTTGTTTGCCAGGAGTGTGAGGAAGGAAGTCTGAAAACACAAGCTAGCGTGAGGTTTGGGACCGAGGTCACGGCAGGCCCACTCTGCAGAGGCTGAATCGGGATCTCCTGCACTGAGGTCATGTCAACTATCAGACGTGCCTCAGGCTAGAGTTCTTGTCCAGCATGGCCTCTTCCTGAAGGGTGTGGGGGCTTCATGAGGCCAGAAAGTTTTGCCTACGATGGGATTTGTGAACTGCTCCAAAACTGAAGGTTACCTTCTGCACGACAGTCGAGTCCTATTGGATGGTTCCAAGAGGCCCCATATGGAAAGACTCGAGAGCAGGTGTCTAAGCATGGATGCCTGGGAACGCCACCTCCTATTCCCACTCTTTAGTCAGGACAAGGCAGGCTCAATCTGCGGGCTCCTGGGTGAGCTACCCAGAGGGGAGAGTTGAAATGGACTCTCCTGAAGATGAGTCCTCCTATGGCTTGGTGGCCTGGGAGACCTTGGAATGTGGAGGTGGCTCAGGGACTCTGCAGGATTCTCCAACATGAGGTGTTTGACACGGCTCCAACAAGGAAACTTCCCATGTGGAGACGAGAGGAGTTCTGTTCCGTGCCTCAGGAAAGCCCCATACCCTGTTCTTCGAACCAAAGCCTCTGAGGAGTGACACCTGGAAACCAAAGTAAGAGTTGAGACTACGGCCTAAAGGCCTGTCCGGCTCAACCTTCTATCTCTGTTGTCATCTGTGTGCATGCATTCATGGATGTAGCTGCTCAGCTTGTGTCCGAATGCCCCTGTGAGTCCAGTGAGGCTCCCAGTAGTGGGATGTCCTCGGAGGCCTTGAGGTTTCTCATATTCTGGAGGTGTGTGGCCAAAGGAATGGACACAGTTTCCCAGGAGAGAGCAGGCACGGTCCTGTGGTATGGCTCCAGAGGACCCAGCCTAGAGGCTCTGTTTGCCAGGGCTGTGGGGACAGATGTCTGAAAAAGCAAACTTGGCTCAGCTAGGGGCCAATGTAATGGCAGGCCTGATCTCTAGTCCGTGAGGGGAGATCCTCTGGAAATCAAAGTAGGGCAAGTGGGAGGCAGTCACTCAGGATTTTGTATCTGGGTGTTGCGTTTACAGTGTCCGGTCAGGGTAGGGGTTGTCTCAGAGGCCGAGGAAGAGCCTTCCTCTCAGGGGATTGTCCAAGCTCCCAAGTGTTTGTGTTCATTCTGTGGGAATGAAGAGTACTGTTTCCTGCCACAGGGGAACCCCCAGGAGAGGGACTCTAGAGCACAGCAGTGGGTTCCCTCAACTGGAATACACACCATCTAGTTAGTCCTGGGTGCCTATGGGCATGGCAAGCCACATATGCGGGCTCTTGGTCCAGTCACTGAGAGGCGTTACTTGAATAAGGTACTCACGCTGAGGGTCACAATGTGTGTTTGTGCCCAAGGCGGCCCTCACGCTTGGGCGTGGCCTCATGGGCCATGCCGTTTTCTCCTACACTAAAGGTTTGACTCACTGCCAGCAGCAAGGTTTCTTGCCATGGGGAAGGAGGGGTTCTGACTTGTGCATCAGGTTACCCCCTGTGCAGGGATTGGAGATAAGGTCTAGGTTCAGATGACTGAAAACCCAGGTTGGGAATGGATGGTGGCCTAAGGCAGTGGCGTGTCCAATGTGCTGGGTGTGCAGCCAGCTGTGTCGGTGTCTGTTGGAAGGTCTGGGCTCAGGCTATTTGCGACAGAGCATCACTGTTTAAGGTAGCCTATGCAATTGGGGTGTTGCCGAGGGCCAAGCAGTTTGATCCTCATTTGGGGTTTCTGGGCAGCGCCATAGACAAGGTTTTTCTCCTGGGAGGCAGGCACAGTGCTTCATTGTGGCCCCAGAATTCCCAGTAGGGAGGGTTTGTGGGCCAGGAGTGTGAGGACGGAAGTCTGAAAACACAAGCTAGTGTGAGGATTGGAGCCAAGGGCAGAGCAGGCCCACTCTGCAGAGGCTGAATCAAAATCTCCTGCATCTGAAGTCAGGCTGAGGATCAGACGTTGGCTGAGGCTGGAGTATGTGTCCATGATGGCACCTTCATGAAGTGGGGGCCTCATGAGGCCAAGGAAGTTTTCCCACGCTGAGTTTGGAGGTTGCCCCAAACCACAAGGTTTCCTTCTGCGGGACATTCGAGTCCTGTTGCATGGCTCCAGGACATACCATACGGAAGGACTGGAGAGCAGGGTTCGAAGGATGGATCCCTGTACAGCATGCCTCGCATTCCCATTGGCTATTAGCGACAAGATATGTTTGATCTGCTGCCTCTGGAACACGCGACCCAGGGGGCTGAGTTGAAATGGCCTCTCCTGAGGATGCGTCATAATGTGCGTTTGGGTCCATGGAGACCTTGGAATGTGCTGGTTGTTCAGTGGCCCTGCGGAACTCTCCTACCTGAAGTGTTTGATACATCCCAGTAAGAAAGCTGCCCATGTGGAGATGAGAGATGTTTGGTTTGGTGCCTCAGAAAAGCCCCATGTACTGGTCTACGAAAACAGTCCTCTGAGAACGGAAACATGGAAACCAAAGCTAAGGTTCAGATTAGGGCCTGGGGGCCTGTCCATTTCAACCTTCTGTCACTGGGGACACTGTCTGAGAGTCTAAGTGGAGATAGTTGCTCCGCTGGTGTCAGAGAGCCCCTCTTAGTCCAGGGGGGCCTACACTATTGATGGCCTCAGGGGCCTTGGAGCTTTTCCCTAACCTGTAGTGTTGTGGTCAATGGACTGGGCACACTTTCCTTGGAGAGGGCAGGCACAATCTTTCGCTGTGGCCCTAGAGGCCCTAGCCTGGAGGTGTGTGGGTCCAGGCTGTGGGCACAGAAGTCTGAATACACAAACTCAGCTTATGAGTGGCGCCTAGGGTATGGCAGGCCGGATGTACAGCCCGAGAGGGAGCTCCTGGGCCTCTGAAACAAGGGCGAGTGGGAGGCGTTCCTTCAGGCTTTTGTCTCTGGATGTTGTGTCCGGGATAGCCGTGGATTGGAGCGGTGGCCTCAGGTTCTGTGGACGAGTATCCCTCTCTGGGGATTTGTCCCAGCTCCCAAGAGTTTGGGGTCATTTTGTGGGAAGGGTGGAGTCGTGTTGTCTGACTCATGGGTCTCTCCAAGAAAGGGATTCCAGAGCAGAGCTCCAGGTACGGGCGGGGCGACTGGAAAATTCAAACCGTGGTGAGGATTGGGTGCATAGGGGCTTGGCAAGCCCCATATGTGGGCTCTTGGTCCAGGCCCTGACAGGCCTTTCTTTGACATGGGGCTCATGCTGAGGATCACAGTGTGAATTTGTGCCAAAGCAGCACTCAAGTTTGGCCGTGGCATCAGGGGCCATGAAGGTTTCTCCCACCCTGAAGGTGTGACTCCATGCCAAGAGCAAGCTTGACAGCCATGGGGAAGGGGGAGTTCTGTTTTGTGCTTGCTATACCCAGCTGTGTGGAGAATTGATATAATGTCTAGGTTCAGATATCTGAAAACCAAGGTTAGGATGAGGTGACGGCATAAGACCATGGCGTGTCCGAAGTGCTGGGTGTGCGGCCAGCTGTCTCCTTGTCTGTCTGGACGTCTGGCTTCAGGCTGTGTCAGGCAGAGCATGAGTGCCCAGAGCAGCCTATCCAGTTCGGGTACCGTCGAGGCCCGAGCAGGTTGATCCTCATCTGGGTTTTCTGGAGAGCCCCACAGGGAAACGTTTTTCTTCCGTTGGGCAGACACTGGGCTGCGTTTTGGTTCCGGAGTTCCTAGTCCGGAGGGCTTGTTTGCCAGGAGTGTGAGGAAGGAAGTCTGAAAACACAAGCTAGCGTGAGGTTTGGGACCGAGGTCACGGCAGGCCCACTCTGCAGAGGCTGAATCGGGATCTCCTGCACTGAGGTCATGTCAACTATGAGACGTGCCTCAGGCTAGAGTTCTTGTCCAGCATGGCCTCTTCCTGAAGGGTGTGGGGGCTTCATGAGGCCAGAAAGTTTTGCCTACGATGGGATTTGTGAACTGCTCCAAAACTGAAGGTTACCTTCTGCACGACAGTCGAGTCCTATTGGATGGTTCCAAGAGGCCCCATATGGAAAGACTCGAGAGCAGGTGTCTTAGCATGGATGCCTGGGAACGCCACCTCCTATTCCCACTCTTTACTCAGGACAAGGCAGGCTCAATCTGCGGGCTCCTGGGTGAGCTACCCAGAGGGGAGAGTTGAAATGGACTCTCCTGAAGATGAGTCCTACTGTGGCTTGGTGGCCTGGGAGACCTTGGAATGTGGAGGTGGCTCAGGGACTCTGCAGGATTCTCCAACATGAGGTGTTTGACACGGCTCCAACAAGGAAACTTCCCATGTGGAGACGAGAGGAGTTCTGTTCCGTGCCTCAGGAAAGCCCCATACCCTATTCTTCGAACCAAAGCCTCTGAGGAGTGACACCTGGAAACCAAAGTAAGAGTTGAGACTACGGCCTAAAGGCCTGTCCGGCTCAACCTTCTATCTCTGTTGTCATCTGTGTGCATGCATTCATGGATGTAGCTGCTCAGCTTGTGTCCGAATGCCCCTGTGAGTCCAGTGAGGCTCCCAGTAGTGGGATGTCCTCGGAGGCCTTGAGGTTTCTCATATTCTGGAGGTGTGTGGCCAAAGGAATGGACACAGTTTCCCAGGAGAGAGCAGGCACGGTCCTGTGGTATGGCTCCAGAAGACCCAGCCTAGAGGCTCTGTTTGCCAGGGCTGTGGGGACAGATGTCTGAAAAAGCAAACTTGGCTCAGCTAGGGGCCAATGTAATGGCAGGCCTGATCTCTAGTCCGTGAGGGGAGATCCTCTGGAAATCAAAGTAGGGCAAGTGGGAGGCAGTCACTCAGGATTTTGTCTCTGGGTGTTGCGTTTACAGTGTCCGGTCCGGGTAGGGGTTGTCTCAGAGGCCGAGGAAGAGCCTTCCTCTCAGGGGATTGTCCAAGCTCCCAAGTGTTTGTGTTCATTCTGTGGGAATGAAGAGTACTGTTTCCTGCCACAGGGGAACCCCCAGGAGAGGGACTCTAGAGCACAGCAGTGGGTTCCCTCAACTGGAATACACACCATCTAGTTAGTCCTGGGTGCCTATGGGCATGGCAAGCCACATATGCGGGCTCTTGGTCCAGTCACTGAGAGGCGTTACTTGAATAAGGTACTCACGCTGAGGGTCACAATGTGTGTTTGTGCCCAAGGCGGCCCTCACGCTTGGGCGTGGCCTCATGGGCCATGCCGTTTTCTCCTACACTGAAGGTTTGACTCACTGCCAGCAGCAAGGTTTCTTGCCAGGGGGAAGGAGGGGTTCTGACTTGTGCATCAGGTTCCCCCCTGTGCAGGGATTGGAGATAAGGTCTAGGTTCCGATGACTGAAAACCCAGGTTGGGAATGGATGGTGGCCTAAGGCAGTGGCGTGTCCAATGTGCTGGGTGTGCAGCCAGCTGTGTCGGTGTCTGTTGGAAGGTCTGGGCTCAGGCTATTTGCGACAGAGCATCACTGTTTAAGGTAGCCTATGCAATTGGGGTGTTGCCGAGGGCCAAGCAGTTTGATCCTCATTTGGGGTTTCTGGGCAGCGCCATAGACAATGTTTTTCTCCTGGGAGGCAGGCACAGTGCTTCATTGTGGCCCCAGAATTCCCAGTAGGGAGGGTTTGTGGGCCAGGAGTGTGAGGACGGAAGTCTGAAAACACAAGCTAGTGTGAGGATTGGAACCAAGGGCAGAGCAGGCCCACTCTGCAGAGGCTGAATCAAAATCTCCTGCATCTGAAGTCAGGCTGAGGATCAGACGTTGGCTGAGGCTGGAGTATGTGTCCATGATGGCACCTTCATGAAGTGGGGGCCTCATGAGGCCAAGGAAGTTTTCCCACGCTGAGTTTGGAGGTTGCCCCAAACCACAAGGTTTCCTTCTGCGGGACATTCGAGTCCTGTTGCATGGCTCCAGGACATACCATACGGAAGGACTGGAGAGCAGGGTTCGAAGGATGGATCCCTGTACAGCATGCCTCGCATTCCCATTGGCTATTAGCGACAAGATATGTTTGATCTGCTGCCTCTGGAACACGCGACCCAGGGGGCTGAGTTGAAATGGCCTCTCCTGAGGATGCGTCATAATGTGCGTTTGGGTCCATGGAGACCTTGGAATGTGCTGGTTGTTCAGTGGCCCTGCGGAACTCTCCTACCTGAAGTGTTTGATACATCCCAGTAAGAAAGCTGCCCATGTGGAGATGAGAGATGTTTGGTTTGGTGCCTCAGAAAAGCCCCATGTACTGGTCTACGAAAACAGTCCTCTGAGAACGGAAACATGGAAACCAAAGCTAAGGTTCAGACTAGAGCCTGGGGGCCTGTCCATTTCAACCTTCTGTCTCTGGGGACACTGTCTGAGAGTCTAAGTGGAGATAGTTGCTCCGCTGGTGTCAGAGAGCCCCTCTTAGTCCAGGGGGGCCTACACTATTGATGGCCTCAGGGGCCTTGGAGCTTTTCCCTAACCTGTAGTGTTGTGGTCAATGGACTGGGCACACTTTCCTTGGAGAGGGCAGGCACAATCTTTCGCTGTGGCCCTAGAGGCCCTAGCCTGGAGGTGTGTGGGTCCAGGCTGTGGGCACAGAAGTCTGAATACACAAACTCAGCTTATGAGTGGCGCCTAGGGTATGGCAGGCCGGATGTACAGCCCGAGAGGGAGCTCCTGGGCCTCTGAAACAAGGGCGAGTGGGAGGCGTTCCTTCAGGCTTTTGTCTCTGGATGTTGTGTCCGGGATAGCCGTGGATTGGAGCGGTGGCCTCAGGTTCTGTGGACGAGTATCCCTCTCTGGGGATTTGTCCCAGCTCCCAAGAGTTTGGGGTCATTTTGTGGGAAGGGTGGAGTCGTGTTGTCTGACTCATGGGTCTCTCCAAGAAAGGGATTCCAGAGCAGAGCTCCAGGTACGGGCGGGGCGACTGGAAAATTCAAACCGTGGTGAGGATTGGGTGCATAGGGGCTTGGCAAGCCCCATATGTGGGCTCTTGGTCCAGGCCCTGACAGGCCTTTCTTTGACATGGGGCTCATGCTGAGGATCACAGTGTGAATTTGTGCCCAAGCAGCACTCAAGTTTGGGCGTGGCATCAGGGGCCATGAAGGTTTCTCCCACCCTGAAGGTGTGACTCCATGCCAAGAGCAAGCTTGACAGCCATGGGGAAGGGGGAGTTCTGTTTTGTGCTTGCTATACCCAGCTGTGTGGAGAATTGATATAATGTCTAGGTTCAGATATCTGAAAACCAAGGTTAGGATGAGGTGACGGCATAAGACCATCTCGTGTCCGAAGTGCTGGGCGTGCGGCCAGCTGTCTCCTTGTCTGTCTGGACGTCTGGCTTCAGGCTGTGTCAGGCAGAGCATGAGTGCCCAGAGCAGCCTATCCAGTTCGGGTACCGTCGAGGCCCGAGCAGGTTGATCCTCATCTGGGTTTTCTGGAGAGCCCCACAGGGAAACGTTTTTCTTCCGTTGGGCAGACACTGGGCTGGGTTTTGGTTCTGGAGTTCCTAGTCCGGAGGGCTTGTTTGCCAGGAGTGTGAGGAAGGAAGTCTGAAAACACAAGCTAGCGTGAGGTTTGGGACCGAGGTCACGGCAGGCCCACTCTGCAGAGGCTGAATCGGGATCTCCTGCACTGAGGTCATGTCAACTATGAGACGTGCCTCAGGCTAGAGTTCTTGTCCAGCATGGCCTCTTCCTGAAGGGTGTGGGGGCTTCATGAGGCCAGAAAGTTTTGCCTACGATGGGATTTGTGAACTGCTCCAAAACTGAAGGTTACCTTCTGCACGACAGTCGAGTCCTATTGGATGGTTCCAAGAGGCCCCATATGGAAAGACTCGAGAGCAGGTGTCTTAGCATGGATGCCTGGGAACGCCACCTCCTATTCCCACTCTTTACTCAGGACAAGGCAGGCTCAATCTGCGGGCTCCTGGGTGAGCTACCCAGAGGGGAGAGTTGAAATGGACTCTCCTGAAGATGAGTCCTACTGTGGCTTGGTGGCCTGGGAGACCTTGGAATGTGGAGGTGGCTCAGGGACTCTGCAGGATTCTCCAACATGAGGTGTTTGACACGGCTCCAACAAGGAAACTTCCCATGTGGAGACGAGAGGAGTTCTGTTCCGTGCCTCAGGAAAGCCCCATACCCTGTTCTTCGAACCAAAGCCTCTGAGGAGTGACACCTGGAAACCAAAGTAAGAGTTGAGACTACGGCCTAAAGGCCTGTCCGGCTCAACCTTCTATCTCTGTTGTCATCTGTGTGCATGCATTCATGGATGTAGCTGCTCAGCTTGTGTCCGAATGCCCCTGTGAGTCCAGTGAGGCTCCCAGTAGTGGGATGTCCTCGGAGGCCTTGAGGTTTCTCATATTCTGGAGGTGTGTGGCCAAAGGAATGGACACAGTTTCCCAGGAGAGAGCAGGCACGGTCCTGTGGTATGGCTCCAGAAGACCCAGCCTAGAGGCTCTGTTTGCCAGGGCTGTGGGGACAGATGTCTGAAAAAGCAAACTTGGCTCAGCTAGGGGCCAATGTAATGGCAGGCCTGATCTCTAGTCCGTGAGGGGAGATCCTCTGGAAATCAAAGTAGGGCAAGTGGGAGGCAGTCACTCAGGATTTTGTCTCTGGGTGTTGCGTTTACAGTGTCCGGTCCGGGTAGGGGTTGTCTCAGAGGCCGAGGAAGAGCCTTCCTCTCAGGGGATTGTCCAAGCTCCCAAGTGTTTGTGTTCATTCTGTGGGAATGAAGAGTACTGTTTCCTGCCACAGGGGACCCCCCAGGAGAGGGACTCTAGAGCACAGCAGTGGGTTCCCTCAACTGGAATACACACCATCTAGTTAGTCCTGGGTGCCTATGGGCATGGCAAGCCACATATGCGGGCTCTTGGTCCAGTCACTGAGAGGCGTTACTTGAATAAGGTACTCACGCTGAGGGTCACAATGTGTGTTTGTGCCCAAGGCGGCCCTCACGCTTGGGCGTGGCCTCATGGGCCATGCCGTTTTCTCCTACACTGAAGGTTTGACTCACTTCCAGCAGCAAGGTTTCTTGCCAGGGGGAAGGAGGGGTTCTGACTTGTGCATCAGGTTCCCCCCTGTGCAGGGATTGGAGATAAGGTCTAGGTTCCGATGACTGAAAACCCAGGTTGGGAATGGATGGTGGCCTAAGGCAGTGGCGGGTCCAATGTGCTGGGTGTGCAGCCAGCTGTGTCGGTGTCTGCTGGAAGGTCTGGGCTCAGGCTATTTGCGACAGAGCATCACTGTTTAAGGTAGCCTATGCAATTGGGTTGTTGCCGAGGGCCAAGCAGTTTGATCCTCATTTGGGGTTTCTGGGCAGCGCCATAGACAATGTTTTTCTCTTGGGAGGCAGGCACAGTGCTTCATTGTGGCCCCAGAATTCCCAGTAGGGAGGGTTTGTGGGCCAGGAGTGTGAGGACGGAAGTCTGAAAACACAAGCTAGTGTGAGGATTGGAACCAAGGGCAGAGCAGGCCCACTCTGCAGAGGCTGAATCAAAATCTCCTGCATCTGAAGTCAGGCTGAGGATCAGACGTTGGCTGAGGCTGGAGTATGTGTCCATGATGGCACCTTCATGAAGTGGGGGCCTCATGAGGCCAAGGAAGTTTTCCCACGCTGAGTTTGGAGGTTGCCCCAAACCACAAGGTTTCCTTCTGCGGGACATTCGAGTCCTGTTGCATGGCTCCAGGACATACCATACGGAAGGACTGGAGAGCAGGGTTCGAAGGATGGATCCCTGTACAGCATGCCTCGCATTCCCATTGGCTATTAGCGACAAGATATGTTTGATCTGCTGCCTCTGGAACACGCGACCCAGGGGGCTGAGTTGAAATGGCCTCTCCTGAGGATGCGTCATAATGTGCGTTTGGGTCCATGGAGACCTTGGAATGTGCTGGTTGTTCAGTGGCCCTGCGGAACTCTCCTACCTGAAGTGTTTGATACATCCCAGTAAGAAAGCTGCCCATGTGGAGATGAGAGCTGTTTGGTTTGGTGCCTCAGAAAAGCCCCATGTGCTGGTCTACGAAAACAGTCCTCTGAGAACGGAAACATGGAAACCAAAGCTAAGGTTCAGATTAGGGCCTGGGGGCCTGTCCCTTTCAACCTTCTGTCTCTGGGGACACTGTCTGAGAGTCTAAGTGGAGATAGTTGCTCCGCTGGTGTCAGAGAGCCCCTCTTAGTCCAGGGGGGCCTACACTATTGATGGCCTCAGAGGCCTTGGAGCTTTTCCCTAACCTGTAGTGTTGTGGTCAATGGACTGGGCACACTTTCCTTGGAGAAGGCAGGCACAATCTTTCGCTGTGGCCCTAGAGGCCCTAGCCTGGAGGTGTGTGGGTCCAGGCTGTGGGCACAGAAGTCTGAATACACAAACTCAGCTTATGAGTGGCGCCTAGGGTATGGCAGGCCGGATGTACAGCCCGAGAGGGAGCTCCTGGGCCTCTGAAACAAGGGCGAGTGGGAGGCGTTCCTTCAGGCTTTTGTCTCTGGATGTTGTGTCCGGGATAGCCGTGGATTGGAGCGGTGGCCTCAGGTTCTGTGGACGAGTATCCCTCTCTGGGGATTTGTCCCAGCTCCCAAGAGTTTGGGGTCATTTTGTGGGAAGGGTGGAGTCGTGTTGTCTGGCTCATGGGTCTCTCCAAGAAAGGGATTCCAGAGCAGAGCTCCAGGTACGGGCGGGGCGACTGGAAAATTCAAACCGTGGTGAGGATTGGGTGCATAGGGGCTTGGCAAGCCCCATATGTGGGCTCTTGGTCCAGGCCCTGACAGGCCTTTCTTTGACATGGGGCTCATGCTGAGGATCACAGTGTGAATTTGTGCCCAAGCAGCACTCAAGTTTGGGCGTGGCATCAGGGGCCATGAAGGTTTCTCCCACCCTGAAGGTGTGACTCCATGCCAAGAGCAAGCTTGACAGCCATGGGGAAGGAGGAGTTCTGTTTTGTGCTTGCTATACCCAGCTGTGTGGAGAATTGATATAATGTCTAGGTTCAGATATCTGAAAACCAAGGTTAGGATGAGGTGACGGCATAAGACCATGGCGTGTCCGAGGTGCTGGGTGTGCGGCCAGCTGTCTCCTTGTCTGTCTGGACGTCTGGCTTCAGGCTGTGTCAGGCAGAGCATGAGTGCCCAGAGCAGCCTATCCAGTTCGGGTACCGTCGAGGCCCGAGCAGGTTGATCCTCATCTGGGTTTTCTGGAGAGCCCCACAGGGAAACGTTTTTCTTCCGTTGGGCAGACACTGGGCTGGGTTTTGGTTCCGGAGTTCCTAGTCCGGAGGGCTTGTTTGCCAGGAGTGTGAGGAAGGAAGTCTGAAAACACAAGCTAGCGTGAGGTTTGGGACCGAGGTCACGGCAGGCCCACTCTGCAGAGGCTGAATCGGGATCTCCTGCACTGAGGTCATGTCAACTATGAGACGTGCCTCAGGCTAGAGTTCTTGTCCAGCATGGCCTCTTCCTGAAGGGTGTGGGGGCTTCATGAGGCCAGAAAGTTTTGCCTACGATGGGATTTGTGAACTGCTCCAAAACTGAAGGTTACCTTCTGCACGACAGTCGAGTCCTATTGGATGGTTCCAAGAGGCCCCATATGGAAAGACTCGAGAGCAGGTGTCTAAGCATGGATGCCTGGGAACGCCACATCCTATTCCCACTCTTTAGTCAGGACAAGGCAGGCTCAATCTGCGGGCTCCTGGGTGAGCTACCCAGAGGGGAGAGTTGAAATGGACTCTCCTGAAGATGAGTCCTACTGTGGCTTGGTGGCCTGGGAGACCTTGGAATGTGGAGGTGGCTCAGGGACTCTGCAGGATTCTCCAACATGAGGTGTTTGACACGGCTCCAACAAGGAAACTTTCCATGTGGAGACGAGAGGAGTTCTGTTCCGTGCCTCAGGAAAGCCCCATACCCTGTTCTTCGAAACAAAGCCTCTGAGGAGTGACACCTGGAAACCAAAGTAAGAGTTGAGACTACGGCCTAAAGGCCTGTCCGGCTCAACCTTCTATCTCTGTTGTCATCTGTGTGCATGCATTCATGGATGTAGCTGCTCAGCTTGTGTCCGAATGCCCCTGTGAGTCCAGTGAGGCTCCCAGTAGTGGGATGTCCTCGGAGGCCTTGAGGTTTCTCATATTCTGGAGGTGTGTGGCCAAAGGAATGGACACAGTTTCCCAGGAGAGAGCAGGCACGGTCCTGTGGTATGGCTCCAGAGGACCCAGCCTAGAGGCTCTGTTTGCCAGGGCTGTGGGGACAGATGTCTGAAAAAGCAAACTTGGCTCAGCTAGGGGCCAATGTAATGGCAGGCCTGATCTCTAGTCCGTGAGGGGAGATCCTCTGGAAATCAAAGTAGGGCAAGTGGGAGGCAGTCACTCAGGATTTTGTCTCTGGGTGTTGCGTTTACAGTGTCCGGTCAGGGTAGGGGTTGTCTCAGAGGCCGAGGAAGAGCCTTCCTCTCAGGGGATTGTCCAAGCTCCCAAGTGTTTGTGTTCATTCTGTGGGAATGAAGAGTACTGTTTCCTGCCACAGGGGACCCCCCAGGAGAGGGACTCTAGAGCACAGCAGTGGGTTCCCTCAACTGAAATACACACCATCTAGTTAGTCCTGGGTGCCTATGGGCATGGCAAGCCACATATGCGGGCTCTTGGTCCAGTCACGGAGAGGCGTTACTTGAATAAGGTACTCACGCTGAGGGTCACAATGTGTGTTTGTGCCCAAGGCGGCCCTCACGCTTGGGCGTGGCCTCATGGGCCATGCCGTTTTCTCCTACACTGAAGGTTTGACTCACTGCCAGCAGCAAGGTTTCTTGCCAGGGGGAAGGAGGGGTTCTGACTTGTGCATCAGGTTCCCCCCTGTGCAGGGATTGGAGATAAGGTCTAGGTTCCGATGACTGAAAACCCAGGTTGGGAATGGATGGTGGCCTAAGGCAGTGGCGGGTTTAATGTGCTGGGTGTGCAGCCAGCTGTGTCGGTGTCTGTTGGAAGGTCTGGGCTCAGGCTATTTGCGACAGAGCATCACTGTTTAAGGTAGCCTATGCAATTGGGGTGTTGCCGAGGGCCAAGCAGTTTGATCCTCATTTGGGGTTTCTGGGCAGCGCCATAGACAAGGTTTTTCTCTTGGGAGGCAGGCACAGTGCTTCATTGTGGCCCCAGAATTCCCAGTAGGGAGGGTTTGTGGGCCAGGAGTGTGAGGACGGAAGTCTGAAAACACAAGCTAGTGTGAGGATTGGAACCAAGGGCAGAGCAGGCCCACTCTGCAGAGGCTGAATCAAAATCTCCTGCATCTGAAGTCAGGCTGAGGATCAGACGTTGGCTGAGGCTGGAGTATGTGTCCATGATGGCACCTTCATGAAGTGGGGGCCTCATGAGGCCAAGGAAGTTTTCCCACGCTGAGTTTGGAGGTTGCCCCCAACCACAAGGTTTCCTTCTGCGGGACATTCGAGTCCTGTTGCATGGCTCCAGGACATACCATACGGAAGGACTGGAGAGCAGGGTTCGAAGGATGGATCCCTGTACAGCATGCCTCGCATTCCCATTGGCTATTAGCGACAAGATATGTTTGATCTGCTGCCTCTGGAACACGCGACCCAGGGGGCTGAGTTGAAATGGCCTCTCCTGAGGATGCGTCATAATGTGCGTTTGGGTCCATGGAGACCTTGGAATGTGCTGGTTGTTCAGTGGCCCTGCGGAACTCTCCTACCTGAAGTGTTTGATACATCCCAGTAAGAAAGCTGCCCATGTGGAGATGAGAGCTGTTTGGTTTGGTGCCTCAGAAAAGCCCCATGTGCTGGTCTACGAAAACAGTCCTCTGAGAACGGAAACATGGAAACCAAAGCTAAGGTTCAGATTAGGGCCTGGGGGCCTGTCCCTTTCAACCTTCTGTCTCTGGGGACACTGTCTGAGAGTCTAAGTGGAGATAGTTGCTCCGCTGGTGTCAGAGAGCCCCTCTTAGTCCAGGGGGGCCTACACTATTGATGGCCTCAGAGGCCTTGGAGCTTTTCCCTAACCTGTAGTGTTGTGGTCAATGGACTGGGCACACTTTCCTTGGAGAAGGCAGGCACAATCTTTCGCTGTGGCCCTAGAGGCCCTAGCCTGGAGGTGTGTGGGTCCAGGCTGTGGGCACAGAAGTCTGAATACACAAACTCAGCTTATGAGTGGCGCCTAGGGTATGGCAGGCCAGATGTACAGCCCGAGAGGGAGCTCCTGGGCCTCTGAAACAAGGGCGAGTGGGAGGCGTTCCTTCAGGCTTTTGTCTCTGGATGTTGTGTCCGGGATAGCCGTGGATTGGAGCGGTGGCCTCAGGTTCTGTGGACGAGTATCCCTCTCTGGGGATTTGTCCCAGCTCCCAAGAGTTTGGGGTCATTTTGTGGGAAGGGTGGAGTCGTGTTGTCTGGCTCATGGGTCTCTCCAAGAAAGGGATTCCAGAGCAGAGCTCCAGGTACGGGCGGGGCGACTGGAAAATTCAAACCGTGGTGAGGATTGGGTGCATAGGGGCTTGGCAAGCCCCATATGTGGGCTCTTGGTCCAGGCCCTGACAGGCCTTTCTTTGACATGGGGCTCATGCTGAGGATCACAGTGTGAATTTGTGCCCAAGCAGCACTCAAGTTTGGGCGTGGCATCAGGGGCCATGAAGGTTTCTCCCACCCTGAAGGTGTGACTCCATGCCAAGAGCAAGCTTGACAGCCATGGGGAAGGAGGAGTTCTGTTTTGTGCTTGCTATACCCAGCTGTGTGGAGAATTGATATAATGTCTAGGTTCAGATATCTGAAAACCAAGGTTAGGATGAGGTGACGGCATAAGACCATGGCGTGTCCGAAGTGCTGGGTGTGCGGCCAGCTGTCTCCTTGTCTGTCTGGACGTCTGGCTTCAGGCTGTGTCAGGCAGAGCATGAGTGCCCAGAGCAGCCTATCCAGTTCGGGTACCGTCGAGGCCCGAGCAGGTTGATCCTCATCTGGGTTTTCTGGAGAGCCCCACAGGGAAACGTTTTTCTTCCGTTGGGCAGACACTGGGCTGGGTTTTGGTTCCGGAGTTCCTAGTCCGGAGGGCTTGTTTGCCAGGAGTGTGAGGAAGGAAGTCTGAAAACACAAGCTAGCGTGAGGTTTGGGACCGAGGTCACGGCAGGCCCACTCTGCAGAGGCTGAATCGGGATCTCCTGCACTGAGGTCATGTCAACTATGAGACGTGCCTCAGGCTAGAGTTCTTGTCCAGCATGGCCTCTTCCTGAAGGGTGTGGGGGCTTCATGAGGCCAGAAAGTTTTGCCTACGATGGGATTTGTGAACTGCTCCAAAACTGAAGGTTACCTTCTGCACGACAGTCGAGTCCTATTGGATGGTTCCAAGAGGCCCCATATGGAAAGACTCGAGAGCAGGTGTCTAAGCATGGATGCCTGGGAACGCCACCTCCTATTCCCACTCTTTAGTCAGGACAAGGCAGGCTCAATCTGCGGGCTCCTGGGTGAGCTACCCAGAGGGGAGAGTTGAAATGGACTCTCCTGAAGATGAGTCCTACTGTGGCTTGGTGGCCTGGGAGACCTTGGAATGTGGAGGTGGCTCAGGGACTCTGCAGGATTCTCCAACATGAGGTGTTTGACACGGCTCCAACAAGGAAACTTCCCATGTGGAGACGAGAGGAGTTCTGTTCCGTGCCTCAGGAAAGCCCCATACCCTGTTCTTCGAACCAAAGCCTCTGAGGAGTGACACCTGGAAACCAAAGTAAGAGTTGAGACTACGGCCTAAAGGCCTGTCCGGCTCAACCTTCTATCTCTGTTGTCATCTGTGTGCATGCATTCATGGATGTAGCTGCTCAGCTTGTGTCCGAATGCCCCTGTGAGTCCAGTGAGGCTCCCAGTAGTGGGATGTCCTCGGAGGCCTTGAGGTTTCTCATATTCTGGAGGTGTGTGGCCAAAGGAATGGACACAGTTTCCCAGGAGAGAGCAGGCACGGTCCTGTGGTATGGCTCCAGAGGACCCAGCCTAGAGGCTCTGTTTGCCAGGGCTGTGGGGACAGATGTCTGAAAAAGCAAACTTGGCTCAGCTAGGGGCCAATGTAATGGCAGGCCTGATCTCTAGTCCGTGAGGGGAGATCCTCTGGAAATCAAAGTAGGGCAAGTGGGAGGCAGTCACTCAGGATTTTGTCTCTGGGTGTTGCGTTTACAGTGTCCGGTCAGGGTAGGGGTTGTCTCAGAGGCCGAGGAAGAGCCTTCCTCTCAGGGGATTGTCCAAGCTCCCAAGTGTTTGTGTTCATTCTGTGGGAATGAAGAGTACTGTTTCCTGCCACAGGGGAACCCCCAGGAGAGGGACTCTAGAGCACAGCAGTGGGTTCCCTCAACTGGAATACACACCATCTAGTTAGTCCTGGGTGCCTATGGGCATGGCAAGCCACATATGCGGGCTCTTGGTCCAGTCACTGAGAGGCGTTACTTGAATAAGGTACTCACGCTGAGGGTCACAATGTGTGTTTGTGCCCAAGGCGGCCCTCACGCTTGGGCGTGGCCTCATGGGCCATGCCGTTTTCTCCTACACTGAAGGTTTGACTCACTGCCAGCAGCAAGGTTTCTTGCCAGGGGGAAGGAGGGGTTCTGACTTGTGCATCAGGTTCCCCCCTGTGCAGGGATTGGAGATAAGGTCTAGGTTCCGATGACTGAAAACCCAGGTTGGAAATGGATGGTGGCCTAAGGTAGTGGCGGGTCCAATGTGCTGGGTGTGCAGCCAGCTGTGTCGGTGTCTGTTGGAAGGTCTGGGCTCAGGCTATTTGCGACAGAGCATCACTGTTTAAGGTAGCCTATGCAATTGGGGTGTTGCCGAGGGCCAAGCAGTTTGATCCTCATTTGGGGTTTCTGGGCAGCGCCATAGACAATGTTTTTCTCTTGGGAGGCAGGCACAGTTCTTCATTGTGGCCCCAGAATTCCCAGTAGGGAGGGTTTGTGGGCCAGGAGTGTGAGGACGGAAGTCTGAAAACACAAGCTATTGTGAGGATTGGAACCAAGGGCAGAGCAGGCCCACTCTGCAGAGGCTGAATCAAAATCTCCTGCATCTGAAGTCAGGCTGAGGATCAGACGTTGGCTGAGGCTGGAGTATGTGTCCATGATGGCACCTTCATGAAGTGGGGGCCTCATGAGGCCAAGGAAGTTTTCCCACGCTGAGTTTGGAGGTTTCCCCAAACCACAAGGTTTCCTTCTGCGGGACATTCGAGTCCTGTTGCATGGCTCCAGGACATACCATACGGAAGGACTGGAGAGCAGGGTTCGAAGGATGGATCCCTGTACAGCATGCCTCGCATTCCCATTGGCTATTAGCGACAAGATATGTTTGATCTGCTGCCTCTGGAACACGCGACCCAGGGGGCTGAGTTGAAATGGCCTCTCCTGAGGATGCGTCATAATGTGCGTTTGGGTCCATGGAGACCTTGGAATGTGCTGGTTGTTCAGTGGCCCTGCGGAACTCTCCTACCTGAAGTGTTTGATACATCCCAGTAAGAAAGCTGCCCATGTGGAGATGAGAGCTGTTTGGTTTGGTGCCTCAGAAAAGCCCCATGTGCTGGTCTACGAAAACAGTCCTCTGAGAACGGAAACATGGAAACCAAAGCTAAGGTTCAGATTAGGGCCTGGGGGCCTGTCCATTTCAAACTTCTGTCTCTGGGGACACTGTCTGAGAGTCTAAGTGGAGATAGTTACTCCGCTGGTGTCAGAGAGCCCCTCTTAGTCCAGGGGGGCCTACACTATTGATGGCCTCAGAGGCCTTGGAGCTTTTCCTAACCTGTAGTGTTGTGGTCAATGGACTGGGCACACTTTCCTTGGAGAAGGCAGGCACAATCTTTCGCTGTGGCCCTAGAGGCCCTAGCCTGGAGGTGTGTGGGTCCAGGCTGTGGGCACAGAAGTCTGAATACACAAACTCAGCTTATGAGTGGCGCCTAGGGTATGGCAGGCCGGATGTACAGCCCGAGAGGGAGCTCCTGGGCCTCTGAAACAAGGGCGAGTGGGAGGCGTTCCTTCAGGCTTTTGTCTCTGGATGTTGTGTCCGGGATAGCCGTGGATTGGAGCGGTGGCCTCAGGTTCTGTGGACGAGTATCCCTCTCTGGGGATTTGTCCCAGCTCCCAAGAGTTTGGGGTCATTTTGTGGGAATGGTGGAGTCGTGTTGTCTGGCTCATGGGTCTCTCCAAGAAAGGGATTCCAGAGCAGAGCTCCAGGTACGGGCGGGGCGACTGGAAAATTCAAACCGTGGTGAGGATTGGGTGCATAGGGGCTTGGCAAGCCCCATATGTGGGCTCTTGGTCCAGGCCCTGACAGGCCTTTCTTTGACATGGGGCTCATGCTGAGGATCACAGTGTGAATTTGTGCCCAAGCAGCACTCAAGTTTGGGCGTGGCATCAGGGGCCATGAAGGTTTCTCCCACCCTGAAGGTGTGACTCCATGCCAAGAGCAAGCTTGACAGCCATGGGGAAGGAGGAGTTCTGTTTTGTGCTTGCTATACCCAGCTGTGTGGAGAATTGATATAATGTCTAGGTTCAGATATCTGAAAACCAAGGTTAGGATGAGGTGACGGCATAAGACCATGGCGTGTCCGAAGTGCTGGGTGTGCGGCCAGCTGTCTCCTTGTCTGTCTGGACGTCTGGCTTCAGGCTGTGTCAGGCAGAGCATGAGTGCCCAGAGCAGCCTATCCAGTTCGGGTACCGTCGAGGCCCGAGCAGGTTGATCCTCATCTGGGTTTTCTGGAGAGCCCCACAGGGAAACGTTTTTCTTCCGTTGGGCAGACACTGGGCTGGGTTTTGGTTCCGGAGTTCCTAGTCCGGAGGGCTTGTTTGCCAGGAGTGTGAGGAAGGAAGTCTGAAAACACAAGCTAGTGTGAGGTTTGGGACCGAGGTCACGGCAGGCCCACTCTGCAGAGGCTGAATCGGGATCTCCTGCACTGAGGACATGTCAACTATGAGACGTGCCTCAGGCTAGAGTTCTTGTCCAGCATGGCCTCTTCCTGAAGGGTGTGGGGGCTTCATGAGGCCAGAAAGTTTTGCCTACGATGGGATTTGTGAACTGCTCCAAAACTGAAGGTTACCTTCTGCACGACAGTCGAGTCCTATTGGATGGTTCCAAGAGGCCCCATATGGAAAGACTCGAGAGCAGGTGTCTAAGCATGGATGCCTGGGAACGCCACCTCCTATTCCCACTCTTTAGTCAGGACAAGGCAGGCTCAATCTGCGGGCTCCTGGGTGAGCTACCCAGAGGGGAGAGTTGAAATGGACTCTCCTGAAGATGAGTCCTACTGTGGCTTGGTGGCCTGCGAGACCTTGGAATGTGGAGGTGGCTCAGGGACTCTGCAGGATTCTCCAACATGAGGTGTTTGACACGGCTCCAACAAGGAAACTTCCCATGTGGAGACGAGAGGAGTTCTGTTCCGTGCCTCAGGAAAGCCCCATACCCTGTTCTTCGAACCAAAGCCTCTGAGGAGTGACACCTGGAAACCAAAGTAAGAGTTGAGACTACGGCCTAAAGGCCTGTCCGGCTCAACCTTCTATCTCTGTTGTCATCTGTGTGCATGCATTCATGGATGTAGCTGCTCAGCTTGTGTCCGAATGCCCCTGTGAGTCCAGTGAGGCTCCCAGTAGTGGGATGTCCTCGGAGGCCTTGAGGTTTCTCATATTCTGGAGGTGTGTGGCCAAAGGAATGGACACAGTTTCCCAGGAGAGAGCAGGCACGGTCCTGTGGTATGGCTCCAGAGGACCCAGCCTAGAGGCTCTGTTTGCCAGGGCTGTGGGGACAGATGTCTGAAAAAGCAAACTTGGCTCAGCTAGGGGCCAATGTAATGGCAGGCCTGATCTCTAGTCCGTGAGGGGAGATCCTCTGGAAATCAAAGTAGGGCAAGTGGGAGGCAGTCACTCAGGATTTTGTCTCTGGGTGTTGCGTTTACAGTGTCCGGTCCGGGTAGGGGTTGTCTCAGAGGCCGAGGAAGAGCCTTCCTCTCAGGGGATTGTCCAAGCTCCCAAGTGTTTGTGTTCATTCTGTGGGAATGAAGAGTACTGTTTCCTGCCACAGGGGAACCCCCAGGAGAGGGACTCTAGAGCACAGCAGTGGGCTCCCTCAACTGGAATACACACCATCTAGTTAGTCCTGGGTGCCTATGGGCATGGCAAGCCACATATGCGGGCTCTTGGTCCAGTCACTGAGAGGCGTTACTTGAATAAGGTACTCACGCTGAGGGTCACAATGTGTGTTTGTGCCCAAGGCGGCCCTCACGCTTGGGCGTGGCCTCATGGGCCATGCCGTTTTCTCCTACACTGAAGGTTTGACTCACTGCCAGCAGCAAGGTTTCTTGCCAGGGGGAAGGAGGGGTTCTGACTTGTGCATCAGGTTCCCCCCTGTGCAGGGATTGGAGATAAGGTCTAGGTTCCGATGACTGAAAACCCAGGTTGGGAATGGATGGTGGCCTAAGGCAGTGGCGGGTCCAATGTGCTGGGTGTGCAGCCAGCTGTGTCGGTGTCTGTTGGAAGGTCTGGGCTCAGGCTATTTGCGACAGAGCATCACTGTTTAAGGTAGCCTATGCAATTGGGGTGTTGCCGAGGGCCAGGCAGTTTGATCCTCATTTGGGGTTTCTGGGCAGCGCCATAGACAATGTTTTTCTCCTGGGAGGCAGGCACAGTGCTTCATTGTGGCCCCAGAATTCCCAGTAGGGAGGGTTTGTGGGCCAGGAGTGTGAGGACGGAAGTCTGAAAACACAAGCTAGTGTGAGGATTGGAACCAAGGGCAGAGCAGGCCCACTCTGCAGAGGCTGAATCAAAATCTCCTGCATCTGAAGTCAGGCTGAGGATCAGACGTTGGCTGAGGCTGGAGTATGTGTCCATGATGGCACCTTCATGAAGTGGGGGCCTCATGAGGCCAAGGAAGTTTTCCCACGCTGAGTTTGGAGGTTGCCCCAAACCACAAGGTTTCCTTCTGCGGGACATTCGAGTCCTGTTGCATGGCTCCAGGACATACCATACGGAAGGACTGGAGAGCAGGGTTCGAAGGATGGATCCCTGTACAGCATGCCTCGCATTCCCATTGGCTATTAGCGACAAGATATGTTTGATCTGCTGCCTCTGGAACACGCGACCCAGGGGGCTGAGTTGAAATGGCCTCTCCTGAGGATGCGTCATAATGTGCGTTTGGGTCCATGGAGACCTTGGAATGTGCTGGTTGTTCAGTGGCCCTGCGGAACTCTCCTACCTGAAGTGTTTGATACATCCCAGTAAGAAAGCTGCCCATGTGGAGATGAGAGATGTTTGGTTTGGTGCCTCAGAAAAGCCCCATGTACTGGTCTACGAAAACAGTCCTCTGAGAACGGAAACATGGAAACCAAAGCTAAGGTTCAGATTAGGGCCTGGGGGCCTGTCCATTTCAACCTTCTGTCTCTGGGGACACTGTCTGAGAGTCTAAGTGGAGATAGTTGCTCCGCTGGTGTCAGAGAGCCCCTCTTAGTCCAGGGGGGCCTACACTATTGATGGCCTCAGGGGCCTTGGAGCTTTTCCCTAACCTGTAGTGTTGTGGTCAATGGACTGGGCACACTTTCCTTGGAGAGGGCAGGCACAATCTTTCGCTGTGGCCCTAGAGGCCCTAGCCTGGAGGTGTGTGGGTCCAGGCTGTGGGCACAGAAGTCTGAATACACAAACTCAGCTTATGAGTGGCGCCTAGGGTATGGCAGGCCGGATGTACAGCCCGAGAGGGAGCTCCTGGGCCTCTGAAACAAGGGCGAGTGGGAGGCGTTCCTTCAGGCTTTTGTCTCTGGATGTTGTGTCCGGGATAGCCGTGGATTGGAGCGGTGGCCTCAGGTTCTGTGGACGAGTATCCCTCTCTGGGGATTTGTCCCAGCTCCCAAGAGTTTGGGGTCATTTTGTGGGAAGGGTGGAGTCGTGTTGTCTGACTCATGGGTCTCTCCAAGAAAGGGATTCCAGAGCAGAGCTCCAGGTACGGGCGGGGCGACTGGAAAATTCAAACCGTGGTGAGGATTGGGTGCATAGGGGCTTGGCAAGCCCCATATGTGGGCTCTTGGTCCAGGCCCTGACAGGCCTTTCTTTGACATGGGGCTCATGCTGAGGATCACAGTGTGAATTTGTGCCCAAGCAGCACTCAAGTTTGGGCGTGGCATCAGGGGCCATGAAGGTTTCTCCCACCCTGAAGGTGTGACTCCATGCCAAGAGCAAGCTTGACAGCCATGGGGAAGGGGGAGTTCTGTTTTGTGCTTGCTATACCCAGCTGTGTGGAGAATTGATATAATGTCTAGGTTCAGATATCTGAAAACCAAGGTTAGGATGAGGTGACGGCATAAGACCATCTCGTGTCCGAAGTGCTGGGCGTGCGGCCAGCTGTCTCCTTGTCTGTCTGGACGTCTGGCTTCAGGCTGTGTCAGGCAGAGCATGAGTGCCCAGAGCAGCCTATCCAGTTCGGGTACCGTCGAGGCCCGAGCAGGTTGATCCTCATCTGGGTTTTCTGGAGAGCCCCACAGGGAAACGTTTTTCTTCCGTTGGGCAGACACTGGGCTGGGTTTTGGTTCTGGAGTTCCTAGTCCGGAGGGCTTGTTTGCCAGGAGTGTGAGGAAGGAAGTCTGAAAACACAAGCTAGCGTGAGGTTTGGGACCGAGGTCACGGCAGGCCCACTCTGCAGAGGCTGAATCGGGATCTCCTGCACTGAGGTCATGTCAACTATGAGACGTGCCTCAGGCTAGAGTTCTTGTCCAGCATGGCCTCTTCCTGAAGGGTGTGGGGGCTTCATGAGGCCAGAAAGTTTTGCCTACGATGGGATTTGTGAACTGCTCCAAAACTGAAGGTTACCTTCTGCACGACAGTCGAGTCCTATTGGATGGTTCCAAGAGGCCCCATATGGAAAGACTCGAGAGCAGGTGTCTTAGCATGGATGCCTGGGAACGCCACCTCCTATTCCCACTCTTTACTCAGGACAAGGCAGGCTCAATCTGCGGGCTCCTGGGTGAGCTACCCAGAGGGGAGAGTTGAAATGGACTCTCCTGAAGATGAGTCCTACTGTGGCTTGGTGGCCTGGGAGACCTTGGAATGTGGAGGTGGCTCAGGGACTCTGCAGGATTCTCCAACATGAGGTGTTTGACACGGCTCCAACAAGGAAACTTCCCATGTGGAGACGAGAGGAGTTCTGTTCCGTGCCTCAGGAAAGCCCCATACCCTGTTCTTCGAACCAAAGCCTCTGAGGAGTGACACCTGGAAACCAAAGTAAGAGTTGAGACTACGGCCTAAAGGCCTGTCCGGCTCAACCTTCTATCTCTGTTGTCATCTGTGTGCATGCATTCATGGATGTAGCTGCTCAGCTTGTGTCCGAATGCCCCTGTGAGTCCAGTGAGGCTCCCAGTAGTGGGATGTCCTCGGAGGCCTTGAGGTTTCTCATATTCTGGAGGTGTGTGGCCAAAGGAATGGACACAGTTTCCCAGGAGAGAGCAGGCACGGTCCTGTGGTATGGCTCCAGAAGACCCAGCCTAGAGGCTCTGTTTGCCAGGGCTGTGGGGACAGATGTCTGAAAAAGCAAACTTGGCTCAGCTAGGGGCCAATGTAATGGCAGGCCTGATCTCTAGTCCGTGAGGGGAGATCCTCTGGAAATCAAAGTAGGGCAAGTGGGAGGCAGTCACTCAGGATTTTGTCTCTGGGTGTTGCGTTTACAGTGTCCGGTCCGGGTAGGGGTTGTCTCAGAGGCCGAGGAAGAGCCTTCCTCTCAGGGGATTGTCCAAGCTCCCAAGTGTTTGTGTTCATTCTGTGGGAATGAAGAGTACTGTTTCCTGCCACAGGGGACCCCCCAGGAGAGGGACTCTAGAGCACAGCAGTGGGTTCCCTCAACTGGAATACACACCATCTAGTTAGTCCTGGGTGCCTATGGGCATGGCAAGCCACATATGCGGGCTCTTGGTCCAGTCACTGAGAGGCGTTACTTGAATAAGGTACTCACGCTGAGGGTCACAATGTGTGTTTGTGCCCAAGGCGGCCCTCACGCTTGGGCGTGGCCTCATGGGCCATGCCGTTTTCTCCTACACTGAAGGTTTGACTCACTGCCAGCAGCAAGGTTTCTTGCCAGGGGGAAGGAGGGGTTCTGACTTGTGCATCAGGTTCCCCCCTGTGCAGGGATTGGAGATAAGGTCTAGGTTCCGATGACTGAAAACCCAGGTTGGGAATGGATGGTGGCCTAAGGCAGTGGCGGGTCCAATGTGCTGGGTGTGCAGCCAGCTGTGTCGGTGTCTGCTGGAAGGTCTGGGCTCAGGCTATTTGCGACAGAGCATCACTGTTTAAGGTAGCCTATGCAATTGGGGTGTTGCCGAGGGCCAAGCAGTTTGATCCTCATTTGGGGTTTCTGGGCAGCGCCATAGACAATGTTTTTCTCTTGGGAGGCAGGCACAGTGCTTCATTGTGGCCCCAGAATTCCCAGTAGGGAGGGTTTGTGGGCCAGGAGTGTGAGGACGGAAGTCTGAAAACACAAGCTAGTGTGAGGATTGGAACCAAGGGCAGAGCAGGCCCACTCTGCAGAGGCTGAATCAAAATCTCCTGCATCTGAAGTCAGGCTGAGGATCAGACGTTGGCTGAGGCTGGAGTATGTGTCCATGATGGCACCTTCATGAAGTGGGGGCCTCATGAGGCCAAGGAAGTTTTCCCACGCTGAGTTTGGAGGTTGCCCCAAACCACAAGGTTTCCTTCTGCGGGACATTCGAGTCCTGTTGCATGGCTCCAGGACATACCATACGGAAGGACTGGAGAGCAGGGTTCGAAGGATGGATCCCTGTACAGCATGCCTCGCATTCCCATTGGCTATTAGCGACAAGATATGTTTGATCTGCTGCCTCTGGAACACGCGACCCAGGGGGCTGAGTTGAAATGGCCTCTCCTGAGGATGCGTCATAATGTGCGTTTGGGTCCATGGAGACCTTGGAATGTGCTGGTTGTTCAGTGGCCCTGCGGAACTCTCCTACCTGAAGTGTTTGATACATCCCAGTAAGAAAGCTGCCCATGTGGAGATGAGAGCTGTTTGGTTTGGTGCCTCAGAAAAGCCCCATGTGCTGGTCTACGAAAACAGTCCTCTGAGAACGGAAACATGGAAACCAAAGCTAAGGTTCAGATTAGGGCCTGGGGGCCTGTCCCTTTCAACCTTCTGTCTCTGGGGACACTGTCTGAGAGTCTAAGTGGAGATAGTTGCTCCGCTGGTGTCAGAGAGCCCCTCTTAGTCCAGGGGGGCCTACACTATTGATGGCCTCAGAGGCCTTGGAGCTTTTCCCTAACCTGTAGTGTTGTGGTCAATGGACTGGGCACACTTTCCTTGGAGAAGGCAGGCACAATCTTTCGCTGTGGCCCTAGAGGCCCTAGCCTGGAGGTGTGTGGGTCCAGGCTGTGGGCACAGAAGTCTGAATACACAAACTCAGCTTATGAGTGGCGCCTAGGGTATGGCAGGCCGGATGTACAGCCCGAGAGGGAGCTCCTGGGCCTCTGAAACAAGGGCGAGTGGGAGGCGTTCCTTCAGGCTTTTGTCTCTGGATGTTGTGTCCGGGATAGCCGTGGATTGGAGCGGTGGCCTCAGGTTCTGTGGACGAGTATCCCTCTCTGGGGATTTGTCCCAGCTCCCAAGAGTTTGGGGTCATTTTGTGGGAAGGGTGGAGTCGTGTTGTCTGGCTCATGGGTCTCTCCAAGAAAGGGATTCCAGAGCAGAGCTCCAGGTACGGGCGGGGCGACTGGAAAATTCAAACCGTGGTGAGGATTGGGTGCATAGGGGCTTGGCAAGCCCCATATGTGGGCTCTTGGTCCAGGCCCTGACAGGCCTTTCTTTGACATGGGGCTCATGCTGAGGATCACAGTGTGAATTTGTGCCCAAGCAGCACTCAAGTTTGGGCGTGGCATCAGGGGCCATGAAGGTTTCTCCCACCCTGAAGGTGTGACTCCATGCCAAGAGCAAGCTTGACAGCCATGGGGAAGGAGGAGTTCTGTTTTGTGCTTGCTATACCCAGCTGTGTGGAGAATTGATATAATGTCTAGGTTCAGATATCTGAAAACCAAGGTTAGGATGAGGTGACGGCATAAGACCATGGCGTGTCCGAAGTGCTGGGTGTGCGGCCAGCTGTCTCCTTGTCTGTCTGGACGTCTGGCTTCAGGCTGTGTCAGGCAGAGCATGAGTGCCCAGAGCAGCCTATCCAGTTCGGGTACCGTCGAGGCCCGAGCAGGTTGATCCTCATCTGGGTTTTCTGGAGAGCCCCACAGGGAAACGTTTTTCTTCCGTTGGGCAGACACTGGGCTGGGTTTTGGTTCCGGAGTTCCTAGTCCGGAGGGCTTGTTTGCCAGGAGTGTGAGGAAGGAAGTCTGAAAACACAAGCTAGCGTGAGGTTTGGGACCGAGGTCACGGCAGGCCCACTCTGCAGAGGCTGAATCGGGATCTCCTGCACTGAGGTCATGTCAACTATGAGACGTGCCTCAGGCTAGAGTTCTTGTCCAGCATGGCCTCTTCCTGAAGGGTGTGGGGGCTTCATGAGGCCAGAAAGTTTTGCCTACGATGGGATTTGTGAACTGCTCCAAAACTGAAGGTTACCTTCTGCACGACAGTCGAGTCCTATTGGATGGTTCCAAGAGGCCCCATATGGAAAGACTCGAGAGCAGGTGTCTAAGCATGGATGCCTGGGAACGCCACCTCCTATTCCCACTCTTTAGTCAGGACAAGGCAGGCTCAATCTGCGGGCTCCTGGGTGAGCTACCCAGAGGGGAGAGTTGAAATGGACTCTCCTGAAGATGAGTCCTACTGTGGCTTGGTGGCCTGGGAGACCTTGGAATGTGGAGGTGGCTCAGGGACTCTGCAGGATTCTCCAACATGAGGTGTTTGACACGGCTCCAACAAGGAAACTTTCCATGTGGAGACGAGAGGAGTTCTGTTCCGTGCCTCAGGAAAGCCCCATACCCTGTTCTTCGAAACAAAGCCTCTGAGGAGTGACACCTGGAAACCAAAGTAAGAGTTGAGACTACGGCCTAAAGGCCTGTCCGGCTCAACCTTCTATCTCTGTTGTCATCTGTGTGCATGCATTCATGGATGTAGCTGCTCAGCTTGTGTCCGAATGCCCCTGTGAGTCCAGTGAGGCTCCCAGTAGTGGGATGTCCTCGGAGGCCTTGAGGTTTCTCATATTCTGGAGGTGTGTGGCCAAAGGAATGGACACAGTTTCCCAGGAGAGAGCAGGCACGGTCCTGTGGTATGGCTCCAGAGGACCCAGCCTAGAGGCTCTGTTTGCCAGGGCTGTGGGGACAGATGTCTGAAAAAGCAAACTTGGCTCAGCTAGGGGCCAATGTAATGGCAGGCCTGATCTCTAGTCCGTGAGGGGAGATCCTCTGGAAATCAAAGTAGGGCAAGTGGGAGGCAGTCACTCAGGATTTTGTCTCTGGGTGTTGCGTTTACAGTGTCCGGTCAGGGTAGGGGTTGTCTCAGAGGCCGAGGAAGAGCCTTCCTCTCAGGGGATTGTCCAAGCTCCCAAGTGTTTGTGTTCATTCTGTGGGAATGAAGAGTACTGTTTCCTGCCACAGGGGAACCCCCAGGAGAGGGACTCTAGAGCACAGCAGTGGGTTCCCTCAACTGGAATACACACCATCTAGTTAGTCCTGGGTGCCTATGGGCATGGCAAGCCACATATGCGGGCTCTTGGTCCAGTCACTGAGAGGCGTTACTTGAATAAGGTACTCACGCTGAGGGTCACAATGTGTGTTTGTGCCCAAGGCGGCCCTCACGCTTGGGCGTGGCCTCATGGGCCATGCCGTTTTCTCCTACACTGAAGGTTTGACTCACTGCCAGCAGCAAGGTTTCTTGCCAGGGGGAAGGAGGGGTTCTGACTTGTGCATCAGGTTCCCCCCTGTGCAGGGATTGGAGATAAGGTCTAGGTTCCGATGACTGAAAACCCAGGTTGGGAATGGATGGTGGCCTAAGGCAGTGGCGGGTCCAATGTGCTGGGTGTGCAGCCAGCTGTGTCGGTGTCTGTTGGAAGGTCTGGGCTCAGGCTATTTGCGACAGAGCATCACTGTTTAAGGTAGCCTATGCAATTGGGGTGTTGCCGAGGGCCAAGCAGTTTGATCCTCATTTGGGGTTTCTGGGCAGCGCCATAGACAAGGTTTTTCTCTTGGGAGGCAGGCACAGTGCTTCATTGTGGCCCCAGAATTCCCAGTAGGGAGGGTTTGTGGGCCAGGAGTGTGAGGACGGAAGTCTGAAAACACAAGCTAGTGTGAGGATTGGAACCAAGGGCAGAGCAGGCCCACTCTGCAGAGGCTGAATCAAAATCTCCTGCATCTGAAGTCAGGCTGAGGATCAGACGTTGGCTGAGGCTGGAGTATGTGTCCATGATGGCACCTTCATGAAGTGGGGGCCTCATGAGGCCAAGGAAGTTTTCCCACGCTGAGTTTGGAGGTTGCCCCAAACCACAAGGTTTCCTTCTGCGGGACATTCGAGTCCTGTTGCATGGCTCCAGGACATACCATACGGAAGGACTGGAGAGCAGGGTTCGAAGGATGGATCCCTGTACAGCATGCCTCGCATTCCCATTGGCTATTAGCGACAAGATATGTTTGATCTGCTGCCTCTGGAACACGCGACCCAGGGGGCTGAGTTGAAATGGCCTCTCCTGAGGATGCGTCATAATGTGCGTTTGGGTCCATGGAGACCTTGGAATGTGCTGGTTGTTCAGTGGCCCTGCGGAACTCTCCTACCTGAAGTGTTTGATACATCCCAGTAAGAAAGCTGCCCATGTGGAGATGAGAGCTGTTTGGTTTGGTGCCTCAGAAAAGCCCCATGTGCTGGTCTACGAAAACAGTCCTCTGAGAACGGAAACATGGAAACCAAAGCTAAGGTTCAGATTAGGGCCTGGGGGCCTGTCCCTTTCAACCTTCTGTCTCTGGGGACACTGTCTGAGAGTCTAAGTGGAGATAGTTGCTCCGCTGGTGTCAGAGAGCCCCTCTTAGTCCAGGGGGGCCTACACTATTGATGGCCTCAGAGGCCTTGGAGCTTTTCCCTAACCTGTAGTGTTGTGGTCAATGGACTGGGCACACTTTCCTTGGAGAAGGCAGGCACAATCTTTCGCTGTGGCCCTAGAGGCCCTAGCCTGGAGGTGTGTGGGTCCAGGCTGTGGGCACAGAAGTCTGAATACACAAACTCAGCTTATGAGTGGCGCCTAGGGTATGGCAGGCCGGATGTACAGCCCGAGAGGGAGCTCCTGGGCCTCTGAAACAAGGGCGAGTGGGAGGCGTTCCTTCAGGCTTTTGTCTCTGGATGTTGTGTCCGGGATAGCCGTGGATTGGAGCGGTGGCCTCAGGTTCTGTGGACGAGTATCCCTCTCTGGGGATTTGTCCCAGCTCCCAAGAGTTTGGGGTCATTTTGTGGGAAGGGTGGAGTCGTGTTGTCTGGCTCATGGGTCTCTCCAAGAAAGGGATTCCAGAGCAGAGCTCCAGGTACGGGCGGGGCGACTGGAAAATTCAAACCGTGGTGAGGATTGGGTGCATAGGGGCTTGGCAAGCCCCATATGTGGGCTCTTGGTCCAGGCCCTGACAGGCCTTTCTTTGACATGGGGCTCATGCTGAGGATCACAGTGTGAATTTGTGCCCAAGCAGCACTCAAGTTTGGGCGTGGCATCAGGGGCCATGAAGGTTTCTCCCACCCTGAATGTGTGACTCCATGCCAAGAGCAAGCTTGACAGCCATGGGGAAGGAGGAGTTCTGTTTTGTGCTTGCTATACCCAGCTGTGTGGAGAATTGATATAATGTCTAGGTTCAGATATCTGAAAACCAAGGTTAGGATGAGGTGACGGCATAAGACCATGGCGTGTCCGAAGTGCTGGGTGTGCGGCCAGCTGTCTCCTTGTCTGTCTGGACGTCTGGCTTCAGGCTGTGTCAGGCAGAGCATGAGTGCCCAGAGCAGCCTATCCAGTTCGGGTACCGTCGAGGCCCGAGCAGGTTGATCCTCATCTGGGTTTTCTGGAGAGCCCCACAGGGAAACGTTTTTCTTCCGTTGGGCAGACACTGGGCTGGGTTTTGGTTCCGGAGTTCCTAGTCCGGAGGGCTTGTTTGCCAGGAGTGTGAGGAAGGAAGTCTGAAAACACAAGCTAGCGTGAGGTTTGGGACCGAGGTCACGGCAGGCCCACTCTGCAGAGGCTGAATCGGGATCTCCTGCACTGAGGTCATGTCAACTATGAGACGTGCCTCAGGCTAGAGTTCTTGTCCAGCATGGCCTCTTCCTGAAGGGTGTGGGGGCTTCATGAGGCCAGAAAGTTTTGCCTACGATGGGATTTGTGAACTGCTCCAAAACTGAAGGTTACCTTCTGCACGACAGTCGAGTCCTATTGGATGGTTCCAAGAGGCCCCATATGGAAAGACTCGAGAGCAGGTGTCTAAGCATGGATGCCTGGGAACGCCACCTCCTATTCCCACTCTTTAGTCAGGACAAGGCAGGCTCAATCTGCGGGCTCCTGGGTGAGCTACCCAGAGGGGAGAGTTGAAATGGACTCTCCTGAAGATGAGTCCTACTGTGGCTTGGTGGCCTGCGAGACCTTGGAATGTGGAGGTGGCTCAGGGACTCTGCAGGATTCTCCAACATGAGGTGTTTGACACGGCTCCAACAAGGAAACTTCCCATGTGGAGACGAGAGGAGTTCTGTTCCGTGCCTCAGGAAAGCCCCATACCCTGTTCTTCGAACCAAAGCCTCTGAGGAGTGACACCTGGAAACCAAAGTAAGAGTTGAGACTACGGCCTAAAGGCCTGTCCGGCTCAACCTTCTATCTCTGTTGTCATCTGTGTGCATGCATTCATGGATGTAGCTGCTCAGCTTGTGTCCGAATGCCCCTGTGAGTCCAGTGAGGCTCCCAGTAGTGGGATGTCCTCGGAGGCCTTGAGGTTTCTCATATTCTGGAGGTGTGTGGCCAAAGGAATGGACACAGTTTCCCAGGAGAGAGCAGGCACGGTCCTGTGGTATGGCTCCAGAGGACCCAGCCTAGAGGCTCTGTTTGCCAGGGCTGTGGGGACAGATGTCTGAAAAAGCAAACTTGGCTCAGCTAGGGGCCAATGTAATGGCAGGCCTGATCTCTAGTCCGTGAGGGGAGATCCTCTGGAAATCAAAGTAGGGCAAGTGGGAGGCAGTCACTCAGGATTTTGTCTCTGGGTGTTGCGTTTACAGTGTCCGGTCCGGGTAGGGGTTGTCTCAGAGGCCGAGGAAGAGCCTTCCTCTCAGGGGATTGTCCAAGCTCCCAAGTGTTTGTGTTCATTCTGTTGGAATGAAGAGTACTGTTTCCTGCCACAGGGGACCCCCCAGGAGAGGGACTCTAGAGCACAGCAGTGGGTTCCCTCAACTGGAATACACACCATCTAGTTAGTCCTGGGTGCCTATGGGCATGGCAAGCCACATATGCGGGCTCTTGGTCCAGTCACTGAGAGGCGTTACTTGAATAAGGTACTCACGCTGAGGGTCACAATGTGTGTTTGTGCCCAAGGCGGCCCTCATGCTTGGGCGTGGCCTCATGGGCCATGCCGTTTTCTCCTACACTGAAGGTTTGACTCACTGCCAGCAGCAAGGTTTCTTGCCAGGGGGAAGGAGGGGTTCTGACTTGTGCATCAGGTTCCCCCCTGTGCAGGGATTGGAGATAAGGTCTAGGTTCCGATGACTGAAAACCCAGGTTGGGAATGGATGGTGGCCTAAGGCAGTGGCGGGTCCAATGTGCTGGGTGTGCAGCCAGCTGTGTCGGTGTCTGTTGGAAGGTCTGGGCTCAGGCTATTTGCGACAGAGCATCACTGTTTAAGGTAGCCTATGCAATTGGGGTGTTGCCGAGGGCCAAGCAGTTTGATCCTCATTTGGGGTTTCTGGGCAGCGCCATAGACAAGGTTTTTCTCTTGGGAGGCAGGCACAGTGCTTCATTGTGGCCCCAGAATTCCCAGTAGGGAGGGTTTGTGGGCCAGGAGTGTGAGGACGGAAGTCTGAAAACACAAGCTATTGTGAGGATTGGAAACAAGGGCAGAGCAGGCCCACTCTGCAGAGGCTGAATCAAAATCTCCTGCATCTGAAGTCAGGCTGAGGATCAGACGTTGGCTGAGGCTGGAGTATGTGTCCATGATGGCACCTTCATGAAGTGGGGGCCTCATGAGGCCAAGGAAGTTTTCCCACGCTGAGTTTGGAGGTTGCCCCAAACCACAAGGTTTCCTTCTGCGGGACATTCGAGTCCTGTTGCATGGCTCCAGGACATACCATACGGAAGGACTGGAGAGCAGGGTTCGAAGGATGGATCCCTGTACAGCATGCCTCGCATTCCCATTGGCTATTAGCGACAAGATATGTTTGATCTGCTGCCTCTGGAACACGCGACCCAGGGGGCTGAGTTGAAATGGCCTCTCCTGAGGATGCGTCATAATGTGCGTTTGGGTCCATGGAGACCTTGGAATGTGCTGGTTGTTCAGTGGCCCTGCGGAACTCTCCTACCTGAAGTGTTTGATACATCCCAGTAAGAAAGCTGCCCATGTGGAGATGAGAGCTGTTTGGTTTGGTGCCTCAGAAAAGCCCCATGTGCTGGTCTACGAAAACAGTCCTCTGAGAACGGAAACATGGAAACCAAAGCTAAGGTTCAGATTAGGGCCTGGGGGCCTGTCCCTTTCAACCTTCTGTCTCTGGGGACACTATCTGAGAGTCTAAGTGGAGATAGTTGCTCCGCTGGTGTCAGAGAGCCCCTCTTAGTCCAGGGGGGCCTACACTATTGATGGCCTCAGAGGCCTTGGAGCTTTTCCCTAACCTGTAGTGTTGTGGTCAATGGACTGGGCACACTTTCCTTGGAGAAGGCAGGCACAATCTTTCGCTGTGGCCCTAGAGGCCCTAGCCTGGAGGTGTGTGGGTCCAGGCTGTGGGCACAGAAGTCTGAATACACAAACTCAGCTTATGAGTGGCGCCTAGGGTATGGCAGGCCGGATGTACAGCCCGAGAGGGAGCTCCTGGGCCTCTGAAACAAGGGCGAGTGGGAGGCGTTCCTTCAGGCTTTTGTCTCTGGATGTTGTGTCCGGGATAGCCGTGGATTGGAGCGGTGGCCTCAGGTTCTGTGGACGAGTATCCCTCTCTGGGGATTTGTCCCAGCTCCCAAGAGTTTGGGGTCATTTTGTGGGAAGGGTGGAGTCGTGTTGTCTGGCTCATGGGTCTCTCCAAGAAAGGGATTCCAGAGCAGAGCTCCAGGTACGGGCGGGGCGACTGGAAAATTCAAACCGTGGTGAGGATTGGGTGCATAGGGGCTTGGCAAGCCCCATATGTGGGCTCTTGGTCCAGGCCCTGACAGGCCTTTCTTTGACATGGGGCTCATGCTGAGGATCACAGTGTGAATTTGTGCCCAAGCAGCACTCAAGTTTGGGCGTGGCATCAGGGGCCATGAAGGTTTCTCCCACCCTGAAGGTGTGACTCCATGCCAAGAGCAAGCTTGACAGCCATGGGGAAGGAGGAGTTCTGTTTTGTGCTTGCTATACCCAGCTGTGTGGAGAATTGATATAATGTCTAGGTTCAGATATCTGAAAACCAAGGTTAGGATGAGGTGAGGGCATAAGACCATGGCGTGTCCGAAGTGCTGGGTGTGCGGCCAGCAGTCTCCTTGTCTGTCTGGACGTCTGGCTTCAGGCTGTGTCAGGCAGAGCATGAGTGCCCAGAGCAGCCTATCCAGTTCGGGTACCGTCGAGGCCCGAGCAGGTTGATCCTCATCTGGGTTTTCTGGAGAGCCCCACAGGGAAACGTTTTTCTTCCGTTGGGCAGACACTGGGCTGGGTTTTGGTTCCGGAGTTCCTAGTCCGGAGGGCTTGTTTGCCAGGAGTGTGAGGAAGGAAGTCTGAAAACACAAGCTAGCGTGAGGTTTGGGACCGAGGTCACGGCAGGCCCACTCTGCAGAGGCTGAATCGGGATCTCCTGCACTGAGGTCATGTCAACTATGAGACGTGCCTCAGGCTAGAGTTCTTGTCCAGCATGGCCTCTTCCTGAAGGGTGTGGGGGCTTCATGAGGCCAGAAAGTTTTGCCTACGATGGGATTTGTGAACTGCTCCAAAACTGAAGGTTACCTTCTGCACGACAGTCGAGTCCTATTGGATGGTTCCAAGAGGCCCCATATGGAAAGACTCGAGAGCAGGTGTCTAAGCATGGATGCCTGGGAACGCCACCTCCTATTCCCACTCTTTAGTCAGGACAAGGCAGGCTCAATCTGCGGGCTCCTGGGTGAGCTACCCAGAGGGGAGAGTTGAAATGGACTCTCCTGAAGATGAGTCCTACTGTGGCTTGGTGGCCTGGGAGACCTTGGAATGTGGAGGTGGCTCAGGGACTCTGCAGGATTCTCCAACATGAGGTGTTTGACACGGCTCCAACAAGGAAACTTCCCATGTGGAGACGAGAGGAGTTCTGTTCCGTGCCTCAGGAAAGCCCCATACCCTGTTCTTCGAAACAAAGCCTCTGAGGAGTGACACCTGGAAACCAAAGTAAGAGTTGAGACTACGGCCTAAAGGCCTGTCCGGCTCAACCTTCTATCTCTGTTGTCATCTGTGTGCATGCATTCATGGATGTAGCTGCTCAGCTTGTGTCCGAATGCCCCTGTGAGTCCAGTGAGGCTCCCAGTAGTGGGATGTCCTCGGAGGCCTTGAGGTTTCTCATATTCTGGAGGTGTGTGGCCAAAGGAATGGACACAGTTTCCCAGGAGAGAGCAGGCACGGTCCTGTGGTATGGCTCCAGAGGACCCAGCCTAGAGGCTCTGTTTGCCAGGGCTGTGGGGACAGATGTCTGAAAAAGCAAACTTGGCTCAGCTAGGGGCCAATGTAATGGCAGGCCTGATCTCTAGTCCGTGAGGGGAGATCCTCTGGAAATCAAAGTAGGGCAAGTGGGAGGCAGTCACTCAGGATTTTGTCTCTGGGTGTTGCGTTTACAGTGTCCGGTCAGGGTAGGGGTTGTCTCAGAGGCCGAGGAAGAGCCTTCCTCTCAGGGGATTGTCCAAGCTCCCAAGTGTTTGTGTTCATTCTGTGGGAATGAAGAGTACTGTTTCCTGCCACAGGGGAACCCCCAGGAGAGGGACTCTAGAGCACAGCAGTGGGTTCCCTCAACTGGAATACACACCATCTAGTTAGTCCTGGGTGCCTATGGGCATGGCAAGCCACATATGCGGGCTCTTGGTCCAGTCACTGAGAGGCGTTACTTGAATAAGGTACTCACGCTGAGGGTCACAATGTGTGTTTGTGCCCAAGGCGGCCCTCACGCTTGGGCGTGGCCTCATGGGCCATGCCGTTTTCTCCTACACTGAAGGTTTGACTCACTGCCAGCAGCAAGGTTTCTTGCCAGGGGGAAGGAGGGGTTCTGACTTGTGCATCAGGTTCCCCCCTGTGCAGGGATTGGAGATAAGGTCTAGGTTCCGATGACTGAAAACCCAGGTTGGGAATGGATGGTGGCCTAAGGCAGTGGCGGGTCCAATGTGCTGGGTGTGCAGCCAGCTGTGTCGGTGTCTGTTGGAAGGTCTGGGCTCAGGCTATTTGCGACAGAGCATCACTGTTTAAGGTAGCCTATGCAATTGGGGTGTTGCCGAGGGCCAAGCAGTTTGATCCTCATTTGGGGTTTCTGGGCAGCGCCATAGACAATGTTTTTCTCTTGGGAGGCAGGCACAGTGCTTCATTGTGGCCCCAGAATTCCCAGTAGGGAGGGTTTGTGGGCCAGGAGTGTGAGGACGGAAGTCTGAAAACACAAGCTAGTGTGAGGATTGGAACCAAGGGCAGAGCAGGCCCACTCTGCAGAGGCTGAATCAAAATCTCCTGCATCTGAAGTCAGGCTGAGGATCAGACGTTGGCTGAGGCTGGAGTATGTGTCCATGATGGCACCTTCATGAAGTGGGGGCCTCATGAGGCCAAGGAAGTTTTCCCACGCTGAGTTTGGAGGTTTCCCCAAACCACAAGGTTTCCTTCTGCGGGACATTCGAGTCCTGTTGCATGGCTCCAGGACATACCATACGGAAGGACTGGAGAGCAGGGTTCGAAGGATGGATCCCTGTACAGCATGCCTCGCATTCCCATTGGCTATTAGCGACAAGATATGTTTGATCTGCTGCCTCTGGAACACGCGACCCAGGGGGCTGAGTTGAAATGGCCTCTCCTGAGGATGCGTCATAATGTGCGTTTGGGTCCATGGAGACCTTGGAATGTGCTGGTTGTTCAGTGGCCCTGCGGAACTCTCCTACCTGAAGTGTTTGATACATCCCAGTAAGAAAGCTGCCCATGTGGAGATGAGAGCTGTTTGGTTTGGTGCCTCAGAAAAGCCCCATGTGCTGGTCTACGAAAACAGTCCTCTGAGAACGGAAACATGGAAACCAAAGCTAAGGTTCAGATTAGGGCCTGGGGGCCTGTCCATTTCAAACTTCTGTCTCTGGGGACACTGTCTGAGAGTCTAAGTGGAGATAGTTACTCCGCTGGTGTCAGAGAGCCCCTCTTAGTCCAGGGGGGCCTACACTATTGATGGCCTCAGAGGCCTTGGAGCTTTTCCCTAACCTGTAGTGTTGTGGTCAATGGACTGGGCACACTTTCCTTGGAGAAGGCAGGCACAATCTTTCGCTGTGGCCCTAGAGGCCCTAGCCTGGAGGTGTGTGGGTCCAGGCTGTGGGCACAGAAGTCTGAATACACAAACTCAGCTTATGAGTGGCGCCTAGGGTATGGCAGGCCGGATGTACAGCCCGAGAGGGAGCTCCTGGGCCTCTGAAACAAGGGCGAGTGGGAGGCGTTCCTTCAGGCTTTTGTCTCTGGATGTTGTGTCCGGGATAGCCGTGGATTGGAGCGGTGGCCTCAGGTTCTGTGGACGAGTATCCCTCTCTGGGGATTTGTCCCAGCTCCCAAGAGTTTGGGGTCATTTTGTGGGAATGGTGGAGTCGTGTTGTCTGGCTCATGGGTCTCTCCAAGAAAGGGATTCCAGAGCAGAGCTCCAGGTATGGGCGGGGCGACTGGAAAATTCAAACCGTGGTGAGGATTGGGTGCATAGGGGCTTGGCAAGCCCCATATGTGGGCTCTTGGTCCAGGCCCTGACAGGCCTTTCTTTGACATGGGGCTCATGCTGAGGATCACAGTGTGAATTTGTGCCCAAGCAGCACTCAAGTTTGGGCGTGGCATCAGGGGCCATGAAGGTTTCTCCCACCCTGAAGGTGTGACTCCATGCCAAGAGCAAGCTTGACAGCCATGGGGAAGGAGGAGTTCTGTTTTGTGCTTGCTATACCCAGCTGTGTGGAGAATTGATATAATGTCTAGGTTCAGATATCTGAAAACCAAGGTTAGGATGAGGTGACGGCATAAGACCATGGCGTGTCCGAAGTGCTGGGTGTGCGGCCAGCTGTCTCCTTGTCTGTCTGGACGTCTGGCTTCAGGCTGTGTCAGGCAGAGCATGAGTGCCCAGAGCAGCCTATCCAGTTTGGGTACCGTCGAGGCCCGAGCAGGTTGATCCTCATCTGGGTTTTCTGGAGAGCCCCACAGGGAAACGTTTTTCTTCCGTTGGGCAGACACTGGGCTGGGTTTTGGTTCCGGAGTTCCTAGTCCGGAGGGCTTGTTTGCCAGGAGTGTGAGGAAGGAAGTCTGAAAACACAAGCTAGCGTGAGGTTTGGGACCGAGGTCACGGCAGGCCCACTCTGCAGAGGCTGAATCGGGATCTCCTGCACTGAGGTCATGTCAACTATGAGACGTGCCTCAGGCTAGAGTTCTTGTCCAGCATGGCCTCTTCCTGAAGGGTGTGGGGGCTTCATGAGGCCAGAAAGTTTTGCCTACGATGGGATTTGTGAACTGCTCCAAAACTGAAGGTTACCCTCTGCACGACAGTCGAGTCCTATTGGATGGTTCCAAGAGGCCCCATATGGAAAGACTCGAGAGCAGGTGTCTAAGCATGGATGCCTGGGAACGCCACCTCCTATTCCCACTCTTTAGTCAGGACAAGGCAGGCTCAATCTGCGGGCTCCTGGGTGAGCTACCCAGAGGGGAGAGTTGAAATGGACTCTCCTGAAGATGAGTCCTACTGTGGCTTGGTGGCCTGGGAGACCTTGGAATGTGGAGGTGGCTCAGGGACTCTGCAGGATTCTCCAACATGAGGTGTTTGACACGGCTCCAACAAGGAAACTTCCCATGTGGAGACGAGAGGAGTTCTGTTCCGTGCCTCAGGAAAGCCCCATACCCTGTTCTTCGAACCAAAGCCTCTGAGGAGTGACACCTGGAAACCAAAGTAAGAGTTGAGACTACGGCCTAAAGGCCTGTCCGGCTCAACCTTCTATCTCTGTTGTCATCTGTGTGCATGCATTCATGGATGTAGCTGCTCAGCTTGTGTCCGAATGCCCCTGTGAGTCCAGTGAGGCTCCCAGTAGTGGGATGTCCTCGGAGGCCTTGAGGTTTCTCATATTCTGGAGGTGTGTGGCCAAAGGAATGGACACAGTTTCCCAGGAGAGAGCAGGCACGGTCCTGTGGTATGGCTCCAGAGGACCCAGCCTAGAGGCTCTGTTTGCCAGGGCTGTGGGGACAGATGTCTGAAAAAGCAAACTTGGCTCAGCTAGGGGCCAATGTAATGGCAGGCCTGATCTCTAGTCCGTGAGGGGAGATCCTCTGGAAATCAAAGTAGGGCAAGTGGGAGGCAGTCACTCAGGATTTTGTCTCTGGGTGTTGCGTTTACAGTGTCCGGTCAGGGTAGGGGTTGTCTCAGAGGCCGAGGAAGAGCCTTCCTCTCAGGGGATTGTCCAAGCTCCCAAGTGTTTGTGTTCATTCTGTGGGAATGAAGAGTACTGTTTCCTGCCACAGGGGAACCCCCAGGAGAGGGACTCTAGAGCACAGCAGTGGGTTCCCTCAACTGGAATACACACCATCTAGTTAGTCCTGGGTGCCTATGGGCATGGCAAGCCACATATGCGGGCTCTTGGTCCAGTCACTGAGAGGCGTTACTTGAATAAGGTACTCACGCTGAGGGTCACAATGTGTGTTTGTGCCCAAGGCGGCCCTCACGCTTGGGCGTGGCCTCATGGGCCATGCCGTTTTCTCCTACACTGAAGGTTTGACTCACTGCCAGCAGCAAGGTTTCTTGCCAGGGGGAAGGAGGGGTTCTGACTTGTGCATCAGGTTCCCCCCTGTGCAGGGATTGGAGATAAGGTCTAGGTTCCGATGACTGAAAACCCAGGTTGGGAATGGATGGTGGCCTAAGGCAGTGGCGGGTCCAATGTGCTGGGTGTGCAGCCAGCTGTGTCGGTGTCTGTTGGAAGGTCTGGGCTCAGGCTATTTGCGACAGAGCATCACTGTTTAAGGTAGCCTATGCAATTGGGGTGTTGCCGAGGGCCAAGCAGTTTGATCCTCATTTGGGGTTTCTGGGCAGCGCCATAGACAAGGTTTTTCTCTTGGGAGGCAGGCACAGTGCTTCATTGTGGCCCCAGAATTCCCAGTAGGGAGGGTTTGTGGGCCAGGAGTGTGAGGACGGAAGTCTGAAAACACAAGCTAGTGTGAGGATTGGAACCAAGGGCAGAGCAGGCCCACTCTGCAGAGGCTGAATCAAAATCTCCTGCATCTGAAGTCAGGCTGAGGATCAGACGTTGGCTGAGGCTGGAGTATGTGTCCATGATGGCACCTTCATGAAGTGGGGGCCTCATGAGGCCAAGGAAGTTTTCCCACGCTGAGTTTGGAGGTTGCCCCCAACCACAAGGTTTCCTTCTGCGGGACATTCGAGTCCTGTTGCATGGCTCCAGGACATACCATACGGAAGGACTGGAGAGCAGGGTTCGAAGGATGGATCCCTGTACAGCATGCCTCGCATTCCCATTGGCTATTAGCGACAAGATATGTTTGATCTGCTGCCTCTGGAACACGCGACCCAGGGGGCTGAGTTGAAATGGCCTCTCCTGAGGATGCGTCATAATGTGCGTTTGGGTCCATGGAGACCTTGGAATGTGCTGGTTGTTCAGTGGCCCTGCGGAACTCTCCTACCTGAAGTGTTTGATACATCCCAGTAAGAAAGCTGCCCATGTGGAGATGAGAGCTGTTTGGTTTGGTGCCTCAGAAAAGCCCCATGTGCTGGTCTACGAAAACAGTCCTCTGAGAACGGAAACATGGAAACCAAAGCTAAGGTTCAGATTAGGGCCTGGGGGCCTGTCCCTTTCAACCTTCTGTCTCTGGGGACACTGTCTGAGAGTCTAAGTGGAGATAGTTGCTCCGCTGGTGTCAGAGAGCCCCTCTTAGTCCAGGGGGGCCTACACTATTGATGGCCTCAGAGGCCTTGGAGCTTTTCCCTAACCTGTAGTGTTGTGGTCAATGGACTGGGCACACTTTCCTTGGAGAAGGCATGCACAATCTTTCGCTGTGGCCCTAGAGGCCCTAGCCTGGAGGTGTGTGGGTCCAGGCTGTGGGCACAGAAGTCTGAATACACAAACTCAGCTTATGAGTGGCGCCTAGGGTATGGCAGGCCAGATGTACAGCCCGAGAGGGAGCTCCTGGGCCTCTGAAACAAGGGCGAGTGGGAGGCGTTCCTTCAGGCTTTTGTCTCTGGATGTTGTGTCCGGGATAGCCGTGGATTGGAGCGGTGGCCTCAGGTTCTGTGGACGAGTATCCCTCTCTGGGGATTTGTCCCAGCTCCCAAGAGTTTGGGGTCATTTTGTGGGAAGGGTGGAGTCGTGTTGTCTGGCTCATGGGTCTCTCCAAGAAAGGGATTCCAGAGCAGAGCTCCAGGTACGGGCGGGGCGACTGGAAAATTCAAACCGTGGTGAGGATTGGGTGCATAGGGGCTTGGCAAGCCCCATATGTGGGCTCTTGGTCCAGGCCCTGACAGGCCTTTCTTTGACATGGGGCTCATGCTGAGGATCACAGTGTGAATTTGTGCCCAAGCAGCACTCAAGTTTGGGCGTGGCATCAGGGGCCATGAAGGTTTCTCCCACCCTGAAGGTGTGACTCCATGCCAAGAGCAAGCTTGACAGCCATGGGGAAGGAGGAGTTCTGTTTTGTGCTTGCTATACCCAGCTGTGTGGAGAATTGATATAATGTCTAGGTTCAGATATCTGAAAACCAAGGTTAGGATGAGGTGACGGCATAAGACCATGGCGTGTCCGAAGTGCTGGGTGTGCGGCCAGCTGTCTCCTTGTCTGTCTGGACGTCTGGCTTCAGGCTGTGTCAGGCAGAGCATGAGTGCCCAGAGCAGCCTATCCAGTTCGGGTACCGTCGAGGCCCGAGCAGGTTGATCCTCATCTGGGTTTTCTGGAGAGCCCCACAGGGAAACGTTTTTCTTCCGTTGGGCAGACACTGGGCTGGGTTTTGGTTCCGGAGTTCCTAGTCCGGAGGGCTTGTTTGCCAGGAGTGTGAGGAAGGAAGTCTGAAAACACAAGCTAGCGTGAGGTTTGGGACCGAGGTCACGGCAGGCCCACTCTGCAGAGGCTGAATCGGGATCTCCTGCACTGAGGTCATGTCAACTATGAGACGTGCCTCAGGCTAGAGTTCTTGTCCAGCATGGCCTCTTCCTGAAGGGTGTGGGGGCTTCATGAGGCCAGAAAGTTTTGCCTACGATGGGATTTGTGAACTGCTCCAAAACTGAAGTTTACCTTCTGCTCGACAGTCGAGTCCTATTGGATGGTTCCAAGAGGCCCCATATGGAAAGACTCGAGAGCAGGTGTCTAAGCATGGATGCCTGGGAACGCCACCTCCTATTCCCACTCTTTAGTCAGGACAAGGCAGGCTCAATCTGCGGGCTCCTGGGTGAGCTACCCAGAGGGGAGAGTTGAAATGGACTCTCCTGAAGATGAGTCCTACTGTGGCTTGGTGGCCTGCGAGACCTTGGAATGTGGAGGTGGCTCAGGGACTCTGCAGGATTCTCCAACATGAGGTGTTTGACACGGCTCCAACAAGGAAACTTCCCATGTGGAGACGAGAGGAGTTCTGTTCCGTGCCTCAGGAAAGCCCCATACCCTGTTCTTCGAACCAAAGCCTCTGAGGAGTGACACCTGGAAACCAAAGTAAGAGTTGAGACTACGGCCTAAAGGCCTGTCCGGCTCAACCTTCTATCTCTGTTGTCATCTGTGTGCATGCATTCATGGATGTAGCTGCTCAGCTTGTGTCCGAATTCCCCTGTGAGTCCAGTGAGGCTCCCAGTAGTGGGATGTCCTCGGAGGCCTTGAGGTTTCTCATATTCTGGAGGTGTGTGGCCAAAGGAATGGACACAGTTTCCCAGGAGAGAGCAGGCACGGTCCTGTGGTATGGCTCCAGAGGACCCAGCCTAGAGGCTCTGTTTGCCAGGGCTGTGGGGACAGATGTCTGAAAAAGCAAACTTGGCTCAGCTAGGGGCCAATGTAATGGCAGGCCTGATCTCTAGTCCGTGAGGGGAGATCCTCTGGAAATCAAAGTAGGGCAAGTGGGAGGCAGTCACTCAGGATTTTGTCTCTGGGTGTTGCGTTTACAGTGTCCGGTCCGGGTAGGGGTTGTCTCAGAGGCCGAGGAAGAGCCTTCCTCTCAGGGGATTGTCCAAGCTCCCAAGTGTTTGTGTTCATTCTGTGGGAATGAAGAGTACTGTTTCCTGCCACAGGGGAACCCCCAGGAGAGGGACTCTAGAGCACAGCAGTGGGTTCCCTCAACTGGAATACACACCATCTAGTTAGTCCTGGGTGCCTATGGGCATGGCAAGCCACATATGCGGGCTCTTGGTCCAGTCACTGAGAGGCGTTACTTGAATAAGGTACTCACGCTGAGGGTCACAATGTGTGTTTGTGCCCAAGGCGGCCCTCACGCTTGGGCGTGGCCTCATGGGCCATGCCGTTTTCTCCTACACTGAAGGTTTGACTCACTGCCAGCAGCAAGGTTTCTTGCCAGGGGGAAGGAGGGGTTCTGACTTGTGCATCAGGTTCCCCCCTGTGCAGGGATTGGAGATAAGGTCTAGGTTCCGATGACTGAAAACCCAGGTTGGGAATGGATGGTGGCCTAAGGCAGTGGCGGGTCCAATGTGCTGGGTGTGCAGCCAGCTGTGTCGGTGTCTGTTGGAAGGTCTGGGCTCAGGCTATTTGCGACAGAGCATCACTGTTTAAGGTAGCCTATGCAATTGGGGTGTTGCCGAGGGCCAAGCAGTTTGATCCTCATTTGGGGTTTCTGGGCAGCGCCATAGACAAGGTTTTTCTCTTGGGAGGCAGGCACAGTGCTTCATTGTGGCCCCAGAATTCCCAGTAGGGAGGGTTTGTGGGCCAGGAGTGTGAGGACGGAAGTCTGAAAACACAAGCTAGTGTGAGGATTGGAACCAAGGGCAGAGCAGGCCCACTCTGCAGAGGCTGAATCAAAATCTCCTGCATCTGAAGTCAGGCTGAGGATCAGACGTTGGCTGAGGCTGGAGTATGTGTCCATGATGGCACCTTCATGAAGTGGGGGCCTCATGAGGCCAAGGAAGTTTTCCCACGCTGAGTTTGGAGGTTGCCCCAAACCACAAGGTTTCCTTCTGCGGGACATTCGAGTCCTGTTGCATGGCTCCAGGACATACCATACGGAAGGACTGGAGAGCAGGGTTCGAAGGATGGATCCCTGTACAGCATGCCTCGCATTCCCATTGGCTATTAGCGACAAGATATGTTTGATCTGCTGCCTCTGGAACACGCGACCCAGGGGGCTGAGTTGAAATGGCCTCTCCTGAGGATGCGTCATAATGTGCGTTTGGGTCCATGGAGACCTTGGAATGTGCTGGTTGTTCAGTGGCCCTGCGGAACTCTCCTACCTGAAGTGTTTGATACATCCCAGTAAGAAAGCTGCCCATGTGGAGATGAGAGCTGTTTGGTTTGGTGCCTCAGAAAAGCCCCATGTGCTGGTCTACGAAAACAGTCCTCTGAGAACGGAAACATGGAAACCAAAGCTAAGGTTCAGATTAGGGCCTGGGGGCCTGTCCCTTTCAACCTTCTGTCTCTGGGGACACTGTCTGAGAGTCTAAGTGGAGATAGTTGCTCCGCTGGTGTCAGAGAGCCCCTCTTAGTCCAGGGGGGCCTACACTATTGATGGCCTCAGAGGCCTTGGAGCTTTTCCCTAACCTGTAGTGTTGTGGTCAATGGACTGGGCACACTTTCCTTGGAGAAGGCAGGCACAATCTTTCGCTGTGGCCCTAGAGGCCCTAGCCTGGAGGTGTGTGGGTCCAGGCTGTGGGCACAGAAGTCTGAATACACAAACTCAGCTTATGAGTGGCGCCTAGGGTATGGCAGGCCGGATGTACAGCCCGAGAGGGAGCTCCTGGGCCTCTGAAACAAGGGCGAGTGGGAGGCGTTCCTTCAGGCTTTTGTCTCTGGATGTTGTGTCCGGGATAGCCGTGGATTGGAGCGGTGGCCTCAGGTTCTGTGGACGAGTATCCCTCTCTGGGGATTTGTCCCAGCTCCCAAGAGTTTGGGGTCATTTTGTGGGAAGGGTGGAGTCGTGTTGTCTGGCTCATGGGTCTCTCCAAGAAAGGGATTCCAGAGCAGAGCTCCAGGTACGGGCGGGGCGACTGGAAAATTCAAACCGTGGTGAGGATTGGGTGCATAGGGGCTTGGCAAGCCCCATATGTGGGCTCTTGGTCCAGGCCCTGACAGGCCTTTCTTTGACATGGGGCTCATGCTGAGGATCACAGTGTGAATTTGTGCCCAAGCAGCACTCAAGTTTGGGCGTGGCATCAGGGGCCATGAAGGTTTCTCCCACCCTGAAGGTGTGACTCCATGCCAAGAGCAAGCTTGACAGCCATGGGGAAGGAGGAGTTCTGTTTTGTGCTTGCTATACCCAGCTGTGTGGAGAATTGATATAATGTCTAGGTTCAGATATCTGAAAACCAAGGTTAGGATGAGGTGACGGCATAAGACCATGGCGTGTCCGAAGTGCTGGGTGTGCGGCCAGCTGTCTCCTTGTCTGTCTGGACGTCTGGCTTCAGGCTGTGTCAGGCAGAGCATGAGTGCCCAGAGCAGCCTATCCAGTTCGGGTACCGTCGAGGCCCGAGCAGGTTGATCCTCATCTGGGTTTTCTGGAGAGCCCCACAGGGAAACGTTTTTCTTCCGTTGGGCAGACACTGGGCTGGGTTTTGGTTCCGGAGTTCCTAGTCCGGAGGGCTTGTTTGCCAGGAGTGTGAGGAAGGAAGTCTGAAAACACAAGCTAGCGTGAGGTTTGGGACCGAGGTCACGGCAGGCCCACTCTGCAGAGGCTGAATCGGGATCTCCTGCACTGAGGTCATGTCAACTATGAGACGTGCCTCAGGCTAGAGTTCTTGTCCAGCATGGCCTCTTCCTGAAGGGTGTGGGGGCTTCATGAGGCCAGAAAGTTTTGCCTACGATGGGATTTGTGAACTGCTCCAAAACTGAAGGTTACCCTCTGCACGACAGTCGAGTCCTATTGGATGGTTCCAAGAGGCCCCATATGGAAAGACTCGAGAGCAGGTGTCTAAGCATGGATGCCTGGGAACGCCACCTCCTATTCCCACTCTTTAGTCAGGACAAGGCAGGCTCAATCTGCGGGCTCCTGGGTGAGCTACCCAGAGGGGAGAGTTGAAATGGACTCTCCTGAAGATGAGTCCTACTGTGGCTTGGTGGCCTGCGAGACCTTGGAATGTGGAGGTGGCTCAGGGACTCTGCAGGATTCTCCAACATGAGGTGTTTGACACGGCTCCAACAAGGAAACTTCCCATGTGGAGACGAGAGGAGTTCTGTTCCGTGCCTCAGGAAAGCCCCATACCCTGTTCTTCGAACCAAAGCCTCTGAGGAGTGACACCTGGAAACCAAAGTAAGAGTTGAGACTACGGCCTAAAGGCCTGTCCGGCTCAACCTTCTATCTCTGTTGTCATCTGTGTGCATGCATTCATGGATGTAGCTGCTCAGCTTGTGTCCGAATGCCCCTGTGAGTCCAGTGAGGCTCCCAGTAGTGGGATGTCCTCGGAGGCCTTGAGGTTTCTCATATTCTGGAGGTGTGTGGCCAAAGGAATGGACACAGTTTCCCAGGAGAGAGCAGGCACGGTCCTGTGGTATGGCTCCAGAGGACCCAGCCTAGAGGCTCTGTTTGCCAGGGCTGTGGGGACAGATGTCTGAAAAAGCAAACTTGGCTCAGCTAGGGGCCAATGTAATGGCAGGCCTGATCTCTAGTCCGTGAGGGGAGATCCTCTGGAAATCAAAGTAGGGCAAGTGGGAGGCAGTCACTCAGGATTTTGTCTCTGGGTGTTGCGTTTACAGTGTCCGGTCCGGGTAGGGGTTGTCTCAGAGGCCGAGGAAGAGCCTTCCTCTCAGGGGATTGTCCAAGCTCCCAAGTGTTTGTGTTCATTCTGTGGGAATGAAGAGTACTGTTTCCTGCCACAGGGGAACCCCCAGGAGAGGGACTCTAGAGCACAGCAGTGGGTTCCCTCAACTGGAATACACACCATCTAGTTAGTCCTGGGTGCCTATGGGCATGGCAAGCCACATATGCGGGCTCTTGGTCCAGTCACTGAGAGGCGTTACTTGAATAAGGTACTCACGCTGAGGGTCACAATGTGTGTTTGTGCCCAAGGCGGCCCTCACGCTTGGGCGTGGCCTCATGGGCCATGCCGTTTTCTCCTACACTGAAGGTTTGACTCACTGCCAGCAGCAAGGTTTCTTGCCAGGGGGAAGGAGGGGTTCTGACTTGTGCATCAGGTTCCCCCCTGTGCAGGGATTGGAGATAAGGTCTAGGTTCCGATGACTGAAAACCCAGGTTGGGAATGGATGGTGGCCTAAGGCAGTGGCGGGTCCAATGTGCTGGGTGTGCAGCCAGCTGTGTCGGTGTCTGTTGGAAGGTCTGGGCTCAGGCTATTTGCGACAGAGCATCACTGTTTAAGGTAGCCTATGCAATTGGGGTGTTGCCGAGGGCCAAGCAGTTTGATCCTCATTTGGGGTTTCTGGGCAGCGCCATAGACAAGGTTTTTCTCTTGGGAGGCAGGCACAGTGCTTCATTGTGGCCCCAGAATTCCCAGTAGGGAGGGTTTGTGGGCCAGGAGTGTGAGGACGGAAGTCTGAAAACACAAGCTAGTGTGAGGATTGGAACCAAGGGCAGAGCAGGCCCACTCTGCAGAGGCTGAATCAAAATCTCCTGCATCTGAAGTCAGGCTGAGGATCAGACGTTGGCTGAGGCTGGAGTATGTGTCCATGATGGCACCTTCATGAAGTGGGGGCCTCATGAGGCCAAGGAAGTTTTCCCACGCTGAGTTTGGAGGTTGCCCCAAACCACAAGGTTTCCTTCTGCGGGACATTCGAGTCCTGTTGCATGGCTCCAGGACATACCATACGGAAGGACTGGAGAGCAGGGTTCGAAGGATGGATCCCTGTACAGCATGCCTCGCATTCCCATTGGCTATTAGCGACAAGATATGTTTGATCTGCTGCCTCTGGAACACGCGACCCAGGGGGCTGAGTTGAAATGGCCTCTCCTGAGGATGCGTCATAATGTGCGTTTGGGTCCATGGAGACCTTGGAATGTGCTGGTTGTTCAGTGGCCCTGCGGAACTCTCCTACCTGAAGTGTTTGATACATCCCAGTAAGAAAGCTGCCCATGTGGAGATGAGAGCTGTTTGGTTTGGTGCCTCAGAAAAGCCCCATGTGCTGGTCTACGAAAACAGTCCTCTGAGAACGGAAACATGGAAACCAAAGCTAAGGTTCAGATTAGGGCCTGGGGGCCTGTCCATTTCAAACTTCTGTCTCTGGGGACACTGTCTGAGAGTCTAAGTGGAGATAGTTACTCCGCTGGTGTCAGAGAGCCCCTCTTAGTCCAGGGGGGCCTACACTATTGATGGCCTCAGAGGCCTTGGAGCTTTTCCCTAACCTGTAGTGTTGTGGTCAATGGACTGGGCACACTTTCCTTGGAGAAGGCAGGCACAATCTTTCGCTGTGGCCCTAGAGGCCCTAGCCTGGAGGTGTGTGGGTCCAGGCTGTGGGCACAGAAGTCTGAATACACAAACTCAGCTTATGAGTGGCGCCTAGGGTATGGCAGGCCGGATGTACAGCCCGAGAGGGAGCTCCTGGGCCTCTGAAACAAGGGCGAGTGGGAGGCGTTCCTTCAGGCTTTTGTCTCTGGATGTTGTGTCCGGGATAGCCGTGGATTGGAGCGGTGGCCTCAGGTTCTGTGGACGAGTATCCCTCTCTGGGGATTTGTCCCAGCTCCCAAGAGTTTGGGGTCATTTTGTGGGAAGGGTGGAGTCGTGTTGTCTGGCTCATGGGTCTCTCCAAGAAAGGGATTCCAGAGCAGAGCTCCAGGTACGGGCGGGGCGACTGGAAAATTCAAACCGTGGTGAGGATTGGGTGCATAGGGGCTTGGCAAGCCCCATATGTGGGCTCTTGGTCCAGGCCCTGACAGGCCTTTCTTTGACATGGGGCTCATGCTGAGGATCACAGTGTGAATTTGTGCCCAAGCAGCACTCAAGTTTGGGCGTGGCATCAGGGGCCATGAAGGTTTCTCCCACCCTGAAGGTGTGACTCCATGCCAAGAGCAAGCTTGACAGCCATGGGGAAGGAGGAGTTCTGTTTTGTGCTTGCTATACCCAGCTGTGTGGAGAATTGATATAATGTCTAGGTTCAGATATCTGAAAACCAAGGTTAGGATGAGGTGACGGCATAAGACCATGGCGTGTCGGAAGTGCTGGGTGTGCGGCCAGCTGTCTCCTTGTCTGTCTGGACGTCTGGCTTCAGGCTTTGTCAGGCAGAGCATGAGTGCCCAGAGCAGCCTATCCAGTTCGGGTACCGTCGAGGCCCGAGCAGGTTGATCCTCATCTGGGTTTTCTGGAGAGCCCCACAGGGAAACGTTTTTCTTCCGTTGGGCAGACACTGGGCTGGGTTTTGGTTCCGGAGTTCCGAGTCCGGAGGGCTTGTTTGCCAGGAGTGTGAGGAAGGAAGTCTGAAAACACAAGCTAGCGTGAGGTTTGGGACCGAGGTCACGGCAGGCCCACTCTGCAGAGGCTGAATCGGGATCTCCTGCACTGAGGTCATGTCAACTATGAGACGTGCCTCAGGCTAGAGTTCTTGTCCAGCATGGCCTCTTCCTGAAGGGTGTGGGGGCTTCATGAGGCCAGAAAGTTTTGCCTACGATGGGATTTGTGAACTGCTCCAAAACTGAAGGTTACCTTCTGCACGACAGTCGAGTCCTATTGGATGGTTCCAAGAGGCCCCATATGGAAAGACTCGAGAGCAGGTGTCTAAGCATGGATGCCTGGGAACGCCACCTCCTATTCCCACTCTTTAGTCAGGACAAGGCAGGCTCAATCTGCGGGCTCCTGGGTGAGCTACCCAGAGGGGAGAATTGAAATGGACTCTCCTGAAGATGAGTCCTACTGTGGCTTGGTGGCCAGGGAGACCTTGGAATGTGGAGGTGGCTCAGGGACTCTGCAGGATTCTCCAACATGAGGTGTTTGACACGGCTCCAACAAGGAAACTTCCCATGTGGAGACGAGAGGAGTTCTGTTCCGTGCCTCAGGAAAGCCCCATACCCTGTTCTTCGAACCAAAGCCTCTGAGGAGTGACACCTGGAAACCAAAGTAAGAGTTGAGACTACGGCCTAAAGGCCTGTCCGGCTCAACCTTCTATCTCTGTTGTCATCTGTGTGCATGCATTCATGGATGTAGCTGCTCAGCTTGTGTCCGAATGCCCCTGTGAGTCCAGTGAGGCTCCCAGTAGTGGGATGTCCTCGGAGGCCTTGAGGTTTCTCATATTCTGGAGGTGTGTGGCCAAAGGAATGGACACAGTTTCCCAGGAGAGAGCAGGCACGGTCCTGTGGTATGGCTCCAGAGGACCCAGCCTAGAGGCTCTGTTTGCCAGGGCTGTGGGGACAGATGTCTGAAAAAGCAAACTTGGCTCAGCTAGGGGCCAATGTAATGGCAGGCCTGATCTCTAGTCCGTGAGGGGAGATCCTCTGGAAATCAAAGTAGGGCAAGTGGGAGGCAGTCACTCAGGATTTTGTCTCTGGGTGTTGCGTTTACAGTGTCCGGTCCGGGTAGGGGTTGTCTCAGAGGCCGAGGAAGAGCCTTCCTCTCAGGGGATTGTCCAAGCTCCCAAGTGTTTGTGTTCATTCTGTGGGAATGAAGAGTACTGTTTCCTGCCACAGGGGAACCCCCAGGAGAGGGACTCTAGAGCACAGCAGTGGGTTCCCTCAACTGGAATACACACCATCTAGTTAGTCCTGGGTGCCTATGGGCATGGCAAGCCACATATGCGGGCTCTTGGTCCAGTCACTGAGAGGCGTTACTTGAATAAGGTACTCACGCTGAGGGTCACAATGTGTGTTTGTGCCCAAGGCGGCCCTCACGCTTGGGCGTGGCCTCATGGGCCATGCCGTTTTCTCCTACACTGAAGGTTTGACTCACTGCCAGCAGCAAGGTTTCTTGCCAGGGGGAAGGAGGGGTTCTGACTTGTGCATCAGGTTCCCCCCTGTGCAGGGATTGGAGATAAGGTCTAGGTTCCGATGACTGAAAACCCAGGTTGGGAATGGATGGTGGCCTAAGGCAGTGGCGGGTCCAATGTGCTGGGTGTGCAGCCAGCTGTGTCGGTGTCTGTTGGAAGGTCTGGGCTCAGGCTATTTGCGACAGAGCATCACTGTTTAAGGTAGCCTATGCAATTGGGGTGTTGCCGAGGGCCAAGCAGTTTGATCCTCATTTGGGGTTTCTGGGCAGCGCCATAGACAAGGTTTTTCTCTTGGGAGGCAGGCACAGTGCTTCATTGTGGCCCCAGAATTCCCAGTAGGGAGGGTTTGTGGGCCAGGAGTGTGAGGACGGAAGTCTGAAAACACAAGCTAGTGTGAGGATTGGAACCAAGGGCAGAGCAGGCCCACTCTGCAGAGGCTGAATCAAAATCTCCTGCATCTGAAGTCAGGCTGAGGATCAGACGTTGGCTGAGGCTGGAGTATGTGTCCATGATGGCACCTTCATGAAGTGGGGGCCTCATGAGGCCAAGGAAGTTTTCCCACGCTGAGTTTGGAGGTTGCCCCAAACCACAAGGTTTCCTTCTGCGGGACATTCGAGTCCTGTTGCATGGCTCCAGGACATACCATACGGAAGGACTGGAGAGCAGGGTTCGAAGGATGGATCCCTGTACAGCATGCCTCGCATTCCCATTGGCTATTAGCGACAAGATATGTTTGATCTGCTGCCTCTGGAACACGCGACCCAGGGGGCTGAGTTGAAATGGCCTCTCCTGAGGATGCGTCATAATGTGCGTTTGGGTCCATGGAGACCTTGGAATGTGCTGGTTGTTCAGTGGCCCTGCGGAACTCTCCTACCTGAAGTGTTTGATACATCCCAGTAAGAAAGCTGCCCATGTGGAGATGAGAGCTGTTTGGTTTGGTGCCTCAGAAAAGCCCCATGTGCTGGTCTACGAAAACAGTCCTCTGAGAACGGAAACATGGAAACCAAAGCTAAGGTTCAGATTAGGGCCTGGGGGCCTGTCCCTTTCAAACTTCTGTCTCTGGGGACACTGTCTGAGAGTCGAAGTGGAGATAGTTGCTCCGCTGGTGTCAGAGAGCCCCTCTTAGTCCAGGGGGGCCTACACTATTGATGGCCTCAGAGGCCTTGGAGCTTTTCCCTAACCTGTAGTGTTGTGGTCAATGGACTGGGCACACTTTCCTTGGAGAAGGCAGGCACAATCTTTCGCTGTGGCCCTAGAGGCCCTAGCCTGGAGGTGTGTGGGTCCAGGCTGTGGGCACAGAAGTCTAAATACACAAACTCAGCTTATGAGTGGCGCCTAGGGTATGGCAGGCCGGATGTACAGCCCGAGAGGGAGCTCCTGGGCCTCTGAAACAAGGGCGAGTGGGAGGCGTTCCTTCAGGCTTTTGTCTCTGGATGTTGTGTCCGGGATAGCCGTGGATTGGAGCGGTGGCCTCAGGTTCTGTGGACGAGTATCCCTCTCTGGGGATTTGTCCCAGCTCCCAAGAGTTTGGGGTCATTTTGTGGGAAGGGTGGAGTCGTGTTGTCTGGCTCATGGGTCTCTCCAAGAAAGGGATTCCAGAGCAGAGCTCCAGGTACGGGCGGGGCGACTGGAAAATTCAAACCGTGGTGAGGATTGGGTGCATAGGGGCTTGGCAAGCCCCATATGTGGGCTCTTGGTCCAGGCCCTGACAGGCCTTTCTTTGACATGGGGCTCATGCTGAGGATCACAGTGTGAATTTGTGCCCAAGCAGCACTCAAGTTTGGGCGTGGCATCAGGGGCCATGAAGGTTTCTCCCACCCTGAAGGTGTGACTCCATGCCAAGAGCAAGCTTGACAGCCATGGGGAAGGAGGAGTTCTGTTTTGTGCTTGCTATACCCAGCTGTGTGGAGAATTGATATAATGTCTAGGTTCAGATATCTGAAAACCAAGGTTAGGATGAGGTGACGGCATAAGACCATGGCGTGTCCGAAGTGCTGGGTGTGCGGCCAGCTGTCTCCTTGTCTGTCTGGACGTCTGGCTTCAGGCTGTGTCAGGCAGAGCATGAGTGCCCAGAGCAGCCTATCCAGTTCGGGTACCGTCGAGGCCCGAGCAGGTTGATCCTCATCTGGGTTTTCTGGAGAGCCCCACAGGGAAACGTTTTTCTTCCGTTGGGCAGACACTGGGCTGGGTTTTGGTTCCGGAGTTCCTAGTCCGGAGGGCTTGTTTGCCAGGAGTGTGAGGAAGGAAGTCTGAAAACACAAGCTAGCGTGAGGTTTGGGACCGAGGTCACGGCAGGCCCACTCTGCAGAGGCTGAATCGGGATCTCCTGCACTGAGGTCATGTCAACTATGAGACGTGCCTCAGGCTAGAGTTCTTGTCCAGCATGGCCTCTTCCTGAAGGGTGTGGGGGCTTCATGAGGCCAGAAAGTTTTGCCTACGATGGGATTTGTGAACTGCTCCAAAACTGAAGGTTACCTTCTGCACGACAGTCGAGTCCTATTGGATGGTTCCAAGAGGCCCCATATGGAAAGACTCGAGAGCAGGTGTCTAAGCATGGATGCCTGGGAACGCCACCTCCTATTCCCACTCTTTAGTCAGGACAAGGCAGGCTCAATCTGCGGGCTCCTGGGTGAGCTACCCAGAGGGGAGAGTTGAAATGGACTCTCCTGAAGATGAGTCCTACTGTGGCTTGGTGGCCTGCGAGACCTTGGAATGTGGAGGTGGCTCAGGGACTCTGCAGGATTCTCCAACATGAGGTGTTTGACACGGCTCCAACAAGGAAACTTCCCATGTGGAGACGAGAGGAGTTCTGTTCCGTGCCTCAGGAAAGCCCCATACCCTGTTCTTCGAACCAAAGCCTCTGAGGAGTGACACCTGGAAACCAAAGTAAGAGTTGAGACTACGGCCTAAAGGCCTGTCCGGCTCAACCTTCTATCTCTGTTGTCATCTGTGTGCATGCATTCATGGATGTAGCTGCTCAGCTTGTGTCCGAATGCCCCTGTGAGTCCAGTGAGGCTCCCAGTAGTGGGATGTCCTCGGAGGCCTTGAGGTTTCTCATATTCTGGAGGTGTGTGGCCAAAGGAATGGACACAGTTTCCCAGGAGAGAGCAGGCACGGTCCTGTGGTATGGCTCCAGAGGACCCAGCCTAGAGGCTCTGTTTGCCAGGGCTGTGGGGACAGATGTCTGAAAAAGCAAACTTGGCTCAGCTAGGGGCCAATGTAATGGCAGGCCTGATCTCTAGTCCGTGAGGGGAGATCCTCTGGAAATCAAAGTAGGGCAAGTGGGAGGCAGTCACTCAGGATTTTGTCTCTGGGTGTTGCATTTACAGTGTCCGGTCCGGGTAGGGGTTGTCTCAGAGGCCGAGGAAGAGCCTTCCTCTCAGGGGATTGTCCAAGCTCCCAAGTGTTTGTGTTCATTCTGTGGGAATGAAGAGTACTGTTTCCTGCCACAGGGGAACCCCCAGGAGAGGGACTCTAGAGCACAGCAGTGGGTTCCCTCAACTGGAATACACACCATCTAGTTAGTCCTGGGTGCCTATGGGCATGGCAAGCCACATATGCGGGCTCTTGGTCCAGTCACTGAGAGGCGTTACTTGAATAAGGTACTCACGCTGAGGGTCACAATGTGTGTTTGTGCCCAAGGCGGCCCTCACGCTTGGGCGTGGCCTCATGGGCCATGCCGTTTTCTCCTACACTGAAGGTTTGACTCACTGCCAGCAGCAAGGTTTCTTGCCAGGGGGAAGGAGGGGTTCTGACTTGTGCATCAGGTTCCCCCCTGTGCAGGGATTGGAGATAAGGTCTAGGTTCCGATGACTGAAAACCCAGGTTGGGAATGGATGGTGGCCTAAGGCAGTGGCGGGTCCAATGTGCTGGGTGTGCAGCCAGCTGTGTCGGTGTCTGTTGGAAGGTCTGGGCTCAGGCTATTTGCGACAGAGCATCACTGTTTAAGGTAGCCTATGCAATTGGGGTGTTGCCGAGGGCCAAGCAGTTTGATCCTCATTTGGGGTTTCTGGGCAGCGCCATAGACAATGTTTTTCTCTTGGGAGGCAGGCACAGTGCTTCATTGTGGCCCCAGAATTCCCAGTAGGGAGGGTTTGTGGGCCAGGAGTGTGAGGACGGAAGTCTGAAAACACAAGCTAGTGTGAGGATTGGAACCAAGGGCAGAGCAGGCCCACTCTGCAGAGGCTGAATCAAAATCTCCTGCATCTGAAGTCAGGCTGAGGATCAGACGTTGGCTGAGGCTGGAGTATGTGTCCATGATGGCACCTTCATGAAGTGGGGGCCTCATGAGGCCAAGGAAGTTTTCCCACGCTGAGTTTGGAGGTTGCCCCAAACCACAAGGTTTCCTTCTGCGGGACATTCGAGTCCTGTTGCATGGCTCCAGGACATACCATACGGAAGGACTGGAGAGCAGGGTTCGAAGGATGGATCCCTGTACAGCATGCCTCGCATTCCCATTGGCTATTAGCGACAAGATATGTTTGATCTGCTGCCTCTGGAACACGCGACCCAGGGGGCTGAGTTGAAATGGCCTCTCCTGAGGATGCGTCATAATGTGTGTTTGGGTCCATGGAGACCTTGGAATGTGCTGGTTGTTCAGTGGCCCTGTGGAACTCTCCTACCTGAAGTGTTTGATACATCCCAGTAAGAAAGCTGCCCATGTGGAGATGAGAGCTGTTTGGTTTGGTGCCTCAGAAAAGCCCCATGTGCTGGTCTACGAAAACAGTCCTCTGAGAACGGAAACATGGAAACCAAAGCTAAGGTTCAGATTAGGGCCTGGGAGCCTGTCCCTTTCAACCTTCTGTCTCTGGGGACACTGTATGAGAGTCTAAGTGGAGATAGTTGCTCCGCTGGTGTCAGAGAGCCCCTCTTAGTCCAGGGGGGCCTACACTATTGATGGCCTCAGAGGCCTTGGAGCTTTTCCCTAACCTGTAGTGTTGTGGTCAATGGATTGGGCACACTTTCCTTGGAGAAGGCAGGCACAATCTTTCGCTGTGGCCCTAGAGGCCCTAGCCTGGAGGTGTGTGGGTCCAGGCTGTGGGCACAGAAGTCTGAATACACAAACTCAGCTTATGAGTGGCGCCTAGGGTATGGCAGGCCGGATGCACAGCCCGAGAGGGAGCTCCTGGGCCTCTGAAACAAGGGCGAGTGGGAGGCGTTCCTTCAGGCTTTTGTCTCTGGATGTTGTGTCCGGGATAGCCGTGGATTGGAGCGGTGGCCTCAGGTTCTGTGGACGAGTATCCCTCTCTGGGGATTTGTCCCAGCTCCCAAGAGTTTGGGGTCATTTTGTGGGAAGGGTGGAGTCGTGTTGTCTGGCTCATGGGTCTCTCCAAGAAAGGGATTCCAGAGCAGAGCTCCAGGTACGGGCGGGGCGACTGGAAAATTCAAACCGTGGTGAGGATTGGGTGCATAGGGGCTTGGCAAGCCCCATATGTGGGCTCTTGGTCCAGGCCCTGACAGGCCTTTCTTTGACATGGGGCTCATGCTGAGGATCACAGTGTGAATTTGTGCCCAAGCAGCACTCAAGTTTGGGCGTGGCATCAGGGGCCATGAAGGTTTCTCCCACCCTGAAGGTGTGACTCCATGCCAAGAGCAAGCTTGACAGCCATGGGGAAGGAGGAGTTCTGTTTTGTGCTTGCTATACCCAGCTGTGTGGAGAATTGATATAATGTCTAGGTTCAGATATCTGAAAACCAAGGTTAGGATGAGGTGACGGCATAAGACCATGGCGTGTCCGAAGTGCTGGGTGTGCGGCCAGCTGTCTCCTTGTCTGTCTGGACGTCTGGCTTCAGGCTGTGTCAGGCAGAGCATGAGTGCCCAGAGCAGCCTATCCAGTTCGGGTACCGTCGAGGCCCGAGCAGGTTGATCCTCATCTGGGTTTTCTGGAGAGCCCCACAGGGAAACGTTTTTCTTCCGTTGGGCAGACACTGGGCTGGGTTTTGGTTCTGGAGTTCCTAGTCCGGAGGGCTTGTTTGCCAGGAGTGTGAGGAAGGAAGTCTGAAAACACAAGCTAGCGTGTGGTTTGGGACCGAGGTCACGGCAGGCCCACTCTGCAGAGGCTGAATCGGGATCTCCTGCACTGAGGTCATGTCAACTATGAGACGTGCCTCAGGCTAGAGTTCTTGTCCAGCATGGCCTCTTCCTGAAGGGTGTGGGGGCTTCATGAGGCCAGAAAGTTTTGCCTACGATGGGATTTGTGAACTGCTCCAAAACTGAAGGTTACCTTCTGCACGACAGTCGAGTCCTATTGGATGGTTCCAAGAGGCCCCATATGGAAAGACTCGAGAGCAGGTGTCTAAGCATGGATGCCTGGGAACGCCACCTCCTATTCCCACTCTTTAGTCAGGACAAGGCAGGCTCAATCTGCGGGCTCCTGGGTGAGCTACCCAGAGGGGAGAATTGAAATGGACTCTCCTGAAGATGAGTCCTACTGTGGCTTGGTGGCCAGGGAGACCTTGGAATGTGGAGGTGGCTCAGGGACTCTGCAGGATTCTCCAACATGAGGTGTTTGACACGGCTCCAACAAGGAAACTTCCCATGTGGAGACGAGAGGAGTTCTGTTCCGTGCCTCAGGAAAGCCCCATACCCTGTTCTTCGAACCAAAGCCTCTGAGGAGTGACACCTGGAAACCAAAGTAAGGGTTGAGACTACGGCCTAAAGGCCTGTCCGGCTCAACCTTCTATCTCTGTTGTCATCTGTGTGCATGCATTCATGGATGTAGCTGCTCAGCTTGTGTCCGAATGCCCCTGTGAGTCCAGTGAGGCTCCCAGTAGTGGGATGTCCTCGGAGGCCTTGAGGTTTCTCATATTCTGGAGGTGTGTGGCCAAAGGAATGGACACAGTTTCCCAGGAGAGAGCAGGCACGGTCCTGTGGTATGGCTCCAGAGGACCCAGCCTAGAGGCTCTGTTTGCCAGGGCTGTGGGGACAGATGTCTGAAAAAGCAAACTTGGCTCAGCTAGGGGCCAATGTAATGGCAGGCCTGATCTCTAGTCCGTGAGGGGAGATCCTCTGGAAATCAAAGTAGGGCAAGTGGGAGGCAGTCACTCAGGATTTTGTCTCTGGGTGTTGCGTTTACAGTGTCCGGTCCGGGTAGGGGTTGTCTCAGAGGCCGAGGAAGAGCCTTCCTCTCAGGGGATTGTCCAAGCTCCCAAGTGTTTGTGTTCATTCTGTGGGAATGAAGAGTACTGTTTCCTGCCACAGGGGAACCCCCAGGAGAGGGACTCTAGAGCACAGCAGTGGGTTCCCTCAACTGGAATACACACCATCTAGTTAGTCCTGGGTGCCTATGGGCATGGCAAGCCACATATGCGGGCTCTTGGTCCAGTCACTGAGAGGCGTTACTTGAATAAGGTACTCACGCTGAGGGTCACAATGTGTGTTTGTGCCCAAGGCGGCCCTCACGCTTGGGCGTGGCCTCATGGGCCATGCCGTTTTCTCCTACACTGAAGGTTTGACTCACTGCCAGCAGCAAGGTTTCTTGCCATGGGGAAGGAGGGGTTCTGACTTGTGCATCAGGTTCCCCCCTGTGCAGGGATTGGAGATAAGGTCTAGGTTCCGATGACTGAAAACCCAGGTTGGGAATGGATGGTGGCCTAAGGCAGTGGCGGGTCCAATGTGCTGGGTGTGCAGCCAGCTGTGTCGGTGTCTGTTGGAAGGTCTGGGCTCAGGCTATTTGCGACAGAGCATCACTGTTTAAGGTAGCCTATGCAATTGGGGTGTTGCCGAGGGCGAAGCAGTTTGATCCTCATTTGGGGTTTCTGGGCAGCGCCATAGACAATGTTTTTCTCTTGGGAGGCAGGCACAGTGCTTCATTGTGGCCCCAGAATTCCCAGTAGGGAGGGTTTGTGGGCCAGGAGTGTGAGGACGGAAGTCTGAAAACACAAGCTAGTGTGAGGATTGGAACCAAGGGCAGAGCAGGCCCACTCTGCAGAGGCTGAATCAAAATCTCCTGCATCTGAAGTCAGGCTGAGGATCAGACGTTGGCTGAGGCTGGAGTATGTGTCCATGATGGCACCTTCATGAAGTGGGGGCCTCATGAGGCCAAGGAAGTTTTCCCACGCTGAGTATGGAGGTTGCCCCAAACCACAAGGTTTCCTTCTGCGGGACATTCGAGTCCTGTTGCATGGCTCCAGGACATACCATACGGAAGGACTGGAGAGCAGGGTTCGAAGGATGGATCCCTGTACATCATGCCTCGCATTCCCATTGGCTATTAGCTCAAGATATGTTTGATCTGCTGCCTCTGGAACACGCGACCCAGGGGGCTGAGTTGAAATGGCCTCTCCTGAGGATGCGTCATAATGTGCGTTTGGGTCCATGGAGACCTTGGAATGTGCTGGTTGTTCAGTGGCCCTGCGGAACTCTCCTACCTGAAGTGTTTGATACATCCCAGTAAGAAAGCTGCCCATGTGGAGATGAGAGCTGTTTGGTTTGGTGCCTCAGAAAAGCCCCATGTGCTGGTCTACGAAAACAGTCCTCTGAGAACGGAAACATGGAAACCAAAGCTAAGGTTCAGATTAGGGCCTGGGGGCCTGTCCCTTTCAACCTTCTGTCTCTGGGGACACTGTCTGAGAGTCTAAGTGGAGATAGTTGCTCCGCTGGTGTCAGAGAGCCCCTCTTAGTCCAGGGGGGCCTACACTATTGATGGCCTCAGAGGCCTTGGAGCTTTTCCCTAACCTGTAGTGTTGTGGTCAATGGACTGGGCACACTTTCCTTGGAGAAGGCAGGCACAATCTTTCGCTGTGGCCCTAGAGGCCCTAGCCTGGAGGTGTGTGGGTCCAGGCTGTGGGCACAGAAGTCTGAATACACAAACTCAGCTTATGAGTGGCGCCTAGGGTATGGCAGGCCGGATGTACAGCCCGAGAGGGAGCTCCTGGGCCTCTGAAACAAGGGCGAGTGGGAGGCGTTCCTTCAGGCTTTTGTCTCTGGATGTTGTGTCCGGGATAGCCGTGGATTGGAGCGGTGGCCTCAGGTTCTGTGGACGAGTATCCCTCTCTGGGGATTTGTCCCAGCTCCCAAGAGTTTGGGGTCATTTTGTGGGAAGGGTGGAGTCGTGTTGTCTGGCTCATGGGTCTCTCCAAGAAAGGGATTCCAGAGCAGAGCTCCAGGTACGGGCGGGGCGACTGGAAAATTCAAACCGTGGTGAGGATTGGGTGCATAGGGGCTTGGCAAGCCCCATATGTGGGCTCTTGGTCCAGGCCCTGACAGGCCTTTCTTTGACATGGGGCTCATGCTGAGGATCACAGTGTGAATTTGTGCCCAAGCAGCACTCAAGTTTGGGCGTGGCATCAGGGGCCATGAAGGTTTCTCCCACCCTGAAGGTGTGACTCCATGCCAAGAGCAAGCTTGACAGCCATGGGGAAGGAGGAGTTCTGTTTTGTGCTTGCTATACCCAGCTGTGTGGAGAATTGATATAATGTCTAGGTTCAGATATCTGAAAACCAAGGTTAGGATGAGGTGACGGCATAAGACCATGGCGTGTCGGAAGTGCTGGGTGTGCGGCCAGCTGTCTCCTTGTCTGTCTGGACGTCTGGCTTCAGGCTGTGTCAGGCAGAGCATGAGTGCCCAGAGCAGCCTATCCAGTTCGGGTACCGTCGAGGCCCGAGCAGGTTGATCCTCATCTGGGTTTTCTGGAGAGCCCCACAGGGAAACGTTTTTCTTCCGTTGGGCAGACACTGGGCTGGGTTTTGGTTCCGGAGTTCCGAGTCCGGAGGGCTTGTTTGCCAGGAGTGTGAGGAAGGAAGTCTGAAAACACAAGCTAGCGTGTGGTTTGGGACCGAGGTCATGGCATGCCCACTCTGCAGAGGCTGAATCGGGATCTCCTGCACTGAGGTCATGTCAACTATGAGACGTGCCTCAGGCTAGAGTTCTTGTCCAGCATGGCCTCTTCCTGAAGGGTGTGGGGGCTTCATGAGGCCAGAAAGTTTTGCCTACGATGGGATTTGTGAACTGCTCCAAAACTGAAGGTTACCTTCTGCACGACAGTCGAGTCCTATTGGATGGTTCCAAGAGGCCCCATATGGAAAGACTCGAGAGCAGGTGTCTTAGCATGGATGCCTGGGAACGCCACCTCCTATTCCCACTCTTTACTCAGGACAAGGCAGGCTCAATCTGCGGGCTCCTGGGTGAGCTACCCAGAGGGGAGAGTTGAAATGGACTCTCCTGAAGATGAGTCCTACTGTGGCTTGGTGGCCTGGGAGACCTTGGAATGTGGAGGTGGCTCAGGGACTCTGCAGGATTCTCCAACATGAGGTGTTTGACACGGCTCCAACAAGGAAACTTCCCATGTGGAGACGAGAGGAGTTCTGTTCCGTGCCTCAGGAAAGCCCCATACCCTGTTCTTCGAACCAAAGCCTCTGAGGAGTGACACCTGGAAACCAAAGTAAGAGTTGAGACTACGGCCTAAAGGCCTGTCCGGCTCAACCTTCTATCTCTGTTGTCATCTGTGTGCATGCATTCATGGATGTAGCTGCTCAGCTTGTGTCCGAATGCCCCTGTGAGTCCAGTGAGGCTCCCAGTAGTGGGATGTCCTCGGAGGCCTTGAGGTTTCTCATATTCTGGAGGTGTGTGGCCAAAGGAATGGACACAGTTTCCCAGGAGAGAGCAGGCACGGTCCTGTGGTATGGCTCCAGAGGACCCAGCCTAGAGGCTCTGTTTGCCAGGGCTGTGGGGACAGATGTCTGAAAAAGCAAACTTGGCTCAGCTAGGGGCCAATGTAATGGCAGGCCTGATCTCTAGTCCGTGAGGGGAGATCCTCTGGAAATCAAAGTAGGGCAAGTGGGAGGCAGTCACTCAGGATTTTGTCTCTGGGTGTTGCGTTTACAGTGTCCGGTCCGGGTAGGGGTTGTCTCAGAGGCCGAGGAAGAGCCTTCCTCTCAGGGGATTGTCCAAGCTCCCAAGTGTTTGTGTTCATTCTGTGGGAATGAAGAGTACTGTTTCCTGCCACAGGGGACCCCCCAGGAGAGGGACTCTAGAGCACAGCAGTGGGTTCCCTCAACTGGAATACACACCATCTAGTTAGTCCTGGGTGCCTATGGGCATGGCAAGCCACATATGCGGGCTCTTGGTCCAGTCACTGAGAGGCGTTACTTGAATAAGGTACTCACGCTGAGGGTCACAATGTGTGTTTGTGCCCAAGGCGGCCCTCACGCTTGGGCGTGGCCTCATGGGCCATGCCGTTTTCTCCTACACTGAAGGTTTGACTCACTGCCAGCAGCAAGGTTTCTTGCCATGGGGAAGGAGGGGTTCTGACTTGTGCATCAGGTTCCCCCCTGTGCAGGGATTGGAGATAAGGTCTAGGTTCCGATGACTGAAAACCCAGGTTGGGAATGGATGGTGGCCTAAGGCAGTGGCGGGTCCAATGTGCTGGGTGTGCAGCCAGCTGTGTCGGTGTCTGTTGGAAGGTCTGGGCTCAGGCTATTTGCGACAGAGCATCACTGTTTAAGGTAGCCTATGCAATTGGGGTGTTGCCGAGGGCGAAGCAGTTTGATCCTCATTTGGGGTTTCTGGGCAGCGCCATAGACAAGGTTTTTCTCTTGGGAGGCAGGCACAGTGCTTCATTGTGGCCCCAGAATTCCCAGTAGGGAGGGTTTGTGGGCCAGGAGTGTGAGGACGGAAGTCTGAAAACACAAGCTAGTGTGAGGATTGGAACCAAGGGCAGAGCAGGCCCACTCTGCAGAGGCTGAATCAAAATCTCCTGCATCTGAAGTCAGGCTGAGGATCAGACGTTGGCTGAGGCTGGAGTATGTGTCCATGATGGCACCTTCATGAAGTGGGGGCCTCATGAGGCCAAGGAAGTTTTCCCACGCTGAGTATGGAGGTTGCCCCAAACCACAAGGTTTCCTTCTGCGGGACATTCGAGTCCTGTTGCATGGCTCCAGGACATACCATACGGAAGGACTGGAGAGCAGGGTTCGAAGGATGGATCCCTGTACATCATGCCTCGCATTCCCATTGGCTATTAGCTCAAGATATGTTTGATCTGCTGCCTCTGGAACACGCGACCCAGGGGGCTGAGTTGAAATGGCCTCTCCTGAGGATGCGTCATAATGTGCGTTTGGGTCCATGGAGACCTTGGAATGTGCTGGTTGTTCAGTGGCCCTGCGGAACTCTCCTACCTGAAGTGTTTGATACATCCCAGTAAGAAAGCTGCCCATGTGGAGATGAGAGCTGTTTGGTTTGGTGCCTCAGAAAAGCCCCATGTGCTGGTCTACGAAAACAGTCCTCTGAGAACGGAAACATGGAAACCAAAGCTAAGGTTCAGATTAGGGCCTGGGGGCCTGTCCCTTTCAACCTTCTGTCTCTGGGGACACTGTCTGAGAGTCTAAGTGGAGATAGTTGCTCCGCTGGTGTCAGAGAGCCCCTCTTAGTCCAGGGGGGCCTACACTATTGATGGCCTCAGAGGCCTTGGAGCTTTTCCCTAACCTGTAGTGTTGTGGTCAATGGACTGGGCACACTTTCCTTGGAGAAGGCATGCACAATCTTTCGCTGTGGCCCTAGAGGCCCTAGCCTGGAGGTGTGTGGGTCCAGGCTGTGGGCACAGAAGTCTGAATACACAAACTCAGCTTATGAGTGGCGCCTAGGGTATGGCAGGCCGGATGTACAGCCTGAGAGGGAGCTCCTGGGCCTCTGAAACAAGGGCGAGTGGGAGGCGTTCCTTCAGGCTTTTGTCTCTGGATGTTGTGTCCGGGATAGCCGTGGATTGGAGCGGTGGCCTCAGGTTCTGTGGACGAGTATCCCTCTCTGGGGATTTGTCCCAGCTCCCAAGAGTTTGGGGTCATTTTGTGGGAAGGGTGGAGTCGTGTTGTCTGGCTCATGGGTCTCTCCAAGAAAGGGATTCCAGAGCAGAGCTCCAGGTACGGGCGGGGCGACTGGAAAATTCAAACCGTGGTGAGGATTGGGTGCATAGGGGCTTGGCAAGCCCCATATGTGGGCTCTTGGTCCAGGCCCTGACAGGCCTTTCTTTGACATGGGGCTCATGCTGAGGATCACAGTGTGAATTTGTGCCCAAGCAGCACTCAAGTTTGGGCGTGGCATCAGGGGCCATGAAGGTTTCTCCCACCCTGAAGGTGTGACTCCATGCCAAGAGCAAGCTTGACAGCCATGGGGAAGGAGGAGTTCTGTTTTGTGCTTGCTATACCCAGCTGTGTGGAGAATTGATATAATGTCTAGGTTCAGATATCTGAAAACCAAGGTTAGGATGAGGTGACGGCATAAGACCATGGCGTGTCGGAAGTGCTGGGTGTGCGGCCAGCTGTCTCCTTGTCTGTCTGGACGTCTGGCTTCAGGCTGTGTCAGGCAGAGCATGAGTGCCCAGAGCAGCCTATCCAGTTCGGGTACCGTCGAGGCCCGAGCAGGTTGATCCTCATCTGGGTTTTCTGGAGAGCCCCACAGGGAAACGTTTTTCTTCCGTTGGGCAGACACTGGGCTGGGTTTTGGTTCCGGAGTTCCGAGTCCGGAGGGCTTGTTTGCCAGGAGTGTGAGGAAGGAAGTCTGAAAACACAAGCTAGCGTGTGTTTTGGGACCGAGGTCATGGCATGCCCACTCTGCAGAGGCTGAATCGGGATCTCCTGCACTGAGGTCATGTCAACTATGAGACGTGCCTCAGGCTAGAGTTCTTGTCCAGCATGGCCTCTTCCTGATGGGTGTGGGGGCTTCATGAGGCCAGAAAGTTTTGCCTACGATGGGATTTGTGAACTGCTCCAAAACTGAAGGTTACCTTCTGCACGACAGTCGAGTCCTATTGGATGGTTCCAAGAGGCCCCATATGGAAAGACTCGAGAGCAGGTGTCTTAGCATGGATGCCTGGGAACGCCACCTCCTATTCCCACTCTTTACTCAGGACAAGGCAGGCTCAATCTGCGGGCTCCTGGGTGAGCTACCCAGAGGGGAGAGTTGAAATGGACTCTCCTGAAGATGAGTCCTACTGTGGCTTGGTGGCCTGGGAGACCTTGGAATGTGGAGGTGGCTCAGGGACTCTGCAGGATTCTCCAACATGAGGTGTTTGACACGGCTCCAACAAGGAAACTTCCCATGTGGAGACGAGAGGAGTTCTGTTCCGTGCCTCAGGAAAGCCCCATACCCTGTTCTTCGAACCAAAGCCTCTGAGGAGTGACACCTGGAAACCAAAGTAAGAGTTGAGACTACGGCCTAAAGGCCTGTCCGGCTCAACCTTCTATCTCTGTTGTCATCTGTGTGCATGCATTCATGGATGTAGCTGCTCAGCTTGTGTCCGAATGCCCCTGTGAGTCCAGTGAGGCTCCCAGTAGTGGGATGTCCTCGGAGGCCTTGAGGTTTCTCATATTCTGGAGGTGTGTGGCCAAAGGAATGGACACAGTTTCCCAGGAGAGAGCAGGCACGGTCCTGTGGTATGGCTCCAGAGGACCCAGCCTAGAGGCTCTGTTTGCCAGGGCTGTGGGGACAGATGTCTGAAAAAGCAAACTTGGCTCAGCTAGGGGCCAATGTAATGGCAGGCCTGATCTCTAGTCCGTGAGGGGAGATCCTCTGGAAATCAAAGTAGGGCAAGTGGGAGGCAGTCACTCAGGATTTTGTCTCTGGGTGTTGCGTTTACAGTGTCCGGTCCGGGTAGGGGTTGTCTCAGAGGCCGAGGAAGAGCCTTCCTCTCAGGGGATTGTCCAAGCTCCCAAGTGTTTGTGTTCATTCTGTGGGAATGAAGAGTACTGTTTCCTGCCACAGGGGAACCCCCAGGAGAGGGACTCTAGAGCACAGCAGTGGGTTCCCTCAACTGGAATACACACCATCTAGTTAGTCCTGGGTGCCTATGGGCATGGCAAGCCACATATGCGGGCTCTTGGTCCAGTCACTGAGAGGCGTTACTTGAATAAGGTACTCACGCTGAGGGTCACAATGTGTGTTTGTGCCCAAGGCGGCCCTCACGCTTGGGCGTGGCCTCATGGGCCATGCCGTTTTCTCCTACACTGAAGGTTTGACTCACTGCCAGCAGCAAGGTTTCTTGCCAGGGGGAAGGAGGGGTTCTGACTTGTGCATCAGGTTCCCCCCTGTGCAGGGATTGGAGATAAGGTCTAGGTTCCGATGACTGAAAACCCAGGTTGGGAATGGATGGTGGCCTAAGGCAGTGGCGGGTCCAATGTGCTGGGTGTGCAGCCAGCTGTGTCGGTGTCTGTTGGAAGGTCTGGGCTCAGGCTATTTGCGACAGAGCATCACTGTTTAAGGTAGCCTATGCAATTGGGGTGTTGCCGAGGGCGAAGCAGTTTGATCCTCATTTGGGGTTTCTGGGCAGCGCCATAGACAAGGTTTTTCTCTTGGGAGGCAGGCACAGTGCTTCATTGTGGCCCCAGAATTCCCAGTAGGGAGGGTTTGTGGGCCAGGAGTGTGAGGACGGAAGTCTGAAAACACAAGCTAGTGTGAGGATTGGAACCAAGGGCAGAGCAGGCCCACTCTGCAGAGGCTGAATCAAAATCTCCTGCATCTGAAGTCAGGCTGAGGATCAGACGTTGGCTGAGGCTGGAGTATGTGTCCATGATGGCACCTTCATGAAGTGGGGGCCTCATGAGGCCAAGGAAGTTTTCCCACGCTGAGTATGGAGGTTGCCCCAAACCACAAGGTTTCCTTCTGCGGGACATTCGAGTCCTGTTGCATGGCTCCAGGACATACCATACGGAAGGACTGGAGAGCAGGGTTCGAAGGATGGATCCCTGTACAGCATGCCTCGCATTCCCATTGGCTATTAGCTCAAGATATGTTTGATCTGCTGCCTCTGGAACACGCGACCCAGGGGGCTGAGTTGAAATGGCCTCTCCTGAGGATGCGTCATAATGTGCGTTTGGGTCCATGGAGACCTTGGAATGTGCTGGTTGTTCAGTGGCCCTGCGGAACTCTCCTACCTGAAGTGTTTGATACATCCCAGTAAGAAAGCTGCCCATGTGGAAATGAGAGCTGTTTGGTTTGGTGCCTCAGAAAAGCCCCATGTGCTGGTCTACGAAAACAGTCCTCTGAGAACGGAAACATGGAAACCAAAGCTAAGGTTCAGATTAGGGCCTGGGGGCCTGTCCCTTTCAACCTTCTGTCTCTGGGGACACTGTCTGAGAGTCTAAGTGGAGATAGTTGCTCCGCTGGTGTCAGAGAGCCCCTCTTAGTCCAGGGGGGCCTACACTATTGATGGCCTCAGAGGCCTTGGAGCTTTTCCCTAACCTGTAGTGTTGTGGTCAATGGACTGGGCACACTTTCCTTGGAGAAGGCAGGCACAATCTTTCGCTGTGGCCCTAGAGGCCCTAGCCTGGAGGTGTGTGGGTCCAGGCTGTGGGCACAGAAGTCTGAATACACAAACTCAGCTTATGAGTGGCGCCTAGGGTATGGCAGGCCGGATGTACAGCCCGAGAGGGAGCTCCTGGGCCTCTGAAACAAGGGCGAGTGGGAGGCGTTCCTTCAGGCTTTTGTCTCTGGATGTTGTGTCCGGGATAGCCGTGGATTGGAGCGGTGGCCTCAGGTTCTGTGGACGAGTATCCCTCTCTGGGGATTTGTCCCAGCTCCCAAGAGTTTGGGGTCATTTTGTGGGAAGGGTGGAGTCGTGTTGTCTGGCTCATGGGTCTCTCCAAGAAAGGGATTCCAGAGCAGAGCTCCAGGTACGGGCGGGGCGACTGGAAAATTCAAACCGTGGTGAGGATTGGGTGCATAGGGGCTTGGCAAGCCCCATATGTGGGCTCTTGGTCCAGGCCCTGACAGGCCTTTCTTTGACATGGGGCTCATGCTGAGGATCACAGTGTGAATTTGTGCCCAAGCAGCACTCAAGTTTGGGCGTGGCATCAGGGGCCATGAAGGTTTCTCCCACCCTGAAGGTGTGACTCCATGCCAAGAGCAAGCTTGACAGCCATGGGGAAGGAGGAGTTCTGTTTTGTGCTTGCTATACCCAGCTGTGTGGAGAATTGATATAATGTCTAGGTTCAGATATCTGAAAACCAAGGTTAGGATGAGGTGACGGCATAAGACCATGGCGTGTCCGAAGTGCTGGGTGTGCGGCCAGCAGTCTCCTTGTCTGTCTGGACGTCTGGCTTCAGGCTGTGTCAGGCAGAGCATGAGTGCCCAGAGCAGCCTATCCAGTTCGGGTACCGTCGAGGCCCGAGCAGGTTGATCCTCATCTGGGTTTTCTGGAGAGCCCCACAGGGAAACGTTTTTCTTCCGTTGGGCAGACACTGGGCTGGGTTTTGGTTCCGGAGTTCCTAGTCCGGAGGGCTTGTTTGCCAGGAGTGTGAGGAAGGAAGTCTGAAAACACAAGCTAGCGTGTGGTTTGGGACCGAGGTCACGGCAGGCCCACTCCGCAGAGGCTGAATCGGGATCTCCTGCACTGAGGTCATGTCAACTATGAGTCGTGCCTCAGGCTAGAGTTCTTGTCCAGCATGGCCTCTTCCTGAAGGGTGTGGGGGCTTCATGAGGCCAGAAAGTTTTGCCTACGATGGGATTTGTGAACTGCTCCAAAACTGAAGGTTACCTTCTGCACGACAGTCGAGTCCTATTGGATGGTTCCAAGAGGCCCCATATGGAAAGACTCGAGAGCAGGTGTCTAAGCATGGATGCCTGGGAACGCCACCTCCTATTCCCACTCTTTAGTCAGGACAAGGCAGGCTCAATCTGCGGGCTCCTGGGTGAGCTACCCAGAGGGGAGAGTTGAAATGGACTCTCCTGAAGATGGGTCCTACTGTGGCTTGGTGGCCTGGGAGACCTTGGAATGTGGAGGTGGCTCAGGGACTCTGCAGGATTCTCCAACATGAGGTGTTTGACACGGCTCCAACAAGGAAACTTCCCATGTGGAGACGAGAGGAGTTCTGTTCCGTGCCTCAGGAAAGCCCCATACCCTGTTCTTCGAACCAAAGCCTCTGAGGAGTGACACCTGGAAACCAAAGTAAGAGTTGAGACTACGGCCTAAAGGCCTGTCCGGCTCAGCCTTCTATCTCTGTTGTCATCTGTGTGCATGCATTCATGGATGTAGCTGCTCAGCTTGTGTCCGAATGCCCCTGTGAGTCCAGTGAGGCTCCCAGTAGTGGGATGTCCTCGGAGGCCTTGAGGTTTCTCATATTCTGGAGGTGTGTGGCCAAAGGCATGGACACAGTTTCCCAGGAGAGAGCAGGCACGGTCCTGTGGTATGGCTCCAGAGGACCCAGCCTAGAGGCTCTGTTTGGCAGGGCTGTGGGGACAGATGTCTGAAAAAGCAAACTTGGCTCAGCTAGGGGCCAATGTAATGGCAGGCCTGATCTCTAGTCCGTGAGGGGAGATCCTCTGGAAATCAAAGTAGGGCAAGTGGGAGGCAGTCACTCAGGATTTTGTCTCTGGGTGTTGCGTTTACAGTGTCCGGTCAGGGTAGGGGTTGTCTCAGAGGCCGAGGAAGAGCCTTCCTCTCAGGGGATTGTCCAAGCTCCCAAGTGTTTGTGTTCATTCTGTGGGAATGAAGAGTACTGTTTCCTGCCACAGGGGAACCCCCAGGAGAGGGACTCTAGAGCACAGCAGTGGGTTCCCTCAACTGGAATACACACCATCTAGTTAGTCCTGGGTGCCTATGGGCATGGCAAGCCACATATGCGGGCTCTTGGTCCAGTCACTGAGAGGCGTTACTTGAATAAGGTACTCACGCTGAGGGTCACAATGTGTGTTTGTGCCCAAGGCGGCCCTCACGCTTGGGCGTGGCCTCATGGGCCATGCCGTTTTCTCCTACACTGAAGGTTTGACTCACTGCCAGCAGCAAGGTTTCTTGCCAGGGGGAAGGAGGGGTTCTGACTTGTGCATCAGGTTCCCCCCTGTGCAGGGATTGGAGATAAGGTCTAGGTTCCGATGACTGAAAACCCAGGTTGGGAATGGATGGTGGCCTAAGGCAGTGGCGGGTCCAATGTGCTGGGTGTGCAGCCAGCTGTGTCGGTGTCTGTTGGAAGGTCTGGGCTCAGGCTATTTGCGACAGAGCATCACTGTTTAAGGTAGCCTATGCAATTGGGGTGTTGCCGAGGGCCAAGCAGTTTGATCCTCATTTGGGGTTTCTGGGCAGCGCCATAGACAAGGTTTTTCTCTTGGGAGGCAGGCACAGTGCTTCATTGTGGCCCCAGAATTCCCAGTAGGGAGGGTTTGTGGGCCAGGAGTGTGAGGACGGAAGTCTGAAAACACAAGCTAGTGTGAGGATTGGAACCAAGGGCAGAGCAGGCCCACTCTGCAGAGGCTGAATCAAAATCTCCTGCATCTGAAGTCAGGCTGAGGATCAGACGTTGGCTGAGGCTGGAGTATGTGTCCATGATGGCACCTTCATGAAGTGGGGGCCTCATGAGGCCAAGGAAGTTTTCCCACGCTGAGTTTGGAGGTTGCCCCAAACCACAAGGTTTCCTTCTGCGGGACATTCGAGTCCTGTTGCATGGCTCCAGGACATACCATACGGAAGGACTGGAGAGCAGGGTTCGAAGGATGGATCCCTGTACAGCATGCCTCGCATTCCCATTGGCTATTAGCGACAAGATATGTTTGATCTGCTGCCTCTGGAACACGCGACCCAGGGGGCTGAGTTGAAATGGCCTCTCCTGAGGATGCGTCATAATGTGCGTTTGGGTCCATGGAGACCTTGGAATGTGCTGGTTGTTCAGTGGCCCTGCGGAACTCTCCTACCTGAAGTGTTTGATACATCCCAGTAAGAAAGCTGCCCATGTGGAGATGAGAGCTGTTTGGTTTGGTGCCTCAGAAAAGCCCCATGTGCTGGTCTACGAAAACAGTCCTCTGAGAACGGAAACATGGAAACCAAAGCTAAGGTTCAGATTAGGGCCTGGGGGCCTGTCCATTTCAACCTTCTGTCTCTGGGGACACTGTCTGAGAGTCTAAGTGGAGATAGTTGCTCCGCTGGTGTCAGAGAGCCCCTCTTAGTCCAGGGGGGCCTACACTGTTGATGGCCTCAGAGGCCTTGGAGCTTTTCCCTAACCTGTAGTGTTGTGGTCAATGGACTGGGCACACTTTCCTTGGAGAAGGCAGGCACAATCTTTCGCTGTGGCCCTAGAGGCCCTAGCCTGGAGGTGTGTGGGTCCAGGCTGTGGGCACAGAAGTCTGAATACACAAACTCAGCTTATGAGTGGCGCCTAGGGTATGGCAGGCCGGATGTACAGCCCGAGAGGGAGCTCCTGGGCCTCTGAAACAAGGGCGAGTGGGAGGCGTTCCTTCAGGCTTTTGTCTCTGGATGTTGTGTCCGGGATAGCCGTGGATTGGAGCGGTGGCCTCAGGTTCTGTGGACGAGTATCCCTCTCTTGGGATTTGTCCCAGCTCCCAAGAGTTTGGGGTCATTTTGTGGGAAGGGTGGAGTCGTGTTGTCTGGCTCATGGGTCTCTCCAAGAAAGGGATTCCAGAGCAGAGCTCCAGGTACGGGCGGGGCGACTGGAAAATTCAAACCGTGGTGAGGATTGGGTGCATAGGGGCTTGGCAAGCCCCATATGTGGGCTCTTGGTCCAGGCCCTGACAGGCCTTTCTTTGACATGGGGCTCATGCTGAGGATCACAGTGTGAATTTGTGCCCAAGCAGCACTCAAGTTTGGGCGTGGCATCAGGGGCCATGAAGGTTTCTCCCACCCTGAATGTGTGACTCCATGCCAAGAGCAAGCTTGACAGCCATGGGGAAGGAGGAGTTCTGTTTTGTGCTTGCTATACCCAGCTGTGTGGAGAATTGATATAATGTCTAGGTTCAGATATCTGAAAACCAAGGTTAGGATGAGGTGACGGCATAAGACCATGGCGTGTCCGAAGTGCTGGGTGTGCGGCCAGCAGTCTCCTTGTCTGTCTGGACGTCTGGCTTCAGGCTGTGTCAGGCAGAGCATGAGTGCCCAGAGCAGCCTATCCAGTTCGGGTACCGTCGAGGCCCGAGCAGGTTGATCCTCATCTGGGTTTTCTGGAGAGCCCCACAGGGAAACGTTTTTCTTCCGTTGGGCAGACACTGGGCTGGGTTTTGGTTCCGGAGTTCCTAGTCCGGAGGGCTTGTTTGCCAGGAGTGTGAGGAAGGAAGTCTGAAAACACAAGCTAGCGTGTGGTTTGGGACCGAGGTCACGGCATGCCCACTCCGCAGAGGCTGAATCGGGATCTCCTGCACTGAGGTCATGTCAACTATGAGACGTGCCTCAGGCTAGAGTTCTTGTCCAGCATGGCCTCTTCCTGAAGGGTGTGGGGGCTTCATGAGGCCAGAAAGTTTTGCCTACGATGGGATTTGTGAACTGCTCCAAAACTGAAGGTTACCTTCTGCACGACAGTCGAGTCCTATTGGATGGTTCCAAGAGGCCCCATATGGAAAGACTCGAGAGCAGGTGTCTAAGCATGGATGCCTGGGAACGCCACCTCCTATTCCCACTCTTTAGTCAGGACAAGGCAGGCTCAATCTGCGGGCTCCTGGGTGAGCTACCCAGAGGGGAGAGTTGAAATGGACTCTCCTGAAGATGAGTCCTACTGTGGCTTGGTGGCCTGGGAGACCTTGGAATGTGGAGGTGGCTCAGGGACTCTGCAGGATTCTCCAACATGAGGTGTTTGACACGGCTCCAACAAGGAAACTTCCCATGTGGAGACGAGAGGAGTTCTGTTCCATGCCTCAGGAAAGCCCCATACCCTGTTCTTCGAACCAAAGCCTCTGAGGAGTGACACCTGGAAACCAAAGTAAGAGTTGAGACTACGGCCTAAAGGCCTGTCCGGCTCAACCTTCTATCTCTGTTGTCATCTGTGTGCATGCATTCATGGATGTAGCTGCTCAGCTTGTGTCCGAATGCCCCTGTGAGTCCAGTGAGGCTCCCAGTAGTGGGATGTCCTCGGAGGCCTTGAGGTTTCTCATATTCTGGAGGTGTGTGGCCAAAGGAATGGACACAGTTTCCCAGGAGAGAGCAGGCACGGTCCTGTGGTATGGCTCCAGAGGACCCAGCCTAGAGGCTCTGTTTGCCAGGGCTGTGGGGACAGATGTCTGAAAAAGCAAACTTGGCTCAGCTAGGGGCCAATGTAATGGCAGGCCTGATCTCTAGTCCGTGAGGGGAGATCCTCTGGAAATCAAAGTAGGGCAAGTGGGAGGCAGTCACTCAGGATTTTGTCTCTGGGTGTTGCGTTTACAGTGTCCGGTCAGGGTAGGGGTTGTCTCAGAGGCCGAGGAAGAGCCTTCCTCTCAGGGGATTGTCCAAGCTCCCAAGTGTTTGTGTTCATTCTGTGGGAATGAAGAGTACTGTTTTCTGCCACAGGGGAACCCCCAGGAGAGGGACTCTAGAGCACAGCAGTGGGTTCCCTCAACTGGAATACACACCATCTAGTTAGTCCTGGGTGCCTATGGGCATGGCAAGCCACATATGCGGGCTCTTGGTCCAGTCACTGAGAGGCGTTACTTGAATAAGGTACTCACGCTGAGGGTCACAATGTGTGTTTGTGCCCAAGGCGGCCCTCACGCTTGGGCGTGGCCTCATGGGCCATGCCGTTTTCTCCTACACTGAAGGTTTGACTCACTGCCAGCAGCAAGGTTTCTTGCCAGGGGGAAGGAGGGGTTCTGACTTGTGCATCAGGTTCCCCCCTGTGCAGGGATTGGAGATAAGGTCTAGGTTCCGATGACTGAAAACCCAGGTTGGGAATGGATGGTGGCCTAAGGCAGTGGTGGGTCCAATGTGCTGGGTGTGCAGCCAGCTGTGTCGGTGTCTGTTGGAAGGTCTGGGCTCAGGCTATTTGCGACAGAGCATCACTGTTTAAGGTAGCCTATGCAATTGGGGTGTTGCCGAGGGCCAAGCAGTTTGATCCTCATTTGGGGTTTCTGGGCAGCGCCATAGACAATGTTTTTCTCTTGGGAGGCAGGCACAGTGCTTCATTGTGGCCCCAGAATTCCCAGTAGGGAGGGTTTGTGGGCCAGGAGTGTGAGGACGGAAGTCTGAAAACACAAGCTAGTGTGAGGATTGGAACCAAGGGCAGAGCAGGCCCACTCTGCAGAGGCTGAATCAAAATCTCCTGCATCTGAAGTCAGGCTGAGGATCAGACGTTGGCTGAGGCTGGAGTATGTGTCCATGATGGCACCTTCATGAAGTGGGGGCCTCATGAGGCCAAGGAAGTTTTCCCACGCTGAGTTTGGAGGTTGCCCCAAACCACAAGGTTTCCTTCTGCGGGACATTCGAGTCCTGTTGCATGGCTCCAGGACATACCATACGGAAGGACTGGAGAGCAGGGTTCGAAGGATGGATCCCTGTACAGCATGCCTCGCATTCCCATTGGCTATTAGCGACAAGATATGTTTGATCTGCTGCCTCTGGAACACGCGACCCAGGGGGCTGAGTTGAAATGGCCTCTCCTGAGGATGCGTCATAATGTGCGTTTGGGTCCATGGAGACCTTGGAATGTGCTGGTTGTTCAGTGGCCCTGCGGAACTCTCCTACCTGAAGTGTTTGATACATCCCAGTAAGAAAGCTGCCCATGTGGAGATGAGAGATGTTTGGTTTGGTGCCTCAGAAAAGCCCCATGTGCTGGTCTACGAAAACAGTCCTCTGAGAACGGAAACATGGAAACCAAAGCTAAGGTTCAGATTAGGGCCTGGGGGCCTGTCCCTTTCAACGTTCTGTCTCTGGGGACACTGTCTGAGAGTCTAAGTGGAGATAGTTGCTCCGCTGGTGTCAGAGAGCCCCTCTTAGTCCAGGGGGGCCTACACTATTGATGGCCTCAGAGGCCTTGGAGCTTTTCCCTAACCTGTAGTGTTGTGGTCAATGGACTGGGCACACTTTCCTTGGAGAAGGCAGGCACAATCTTTCGCTGTGGCCCTAGAGGCCCTAGCCTGGAGGTGTGTGGGTCCAGGCTGTGGGCACAGAAGTCTGAATACACAAACTCAGCTTATGAGTGGCGCCTAGGGTATGGCAGGCCGGATGTACAGCCCGAGAGGGAGCTCCTGGGCCTCTGAAACAAGGGCGAGTGGGAGGCGTTCCTTCAGGCTTTTGTCTCTGGATGTTGTGTCCGGGATAGCCGTGGATTGGAGCGGTGGCCTCAGGTTCTGTGGACGAGTATCCCTCTCTGGGGATTTGTCCCAGCTCCCAAGAGTTTGGGGTCATTTTGTGGGAAGGGTGGAGTCGTGTTGTCTGGCTCATGGGTCTCTCCAAGAAAGGGATTCCAGAGCAGAGCTCCAGGTACGGGCGGGGCGACTGGAAAATTCAAACCGTGGTGAGGATTGGGTGCATAGGGGCTTGGCAAGCCCCATATGTGGGCTCTTGGTCCAGGCCCTGACAGGCCTTTCTTTGACATGGGGCTCATGCTGAGGATCACAGTGTGAATTTGTGCCCAAGCAGCACTCAAGTTTGGGCGTGGCATCAGGGGCCATGAAGGTTTCTCCCACCCTGAAGGTGTGACTCCATGCCAAGAGCAAGCTTGACAGCCATGGGGAAGGAGGAGTTCTGTTTTGTGCTTGCTATACCCAGCTGTGTGGAGAATTGATATAATGTCTAGGTTCAGATATCTGAAAACCAAGGTTACGATGAGGTGACGGCATAAGACCATGGCGTGTCCGAAGTGCTGGGTGTGCGGCCAGCTGTCTCCTTGTCTGTCTGGACGTCTGGCTTCAGGCTGTGTCAGGCAGAGCATGAGTGCCCAGAGCAGCCTATCCAGTTCGGGTACCGTCGAGGCCCGAGCAGGTTGATCCTCATCTGGGTTTTCTGGAGAGCCCCACAGGGAAACGTTTTTCTTCCGTTGGGCAGACACTGGGCTGGGTTTTGGTTCCGGAGTTCCTAGTCCGGAGGGCTTGTTTGCCAGGAGTGTGAGGAAGGAAGTCTGAAAACACAAGCTAGCGTGTGGTTTGGGACCGAGGTCACGGCATGCCCACTCTGCAGAGGCTGAATCGGGATCTCCTGCACTGAGGTCATGTCAACTATGAGACGTGCCTCAGGCTAGAGTTCTTGTCCAGCATGGCCTCTTCCTGAAGGGTGTGGGGGCTTCATGAGGCCAGAAAGTTTTGCCTACGATGGGATTTGTGAACTGCTCCAAAACTGAAGGTTACCTTCTGCACGACAGTCGAGTCCTATTGGATGGTTCCAAGAGGCCCCATATGGAAAGACTCGAGAGCAGGTGTCTAAGCATGGATGCCTGGGAACGCCACCTCCTATTCCCACTCTTTAGTCAGGACAAGGCAGGCTCAATCTGCGGGCTCCTGGGTGAGCTACCCAGAGGGGAGAGTTGAAATGGACTCTCCTGAAGATGAGTCCTACTGTGGCTTGGTGGCCTGGGAGACCTTGGAATGTGGAGGTGGCTCAGGGACTCTGCAGGATTCTCCAACATGAGGTGTTTGACACGGCTCCAACAAGGAAACTTCCCATGTGGAGACGAGAGGAGTTCTGTTCCGTGCCTCAGGAAAGCCCCATACCCTGTTCTTCGAACCAAAGCCTCTGAGGAGTGACACCTGGAAACCAAAGTAAGAGTTGAGACTACGGCCTAAAGGCCTGTCCGGCTCAACCTTCTATCTCTGTTGTCATCTGTGTGCATGCATTCATGGATGTAGCTGCTCAGCTTGTGTCCGAATGCCCCTGTGAGTCCAGTGAGGCTCCCAGTAGTGGGATGTCCTCGGAGGCCTTGAGGTTTCTCATATTCTGGAGGTGTGTGGCCAAAGGAATGGACACAGTTTCCCAGGAGAGAGCAGGCACGGTCCTGTGGTATGGCTCCAGAGGACCCAGCCTAGAGGCTCTGTTTGCCAGGGCTGTGGGGACAGATGTCTGAAAAAGCAAACTTGGCTCAGCTAGGGGCCAATGTAATGGCAGGCCTGATCTCTAGTCCGTGAGGGGAGATCCTCTGGAAATCAAAGTAGGGCAAGTGGGAGGCAGTCACTCAGGATTTTGTCTCTGGGTGTTGCGTTTACAGTGTCCGGTCAGGGTAGGGGTTGTCTCAGAGGCCGAGGAAGAGCCTTCCTCTCAGGGGATTGTCCAAGCTCCCAAGTGTTTGTGTTCATTCAGTGGGAATGAAGAGTACTGTTTCCTGCCACAGGGGAACCCCCAGGAGAGGGACTCTAGAGCACAGCAGTGGGTTCCCTCAACTGGAATACACACCATCTAGTTAGTCCTGGGTGCCTATGGGCATGGCAAGCCACATATGCGGGCTCTTGGTCCAGTCACTGAGAGGCGTTACTTGAATAAGGTACTCACGCTGAGGGTCACAATGTGTGTTTGTGCCCAAGGCGGCCCTCACGCTTGGGCGTGGCCTCATGGGCCATGCCGTTTTCTCCTACACTGAAGGTTTGACTCACTGCCAGCAGCAAGGTTTCTTGCCAGGGGGAAGGAGGGGTTCTGACTTGTGCATCAGGTTCCCCCCTGTGCAGGGATTGGAGATAAGGTCTAGGTTCCGATGACTGAAAACCCAGGTTGGGAATGGATGGTGGCCTAAGGCAGTGGCGGGTCCAATGTGCTGGGTGTGCAGCCAGCTGTGTCGGTGTCTGTTGGAAGGTCTGGGCTCAGGCTATTTGCGACAGAGCATCACTGTTTAAGGTAGCCTATGCAATTGGGGTGTTGCCGAGGGCCAAGAAGTTTGATCCTCATTTGGGGTTTCTGGGCAGCGCCATAGACAAGGTTTTTCTCTTGGGAGGCAGGCACAGTGCTTCATTGTGGCCCCAGAATTCCCAGTAGGGAGGGTTTGTGGGCCAGGAGTGTGAGGACGGAAGTCTGAAAACACAAGCTAGTGTGAGGATTGGAACCAAGGGCAGAGCAGGCCCACTCTGCAGAGGCTGAATCAAAATCTCCTGCATCTGAAGTCAGGCTGAGGATCAGACGTTGGCTGAGGCTGGAGTATGTGTCCATGATGGCACCTTCATGAAGTGGGGGCCTCATGAGGCCAAGGAAGTTTTCCCACGCTGAGTTTGGAGGTTGCCCCAAACCACAAGGTTTCCTTCTGCGGGACATTCGAGTCCTGTTGCATGGCTCCAGGACATACCATACGGAAGGACTGGAGAGCAGGGTTTGAAGGATGGATCCCTGTACAGCATGCCTCGCATTCCCATTGGCTATTAGCGACAAGATATGTTTGATCTGCTGCCTCTGGAACACGCGACCCAGGGGGCTGAGTTGAAATGGCCTCTCCTGAGGATGCGTCATAATGTGCGTTTGGGTCCATGGAGACCTTGGAATGTGCTGGTTGTTCAGTGGCCCTGCGGAACTCTCCTACCTGAAGTGTTTGATACATCCCAGTAAGAAAGCTGCCCATGTGGAGATGAGAGCTGTTTGGTTTGGTGCCTCAGAAAAGCCCCATGTGCTGGTCTACGAAAACAGTCCTCTGAGAATGGAAACATGGAAACCAAAGCTAAGGTTCAGATTAGGGCCTGGGGGCCTGTCCATTTCAACCTTCTGTCTCTGGGGACACTGTCTGAGAGTCTAAGTGGAGATAGTTACTCCGCTGGTGTCAGAGAGCCCCTCTTAGTCCAGGGGGGCCTACACTATTGATGGCCTCAGAGGCCTTGGAGCTTTTCCCTAACCTGTAGTGTTGTGGTCAATGGACTGGGCACACTTTCCTTGGAGAAGGCAGGCACAATCTTTCGCTGTGGCCCTAGAGGCCCTAGCCTGGAGGTGTGTGGGTCCAGGCTGTGGGCACAGAAGTCTGAATACACAAACTCAGCTTATGAGTGGCGCCTAGGGTATGGCAGGCCGGATGTACAGCCCGAGAGGGAGCTCCTGGGCCTCTGAAACAAGGGCGAGTGGGAGGCGTTCCTTCAGGCTTTTGTCTCTGGATGTTGTGTCCGGGATAGCCGTGGATTGGAGCGGTGGCCTCAGGTTCTGTGGACGAGTATCCCTCTCTGGGGATTTGTCCCAGCTCCCAAGAGTTTGGGGTCATTTTGTGGGAAGGGTGGAGTCGTGTTGTCTGGCTCATGGGTCTCTCCAAGAAAGGGATTCCAGAGCAGAGCTCCAGGTACGGGCGGGGCGACTGGAAAATTCAAACCGTGGTGAGGATTGGGTGCATAGGGGCTTGGCAAGCCCCATATGTGGGCTCTTGGTCCAGGCCCTGACAGGCCTTTCTTTGACATGGGGCTCATGCTGAGGATCACAGTGTGAATTTGTGCCCAAGCAGCACTCAAGTTTGGGCGTGGCATCAGGGGCCATGAAGGTTTCTCCCACCCTGAAGGTGTGACTCCATGCCAAGAGCAAGCTTGACAGCCATGGGGAAGGAGGAGTTCTGTTTTGTGCTTGCTATACCCAGCTGTGTGGAGAATTGATATAATGTCTAGGTTCAGATATCTGAAAACCAAGGTTAGGATGAGGTGACGGCATAAGACCATGGCGTGTCCGAAGTGCTGGGTGTGCGGCCAGCAGTCTCCTTGTCTGTCTGGACGTCTGGCTTCAGGCTGTGTCAGGCAGAGCATGAGTGCCCAGAGCAGCCTATCCAGTTCGGGTACCGTCGAGGCCCGAGCAGGTTGATCCTCATCTGGGTTTTCTGGAGAGCCCCACAGGGAAACGTTTTTCTTCCGTTGGGCAGACACTGGGCTGGGTTTTGGTTCCGGAGTTCCTAGTCCGGAGGGCTTGTTTGCCAGGAGTGTGAGGAAGGAAGCCTGAAAACACAAGCTAGCGTGTGGTTTGGGACCGAGGTCACGGCATGCCCACTCCGCAGAGGCTGAATCGGGATCTCCTGCACTGAGGTCATGTCAACTATGAGACGTGCCTCAGGCTAGAGTTCTTGTCCAGCATGGCCTCTTCCTGAAGGGTGTGGGGGCTTCATGAGGCCAGAAAGTTTTGCCTACGATGGGATTTGTGAACTGCTCCAAAACTGAAGGTTACCTTCTGCACGACAGTCGAGTCCTATTGGATGGTTCCAAGAGGCCCCATATGGAAAGACTCGAGAGCAGGTGTCTAAGCATGGATGCCTGGGAACGCCACCTCCTATTCCCACTCTTTAGTCAGGACAAGGCAGGCTCAATCTGCGGGCTCCTGGGTGAGCTACCCAGAGGGGAGAGTTGAAATGGACTCTCCTGAAGATGAGTCCTACTGTGGCTTGGTGGCCTGGGAGACCTTGGAATGTGGAGGTGGCTCAGGGACTCTGCAGGATTCTCCAACATGAGGTGTTTGACACGGCTCCAACAAGGAAACTTCCCATGTGGAGACGAGAGGAGTTCTGTTCCGTGCCTCAGGAAAGCCCCATACCCTGTTCTTCGAACCAAAGCCTCTGAGGAGTGACACCTGGAAACCAAAGTAAGAGTTGAGACTACGGCCTAAAGGCCTGTCCGGCTCAACCTTCTATCTCTGTTGTCATCTGTGTGCATGCATTCATGGATGTAGCTGCTCAGCTTGTGTCCGAATGCCCCTGTGAGTCCAGTGAGGCTCCCAGTAGTGGGATGTCCTCGGAGGCCTTGAGGTTTCTCATATTCTGGAGGTGTGTGGCCAAAGGCATGGACACAGTTTCCCAGGAGAGAGCAGGCACGGTCCTGTGGTATGGCTCCAGAGGACCCAGCCTAGAGGCTCTGTTTGCCAGGGCTGTGGGGACAGATGTCTGAAAAAGCAAACTTGGCTCAGCTAGGGGCCAATGTAATGGCAGGCCTGATCTCTAGTCCGTGAGGGGAGATCCTCTGGAAATCAAAGTAGGGCAAGTGGGAGGCAGTCACTCAGGATTTTGTCTCTGGGTGTTGCGTTTACAGTGTCCGGTCCGGGTAGGGGTTGTCTCAGAGGCCGAGGAAGAGCCTTCCTCTCAGGGGATTGTCCAAGCTCCCAAGTGTTTGTGTTCATTCTGTGGGAATGAAGAGTACTGTTTCCTGCCACAGGGGAACCCCCAGGAGAGGGACTCTAGAGCACAGCAGTGGGTTCCCTCAACTGGAATACACACCATCTAGTTAGTCCTGGGTGCCTATGGGCATGGCAAGCCACATATGCGGGCTCTTGGTCCAGTCACTGAGAGGCGTTACTTGAATAAGGTACTCACGCTGAGGGTCACAATGTGTGTTTGTGCCCAAGGCGGCCCTCACGCTTGGGCGTGGCCTCATGGGCCATGCCGTTTTCTCCTACACTGAAGGTTTGACTCACTGCCAGCAGCAAGGTTTCTTGCCAGGGGGAGGAAGGGGTTCTGACTTGTGCATCAGGTTCCCCCCTGTGCAGGGATTGGAGATAAGGTCTAGGTTCCGATGACTGAAAACCCAGGTTGGGAATGGATGGTGGCCTAAGGCAGTGGCGGGTCCAATGTGCTGGGTGTGCAGCCAGCTGTGTCGGTGTCTGTTGGAAGGTCTGGGCTCAGGCTATTTGCGACAGAGCATCACTGTTTAAGGTAGCCTATGCAATTGGGGTGTTGCCGAGGGCCAAGCAGTTTGATCCTCATTTGGGGTTTCTGGGCAGCGCCATAGACAAGGTTTTTCTCTTGGGAGGCAGGCACAGTGCTTCATTGTGGCCCCAGAATTCCCAGTAGGGAGGGTTTGTGGGCCAGGAGTGTGAGGACGGAAGTCTGAAAACACAAGCTAGTGTGAGGATTGGAACCAAGGGCAGAGCAGGCCCACTCTGCAGAGGCTGAATCAAAATCTCCTGCATCTGAAGTCAGGCTGAGGATCAGACGTTGGCTGAGGCTGGAGTATGTGTCCATGATGGCACCTTCATGAAGTGGGGGCCTCATGAGGCCAAGGAAGTTTTCCCACGCTGAGTTTGGAGGTTGCCCCAAACCACAAGGTTTCCTTCTGCGGGACATTCGAGTCCTGTTGCATGGCTCCAGGACATACCATACGGAAGGACTGGAGAGCAGGGTTCGAAGGATGGATCCCTGTACAGCATGCCTCGCATTCCCATTGGCTATTAGCGACAAGATATGTTTGATCTGCTGCCTCTGGAACACGCGACCCAGGGGGCTGAGTTGAAATGGCCTCTCCTGAGGATGCGTCATAATGTGCGTTTGGGTCCATGGAGACCTTGGAATGTGCTGGTTGTTCAGTGGCCCTGCGGAACTCTCCTACCTGAAGTGTTTGATACATCCCAGTAAGAAAGCTGCCCATGTGGAGATGAGAGCTGTTTGGTTTGGTGCCTCAGAAAAGCCCCATGTGCTGGTCTACGAAAACAGTCCTCTGAGAACGGAAACATGGAAACCAAAGCTAAGGTTCAGATTAGGGCCTGGGGGCCTGTCCCTTTCAACCTTCTGTCTCTGGGGACACTGTCTGAGAGTCTAAGTGGAGATAGTTGCTCCGCTGGTGTCAGAGAGCCCCTCTTAGTCCAGGGGGGCCTACACTATTGATGGCCTCAGAGGCCTTGGAGCTTTTCCCTAACCTGTAGTGTTGTGGTCAATGGACTGGGCACACTTTCCTTGGAGAAGGCAGGCACAATCTTTCGCTGTGGCCCTAGAGGCCCTAGCCTGGAGGTGTGTGGGTCCAGGCTGTGGGCACAGAAGTCTGAATACACAAACTCAGCTTATGAGTGGCGCCTAGGGTATGGCAGGCCGGATGTACAGCCCGAGAGGGAGCTCCTGGGCCTCTGAAACAAGGGCGAGTGGGAGGCGTTCCTTCAGGCTTTTGTCTCTGGATGTTGTGTCCGGGATAGCCGTGGATTGGAGCGGTGGCCTCAGGTTCTGTGGACGAGTATCCCTCTCTGGGGATTTGTCCCAGCTCCCAAGAGTTTGGGGTCATTTTGTGGGAAGGGTGGAGTCGTGTTGTCTGGCTCATGGGTCTCTCCAAGAAAGGGATTCCAGAGCAGAGCTCCAGGTACTGGCGGGGCGACTGGAAAATTCAAACAGTGGTGAGGATTGGGTGCATAGGGGCTTGGCAAGCCCCATATGTGGGCTCTTGGTCCAGGCCCTGACAGGCCTTTCTTTGACATGGGGCTCATGCTGAGGATCACAGTGTGAATTTGTGCCCAAGCAGCACTCAAGTTTGGGCGTGGCATCAGGGGCCATGAAGGTTTCTCCCACCCTGAAGGTGTGACTCCATGCCAAGAGCAAGCTTGACAGCCATGGGGAAGGAGGAGTTCTGTTTTGTGCTTGCTATACCCAGCTGTGTGGAGAATTGATATAATGTCTAGGTTCAGATATCTGAAAACCAAGGTTAGGATGAGGTGACGGCATAAGACCATGGCGTGTCCGAAGTGCTGGGTGTGCGGCCAGCTGTCTCCTTGTCTGTCTGGACGTCTGGCTTCAGGCTGTGTCAGGCAGAGCATGAGTGCCCAGAGCAGCCTATCCAGTTCGGGTACCGTCGAGGCCCGAGCAGGTTGATCCTCATCTGGGTTTTCTGGAGAGCCCCACAGGGAAACGTTTTTCTTCCGTTGGGCAGACACTGGGCTGGGTTTTGGTTCCGGAGTTCCTAGTCCGGAGGGCTTGTTTGCCAGGAGTGTGAGGAAGGAAGTCTGAAAACACAAGCTAGCGTGTGGTTTGGGACCGAGGTCACGGCATGCCCACTCTGAAGAGGCTGAATCGGGATCTCTTGCACTGAGGTCATGTCAACTATGAGACGTGCCTCAGGCTAGAGTTCTTGTCCAGCATGGCCTCTTCCTGAAGGGTGTGGGGGCTTCATGAGGCCAGAAAATTTTGCCTACGATGGGATTTGTGAACTGCTCCAAAACTGAAGGTTACCTTCTGCACGACAGTCGAGTCCTATTGGATGGTTCCAAGAGGCCCCATATGGAAAGACTCGAGAGCAGGTGTCTAAGCATGGATGCCTGGGAACGCCACCTCCTATTCCCACTCTTTAGTCAGGACAAGGCAGGCTCAATCTGCGGGCTCCTGGGTGAGCTACCCAGAGGGGAGAGTTGAAATGGACTCTCCTGAAGATGAGTCCTACTGTGGCTTGGTGGCCTGGGAGACCTTGGAATGTGGAGGTGGCTCAGGGACTCTGCAGGATTCGCCAACATGAGGTGTTTGACACGGCTCCAACAAGGAAACTTCCCATGTGGAGACGAGAGGAGTTCTGTTCCGTGCCTCAGGAAAGCCCCATACCCTGTTCTTCGAACCAAAGCCTCTGAGGAGTGACACCTGGAAACCAAAGTAAGAGTTGAGACTACGGCCTAAAGGCCTGTCCGGCTCAACCTTCTATCTCTGTTGTCATCTGTGTGCATGCATTCATGGATGTAGCTGCTCAGCTTGTGTCCGAATGCCCCTGTTAGTCCAGTGAGGCTCCCAGTAGTGGGATGTCCTCGGAGGCCTTGAGGTTTCTCATATTCTGGAGGTGTGTGGCCAAAGGAATGGACACAGTTTCCCAGGAGAGAGCAGGCACGGTCCTGTGGTATGGCTCCAGAGGACCCAGCCTAGAGGCTCTGTTTGCCAGGGCTGTGGGGACAGATGTCTGAAAAAGCAAACTTGGCTCAGCTAGGGGCCAATGTAATGGCAGGCCTGATCTCTTGTCCGTGAAGGGAGATCCTCTGGAAATCAAAGTAGGGCAAGTGGGAGGCAGTCACTCAGGATTTTGTCTCTGGGTGTTGCGTTTACAGTGTCCGGTCCGGGTAGGGGTTGTCTCAGAGGCCGAGGAAGAGCCTTCCTCTCAGGGGATTGTCCAAGCTCCCAAGTGTTTGTGTTCATTCTGTGGGAATGAAGAGTACTGTTTCCTGCCACAGGGGAACCCCCAGGAGAGGGACTCTAGAGCACAGCAGTGGGTTCCCTCAACTGGAATACACACCATCTAGTTAGTCCTGGGTGCCTATGGGCATGGCAAGCCACATATGCGGGCTCTTGGTCCAGTCACTGAGAGGCGTTACTTGAATAAGGTACTCACGCTGAGGGTCACAATGTGTGTTTGTGCCCAAGGCGGCCCTCAGGCTTGGGCGTGGCCTCATGGGCCATGCCGTTTTCTCCTACACTGAAGGTTTGACTCACTGCCAGCAGCAAGGTTTCTTGCCAGGGGGAAGGAGGGGTTCTGACTTGTGCATCAGGTTCCCCCCTGTGCAGGGATTGGAGATAAGGTCTAGGTTCCGATGACTGAAAACCCAGGTTGGGAATGGATGGTGGCCTAAGGCAGTGGCGGGTCCAATGTGCTGGGTGTGCAGCCAGCTGTGTCGGTGTCTGTTGGAAGGTCTGGGCTCAGGCTATTTGCGACAGAGCATCACTGTTTAAGGTAGCCTATGCAATTGGGGTGTTGCCGAGGGCCAAGCAGTTTGATCCTCATTTGGGGTTTCTGGGCAGCGCCATAGACAATGTTTTTCTCTGGGAGGCAGGCACAGTGCTTCATTGTGGCCCCAGAATTCCCAGTAGGGAGGGTTTGTGGGCCAGGAGTGTGAGGACGGAAGTCTGAAAACACAAGCTAGTGTGAGGATTGGAACCAAGGGCAGAGCAGGCCCACTCTGCAGAGGCTGAATCAAAATCTCCTGCATCTGAAGTCAGGCTGAGGATCAGACGTTGGCTGAGGCTGGAGTATGTGTCCATGATGGCACCTTCATGAAGTGGGGGCCTCATGAGGCCAAGGAAGTTTTCCCACGCTGAGTTTGGAGGTTGCCCCAAACCACAAGGTTTCCTTCTGCGGGACATTCGAGTCCTGTTGCATGGCTCCAGGACATACCATACGGAAGGACTGGAGAGCAGGGTTCGAAGGATGGATCCCTGTACAGCATGCCTCGCATTCCCATTGGCTATTAGCGACAAGATATGTTTGATCTGCTGCCTCTGGAACACGCGACCCAGGGGGCTGAGTTGAAATGGCCTCTCCTGAGGATGCGTCATAATGTGCGTTTGGGTCCATGGAGACCTTGGAATGTGCTGGTTGTTCAGTGGCCCTGCGGAACTCTCCTACCTGAAGTGTTTGATACATCCCAGTAAGAAAGCTGCCCATGTGGAGATGAGAGATGTTTGGTTTGGTGCCTCAGAAAAGCCCCATGTGCTGGTCTACGAAAACAGTCCTCTGAGAACGGAAACATGGAAACCAAAGCTAAGGTTCAGATTAGGGCCTGGGGGCCTGTCCCTTTCAACCTTCTGTCTCTGGGGACACTGTCTGAGAGTCTAAGTGGAGATAGTTGCTCCGCTGGTGTCAGAGAGCCCCTCTTAGTCCAGGGGGGCCTACACTATTGATGGCCTCAGAGGCCTTGGAGCTTTTCCCTAACCTGTAGTGTTGTGATCAATGGACTGGGCACACTTTCCTTGGAGAAGGCAGGCACAATCTTTCGCTGTGGCCCTAGAGGCCCTAGCCTGGAGGTGTGTGGGTCCAGGCTGTGGGCACAGAAGTCTGAATACACAAACTCAGCTTATGAGTGGCGCCTAGGGTATGGCAGGACGGATGTACAGCCCGAGAGGGAGCTCCTGGGCCTCTGAAACAAGGGCGAGTGGGAGGCGTTCCTTCAGGCTTTTGTCTCTGGATGTTGTGTCCGGGATAGCCGTGGATTGGAGCGGTGGCCTCAGGTTCTGTGGACGAGTATCCCTCTCTGGGGATTTGTCCCAGCTCCCAAGAGTTTGGGGTCATTTTGTGGGAAGGGTGGAGTCGTGTTGTCTGGCTCATGGGTCTCTCCAAGAAAGGGATTCCAGAGCAGAGCTCCAGGTACGGGCGGGGCGACTGGAAAATTCAAACCGTGGTGAGGATTGGGTGCATAGGGGCTTGGCAAGCCCCATATGTGGGCTCTTGGTCCAGGCCCTGACAGGCCTTTCTTTGACATGGGGCTCATGCTGAGGATCACAGTGTGAATTTGTGCCCAAGCAGCACTCAAGTTTGGGCGTGGCATCAGGGGCCATGAAGGTTTCTCCCACCCTGAAGGTGTGACTCCATGCCAAGAGCAAGCTTGACAGCCATGGGGAAGGAGGAGTTCTGTTTTGTGCTTGCTATACCCAGCTGTGTGGAGAATTGATATAATGTCTAGGTTCAGATATCTGAAAACCAAGGTTAGGATGAGGTGACGGCATAAGACCATGGCGTGTCCGAAGTGCTGGGTGTGCGGCCAGCTGTCTCCTTGTCTGTCTGGACGTCTGGCTTCAGGCTGTGTCAGGCAGAGCATGAGTGCCCAGAGCAGCCTATCCAGTTCGGGTACCGTCGAGGCCCGAGCAGGTTGATCCTCATCTGGGTTTTCTGGAGAGCCCCACAGGGAAACGTTTTTCTTCCGTTGGGCAGACACTGGGCTGGGTTTTGGTTCCGGAGTTCCTAGTCCGGAGGGCTTGTTTGCCAGGAGTGTGAGGAAGGAAGTATGAAAACACAAGCTAGCGTGTGGTTTGGGACTGAGGTCACGGCATGCCCACTCTGCAGAGGCTGAATCGGGATCTCCTGCACTGACGTCATGTCAACAATGAGACGTGCCTCAGGCTAGAGTTCTTGTCCAGCATGGCCTCTTCCTGAAGGGTGTGGGGGCTTCATGAGGCCAGAAAGTTTTGCCTACGATGGGATTTGTGAAATGCTCCAAAACTGAAGGTTACCTTCTGCACGACAGTCGAGTCCTATTGGATGGTTCCAAGAGGCCCCATATGGAAAGACTCGAGAGCAGGTGTCTAAGCATGGATGCCTGGGAACGCCACCTCATATTCCCACTCTTTACTCAGGACAAGGCAGGCTCAATCTGCGGGCTCCTGGGTGAGCTACCCAGAGGGGAGAGTTGAAATGGACTCTCCTGAAGATGAGTCCTACTGTGGCATGGTGGCCTGGGAGACCTTGGAATGTGGAGGTGGCTCAGGGACTCTGCAGGATTCTCCAACATGAGGTGTTTGACACGGCTCCAACAAGGAAACTTCCCATGTGGAGACGAGAGGAGTTCTGTTCCGTGCCTCAGGAAAGCCCCATACCCTGTTCTTCGAACCAAAGCCTCTGAGGAGTGACACCTGGAAACCAAAGTAAGAGTTGAGACTACGGCCTAAAGGCCTGTCCGGCTCAACCTTCTATCTCTGTTGTCATCTGTGTGCATGCATTCATGGATGTAGCTGCTCAGCTTGTGTCCGAATGCCCCTGTGAGTCCAGTGAGGCTCCCAGTAGTGGGATGTCCTCGGAGGCCTTGTGGTTTCTCATATTCTGGAGGTGTGTGGCCAAAGGAATGGACACAGTTTCCCAGGAGAGAGCAGGCACGGTCCTGTGGTATGGCTCCAGAGGACCCAGCCTAGAGGCTCTGTTTGCCAGGGCTGTGGGGACAGATGTCTGAAAAAGCAAACTTGGCTCAGCTAGGGGCCAATGTAATGGCAGGCCTGATCTCTAGTCCGTGAGGGGAGATCCTCTGGAAATCAAAGTAGGGCAAGTGGGAGGCAGTCACTCAGGATTTTGTCTCTGGGTGTTGCGTTTACAGTGTCCGGTCAGGGTAGGGGTTGTCTCAGAGGCCGAGGAAGAGCCTTCCTCTCAGGGGATTGTCCAAGCTCCCAAGTGTTTGTGTTCATTCTGTGGGAATGAAGAGTACTGTTTCCTGCCACAGGGGAACCCCCAGGAGAGGGACTCTAGAGCACAGCAGTGGGTTCCCTCAACTGGAATACACACCATCTAGTTAGTCCTGGGTGCCTATGGGCATGGCAAGCCACATATGCGGGCTCTTGGTCCAGTCACTGAGAGGCGTTACTTGAATAAGGTACTCACGCTGAGGGTCACAATGTGTGTTTGTGCCCAAGGCGGCCCTCACGCTTGGGCGTGGCCTCATGGGCCATGCCGTTTTCTCCTACACTGAAGGTTTGACTCACTGCCAGCAGCAAGGTTTCTTGCCAGGGGGAAGGAGGGGTTCTGACTTGTGCATCAGGTTCCCCCCTGTGCAGGGATTGGAGATAAGGTCTAGGTTCCGATGACTGAAAACCCAGGTTGGGAATGGATGGTGGCCTAAGGCAGTGGCGGGTCCAATGTGCTGGGTGTGCAGCCAGCTGTGTCGGTGTCTGTTGGAAGGTCTGGGCTCAGGCTATTTGCGACAGAGCATCACTGTTTAAGGTAGCCTATGCAATTGGGGTGTTGCCGAGGGCCAAGCAGTTTGATCCTCATTTGGGGTTTCTGGGCAGCGCCATAGACAAGGTTTTTCTCTTGGGAGGCAGGCACAGTGCTTCATTGTGGCCCCAGAATTCCCAGTAGGGAGGGTTTGTGGGCCAGGAGTGTGAGGACGGAAGTCTGAAAACACAAGCTAGTGTGAGGATTGGAACCAAGGGCAGAGCAGGCCCACTCTGCAGAGGCTGAATCAAAATCTCCTGCATCTGAAGTCAGGCTGAGGATCAGACGTTGGCTGAGGCTGGAGTATGTGTCCATGATGGCACCTTCATGAAGTGGGGGCCTCATGAGGCCAAGGAAGTTTTCCCACGCTGAGTTTGGAGGTTGCCCCAAACCACAAGGTTTTCTTCTGCGGGACATTCAAGTCCTGTTGCATGGCTCCAGGACATACCATACGGAAGGACTGGAGAGCAGGGTTCGAAGGATGCATCCCTGTACAGCATGCCTCGCATTCCCATTGGCTATTAGCGACAAGATATGTTTGATCTGCTGCCTCTGGAACACGCGACCCAGGGGGCTGAGTTGAAATGGCCTCTCCTGAGGATGCGTCATAATGTGCGTTTGGGTCCATGGAGACCTTGGAATGTGCTGGTTGTTCAGTGGCCCTGCGGAACTCTCCTACCTGAAGTGTTTGATACATCCCAGTAAGAAAGCTGCCCATGTGGAGATGAGAGCTGTTTGGTTTGGTGCCTCAGAAAAGCCCCATGTGCTGGTCTACGAAAACAGTCCTCTGAGAACGGAAAACGGGAAACCAAAGCTAAGGTTCAGATTAGGGCCTGGGGGCCTGTCCCTTTCAACCTTCTGTCTCTGGGGACACTGTCTGAGAGTCTAAGTGGACATAGTTGCTCCGCTGGTGTCAGAGAGCCCCTCTTAGTCCAGGGGGGCCTACACTATTGATGGCCTCAGAGGCCTTGGAGCTTTTCCCTAACCTGTAGTGTTGTGGTCAATGGACTGGGCACACTTTCCTTGGAGAAGGCAGGCACAATCTTTCGCTGTGGCCCTAGAGGCCCTAGTCTGGAGGTGTGTGGGTCCAGGCTGTGGGCACAGAAGTCTGAATACACAAACTCAGCTTATGAGTGGCGCCTAGGGTATGGCAGGCCGGATGTACAGCCCGAGAGGGAGCTCCTGGGCCTCTGAAACAAGGGCGAGTGGGAGGCGTTCCTTCAGGCTTTTGTCTCTGGATGTTGTGTCCGGGATAGGCGTGGATTGGAGCGGTGGCCTCAGGTACTGTGGACGAGTATCCCTCTCTGGGGATTTGTCCCAGCTCCCAAGAGTTTGGGGTCATTTTGTGGGAAGGGTGGAGTCGTGTTGTCTGGCTCATGGGTCTCTCCAAGAAAGGGATTCCAGAGCAGAGCTCCAGGTACGGGCGGGGCGACTGGAAAATTCAAACCGTGGTGAGGATTGGGTGCATAGGGGCTTGGCAAGCCCCATATGTGGGCTCTTGGTCCAGGCCCTGACAGGCCTTTCTTTGACATGGGGCTCATGCTGAGGATCACAGTGTGAATTTGTGCCCAAGCAGCACTCAAGTTTGGGCGTGGCATCAGGGGCCATGAAGGTTTCTCCCACCCTGAAGGTGTGACTCCATGCCAAGAGCAAGCTTGACAGCCATGGGGAAGGAGGAGTTCTGTTTTGTGCTTGCTATACCCAGCTGTGTGGAGAATTGATATAATGTCTAGGTTCAGATATCTGAAAACCAAGGTTAGGATGAGGTGACGGCATAAGACCATGGCGTGTCCGAAGTGCTGGGTGTGCGGCCAGCTGTCTCCTTGTCTGTCTGGACGTCTGGCTTCAGGCTGTGTCAGGCAGAGCATGAGTGCCCAGAGCAGCCTATCCAGTTCGGGTACCGTCGAGGCCCGAGCAGGTTGATCCTCATCTGGGTTTTCTGGAGAGCCCCACAGGGAAACGTTTTTCTTCCGTTGGGCAGACACTGGGCTGGGTTTTGGTTCTGGAGTTCCTAGTCCGGAGGGCTTGTTTGCCAGGAGTGTGAGGAAGGAAGTCTGAAAACACAAGCTACCATGAGGTTTGGGACCGAGGTCACGGCATGCCCACTCTGCAGAGGCTGAATCGGGATCTCCTGCACTGAGGTCATGTCAACTATGAGACGTGCCTCAGGCTAGAGTTCCTGTCCAGCATGGCCTCTTCCTGAAGGGTGTGGGGGCTTCATGAGGCCAGAAAGTTTTGCCTACGATGGGATTTGTGAACTGCTCCAAAACTGAAGGTTACCTTCTGCACGACAGTCGAGTCCTATTGGATGGTTCCAGGAGGCCCCATATGGAAAGACTCGAGAGCAGGTGTCTAAGCATGGATGCCTGGGAACGCCACCTCATATTCCCACTCTAGTCAGGACAAGGCAGGCTCAATCTGCGGGCTCCTGGGTGAGCTACCCAGAGGGGAGAGTTGAAATGGACTCTCCTGAAGATGAGTCCTACTGTGGCTTGGTGGCCTGGGAGACCTTGGTATGTGGAGGTGGCTCAGGGACTCTGCAGGATTCTCCAACATGAGGTGTTTGACACGGCTCCAACAAGGAAATTTCCCATGTGGAGACGAGAGGAGTTCTGTTCCGTGCCTCAGGAAAGCCCCATACCCTGTTCTTCGAACCAAAGCCTCTGAGGAGTAACACCTGGAAACCAAAGTAAGAGTTGAGACTACGGCCTAAAGGCCTGTCCGGCTCAACCTTCTATCTCTGTTGTCATCTGTGTGCATGCATTCATGGATGTAGCTGCTCAGCTTGTGTCCGAATGCCCCTGTGAGTCCAGTGAGGCTCCCAGTAGTGGGATGTCCTCGGAGGCCTTGAGGTTTCTCATATTCTGGAGGTGTGTGGCCAAAGGAATGGACACAGTTTCCCAGGAGAGAGCAGGCACGGTCCTGTGGTATGGCTCCAGAGGACCCAGCCTAGAGGCTCTGTTTGCCAGGGCTGTGGGGACAGATGTCTGAAAAAGCAAACTTGGCTCAGCTAGGGGCCAATGTAATGGCAGGCCTGATCTCTAGTCCGTGAGGGGAGATCCTCTGGAAATCAAAGTAGGGCAAGTGGGAGGCAGTCACTCAGGATTTTGTCTCTGGGTGTTGCGTTTACAGTGTCCGGTCAGGGTAGGGGTTGTCTCAGAGGCCGAGGAAGAGCCTTCCTCTCAGGGGATTGTCCAAGCTCCCAAGTGTTTGTGTTCATTCTGTGGGAATGAAGAGTACTGTTTCCTGCCACAGGGGAACCCCCAGGAGAGGGACTCTAGAGCACAGCAGTGGGTTCCCTCAACTGGAATACACACCATCTAGTTAGTCCTGGGTGCCTATGGGCATGGCAAGCCACATATGCGGGCTCTTGGTCCAGTCACTGAGAGGCGTTACTTGAATAAGGTACTCACGCTGAGGGTCACAATGTGTGTTTGTGCCCAAGGCGGCCCTCACGCTTGGGCGTGGCCTCATGGGCCATGCCGTTTTCTCCTACACTGAAGGTTTGACTCACTGCCAGCAGCAAGGTTTCTTGCCAGGGGGAAGGAGGGGTTCTGACTTGTGCATCAGGTTCCCCCCTGTGCAGGGATTGGAGATAAGGTCTAGGTTCCGATGACTGAAAACCCAGGTTGGGAATGGATGGTGGCCTAAGGCAGTGGCGGGTCCAATGTGCTGGGTGTGCAGCCAGCTGTGTCGGTGTCTGTTGGAAGGTCTGGGCTCAGGCTATTTGCGACAGAGCATCACTGTTTAAGGTAGCCTATGCAATTGGGGTGTTGCCGAGGGTCAAGCAGTTTGATCCTCATTTGGGGTTTCTGGGCAGCGCCATAGACAATGTTTTTCTCTTGGGAGGCAGGCACAGTGCTTCATTGTGGCCCCAGAATTCCCAGAAGGGAGGGTTTGTGGGCCAGGAGTGTGAGGACGGAAGTCTGAAAACACAAGCTAGTGTGAGGATTGGAACCAAGGGCAGAGCAGGCCCACTCTGCAGAGGCTGAATCAAAATCTCCTGCATCTGAAGTCAGGCTGAGGATCAGACGTTGGCTGAGGCTGGAGTATGTGTCCATGATGGCACCTTCATGAAGCGGGGGCCTCATGAGGCCAAGGAAGTTTTCCCACGCTGAGTTTGGAGGTTGCCCCAAACCACAAGGTTTCCTTCTGCGGGACATTCGAGTCCTGTTGCATGGCTCCAGGACATACCATATGGAAGGACTGGAGAGCAGGGTTCGAAGGATGGATCCCTGTACAGCATGCCTCGCATTCCCATTGGCTATTAGCGACAAGATATTTTTGATCTGCTGCCTCTGGAACACGCGACCCAGGGGGCTGAGTTGAAATGGCCTCTCCTGAGGATGCGTCATAATGTGCGTTTGGGTCCATGGAGACCTTGGAATGTGCTGGTTGTTCAGTGGCCCTGCGGAACTCTCCTACATGAAGTGTTTGATACATCCCAGTAAGAAAGCTGCCCATGTGGAGATGAGAGATGTTTGGTTTGGTGCCTCAGAAAAGCCCCATGTGCTGGTCTACGAAAACAGTCCTCTGAGAACGGAAAACGGGAAACCAAAGCTAAGGTTCAGATTAGGGCCTGGGGGCCTGTCCATTTCAACCTTCTGTCTCTGGGGACACTGTCTGAGAGTCTAAGTGGAGATAGTTGCTCCGCTGGTGTCAGAGAGCCCCTCTTAGTCCAGGGGGGCCTACACTATTGATGGCCTCAGGGGCCTTGGAGCTTTTCCCTAACCTGTAGTGTTGTGGTCAATGGACTGGGCACACTTTCCTTGGAGAGGGGAGGCACAATCTTTCGCTGTGGCCCTAAAGGCCCTAGCCTGGAGGTGTGTGGGTCCAGGCTGTGGGCACAGAAGTCTGAATACACAAACTCAGCTTATGAGTGGCGCCTAGGGTATGGCAGGCCGGATGTACAGCCCGAGAGGGAGCTCCTGGGCCTCTGAAACAAGGGCGAGTGGGAGGCGTTCCTTCAGGCTTTTGTCTCTGGATGTTGTGTCCGGGATAGCCGTGGATTGGAGCGGTGGCCTCAGGTACTGTGGACGAGTATCCCTCTCTGGGGATTTGTCCCAGCTCCCAAGAGTTTGGGGTCATTTTGTGGGAAGGGTGGAGTCGTGTTGTCTGGCTCATGGGTCTCTCCAAGAAAGGGATTCCAGAGCAGAGCTCCAGGTACGGGCGGGGCGACTGGAAAATTCAAACCGTGGTGAGGATTGGGTGCATAGGGGCTTGGCAAGCCCCATATGTGGGCTCTTGGTCCAGGCCCTGACAGGCCTTTCTTTGACATGGGGCTCATGCTGAGGATCACAGTGTGAATTTGTGCCCAAGCAGCACTCAAGTTTGGGCGTGGCATCAGGGGCCATGAAGTTTTCTCCCACCCTGAAGGTGTGACTCCATGCCAAGAGCAAGCTTGACAGCCATGGGGAAGGGGGAGTTCTGTTTTGTGCTTGCTATACCCAGCTGTGTGGAGAATTGATATAATGTCTAGGTTCAGATATCTGAAAACCAAGGTTAGGATGAGGTGACGGCATAAGACCATGATGTGTCCGAAGTGCTGGGTGTGCGGCCAGCTGTCTCCTTGTCTGTCTGGACGTCTGGCTTCAGGCTGTGTCAGGCAGAGCATGAGTGCCCAGAGCAGCCTATCCAGTTCGGGTACCGTCGAGGCCCGAGCAAATTGATCCTCATCTGGGTTTTCTGGAGAGCCCCACAGGGAAACGTTTTTCTTCCGTTGGGCAGACACTGGGCTGGGTTTTGGTTCTGGAGTTCCTAGTACGGAGGGCATGTTTGCCAGGAGTGTGAGGAAGGAAGTCTGAAAACACAAGCTAGCGTGAGGTTTGGGACCGAGGTCACGGCATGCCCACTCTGCAGAGGCTGAATCGGGATCTCCTGCACTGAGGTCATGTCAACTATGAGACGTGCCTCAGGCTAGAGTTCTTGTCCAGCATGGCCTCTTCCTGAAGGGTGTGGGGGCTTCATGAGGCCAGAAAGTTTTGCCTACGATGGGATTTGTGAACTGCTCCAAAACTGAAGGTTACCTTCTGCACGACAGTCGAGTCCTATTGGATGGTTCCAAGAGGCCCCATATGGAAAGACTCGAGAGCAGGTGTCTAAGCATGGATGCCTGGGAACGCCACCTCATATTCCCACTCTTTAGTCAGGACAAGGCAGGCTCAATCTGCGGGCTCCTGGGTGAGCTACCCAGAGGGGAGAGTTGAAATGGACTCTCCTGAAGATGAGTCCTACTGTGGCTTGGTGGCCTGGGAGACCTTGGAATGTGGAGGTGGCTCAGGGACTCTGCAGGATTCTCCAACATGAGGTGTTTGACACGGCTCCAACAAGGAAACTTCCCATGTGGAGACGAGAGGAGTTCTGTTCCGTGCCTCAGGAAAGCCCCATACCCTGTTCTTCGAACCAAAGCCTCTGAGGAGTGACACCTGGAAACCAAAGTAAGAGTTGAGACTACGGCCTAAAGGCCTGTCCGGCTCAACCTTCTATCTCTGTTGTCATCTGTGTGCATGCATTCATGGATGTAGCTGCTCAGCTTGTGTCCGAATGCCCCTGTGAGTCCAGTGAGGCTCCCAGTAGTGGGATGTCCTCGGAGGCCTTGAGGTTTCTCATATTCTGGAGGTGTGTGGCCAAAGGCATGGACACAGTTTCCCAGGAGAGAGCAGGCACGGTCCTGTGGTATGGCTCCAGAGGACCCAGCCTAGAGGCTCTGTTTGCCACGGCTGTGGGGACAGATGTCTGAAAAAGCAAACTTGGCTCAGCTAGGGGCCAATGTAATGGCAGGCCTGATCTCTAGTCCGTGAGGGGAGATCCTCTGGAAATCAAAGTAGGGCAAGTGGGAGGCAGTCACTCAGGATTTTGTCTCTGGGTGTTGCGTTTACAGTGTCCGGTCCGGGTAGGGGTTGTCTCAGAGGCCGAGGAAGAGCCTTCCTCTCAGGGGATTGTCCAAGCTCCCAAGTGTTTGTGTTCATTCTGTGGGAATGAAGAGTACTGTTTCCTGCCACAGGGGACCCCCCAGGAGAGGGACTCTAGAGCACAGCAGTGGGTTCCCTCAACTGGAATACACACCATCTAGTTAGTCCTGGGTGCCTATGGGCATGGCAAGCCACATATGCGGGCTCTTGGTCCAGTCACTGAGAGGCGTTACTTGAATAAGGTACTCACGCTGAGGGTCACAATGTGTGTTTGTGCCCAAGGCGGCCCTCACGCTTGGGCGTGGCCTCATGGGCCATGCCGTTTTCTCCTACACTGAAGGTTTGACTCACTTCCAGCAGCAAGGTTTCTTGCCAGGGGGAAGGAGGGGTTCTGACTTGTGCATCAGGTTCCCCCCTGTGCAGGGATTGGAGATAAGGTCTAGGTTCCGATGACTGAAAACCCAGGTTGGGAATGGATGGTGGCCTAAGGCAGTGGCGTGTCCAATGTGCTGGGTGTGCAGCCAGCTGTGTCGGTGTCTGTTGGAAGGTCTGGGCTCAGGCTATTTGCGACAGAGCATCACTGTTTAAGGTAGCCTATGCAATTGGGGTGTTGCCGAGGGCCAAGCAGTTTGATCCTCATTTGGGGTTTCTGGGCAGCGCCATAGACAATGTTTTTCTCTTGGGAGGCAGGCACAGTGCTTCATTGTGGCCCCAGAATTCCCAGTAGGGAGGGTTTGTGGGCCAGGAGTGTGAGGACGGAAGTCTGAAAACACAAGCTAGTGTGAGGATTGGAACCAAGGGCAGAGCAGGCCCACTCTGCAGAGGCTGAATCAAAATCTCCTGCATCTGGGGCTTGCCATGTTCTTAGGTCCCAATGTAAACCAGAGGTCTGGTTGTCCAGTTGCCCCAACCCACGACTCTGCTCTGGAATCCCTCATTTGGTGGTCCACCTGAGGTAAAATAAAAAACAAAACAAAAACAAAAAAAAAATAAACAAAAAAATACAGAAAGGCCTCTTCCCTTCCCACAGAATGACCCCAAACTCTTGGGATCAGGTCAAATCCCCAGAAAGGGAGCCTCATCGATGGCCCATGAGGACACCCCGACATTCCATGGCAATCGGTGACACATTTCCAGAAAAAAAAAAAAAAAAAGCATGAGCAAGCACCTCACATTCGCCCTTTGTTCATATCCCGAAGAGTTCTCCTCACGGTCTATAGATCGGGCCGGCCATACCTACATCCCCCAACCTAAGTGGAGTTTGCGTTTTCAGACTTTTGTCCAAATAGCCCTGGACCACACACGCTCCACACTTGGGTCCTTGGAGCCACACCTCATGACTGTACTTCCCTTTCAAGGGAATTCTTCCCATTCCATTGGCCACAACTTGCAAATAAGGAAAAACCTCCAAAGTCACCGAGGCCATCCCAATAGTGTAGGCCGCCCAGGACCAACAGGGGTGATCTCAAACCAGCTGAGCAACTACCTCCACTCAGACAACAGATGTCCCCAGAGAAGAATATTGAACCGGACAGGCCCCTAGGCCCTAATCAGATCCATTGCTTTGGTTTCCAGGCATCTCTCCTCAGAGGCCTCGTTTCCAATACCAGCATATGGTGGTTTCCTGAGGCACCATTAAAAACAAATCTCGTATCCCCATGGAAAACTTGCTCATTGGAGCTTTGTCATAACCTCTGGTTAGGAGAATCCTTCAGGGCCCTGGTGCCACTGCCCCATACCAAGGTCTCCATGGACTCAAACCAACGTTAAGACCATTCTCAGGAAAGTCCATTTCAACTCAGCCCCCTCTGTTGCTACCCCAAGACAGCAGATCAAACGTTGCTTGTTGCTAGGAGACAATTGGAATGTGAGGCTGGCTGCCCAGGCATCCATACTTAGAACCCTGTTCTGGAAAAATACCTTATAAGACGTCCTGGAGCCATCCAACAAATCTTAATTGTCCCACAGAAGGAATCCTTGCGGTTTGGAGCATCTCACAACTCCAATAGTGGGAAAACCCCCATGGCCTCATAATGCCCCCCCTTCCTGAAGGGGCGAACATGGACAGAAACTCAAACCTGAGCCAAAGTCTGAACCTCGACCTGACTTCAGACCCATGAGATCTCAATTCAGCTCTGCAGAGTGTGCCTGCCATGTCCTTGCCCCGAAACCTAAGCCTAGCTTGCGTTCTCAGACTTCCGTCCTCACTCTCCTGGCCCACAAGCCCTCCAGTTTGGGAATTCCGAAGCCACAATGCAGCACTCTGCCTGTCCTCCAGAAGAAAAACTTTGCCCTATGCTGCTAATAAGAAACCCCAAATGATTTTCTAATGCATGCCACTCGATTGTAAAGCAATTATACAGCCCACACTGTATTCTAATGCACTGTCTGGCACAGCCTGAGACAAGACTTCCCAAACGACACCCAGACAGCTGGCCCCAACCTGGACACATAGGACCCGCTATGGCTGTAGGTCGTCATCTCTTCCCAACCTCGGTTTTCAGGCTTCAGAACCTAGACCTTATCTCCAATCACAGCCCAGGGGTGAACATGATGCAGAAATTAGAATTCCTCCTTCCCCATGGCCAGAAACCTTGTGGTTGGCATGTTGTCCAACGTTCTATGTGGGAAAACCTACATTGTCCGAAAGGCCACGCCAGTGCTTGAGGGCCGCCTAGGGCACAGACATGCATTGTGACCTGTAGCGTGAGTCCCGTATTAAAGTAACGCCTCTCAGTGGCTGGACCAAGATCCTGCATATGGGGCTTGTCATATCCATAGGCCCCCACGCTTAACCAGAGGGCGAGTATTCCAGTTGTCAGTACCCACTGCTATGCTCTAGAATCCCTCTACTGGGGGGACACATGAAGCAGAAAACAGGACACTTCCCTTCCCACAGAATGACCCCAAACTCTTGGGGGCTGGACAAACTACCAGAGAGGGAGACTTCTACGACCCATGAGGCAACTCCTACATTAAACGGCCATTGTGGACAAAACATCCAGAGACAAAAGCCTGAGCGACTGCCTCCCTCTCACCCTTCTTTCATATCCAGAGGAGCTCCCCTCATGGTCTGTAGATCAGGCCTGCCGTAACCTCGGCCCCAAACCTGAGCTGAGTTAGGGTTTTTGGATGTCTGTCTGCACAGCCATGGCCCACAGAGCCTCCAGGCTGGGGTCTCTGGAGCCACACCACAGAACTGTGCCTGCTCTCTCCTAAGAATCTGCCCATTCCATTGGCCACAACTCTACAAAGTAGTAGAAACCTCAAGGTCCCCAAGGACATCCCACTACCGCAAGCCGCACTGGACAAATAGGGGCATTATGACACAAGCTGAGCAACTACTACCTCCATGCAGACACACAGACAGATATCCGCAGAGACAGAAGATTGAACCAGACAGGCCCCTAGGCCCTATTATGAACTCTTGCTTTGGTGTCCAGGTATCACTCCTCAGATGCCTGGGTTCGAAGACCAGCATACGGGGCTTTCCTGAGGCACCAGACAGAAGACCTCTCATCTCCACATGGGAAGCTTCCTTGTTGGAGTTGTGTCAAGCCCTTCGGGTTGGAGAATCCTGCCGAGTCCCTTAGCTACTGCCACATTCCAAGGTCTCCATGGCCACCAACCCACATTATGACTCATTTTCAGGAGAGTCCATTTAAACTCAGCCTTCTGGGTAGCTCACCCAAGAGCCCGCAGATTGAGCATGCCTTGCCTCGACCAAGCAATGGGAAGGTGAGTTGGCGTGTCTCGGCATCCATGCTTAGGCCCCTGCTCTCGAGTCTTTCTGTATGGGGCATCCTGGAACCATCCAATAGTACTCGACTGTCCTGAAGAAGGAAACTTTGAAGTTTGGAGCAGCTCACAACTCCCAGCGTAGGGAAACCTCCCTGGCCTCATGACGCCCCCACCCCCTTCAGGAAGGGGCCGTCATGGACACAAACTCCAGCTTGAGGCAACATCTGATACTCGCCCTGACCTCACCTGCAGGAGATCTCGATTCAGCCTCTGCAGAGTGGGCCTGCCATGCTCTTGGCCCCAAAACTCGTGCTAGCTTGTGTTTTCAGACTTCCTTCCTCACAATCCTGGCCACACCCCTCCAGTTTGGCAATTCTGGAGACACAATGCAGCACTCTGCCTGCCCTCCAGAAGAAAAATGTTGCCCTATAGGGCTAACCGGAAATGCCAAATGAGTAACAACCTGCATGCCACGCGACCATACCCCAATTATACAGTCTAACCTGTGCACTAAAGCCCTGTCTGACACAGCCTGAGGGCAGACCTCCAGTCCAACACCCAGAAAGCTGGCCGTACACAGAGCATATCACACCCACAATGGCTTTAGGCCATCATCTCTACCCAACCTCAGTTTTCACCTTCAGAACCTAGGCCTTATCTCCATTCACTGCTCAGGAGTGAACGTGATGCAAGAATCAGAACTTCTCCTTCGCCTTGGCAAGTAATCTAGTGGTTGGCATGTTGTCCATTGTTCATAGTAGGAGAAAGCAGCATGGACTATGAGGCCCCACCTATCCCTGAGGACCACAATTTGCACAAACACACATTGTGACCCTCAGTGTGAGCCCTATCCTCATGTAAAGCCTCTTAGTGACTGGAACAACAGCCCACATATGGGGCTTGCCAAGCCCCTAGTCCCCCAATCTCAACCAGAGTTCGAGATGTCTAGTCACCCCTACTCAGGTCTCTACTCTGGAATCCCTCTTTGGTGGAACACCTGAGGTAAAAAAAAAAAAAATACAGAAAGGACTCTTCCCATCCACAGAATGATCCCAACCCCTTGGGATCAGGCCATATCACCAGAGAAAGAATTGTCCATGGCCCTTGAGGGCACCCCGACATTCCACGGCCACCGTTGACACAAAATCCAGAGACAAAAGCTTGAGCAAGCGCCACATACTCGCCCTTTGTTCATAGCACGGAAAATTCTTACTGTCTGTAGATCGAGCCTTCATACATACATCCCCAAACCTAAGCTGAGTTTGTGTTTTCAGACTTCTGTCCCCACAGTCCTGGCCCACACACCGTCCAAGCTGGGGACCCTGGAGACACACCTCAGGACTGTGGCTTCCCTCTCCAGGGGAATTCTGCCATTTCCATTGGCCACAACCCTATAGATTAGGAGAATCCTCCAAACTCCCCGAGGCCATCCCAATAGTGTTGGCTGCCCAGGACAAACAGGGATGATCTTTCACAAGTTAGGAAACTACCTCCACTCAGACCCAGAGACAGATATCCCCATAGAATAAGATTGAACTGGACAGGCACTTAGGCTCTAATCAGATCCATTGCTTTTGTTTCCAGGCATCTCTCCTCAGAGGCCTGGTTTCCAATACCAGAATACGGGGGATTACTGAGGCACTCATCAGAAAAATCTCGTCTCCACATAGGAAATGTACTCTTTGGAGCTCTATAAAAACCTCTGTTTAGGAGAATCTTTCAGAGCCCCGGATCAAGCGCCCCATTCCAAGGTCTCCATGGACTTAAACCCACATTATGATCTATTGTCGGGAGAGTCCATGTCAACTCAACCCCCTTGGTTTCTCCCCCAGGGCCTGCAGATCAAACCTGCCTTGTTGCTAGGAGACAACTAGAATGGGAGGCGGGCTGCCCAGGCATCCATCCTTAGAACCCTACTCTGGAGTCGTTCCACATGGGACATCCTAGAGCCATCCAACAGGTCTCAAGTGTCCCACAGAAGGAATCTTTGCAGTCTGGAGCATCTCACAACTCCCATTGTGGGAAAATCTACATGGCCTCTTGAGACGCTCTACTTTATAAAGGGGCCATCATGGACAGAAACTCCAACCTGAGCAAACGTCTGATATTCGCCCTGACTTCAGGTGCATGAGACCTTGATTTAGCTCTGCAGAGTGTGCCTTCTGTGCACTCACCCCCCAAAACTAAGCCTAGCTTGTGTTCTCAGACTACCGTCCTCACACCCCTGCCCCAAAAGCCCTACAGATTGGCAATACTGGGGCCATAATGCAGCACACTGCCTGCCCTCCAGAAGAAAAACGTTGCCTTATGGAGCTACCTAGAAACCCGAATAAGGATCAACTGAACGCCACTCGACTGCACCCCAAATATGCAGTCTACCCTGTCTAATGCCTTGTCTGACACAGCATGAGCCCACACCTCCAGACCTACGCTCAACAGCTGGCCGCACACTGAGCTCATTGGACCCATCAGGTCCTTAGGTCTTCATCCCTTCCCAACCTCAGTTTTCGGGTTTCAGAACCTAGACCTAAACTCCAAACACTGTCCAGGGGTGAACGTCATGCAGAAATCACAACTCTTCCTTCGCCATGGCTGGAAACCTTGTGGTTGGCATATTCTCCAACGTTCAGTGTAGAAGAATCTAGCGTGGCCCATGAGGCACTTCCCATGCTTGAGGGCCTTGTTGGGCACAAATAGGCATTGTGAACCTCAGCATGAGCCCTGTCCTCAAGGAAGGCCTCTCAGTGTCTGAATCAAGAGCCCGCCTATTGGACTTGCCATGCCCCTAGGCCCCCAAACATAAACAGAGGTGGGGATATCCAGTTGTCCCTCCCAAGGACTCTGCTCTGGAATCCCTCTTTTATTGGGACACTTGAGGTACATAAAATAAAATATAAAATAAAATAAAATAAAAAACAGAAAAGACTCCCCCCATCCCACAGAATGTACCCAAACTCTTGGGATCGGGTCAAATCCTCAGAGAAGGAAAGCCATCCACAACCCATGAGGCCACGCCAGCATTCCACCCACATTGTTGACACAAATCCAAAGACAAAACCTGAGCAAGCACCTCAAACTCACCCTTTTTCATATCCCTAAGTGTTATCACAGTCTGTAGATTGGGCGTGCCATACCTATGTCCCCAATCCTAAGCAGAGTTTGTGTTTTCAGACTTTTGTCCCCACAGGCCTGGCCCACACAGCCTCAAGGCTGGGCCCCTAGAGCCAAACTCAGAACTGTGCCTGCCCTCTCCAGGGGATTTCTGCCCATTCCATTGGCCACAACCCTATAGATTAGGAGAAACTCCAAAGTCCCGAAGCCATCCCAATATTATAGGCTGCCCAGGACAAACAGGGGCGATCTGACACAAGCTGAGCAACTACATCCCCTCAGATCCTTAGACACGTATCCTCAGGAAAGAGATTGAACCGGACAGGCACCTATGCCCTATTCATCTCGATTGCTTTTGTTTCCAGTCATCTCTCCTCAGAGGCCTGGTTTCCAATACCAGCATATGGGAGATTCCTTAGGCACTCATCAAAACAATTGTCTTCTATACATAGGAAACGTACTCTTTAGAGCCCATCAAAACCTCCGGTTATGAACATCCCTCAAGGCCCCGGATCAAGCACCCCATTCCAAGGTCTACATGGACACAAATGCACATTATGACCCATCCTCAACTCACCCATTTCAACACACCCGCCTCGGTTGCTCCCCTAGATCCAGCAGATCGAACTTGCCTTGGCGCTATGAGACACCTGGAATGGGAGGCAGGCTGCCCAGGCATCCATCCTTAGAACCCTGCTCTGGATAACTTCCTTATGGGATGTCCTGGAGCCATCCAACAGGTCTCGACTGTCCCACAGAAGGAATCATTGCGGTTTGGAGCATCTCACAATTCCCACCGTGGGAAAACCTCCATGTCCTCGTGACACCGTCCCCTTCATGAAGGGGCCGTCATGGACAGAAACTCCGACGTAAGCCAACGTCTGATCCTAGCTCTGTCTTCAGGCATACGGGATCTCGAATCATCTCTGCAGAGGGTGCCTGCCGTCCCCTCACCCCGAAATCTAAGTCTGGCTCTTGTTCTCAGAATTTTTTCCTCACACTCCTGGCCCACAAGCCTTCCAGTTTGGGAATTCTGGAGCCACTATGTGGCACTGTGTCTTCCCTCCAGAAGAAAAACGTTGCCCTCTGGGGCTACCCAGTAACCACAAATGAGTACCATCCTGCACGAAACTCGACTGCACCCCAATGATACAGTCTAGCCAGGGCACTAATTCCCTGTCTGCCACAGCCTGAGCCTGCACCTCCCCACCCACACTCAACAGCTGGCCGAACACTGAGCACATCGGACACACCATGGCCTTAGGGCTTCATCTCTTCCCAACCTCAGTTTTCAGGCTTCAGAACCTAGACCTTAAATCCAATCACAGTCCAGGAGTGAAAGTTTTGCAGAAATTAGAACTCCATCTTCCCCATGGCCAGAAAACTTGTGGTTGCCATATTGTGCAACGTTCAGTGTAGGAGAAACCAGCATGGTACATTAGGCCACGTCCTGACATGAGGGGCTCCTTGGGCACAAAAACACATTGTGAAACTCAGTGTGAGACCTATCCTCAAGGAAGGCCTCTCAGTGTCTGGACCAAGAGCCCACATATGGGAATTGCCATGTTCTTTTTTATTTTTTTTTTATTTTTTTTTTAAATTTATTTTTTATTTTCAGCATAACAGTATTCATTATTTTTCACCACACCCAGTGCTCCATGCAATTCGTGCCCTTTATAATACCCACCACCTAGTACCCCAACCTCCCACCCCCCACCCCTTCAAAACCCTCAGATTGTTTTTCAGAGTCCATAGTCTCTCATGGTTCACCTCCCCTTCCAATTTCCCCCAACTCCCTTCTCCTCTCTAACTCCCCATGTCCTCCATGCTATTTGTTATGCTCCACAAATAAGTGAAACCATATGATAATTGACTCTCTCTGCTTGACTTATTTCACTCAGCATAATAATCTCTTCCAGTCCCGTCCATGTTGCTACAAAAGTTGGGTATTTTTTTTTATAAACATATATTTTTATCCCCAGGGGTACAGGTCTGTGAATCACCAGGTTTACACACTTCACAGCACTCACCAAAGCACATACCCTCCCCAATGTCCATAATCCCACCCCTTTCTCCCAAACCCCCTCCCCCCAGCAACCCTCAGTTTGTTTTGTGAGATTAAGAGTCACTTATGGTTTGTCTCCCTCCCAATCCCATCTTGTTTCATTTATTCTTCTCCTACCCACTTAAGCCTCCATGTTGCATCACCACTTCCTCATATCAGGGAGATCATATGATAGTTGTCTTTCTCTGCTTGACTTATTTCGCTAAGCATGATACGCTCTAGTTCCATCCATGTTGTCGCAAATGGCAAGATTTCATTTCTTTTGATGGCTGCATAGTATTCCATTGTGTATATATACCACATCTTCTTGATCCATTCATCTGTGGATGGACATCTAGGTTCTTTCCATAGTTTGGCTATTGTGGACATTGCTGCTATAAACATTCGGGTGCATGTGCCCCTTTGGATCACTACATTTGTATCTTTAGGGTAAATACCCAATAGTGCAATTGCTGGGTCATAGGGCAGTTCTATTTTCAACATTCTGAGGAACCTCCATGCTGTTTTCCAGAGTGGCTGCACCAGCTTGCATTCCCACCAACAGTGTAGGAGGGTTCCCCTTTCTCCACATCCTCGCCAGCATCTGTCATTTCCTGACTTGTTGATTTTAGCCATTCTGACTGGTGTGAGGTGATATCTCATTGTGGTTTTGATTTGTATTTCCCTGATGCCGAGTGATATGGAGCACTTTTTCATGTGTCTGTTGGCCATCTGGATGTCTTCTTTGCAGAAATGTCTGTTCATGTCCTCTGCCCATTTCTTGATTGGATTATTTGTTCTTTGGGTGTTGAGTTTGCTAAGTTCTTTATAGATTCTGGACACTAGTCCTTTATCTGATATGTCGTTTGCAAATATCTTCTCCCATTCTGTCAGTTGTCTTTTGATTTTGTTAACTGTTTCCTTTGCTGTGCAAAAGCTTTTGATCTTGATGAAATCCCAATAGTTCATTTTTGCCCTTGCTTCCCTTGCCTTTTGCGTTGTTCCTAGGAAGATGTTGCTGCGACAGAGGTCGAAGAGGTTGCTGCCTGTGTTCTCCTCAAGGATTTTGATGGATTCCTTTCGCACATTGAGGTCCTTCATCCATTTTGAGTCTATTTTTGTGTGTGGTGTAAGGAAATGGTCCAATTTCATTTTTCTGCATGTGGCTGTCCAATTTTCCCAGCACCATTTATTGAAGAGGCTGTCTTTTTTCCATTGGACATTCTTTCCTGCTTTGTCGAAGATGAGTTGACCTTAGAAACTATTATAAGAACATACTATGAGCAACTCTACGGCAATAAATTTGACAATCTGGAAGAAATGGATGCATTCCTAGAAACATATAAACTACCACAACTGAACCAGGAAGAAATAGAAAGCCTGAACAGACCCATAACCAGTAAGGAGATTGAAACAGTCATTAAAAATCTCCAAACAAACAAAAGCCCAGGGCCAGATGGCTTCCCGGGGGAATTCTACCAAACATTTAAAGAAGAACTAATTCCTATTCTCCTGAAACTGTTCCAAAAAATAGAAATGGAAGGAAAACTTCCAAACTCATTTTATGAGGCCAGCATCACCTTGATTCCAAAACCAGACAAGGATCCCACCAAAAAAGAGAGCTATAGACCGATATCCTTGATGAACACAGATGCGAAAATACTCAACAAAATACTAGCCAATAGGATTCAACAGTACATTAAAAAGATTATTCAACACAACCAAGTGGGATTTATTCCAGGGCTGCAAGGTTGGTTCAACATCCGCAAATCAGTCAATGTGATACAACACATCAATAAAAGAAAGAACAAGAACCATATGATACTTTCAATAGATGCTGAAAAAGCATTTGACAAAGTACAGCATCCCTTCCTGATCAAAACTCTTCAAAGTGTAGGGATAGAGGGCACATACCTCAATATCATCAAAACCATCTATGAAAAACCCACCGCAAATATCATTCTCAATGGAGAAAAACTGAAAGCTTTTCCACTAAGGTCAGGAACACGGCAGGGATGTCCATTATCACCACTGCTATTCAACATAGTACTAGAGGTCCTAGCCTCAGCAATCAGACAACAAAAGGAAATTAAAGGCATCCAAATTGGCAAAGAAGAAGTCAAATTATCACTCTTCGCAGATGATATGATACTATATGTGGAAAACCCAAAAGACTCCACTCCAAAACTGCTAGAACTTATACAGGAATTCAGTAAAGTGTCAGGATATAAAATCAATGCACAGAAATCAGTTGCATTTCTCTACACCAACAGCAAGACAGAAGAAAGAGATATTAAGGAGTCAATCCCATTTACAATTGCATCCAAAACCATAAGATACCTAGGAATAAACCTAACCAAAGAGACACAGAATCTATACTCAGAAAACTATAAAGTACTCATGAAAGAAATTGAGGAAGACACAAAGAAATGGAAAAATGTTCCATGCTCCTGGATTGGAAGAATAAATATTGTGAAAATGTCTATGCTACCTAAAGCAATCTACACATTTAATGCAATTCCTATCAAAGTACCATCCATCTTTTTCAAAGAAATGGAACAAATAATGCTAAAATTTATATGGAACCAGAAAAGACCTCGAAGAGCCAAAGGGATATTGAAAAAGAAAGCCAACGTTGGTGGCATCACAATTCCGGACTTCAAGCTCTATTACAAAGCTGTCATCATCAAGACAGCATGGTACTGGCACAAAAACAGACACATAGATCAATGGAACAGAATAGAGAGCCCAGAAATAGACCCTCAAATCTATGGGAATTGCCATGTTCTTAAGTCCCAATGTTAACCAGAGTTCTGGTTGTCCAGTTGCCCCAACCCACGACTCTGCTCTGGAATCCCTATTTTGGTGGGCCACCTGAGGTAAAAAAAAAAAATAAATAAATAAACAAAAAAACCAGAAAGGCCTCCTCCCTTACCACAGAATGACCTCAAACTCTTGGGATCAGGTCAAATCCCCAGAAAAGGAGCCTCATCGATGGCCCATGAGGACACCCCGACATTCCATGGCAATCGGTGACACATTTCCAGAAAAAAAAAAAAAAAGCATGAGCAAGCACCTCACATTCGCCCTTTGTTCATATCCCGAAGAGTTCTCCTCACGGTCTATAGATCGGGCCGGCCATACCTACATCCCCCAACCTAAGTGGAGTTTGTGTTTTCAGACTTTTGTCCAAATAGCCCTGGACCACACACGCTCCACACTTGGGTCCCTGGAGCCACACCTCAGGACTGTGCTTCCCTTTCAAGGGAATTCTTCCCATTCCATTGGCCACAACCTTGCAAATGAGGAAAAACCTCCAAAGTCCCCGAGGCCATCCCAATAGTGTAGGCCGCCCAGGACAAACAGGGGTGATCTCAAACCAGCTGAGCAACTACCTCTACTCAGACAACAGATGTCCCCAGAGAAGAATATTGAACCGGACAGGCCCCTAGGCCCTAATCAGATCCATTGCTTTGGTTTTCAGGCATCTCTCCTCAGAGGCCTCGTTTCCAATACCAGCATATGGTGGTTTCCTGAGGCACCATTAAGAACAAATCTCGTCTCCCCATGGAAAACTTGCTCATTGGAGCTTTGTCATAACCTCTGGTTAGGAGAATCCTTCAGGGCCCTGGTGCCAGTGCCCCATACCAAGGTCTCCATGGACTCAAACCAACATTAAGACCATTCTCAGGAAAGTCCATTTCAACTCAGCCCCCTCTGTTGCTACCCCAAGCCAGCAGATCAAACGTTTCTTGTTGCTAGGAGACAATTGGAATGTGAGGCTGGCTGCCCAGGCATCCATACTTAGAACCCTGTTCTGGAAAAATACCTTATAAGACGTCCTGGAGCCATCCAACAAATCTTAATTGTCCCACAGAAGGAATCCTTGCGGTTTGGAGCATCTCACAACTCCAAAAGTGGGAAAACCCCCATGGCCTCATAATGCCCCCCTTCCTGAAGGGGCCCACATGGACAGAAACTGAAACCTGAGCCAAAGTCTGAACCTCGACCTGACTTCAGACGCATGAGATCTCAATTCAGCTCTGCAGAGTGTGCCTGCGATGTCCTTGCCCCGAAACCTAAGCCTAGCTTGTGTTCTCAGACTTCCGTCCTCACTCTCCTGACCCACAAGCCCTCCAGTTTGGGAATTCCGATGCCACAATGCAGCACTCTGCCTGTCCTCCAGAAGAAAAACTTTGCCCTATGCTGCTAATAAGAAACCCCAAATGATTTTCTAATGCATGCCACTCGATTGTAAAGCAATTATAAAGCCCACCCTGTATTCTAATGCCCTGTCTGGCACAGGCTGAGACAAGACATCCCAAATGACACCCAGACAGCTGGCCCCAACCTGGATACATAGGACCCGCTATGGCTGTAGGTCGTCATCTCTTCCCAACCTCGGTTTTCAGGCTTCAGAACCTAGACCTTTTCTCCAATCACTGCCCAGGGGTGAACGTGATGCAGAAATTAGAATTCCTCCTTCCCCATGGCCAGAAACCTTGTGGTTGGCATGTTGTCCAACGTTCAATGTGGGAAAACCTGCATTGTCCGAAAGGCCACGCCAGTGCTTGAGGGCCGCCTAGGGCACAGACATGCATTGTGACCTGCAGCGTGAGTCCCGTATTAAAGTAACGCCTTTCAGTGGCTGGACCAAGATCCTGCATATGGGGCTTGTCATATCCATAGGCCCCCAGGCTTAACAAGAGGGCAAGTATTCCAGTTGTCAGTACCCACTGCTATGCTCTAGAATCCCTCTACTGGGGGGACACATGAAGCAGAAAACAGGACACTTCCCTTCCCACAGAATGACCCCAAACACTTGGCGGCTGGACAAACTACCAGAGAGGGAGACTTCTACGACCCATGAGGCAACTCCTACATTAAACGGCCATTGTGGACAAAATATCCAGAGACAAAAGCCTGAGCGACTGCCTCCCTCTCACCCTTCTTTCATATCCAGAGGAGCTCCCCTCATGGACTGAAGATCAGGCCTGCCGTAACCTCGGCCCCAAACCTGAGCTGAGTTAGGGTTTTTGGATGTCTGTCTGCACAGCCATGGCCCACACAGCCTCCAGGCTGGGGTCTCTGGAGCCACACCACAGAACTGTGCCTGCTCTCTCCTAAGAAACACTCCATTCCATTGGCCACAACTCTACAAAATAGTAGAAACCTCAAGGTCCCCAAGGACATCCCACTACCGCAAGCCCCACTGGATAAATACGGGCATTATGACACAAGCTGAGCAACTACTACCTCCATGCAGACACACAGACAGATATCCGCAGAGACAGAAGATTGAACCAGACAGGCCCCTAGGCCCTATTATGAACTCTTGCTTTGGTGTCCAGGTATCACTCCTCAGAGGCCTGGGTTCGAAGACCAGCATACGGGGCTTTCCTGAGGCACCAGACAGAAGACCTCTCATCTCCACATGGGAAGTTTCCTTTTTGGAGTTGTGTCAAGCCCTTTGGGTTGGAGAATCCTGCCGAGTCCCTTAGCTACTGCCACATTCCAAGGTCTCCATGGCCACCAACCCACATTATGACTCATCCTCAGGAGAGTCCATTTAAACTCAGCCTTCTGGGTAGCTCACACAAGAGCCCGCAGATTGAGCGTGCCTTGTCTCGACCAGGCAATGGGAAGGTGAGTTGGCGTGTCTCGACATCCATACTTAGTCCCCTGCTCTCGAGTCTTTCTGTATGGGGCATCAAGGGACCATCCAATAGTACTCGACTGTCCTGAAGAAGGAAACTTTGAAGTTTGGAGCAGCTCACAACTCCCAGCGTAGGGAAACCTCCCTGGCCTCATGACGCCCCCAATCCCTTCAGGAAGGGGCCGTCATGGACACAAACTCCAGCTTGAGGCAACATCTGATACTCGCCCTGACCTCACCTGCAGGAGATCTCGATTCAGCCTCTGCAGAGTGGGCCTGCCATGCTCTTGGTCCCAAAACTCGTGCTAGCTTGTGTTTTCAGACTTCCTTCCTCACAATCCTGGCCACACCCCTCCAGTTTGGCAATTCTGGAGACACAATGCAGCACTCTGCCTGCCCTCCAGAAGAAAAATGTTGCCCTATAGGGCTAACCGGAAATGCCAAATGAGTAACAACCTGCATGCCACGCGACCATACCCCAATTATACAGTCTAGCCTGTGCACTAAAGCCCTATCTGACACAACCTGAGGGCAGACCTCCCGTCCAACACCCAGAAAGCTGGCCGTACACAGAGCATATCACACCCACAATGGCTTTAGGCCATCATCTCTACCCAACCTCAGTTTTCACCTTCAGAACCTAGGCCTTATCTCCACTCACTGCTCAGGAGTGAACGTGATGCAAGAATCAGAACTTCTCCTTCGCCTTGGCAAGTAACCTAGTGGTTGGCATGTTGTCCATTGTTCATAGTAGGAGAAAGCAGCATGGACTATGAGGCCCCACCTATCCCTGAGGGCCACAATTTGCACAAACACACATTGTGACCCTCAGCGTGAGCCCTATCCTCATGTAAAGCCTCTTAGTGACTGGAACAACAGCCCACATATGGGGCTTGCCAAGCCCCTAGTCCCCCAATCTCAACCAGAGTTCGAGATGTCTAGTCACCCCTACTCAGGGCTCTACTCTGGAATCCCTATTTGGTGGAACACCTGAGGTAAAAAAAAAAAAATACAGAAAGGACTCTTCCCATCCACAGAATGATCCCAACCACTTGGGATCAGGCCATATCACCAGAGAAAGAATTGTCCATGGCCCTTGAGGACACCGTGACATTCCACGGCCACCGTTGACACAAAATCCAGAGACAAAAGCTTGAGCAAGCGCCACATACTCGCCCTTTGTTCATAGCACGGAAAATTCTTACTGTCTGTAGATCGAGCCTTCATACATACATCCCCAAACCTATGCTGAGTTTGTGTTTTCAGACTTCTGTCCCCACAGTCCTGGCCCACACACCGTCCAAGCTGGGGACCCTGGAGACACACCTCAGGACTGTGGCTTTCCTCTCCAGGGGAATTCTGCCATTTCCATTGGCCACAACCCTATAGATTAGGAGAATCCTCCAAACTCCCCGAGGTCATCCCAATAGTGTTGGCTGCCCAGGACAAACAGGGATGATCTTTCACAAGTTAGGAAACTACCTCCACTCAGACCCAGAGACAGATATCCCCATAGAATAAGATTGAACTGGACAGGCACTTAGGCTCTAATCAGATCCATTGCTTTTGTTTCCAGGCATCTCTCCTCAGAGGCCTGGTTTCCAATACCAGAATACGGGGGATTACTGAGGCTTCATCAGAAAAATCTCGTCTCCACATAGGAAATGTACTCTTTGGAGCTCTATAAAAACCTCTGTTTAGGAGAACTTTCAGGGCCCCGGATCAAGCGCCCCATTCCAAGGTCTCCATGGACTTAAACCCACATTATGATCTATTGTCGGGAGAGTCCATGTCAACTCAACCCCCTTGGTTTCTCCCCCAGGGCCTGCAGATCAAACCTGCCTTGTTGCTAGGAGACAACTAGAATGGGAGGCGGGCTGCCCAGGCATCCATCCTTAGAACCCTACTCTGGAGTCGTTCCACATGGGACATCCTAGAGCCATCCAACAGGTCTCAAGTGTCCCACAGAAGGAATCTTTGCAGTCTGGAGCATCTCACAACTCCCATTGTGGGAAAATCTACATGGCCTCTTGAGACGCTCCACTTTATAAAGGGGCCATCATGGACAGAAACTCCAACCTGAGCAAACGTCTGATATTCGCCCTGACTTCAGGTGTATGAGATCTTGATTCAGCTCTGCAGAGTGTGCCTTCTGTGCCCTCACCCCAAAAACTAAGCCTAGCTTGTGTTCTCAGACTACCGTCCTCACACCCCTGCCCCAAAAGCCCTACAGATTGGCAATACTGGGGCCATAATGCAGCACACTGCCTGCCCTCCAGAAGAAAAACGTTGCCTTATGGAGCTACCTAGAAACCCGAATAAGGATCAACTGAACGCCACTCGACTGCACCCCAAATATGCAGTCTACCCTGTCTAATGCCTTGTCTGACACAGCATGAGCCCACACCTCCAGACCTACGCTCAACAGCTGGCCGCACACTGAGCTCATTGGACCCATCAGGTCCTTAGGTCTTCATCCCTTCCCAACCTCAGTTTTCGGGTTTCAGAACCTAGACCTAAACTCCAAACACTGTCCAGGGGTGAACGTCATGCAGAAATCACAACTCTTCCTTCGCCATGGCTGGAAACCTTGTGGTTGGCATATTCTCCAACGTTCAGTGTAGAAGAATCTAGCGTGGCCCATGAGGCACTTCCCATGCTTGAGGGCCTTGTTGGGCACAAATAGGCATTGTGACCCTCAGCATGAGCCCTATCCTCAAGGAAGGCCTCTCAGTGTCTGAATCAAGAGCCCGCCTATTGGACTTGCCATGCCCCTAGGCCCCCAAACTTAAACAGAGGTGGGGATATCCAGTTGTCCCTCCCAAGGACTCTGCTCTGGAATCCCTCTTTCATTGGGACACTTGAGGTACATAAAATAAAAAATAAAATAAAATAAAATAAAAAAACAGAAAAGACTCCCCCCATCCCACAGAATGTACCCAAACTCTTGGGATTGGGTCAAATCCTCAGAGAAGGAAAGCCATCCACAACCCATGAGGCCACGCCAGCATTCCACCCACATAGTTGACACAAATCCAGAGACAAAACCTGAGCAAGCACCTCAAACTCACCCTTTTTCATATCCCTAAGTGTTATCACAGTCTGTAGATTGGGCGTGCCATACCTATGTCCCCAATCCTAAGCAGAGTTTGTGTTTGCAGACTTTTGTCCCCACAGGCCTGGCCCACACAGCCTCAAGGCTGGGCCCCTAGAGCCAAACTCAGAACTGTGCCTGACCTCTCCAGGGGATTTCTGCCCATTCCATTGGCCACAACCCTATAGATTAGGAGAAACTCCAAAGTCCCGAAGCCATCCCAATATTATAGGCTGCCCAGGACAAACAGGGGCGATCTGACACAAGCTGAGCAACTACATCCCCTCAGATCCTTAGACACGTATCCTCAGGAAAGAGATTGAACCGGACAGGCACCTATGCCCTAATCATCTCGATTGCTTTTGTTTCCAGTCATCTCTCCACAGAGGCCTGGTTTCCAATACCAGCATATGGGAGATTCCTTAGGCACTCATCAAAACAATTCTCTTCTCTACATAGGAAACGTACTCTTTAGAGCCCATCAAAACCTCCGGTTATGAACATCCCTCAAGGCCCCGGATCAAGCACCCCATTCCAAGGTCTACATGGACACAAATGCACATTATGACCCATCCTCAACTCACCCATTTCAACACACCCGCCTCGGTTGCTCCCCTAGATCCAGCAGATCGAACTTGCCTTGGCGCTATGAGACACCTGGAATGGGAGGCAGGCTGCCCAGGCATCCATCCTTAGAACCCTGCTCTGAATAACTTCCTTATGGGATGTCCTGGAGCCATCCAACAGGTCTCGACTGTCCCACAGAAGGAATCATTACGGTTTGGAGCATCTCACAATTCCCATCGTGGGAAAACCTCCATGTCCTCGTGACACCGTCCCCTTCATGAAGGGGCCGTCATGGACAGAAACTCCGACGTAAGCCAACGTCTGATCCTAGCTCTGTCTTCAGGCATACGGGATCTCGAATCATCTCTGCAGAGGGTGCCTGCCGTCCCCTCACCCCGAAATCTAAGTCTGGCTCTTGCTCTCAGAATTTTTTCCTCACACTCCTGGCCCACAAGCCTTCCAGTTTGGGAATTCTGGAGCCACTATGTGGCACTGTGTCTTCCCTCCAGAAGAAAAACGTTGCCCTCTGGGGCTACCCAGTAACCACAAATGAGTACCATCCTGCACGAAACTCGACTGCACCCCAATGATACAGTCTAGCCAGGGCACTAATTCCCTGTCTGCCACAGCCTGAGCCTGCACCTCCCAACCCACACTCAACAGCTGGCCGAACACTGAGCACATCAGCCACACCATGGCCTTAGGTCTTCATCTCTTCCCTACCTCAGATTTCAGGCTTCAGAACCTAGACCTTAAATCCAATCACAGTCCAGGAGTGAAAGTGTTGCAGAAATTAGAACTCCATCTTCCCCATGGCCAGAAAACTTGTGGTTGCCATATTGTGCAACGTTCAGTGTAGGAGAAACCAGCATGGTACATTAGGCCAACGTCCTGACATGAGGGGCTCCTTGGGCACAAAAACACATTGTGAAACTCAGTGTGAGACCTATCCTCAAGGAAGGTCTCTCAGTGTCTGGACCAAGAGCCCACATATGGGGATTGCCATGTTCTTAAGTCCCAATGTTAACCAGAGGTCTGGTTGTCCAGTTGCCCCAACCCACGACTCTGCTCTGGAATCCCTATTTTGGTGGGCCACCTGAGGTAAAAAAAAATAAATAAATAAATAAACAAAAAAACCAGAAAGGCCTCCTCCCTTACCACAGAATGACCCCAAACTCTTGGGATCAGGTCAAATCCCCAGAAAAGGAGCCTCATCGATGGCCCATGAGGACACCCCGACATTCCATGGCAATCGGTGACACATTTCCAGAAAAAAAAAAAAAAAAGCATGAGCAAGCACCTCACATTCGCCCTTTGTTCATATCCCGAAGAGTTCTCCTCACGGCCTATAGATCGGACCGGCCATACCTACATCCCCCAAACTAAGTGGAGTTTGTGTTTTCAGACTTTTGTCCAAATAACCCTGGACCACACACGCTCCACACTTGGGTCCCTGGAGCCACACCTCAGGACTGTGCTTCCCTTTCAAGGGAATTCTTCCCATTCCATTGGCCACAACCTTGCAAATGAGAAAAAACCTCCAAAGTCACCGAGGCCATCCCAATAGTGTAGGCCGCCCAGGACAAACAGGGGTGATCTCAAACCAGCTGAGCAACTACCTCCACTCAGACAACAGATGTCCCCAGAGAAGAATATTGAACCGGACAGGCCCCTAGGCCCTAATCAGATCCATTGCTTTGGTTTTCAGGCATCTCTCCTCAGAGGCCTCGTTTCCAATACCAGCATATGGTGGTTTCCTGAGGCACCAATAAGAACAAATCTCGTCTCTCCATGGAAAACTTGCTCATTGGAGCTTTGTCATAACCTCTGGTTAGGAGAATCCTTCAGGGCCCTGGTGCCACTGCCCCATACCAAGGTCTCCATGGACTCAAACCAACATTAAGACCATCCTCAGGAAAGTCCATTTCAACTCAGCCCCCTCTGTTGCTACCCCAAGCCAGCAGATCAAACGTTTCTTGTTGCTAGGAGACAATTGGAATGTGAGGCTGGCTGCCCAGGCATCCATACTTAGAACCCTGTTCTGGAAAAATACCTTATAAGACGTCCTGGAGCCATCCAACAAATCTTAATTGTCCCACAGAAGGAATCCTTGCGGTTTGGAGCATCTCACAACTCCAATAGTGGGAAAACCCCCATGGGCTCATAGTATCCCCCCTTCATGAAGAGACCAACATGGACAGAAACTCAAACCTGAGCCAAAGTCTGAACCTCGACCTGACTTCAGACGCATGAGATCTCAATTCAGCTCTGCAGAGTGTGCCTGCCATGTACTTGCCCTGAAACCTAAGCCTAGCTTGTGTTCTCAGACTTCCGTCCTCACTCTCCTGGCCCACAAGCCCTCCAGTTTGGGAATTCCGATGCCACAATGCAGCACTCTGCCTGCCCTCCAGAAGAAAAACTTTGCCCTATGCTGCTAATAAGAAACCCCAAATGATTTTCTAATGCATGCCACTCGATTGTAAAGCAATTATACAGCCTACCCTGTATACTAATGCCCTGTCTGGCACAGCCTGAGACAAGACATCCCAAAAGACACCCAGACAGCTGGCCCCAACCTGGACACATAGGACCCGCTATGGCTGTAGGTCGTCATCTCTTCCCAACCTCGGTTTTCAGGCTTCAGCAATGTGGGAAAACCTGCATTGTCCGAAAGGCCATGCCAGTGCTTGAGGGCCGCCTAGGGCACAGACATACATTGTGACCTGCAGCGTGAGTCCCGTATTAAAGTAACGCCTCTCAGTGGCTGGACCAAGATCCTGCATATGGGGCTTGTCATATCCATAGGCCCCCAGGCTTAACCAGAGGGCGAGTATTCCAGTTGTCAGTACCCACTGCTATGCTCTAGAATCCCTCTACTGGTGGGACACATGAAGCAGAAAACAGGACACTTCCCTTCCCACAGAATGACCCCAAACACTTGGCGGCTGGACAAACTACCAGAGAGGGAGACTTCTACGACCCATGAGGCAACTCCTACATTAAACGGCCATTGTGGACAAAACATCCAGAGACAAAAGCCTGAGCGACTGCCTCCCTCTCACCCTTCTTTCATATCCAGAGGAGCTCCCCTCATGGACTGTAGATCAGGCCTGCCGTAACCTCGGCCCCAAACCTGAGGTGAGTTAGGGTTTTTGGATGTCTGTCTGCACAGCCATGGCCCACACAGCCTTCAGGCTGGGGTCTCTGGAGCCACACCACAGAACTGTGCCTGCTCTCTCCTAAGAAACTGCCCATTCCATTGGCCACAACTCAACAAAATAGTAGAAACCTCAAGGTCCCTAAGGACATCCCACTACCACAAGCCGCACTGGACAAATAGGGGCATTATGACACAAGCTGAGCAACTACTACCTCCATGCAGACACACAGACAGATATCCGCAGAGACAGAAGATTGAACCAGACAGGCCCCTAGGCCCTATTATGAACTCTTGCTTTGGTGTCCAGGTATCACTCCTCAGATGCCTGGGTTCGAAGACCAGCATACGGGGCTTTCCTGAGGCACCAGACAGAAGACCTCTCATCTCCACATGGGAAGCTTCCTTGTTGGGGTTGTGTCAAGCCCTTCGGGTTGGAGAATCCTGCAGAGTCCCTTAGCTACTGCCACATTCCAAGGTCTCCATGGCCACCAACCCACATTATGACTCATCCTGAGGAGAGTCCATTTAAACTCAGCCTTCTGGGTAGCTCACACAAGAGCCCGCAGATTGAGCGTGCCTTGTCTCCACCAGGCAATGGGAAGGTGAGTAGGCGTTTCTCGGCATCCATGCTTAGGCCCCTGCTCTCGAGTCTTTCTGTATGGGGAATCAAGGGACCATCCAATAGTACTCGACTGTCCTGAAGAAGGAAACTTTGAAGTTTGGAGCATCTCACAACTCCCAGCGTAGGGAAACCTCTCTGGCCTCATGACGCCCCCACCCCCTTCATGTAAGGGCCGTCGTGGACACAAACTCCAGCTTGAGGCAACATCTGATAATCGCCCTGACCTCACCTGCAGGAGATCTCGATTCAGCCTCTGCAGAGTGGACCTGCCATGCTCTTGGTCCCAAAACTCGTGTTTTCAGACTTCCTTCCTCACAATCCTGGCCACACCCCTCCAGTTTGGCAATTCTGGAGACACAATGCAGCACTCTGCCTGCCCTCCAGAAGAAAAATGTTGCCCTATAGGCCTAACCAGAAACGCCAAATGAGTAACAACCTGCATGCCACTCGACCATACCCCAATTATACTGTCTAGCCTGTGCACTAAAGCCCTGTCTGAAACAGCCTGAGGGCAGACCTCCAGTCCAACACCCAGACAGCTGGCCATAAACAGAGCATATCACACCCACAATGGATTTAGGCCATCAACTCTACCCAACCTCCGTTTTCACCTTCAGAACCTAGACCTTATCTCCACTCACTGCTCAGGAGTGAACGTGATACAAGAATCAGAACTTCTCCTTCGCCTTGGCAAGAAACCTAGTGGTTGGCATGTTTTTCCAAAGTTCAGTGTAGTTGAAACCAGTGTGGCCCATGAGGCCCCGCCCATGTTTATAGGCCACATTGGTCACAAACACACATTGTGTCCCTCAGCCTGATCCCAGGCCTCAGGTAAGGCCTCTCAGTGGTTGGATGAAGAGTCAGCATATTCGGCTTGCCATGCCCCTAGGCCCCAAATTTTACCCATAGTTCGGGTTCTCCCTTCACTTTTCCCCAGGGCTCATCTTTGGAATTCCTAGTTTGGTGGGACACCTGAGGTAACAAACCTGAAAGGAGTCCTCCCATTCCACAGATTGACGAAAAACAATTGGGATCGGGCCAAATCCACAGAGAGGAAGATTCGTCCATGGCCCATGAGGCCTCCCCGACATTCCACGGCCATCTGATACAAAATCCAGAGACAAAAGCCTGAGCAAGTGCCTCAGACTCGCTCTTTCTTTATATCCGGAAGAGTTCTTCTCATGGTTTATAGATCGGGCCTGCTATACCTACCTCCCCAAGGCTAAGCTGAGTTTGTGTTTTCAGACTTCTGTCCCCAAAGTCCTGGGCCACACACCTTCCAGGCTGGGGCCCCAGGTGTCACACATTAGGACTGTGTCTACCCAATCCATGGGAATTCTGCCCATTCCATTGTCCAAATCCGTAAAATTAGGAGAACCCTCCAAATCCCTGAGGCCATCCCAATAGTGCAGGTCGCCCGGGACAAACAAGGGCGGTCTGATACCAGCTGAGCATCTACCTCCACTCATACCATAGATGGATGTCCCCTGAGAAGAAGATTGAACCAGACAGGACCCTAGGCCATAATCGGATACATTGCTTTGGTTTACAGGCATGTCTCCTCAAAAGCCTGGATTCCAATACCAGCATAGGTGTTTTTCTGAGGCACCCATCAGAACAAATCTCGTCTACACAAGGAGACTTTTGCATCGAGCTATGTCAAAAGCTTAGGAGAATACTTCAGGGTCCCGGTGCCACCGCCCCATTTTAAGGCCCTCATGGACACAAACACACATTAGGACGCATCCTCAGGAAAGTCCATTTCAAGTCAGTCACTCCTGTTGCTCACGCAGAATCATCAGATCTAAACTCTCTTGTTGCTAGGAGAAAATTGGAATGCGAGGCCTGCTTCCCAGTCATCCATCCTCGAATGGTGCCCTGGAGTCATTCCATATGGGATGTCCTGAAGCTGCCCAACAGGTCTCAATTGTCCCGCAGAAGGTATCCTTGAAGGGGGCATCCCACAACACCCAACGTGGGAAAACCTCCATGGCCTCGAGATTCCGCTCCCTTCATGAAGGGGCCGTCATGCACATAAACTCCAACGTGAGCCAACGTCTGATCCTCGCCCTGATTTCAGATGCATGAGATATTGGTTCAGATCTACAGTGGTCCCTGCCGTGTCCTCGCCCTGATACACAAGTCTAGCTTGTGTTCTCAGACTTCCGTCCTCACACTCCTGGACACGAAGCCCTCAAGTTTGGCAATTCCGGACCGACAATGAAGCACTCTGCCTGCCCTCTAGAAAACAAATGTTGCCTAATGAGCTGCCCAGACAACTTATATGAGGATAAATCTACATGGCACTCGACTTTACCCAAATTATATAGTCTACGGGGGCACTAATGCACTGTCTGACACAACCTGAGCCTGGACCTCCTGACCAACACCCAGACAGTTGACCGCACACTGAGCACATCAGACCCGCCATGGCCTTAGGTTATCATCTCTTCCCTACCTCCGTTTTCAGGCTTCAGAATCTAGACCTTATCTCCAATCCTGCCCAAGGGTGACTGTGATGCAGAAATCAGAACTCTTCCTTACCCATGGCAAGAAATCTTGTCGTTGGCAGGTTGTCCAACGTTCAGTGTAGGAGAAACCAGGATTCACCATGAGGCCCCGCCCATTCTTGTTTGCGAAGTGGGCATAAACACGCATTGTGACCCTCAGTGTGAGTCCTGTCCTCTAGTAAGTCCTCTCAGTCACTCGACCATTAGATGTCATAATGGGCTTGACATGTCCCTAGGCCCAAATTTGTAACCAGATTTCTGGTTGTACAGTCGGCCCCCCCCCAGGGCTCTACTCTGGAATCCCTCATTTGGAGGAACACCTGAGGTTAAAAAACAAAACAAGGCAAATCACAACAACAAAACGGACTTCTTCCATCCCACAGAATGACCCCAAAATCTTGCGATGGGGACAAAGCCCCAGATAGTAAGACTCATCCATTTCCCATGAAGTCAACCGGAAATTTCATGACCATGAGTGACACGATATCCAGAGACAAAAACTTGAGCAAGAGCCTACAACTCGCCCTTTTTTCATATCCCGAAGAGTTCTCCTCATGGTCTGTAGATCAATCATGCCATACTTATTACCCGAAACATAAGCCGCGTTTGTGTTTTCAGACAACTGTCCAAACAGCTCTGCCTACACACCCTACAGGCTCAGGCCCCTGGAGCCAAACCTGAGGACTGTACTTGCCCTCTCCAAGGGAATTGTATGTGCCCATTCCAATGGCCACAACCTACTAATAAGATAAACCTCCAAACTCTTTGAGGCCATCCCAATAGTGGTGGCTCTCCAGGAGAAACAGGAGCAATCTGAGCCCATCTGACACCTACATGCACTCAGATGCATAGACTGATGTCCCCAGAGGTAAAAAGGTACGAACAGGCCCCTAGGCACTATTGGATTCATTGTTGTGCTATCCAGTCATCTCTCCTCAGAGGCCTGGATTTCAATACCAGCTGTTTCCTGACTCATCCTCAGAACAAATCTCATCTACATATGGGAAACTTGCACGTTGGAGCTGTGTCAAAGCCTCTGTTTGAAAAAACCCTTCAGGGCCCCAGTGCCACCGCTTCATTTCAAGATCTCCATAGACACAAAAACATATTAGGATCCATCCACAGGAGAGTCCATTTCAACTCAGCCTCCTGGGTTGCTCCCCCAGATCCAGCAGATCTAATCTGTCTTGTTGCTAGGACACAATTGGAATGCGAGGTGGGCTACCCAGCCATCCATCCTTAGAACCCTGCTCGGAATCGTTGCCCTGGAGCCAACCAACAGGTCTCAATTGTCCTGCAGAAGAATCTTTGCAGTTTGGAGCTTCTCACAACTAACATCGTGGGAAAACCCCCACGGCCTCGTGGCCCCCCTGCCCCTTCATGAGGGCCATCAGGGACAGAAACACCAACCTGAGCGATCTTCTGATCCTCGCCCTGACATCATAAGCACGAGATCTCAATTCAGGTCTGTAGATTGTTCCTGCCTTGTCCTCACCCAGAAACCTAAGCCTAGCTTGTTCTCAGATTTCCTTCCTCAGACTACTGGCCCACAAGCCTCCAGTTTGAAAACCAGAACTATAATGCAGCACTCTTCCTGCCCTCAGGAAGAAAAACATTGCCCTCTGGGGCTACCCAGAAACTCCAAAAGAGGATCAACCTGCACGCCATTCGACTGTACCCCAAATATATAGGCTGACCTGGGCACTATTGCCCTTTTTGACACAGCCTGAGCCTGGATTACCTGGCCCCACACAGAAAGCTGGCCGCTCACTGAGCACATCGGACCCGCCATGGTCTTAGGTCGTCATCTCTTCCCAACCTCGGTTGTCAAGTTTCAGAACCTAGACCTTATCTCCAATCACTGCCCAGGCTTGAAAGTGATGCAGAAAAAACAACTCCTTCCCCTGGCAAGAAACCATGTGGTTGGCATGTTGTCCAACGTTCAGTGTAGTTGAAACCAGTGTGGCCCATGAAGCCCCGCTCATGTTTGCGGGCCACATTGGTCAAAACCACACATTGTGACCCTCACCCTGATCCCAGTCCTCAATAAGGCCTCTCAGTGGCTGGATGAAGAGGTAGCATATTGGGCTTGCCATGCCCCTAGTCCCCAAATTTTACCCATAGTTCGGGTTCTCCCTTCACTTTTCCCCAGGGTTCTTCTTTGGAATTCCTCTTTTGGCGGGACACCTGAGGTAACAAACCTGAAAGGAGTCCTCCCATTCCACAGATTGACGAAAAACAATTGGGATCGGGCCAAATCCACAGAGAGGAAGATTCGTCCATGGCCCATGAGGCCTCCCCGACATTCCACGGCCATCTCTGATACAAAATACAGAGACAAAAGCCTGAGCAAGCGCCTCAGACTCGCTCTCTCTTCAATCCGGAAGAGTTCTTCTCATGGTTTATAGATCGGGCCTGCCATACCTACACCCCAAACCTAAGCTGAGTTTGTGTTTTCAGACTTCTGTCCTCAAATTCCTGGGCCACACACCCTCCAGGCTGGGGCCCCTGGAGTCACACATTAGGACTGTGCCTACCCAATCCATGGGAATTCTGCCGATGCCATTGTCCAAAACAGTAAAATTTGGAGAACCCTACAAATCCCTGAGGCCATCCCAATAGTGCAGGTCGCCCAGGACAAACAAGGGCGGTCTGATACCAGCTGAGCATCTACCTCCACTCATACCATAGATGGATGTCCCCTGAGAAGAAGATTGAACCAGACAGGACCCTAGGCCATAATCGGATACATTGCTTTGGATTACAGGCCTGTCTCCTCAAAAGCCTGGATTTCAATACCAGCATCGAGGTTTTCCTGAGGCACCCATCAAAACAAATCTCGTCTCCACAAGGAACCTTGTGCATCGAGCTATGTCAAAAGCTTAGGAGAATACTTCAGGGTCCCGGTGCCACCGCCCCATTTTAAGGCCCTCATGGACACAAACACACATTAGGACCCATCCTCAGGAAAGTCCATTTCAAGTCAGCCACCCCGGTTTCTCCCGCAGAGCCATCAGATCTAAACTGTCCTGTTGCTAGGAGACAATTTGAATGCGAGGCGGGCTTCCCAGGCATCCATCCTCGAACGGTGCCCTGGAGTCATTCCATATGGGATGTCCTGGAGCTGCCCAACAAGTCTCAATTGTCCCGCAGAAGGAATCCTTGAAGGGGGCATCCCACAACTCCCAACGTGGGAAAACCTCCATGGCCTCGAGATTCCGCTCCCTTCATGAAGGGGCCGTCATGCACAGAAACTCCCACCTGAGCCAATGTCTTATCCTCGCTCTGACTTCAGATGCATGAGATATACGTTCAGATCTACAGGGATACCTGCCGTGCCCTGGCCCTGAAACCCAAGTCTAGCTTGTGTTCTCAGACTTCCGTCCTCACACTCCAGGCCTCGAAGCCCGGAAGTTTCGCAATTCCAGACCCACAATGCAGCACTCTGCCTGCCCTCTAGAAAAAAAAATTGGCCTAATGAGCTTCCCAGGCACCTTATATGAGGATAAATCTACATGGCATTCTACTGTACCCAAAGTATATAGTCTAACCTGGGCACTAATGCACTGACACAACCTGAGCTCGGACCTCCTGACCAACACCCAGACAGCTGACCGCACACTGAGCACATCAGAACCGCCATGGCCTTAGGTCATCATCTATTCCCAACTGCGGTTTTTCAGGCTTCAGAACCTAGACCTTATCTCCAACCACTGCCCAGGGGTGCCTGTGATGCAGAAATCAGAACTCGTCCTTACCCATGGCAAGAAACCTTGTGGTTGGCATGTTGTCCAACGTTCAGTGTAGGAGAAACCAGCATTCACCCGCAGGCCCCGCCAATTCTTGAGTGCGAAGAGGGCATAAACACGCATTGTGACCCTCAGCGTGAGTCCTGTGCTCTAATAAGTCCTCTAAGTGGCTCGACCATTAGATGTCATAATGGGCTTGACATGTCCCTAGGCCACAATTTTTAACCAGATTTCTGGTTGTCCGGTCGGCCCTCCCCAGGGCTCTACTCTGGAATACCTCATTTGGTGAAACACCTGCGGTTAAAAAACAAAACAAAGCAAATCAACAACAACAACAAAACGGACTTCTTCCATTCCCAGAATGACCCAAAAATCTTGGGACGGGGCAAAACCCCAGAGAGTAAGACTCGTCCATTTCCCATGAAGTCACCCGGAAATTTCACGACCATGAGTGACACGATATCCAGAGACAAAAACTTGAGCACGAGCCTCACACTCGCCCTTTTTTCATATCCTGAAGAGTTCTCCTCATGGTCTGTAGATCAGTCCTGCCATACCTATGACCCGAAACATAAGCCGCGTTTGTGTTTTCAGACAACTGTCCAAACAGCTCTGGCCTACACACCCTACAGGCTCAGGCCCCTGGAGCCAAACCTGAGGACTGTACTTGCCCTCTCCAAGGGAATTGTAAGTGCCCATTCCAATGGCCACAACCCTACTAATAGGATAAACCTCCAAACTGCCGGAGGCCATCCCAACAGTGGTGGCTTCCCAGGACAAACAGGGGCAATCTGAGCTCATCTGAGCACCTACCTGCCCTCAGACGCATAGACTGATGTCCCCAGAGGTAAAAAGGAACGAACAGGCCCCTAGGCACTAAACGGATCCATTGCTGTGGTATCCAGTCATCTCTCCTCAGAGGCCTGGATTCCAATACCAGCGTATGGCTGTTTCTTGACTCACCCATCAGAAAACATCTCATCTACATATGGGAAACTTGCACGATGGAGCTGTGTCAAAGCCTCTGTTTGGAAAAACCCTTCAGGACCCCAGTGCCACCGCTACATTCCAAGGTCTCCATAGACACAAAAAGACATTAGGACCCATCCACAGGAGAGTCCATTTCAACTCAGCCTCCTGGGTTGCTCCCCCAGATGCAGCAGATCTAACCTGTCTTGTTGCTAGGACACAATTGGAATGCGAGGTGGGCTACCCAGCCATCCATCCTTAGAACCCTGCTCGGAATCGTTGCCCTGGAGCCAACAAACAGGTCTCAATTGTCCTGCAGAAGAATCTTTGCAGTTTGGAGCTTCTCACAACTAACATCGTGGGAAAACCCCCACGGCCTCGTGACCACCCCGCCCCTTCATGAAGGGCCATCAGGGACAGAAACACCAAACTGAGCGATCTTCTGATCCTCGCCCTTACATCATAAGCACGAGATCTCGATTCAGGTCTGTAGATTGTTCCTGCCTTGTCCTCACCCAGAAACCTAAGCCTAGCTTGTTCTCAGATTTCCTTCCTCAGACTACTGGCCCACAAGCCTCCAGTTTGAAAACCAGAACTATAATGCAGCACTCTTCCTGCCCTCAGGAAGAAAAACATTGCCCTCTGGGGCTACCCAGAAACTCCAAATGAGGATCAACCTGCACGCCATTTGACTGTACCCCAAATATATAGGCTGACCTGGGCCCTATTGCCCTTTTTGACACAGCCTGAGCCTGGATTACCTGGCCCCACACAGAAAGCTGGCCGCTCACTGAGCACATCGGACCCGCCATGGTCTTAGGTCGTCATCTCTTCCCAACCTCGGTTGTCAAGTTTCAGAACCTAGACCTTATCTCCAATCACTGCCCAGGCTTGAAAGTGATGCAGAAATCACAACTCCTTTCCCGTGGCAACAAACCATGTGGTTGGCATGTTGTCCAACGTTCAGTGTAGTTGAAACCAGTGTGGCCCATCAGGCCCCGCTCATGTTTGCGGGCCACATTGGTCAAAACCACACATTGTGACCCTCACCCTGATCCCAGTCCTCAATAAGGCCTCTCAGATGCTAGATGAAGAGATAGCATATTGGGCTTGCCATGCCCCTAGGCCCCAAATTTTACCCAGAGTTCGGGTTCTCCCTTCACTTTTCCTTAGGGCTCTTCTTTGGAATTCCTCTTTTGGCGGGACACCTGAGGTAACAAACCTGAAAGGAGTCCTCCCTTTCCACAGATTGACGAAAAACAATTGGGATCGGGCCAAATCCACAGAGAGGAAGATTCGTCCATGGCCCATGAGGCCTCCCCGACATTCCACGGCCATCTCTGATACAAAATCCAGAGACAAAAGCCTGAGCAAGCGCCTCAGACTCGCTCTTTCTTCATATCCGGAAGAGTTCTTCTCATGGTTTATAGATCGGGCCTGCCATACTTACGTCCCCAAACCTAAGCTGAGTTTGTGTTTTCAGACTTCTGTCCTTAAAGTCCTGGGCCACACACACTCCAGGCTGGGGCCCCTGGAGTCACAAATTAGGACTGTGCCTACCCAATTCATGGGAATTCTGCCGATGCCATTGTCCAAAACAGTAAAATTTGGAGAACCCTACAAATCCCTGAGGCCATCCCAATAGTGCAGGTCGCCTGGGACAAACAAGGGCGGTCTGATACCAGCTGAGCATCTACCTCCACTCATACCATAGATGGATGTCCCCTGAGAAGAAGATTGAACCAGACAGGACCCTAGGCCATAATCGGATACATTGCTTTGGATTACAGGCTTGTCTCCTCAAAAGCCTGGATTCCAATACCAGCATAGAGGTTTTCCTGAGGCACCCATCAAAACAAATCTCGTCTCCACAAGGAACCTTGTGCATCGAGCTATGTCAAAAGCTTAGGAGAATACTTCAGTGTCCCGGTGCCACCGCCCCATTTTAAGGCCCTCATGGACACAAACACACATTAGGACCCATCCTCAGGAAAGTCCATTTCAAGTCAGCCACCCCGGTTTCTCCCGCAGAGCCATCAGAACTAAACTGTCTTGTTGCAAGGAGACAATTGGAATGCGAGGCGGGCTTCCCAGGCATCCATCCTCGAACGGTGCCCTGGAGTCATTCCATATGGGATGTCCTGGAGCTGCCCAACAAGTCTCAATTGTCCCGCAGAAGGAATCCTTGAAGGGGGCATCCCACAACTCCCAACGTGGGAAAACCTCCATGGCCTCGAGATTCCGCTCCCTTCATGAAGGGGCCGTCATGCACAGAAACTCCAACCTGAGCCAACGTCTGATCCTCGCCCTGACTTCAGATGCATGAGATATAGGTTCAGATCTACAGGTGTACCTGCCGTGCCCTGGCCCTGAAACCCAAGTCTAGCTTGTGTTTTCAGACTTCCCTCCTCACACTCCCGGCCCCGAAGCCCAGAAGTTTTGCAATTCCAGACCCACAATGCAGCACTCTGCCTGCCCTCTAGAAAAAAAATTTGGCCTAATGAGCTTCCCAGGCACCTTATATGAGGATAAATCTACATGGCATTCGACTGTACCCAAAGTATATAGTCTAACCTGGGCACTAATGCACTGACACAACCTGAGCTCGGACCTCCTGACCAACACCCAGACAGCTGACCGCACACTGAGCACATCAGAACCGCCATGGCCTTAGGTCATCATCTATTCCCAACTGCGGTTTTTCAGGCTTCAGAACCTAGACCTTATCTCCAACCACTGCCCAGGGGTGCCTGTGATGCAGAAATCAGAACTCGTCCTTACCCATGGCAAGAAACCTTGTGGTTGGCATGTTGTCCAACGTTCAGTGTAGGAGAAACCAGCATTCACCCGCAGGCCCCGCCAATTCTTGAGTGCGAAGAGGGCATAAACACGCATTGTGACCCTCAGCGTGAGTCCTGTGCTCTAATAAGTCCTCTAAGTGGCTCGACCATTAGATGTCATAATGGGCTTGACATGTCCCTAGGCCACAATTTTTAACCAGATTTCTGGTTGTCCGGTCGGCCCTCCCCAGGGCTCTACTCTGGAATACCTCATTTGGTGAAACACCTGCGGTTAAAAAACAAAACAAAGCAAATCAACAACAACAACAAAACGGACTTCTTCCATTCCCAGAATGACCCAAAAATCTTGGGACGGGGCAAAACCCCAGAGAGTAAGACTCGTCCATTTCCCATGAAGTCACCCGGAAATTTCACGACCATGAGTGACACGATATCCAGAGACAAAAACTTGAGCACGAGCCTCACACTCGCCCTTTTTTCATATCCTGAAGAGTTCTCCTCATGGTCTGTAGATCAGTCCTGCCATACCTATGACCCGAAACATAAGCCGCGTTTGTGTTTTCAGACAACTGTCCAAACAGCTCTGGCCTACACACCCTACAGGCTCAGGCCCCTGGAGCCAAACCTGAGGACTGTACTTGCCCTCTCCAAGGGAATTGTAAGTGCCCATTCCAATGGCCACAACCCTACTAATAGGATAAACCTCCAAACTGCCGGAGGCCATCCCAACAGTGGTGGCTTCCCAGGACAAACAGGGGCAATCTGAGCTCATCTGAGCACCTACCTGCCCTCAGACGCATAGACTGATGTCCCCAGAGGTAAAAAGGAACGAACAGGCCCCTAGGCACTAAACGGATCCATTGCTGTGGTATCCAGTCATCTCTCCTCAGAGGCCTGGATTCCAATACCAGCGTATGGCTGTTTCTTGACTCACCCATCAGAAAACATCTCATCTACATATGGGAAACTTGCACGATGGAGCTGTGTCAAAGCCTCTGTTTGGAAAAACCCTTCAGGACCCCAGTGCCACCGCTACATTCCAAGGTCTCCATAGACACAAAAAGACATTAGGACCCATCCACAGGAGAGTCCATTTCAACTCAGCCTCCTGGGTTGCTCCCCCAGATGCAGCAGATCTAACCTGTCTTGTTGCTAGGACACAATTGGAATGCGAGGTGGGCTACCCAGCCATCCATCCTTAGAACCCTGCTCGGAATCGTTGCCCTGGAGCCAACAAACAGGTCTCAATTGTCCTGCAGAAGAATCTTTGCAGTTTGGAGCTTCTCACAACTAACATCGTGGGAAAACCCCCACGGCCTCGTGACCACCCCGCCCCTTCATGAAGGGCCATCAGGGACAGAAACACCAAACTGAGCGATCTTCTGATCCTCGCCCTTACATCATAAGCACGAGATCTCGATTCAGGTCTGTAGATTGTTCCTGCCTTGTCCTCACCCAGAAACCTAAGCCTAGCTTGTTCTCAGATTTCCTTCCTCAGACTACTGGCCCACAAGCCTCCAGTTTGAAAACCAGAACTATAATGCAGCACTCTTCCTGCCCTCAGGAAGAAAAACATTGCCCTCTGGGGCTACCCAGAAACTCCAAATGAGGATCAACCTGCACGCCATTTGACTGTACCCCAAATATATAGGCTGACCTGGGCCCTATTGCCCTTTTTGACACAGCCTGAGCCTGGATTACCTGGCCCCACACAGAAAGCTGGCCGCTCACTGAGCACATCGGACCCGCCATGGTCTTAGGTCGTCATCTCTTCCCAACCTCGGTTGTCAAGTTTCAGAACCTAGACCTTATCTCCAATCACTGCCCAGGCTTGAAAGTGATGCAGAAATCACAACTCCTTTCCCGTGGCAACAAACCATGTGGTTGGCATGTTGTCCAACGTTCAGTGTAGTTGAAACCAGTGTGGCCCATCAGGCCCCGCTCATGTTTGCGGGCCACATTGGTCAAAACCACACATTGTGACCCTCACCCTGATCCCAGTCCTCAATAAGGCCTCTCAGATGCTAGATGAAGAGATAGCATATTGGGCTTGCCATGCCCCTAGGCCCCAAATTTTACCCAGAGTTCGGGTTCTCCCTTCACTTTTCCTTAGGGCTCTTCTTTGGAATTCCTCTTTTGGCGGGACACCTGAGGTAACAAACCTGAAAGGAGTCCTCCCTTTCCACAGATTGACGAAAAACAATTGGGATCGGGCCAAATCCACAGAGAGGAAGATTCGTCCATGGCCCATGAGGCCTCCCCGACATTCCACGGCCATCTCTGATACAAAATCCAGAGACAAAAGCCTGAGCAAGCGCCTCAGACTCGCTCTTTCTTCATATCCGGAAGAGTTCTTCTCATGGTTTATAGATCGGGCCTGCCATACTTACGTCCCCAAACCTAAGCTGAGTTTGTGTTTTCAGACTTCTGTCCTTAAAGTCCTGGGCCACACACACTCCAGGCTGGGGCCCCTGGAGTCACAAATTAGGACTGTGCCTACCCAATTCATGGGAATTCTGCCGATGCCATTGTCCAAAACAGTAAAATTTGGAGAACCCTACAAATCCCTGAGGCCATCCCAATAGTGCAGGTCGCCTGGGACAAACAAGGGCGGTCTGATACCAGCTGAGCATCTACCTCCACTCATACCATAGATGGATGTCCCCTGAGAAGAAGATTGAACCAGACAGGACCCTAAGCCATAATCGGATACATTGCTTTGGATTACAGGCTTGTCTCCTCAAAAGCCTGGATTCCAATACCAGCATAGAGGTTTTCCTGAGGCACCCATCAAAACAAATCTCGTCTCCACAAGGAACCTTGTGCATCGAGCTATGTCAAAAGCTTAGGAGAATACTTCAGTGTCCCGGTGCCACCGCCCCATTTTAAGGCCCTCATGGACACAAACACACATTAGGACCCATCCTCAGGAAAGTCCATTTCAAGTCAGCCACCCCGGTTTCTCCCGCAGAGCCATCAGAACTAAACTGTCTTGTTGCAAGGAGACAATTGGAATGCGAGGCGGGCTTCCCAGGCATCCATCCTCGAACGGTGCCCTGGAGTCATTCCATATGGGATGTCCTGGAGCTGCCCAACAAGTCTCAATTGTCCCGCAGAAGGAATCCTTGAAGGGGGCATCCCACAACTCCCAACGTGGGAAAACCTCCATGGCCTCGAGATTCCGCTCCCTTCATGAAGGGGCCGTCATGCACAGAAACTCCAACCTGAGCCAACGTCTGATCCTCGCCCTGACTTCAGATGCATGAGATATAGGTTCAGATCTACAGGTGTACCTGCCGTGCCCTGGCCCTGAAACCCAAGTCTAGCTTGTGTTTTCAGACTTCCCTCCTCACACTCCCGGCCCCGAAGCCCAGAAGTTTTGCAATTCCAGACCCACAATGCAGCACTCTGCCTGCCCTCTAGAAAAAAAATTTGGCCTAATGAGCTTCCCAGGCACCTTATATGAGGATAAATCTACATGGCATTCGACTGTACCCAAAGTATATAGTCTAACCTGGGCACTAATGCACTGACACAACCTGAGCTCGGACCTCCTGACCAACACCCAGACAGCTGACCGCACACTGAGCACATCAGAACCGCCATGGCCTTAGGTCATCATCTATTCCCAACTGCGGTTTTTCAGGCTTCAGAACCTAGACCTTATCTCCAACCACTGCCCAGGGGTGCCTGTGATGCAGAAATCAGAACTCGTCCTTACCCATGGCAAGAAACCTTGTGGTTGGCATGTTGTCCAACGTTCAGTGTAGGAGAAACCAGCATTCACCCGCAGGCCCCGCCAATTCTTGAGTGCGAAGAGGGCATAAACACGCATTGTGACCCTCAGCGTGAGTCCTGTGCTCTAATAAGTCCTCTAAGTGGCTCGACCATTAGATGTCATAATGGGCTTGACATGTCCCTAGGCCACAATTTTTAACCAGATTTCTGGTTGTCCGGTCGGCCCTCCCCAGGGCTCTACTCTGGAATACCTCATTTGGTGAAACACCTGCGGTTAAAAAACAAAACAAAGCAAATCAACAACAACAACAAAACGGACTTCTTCCATTCCCAGAATGACCCAAAAATCTTGGGACGGGGCAAAACCCCAGAGAGTAAGACTCGTCCATTTCCCATGAAGTCACCCGGAAATTTCACGACCATGAGTGACACGATATCCAGAGACAAAAACTTGAGCACGAGCCTCACACTCGCCCTTTTTTCATATCCTGAAGAGTTCTCCTCATGGTCTGTAGATCAGTCCTGCCATACCTATGACCCGAAACATAAGCCGCGTTTGTGTTTTCAGACAACTGTCCAAACAGCTCTGGCCTACACACCCTACAGGCTCAGGCCCCTGGAGCCAAACCTGAGGACTGTACTTGCCCTCTCCAAGGGAATTGTAAGTGCCCATTCCAATGGCCACAACCCTACTAATAGGATAAACCTCCAAACTGCCGGAGGCCATCCCAACAGTGGTGGCTTCCCAGGACAAACAGGGGCAATCTGAGCTCATCTGAGCACCTACCTGCCCTCAGACGCATAGACTGATGTCCCCAGAGGTAAAAAGGAACGAACAGGCCCCTAGGCACTAAACGGATCCATTGCTGTGGTATCCAGTCATCTCTCCTCAGAGGCCTGGATTCCAATACCAGCGTATGGCTGTTTCTTGACTCACCCATCAGAAAACATCTCATCTACATATGGGAAACTTGCACGATGGAGCTGTGTCAAAGCCTCTGTTTGGAAAAACCCTTCAGGACCCCAGTGCCACCGCTACATTCCAAGGTCTCCATAGACACAAAAAGACATTAGGACCCATCCACAGGAGAGTCCATTTCAACTCAGCCTCCTGGGTTGCTCCCCCAGATGCAGCAGATCTAACCTGTCTTGTTGCTAGGACACAATTGGAATGCGAGGTGGGCTACCCAGCCATCCATCCTTAGAACCCTGCTCGGAATCGTTGCCCTGGAGCCAACAAACAGGTCTCAATTGTCCTGCAGAAGAATCTTTGCAGTTTGGAGCTTCTCACAACTAACATCGTGGGAAAACCCCCACGGCCTCGTGACCACCCCGCCCCTTCATGAAGGGCCATCAGGGACAGAAACACCAAACTGAGCGATCTTCTGATCCTCGCCCTTACATCATAAGCACGAGATCTCGATTCAGGTCTGTAGATTGTTCCTGCCTTGTCCTCACCCAGAAACCTAAGCCTAGCTTGTTCTCAGATTTCCTTCCTCAGACTACTGGCCCACAAGCCTCCAGTTTGAAAACCAGAACTATAATGCAGCACTCTTCCTGCCCTCAGGAAGAAAAACATTGCCCTCTGGGGCTACCCAGAAACTCCAAATGAGGATCAACCTGCACGCCATTTGACTGTACCTCAAATATATAGGCTGACCTGGGCCCTATTGCCCTTTTTGACACAGCCTGAGCCTGGATTACCTGGCCCCACACAGAAAGCTGGCCGCTCACTGAGCACATCGGACCCGCCATGGTCTTAGGTCGTCATCTCTTCCCAACCTCGGTTGTCAAGTTTCAGAACCTAGACCTTATCTCCAATCACTGCCCAGGCTTGAAAGTGATGCAGAAATCACAACTCCTTTCCCGTGGCAACAAACCATGTGGTTGGCATGTTGTCCAACGTTCAGTGTAGTTGAAACCAGTGTGGCCCATCAGGCCCCGCTCATGTTTGCGGGCCACATTGGTCAAAACCACACATTGTGACCCTCACCCTGATCCCAGTCCTCAATAAGGCCTCTCAGATGCTAGATGAAGAGATAGCATATTGGGCTTGCCATGCCCCTAGGCCCCAAATTTTACCCAGAGTTCGGGTTCTCCCTTCACTTTTCCTTAGGGCTCTTCTTTGGAATTCCTCTTTTGGCGGGACACCTGAGGTAACAAACCTGAAAGGAGTCCTCCCTTTCCACAGATTGACGAAAAACAATTGGGATCGGGCCAAATCCACAGAGAGGAAGATTCGTCCATGGCCCATGAGGCCTCCCCGACATTCCACGGCCATCTCTGATACAAAATCCAGAGACAAAAGCCTGAGCAAGCGCCTCAGACTCGCTCTTTCTTCATATCCGGAAGAGTTCTTCTCATGGTTTATAGATCGGGCCTGCCATACTTACGTCCCCAAACCTAAGCTGAGTTTGTGTTTTCAGACTTCTGTCCTTAAAGTCCTGGGCCACACACACTCCAGGCTGGGGCCCCTGGAGTCACAAATTAGGACTGTGCCTACCCAATTCATGGGAATTCTGCCGATGCCATTGTCCAAAACAGTAAAATTTGGAGAACCCTACAAATCCCTGAGGCCATCCCAATAGTGCAGGTCGCCTGGGACAAACAAGGGCGGTCTGATACCAGCTGAGCATCTACCTCCACTCATACCATAGATGGATGTCCCCTGAGAAGAAGATTGAACCAGACAGGACCCTAGGCCATAATCGGATACATTGCTTTGGATTACAGGCTTGTCTCCTCAAAAGCCTGGATTCCAATACCAGCATAGAGGTTTTCCTGAGGCACCCATCAAAACAAATCTCGTCTCCACAAGGAACCTTGTGCATCGAGCTATGTCAAAAGCTTAGGAGAATACTTCAGTGTCCCGGTGCCACCGCCCCATTTTAAGGCCCTCATGGACACAAACACACATTAGGACCCATCCTCAGGAAAGTCCATTTCAAGTCAGCCACCCCGGTTTCTCCCGCAGAGCCATCAGAACTAAACTGTCTTGTTGCAAGGAGACAATTGGAATGCGAGGCGGGCTTCCCAGGCATCCATCCTCGAACGGTGCCCTGGAGTCATTCCATATGGGATGTCCTGGAGCTGCCCAACAAGTCTCAATTGTCCCGCAGAAGGAATCCTTGAAGGGGGCATCCCACAACTCCCAACGTGGGAAAACCTCCATGGCCTCGAGATTCCGCTCCCTTCATGAAGGGGCCGTCATGCACAGAAACTCCAACCTGAGCCAACGTCTGATCCTCGCCCTGACTTCAGATGCATGAGATATAGGTTCAGATCTACAGGTGTACCTGCCGTGCCCTGGCCCTGAAACCCAAGTCTAGCTTGTGTTTTCAGACTTCCCTCCTCACACTCCCGGCCGCGAAGCCCAGAAGTTTTGCAATTCCAGACCCACAATGCAGCACTCTGCCTGCCCTCTAGAAAAAAAATTTGGCCTAATGAGCTTCCCAGGCACCTTATATGAGGATAAATCTACATGGCATTCGACTGTACCCAAAGTATATAGTCTAACCTGGGCACTAATGCACTGACACAACCTGAGCTCGGACCTCCTGACCAACACCCAGACAGCTGACCGCACACTGAGCACATCAGAACCGCCATGGCCTTAGGTCATCATCTATTCCCAACTGCGGTTTTTCAGGCTTCAGAACCTAGACCTTATCTCCAACCACTGCCCAGGGGTGCCTGTGATGCAGAAATCAGAACTCGTCCTTACCCATGGCAAGAAACCTTGTGGTTGGCATGTTGTCCAACGTTCAGTGTAGGAGAAACCAGCATTCACCCGCAGGCCCCGCCAATTCTTGAGTGCGAAGAGGGCATAAACACGCATTGTGACCCTCAGCGTGAGTCCTGTGCTCTAATAAGTCCTCTAAGTGGCTCGACCATTAGATGTCATAATGGGCTTGACATGTCCCTAGGCCACAATTTTTAACCAGATTTCTGGTTGTCCGGTCGGCCCTCCCCAGGGCTCTACTCTGGAATACCTCATTTGGTGAAACACCTGCGGTTAAAAAACAAAACAAAGCAAATCAACAACAACAACAAAACGGACTTCTTCCATTCCCAGAATGACCCAAAAATCTTGGGACGAGGCAAAACCCCAGAGAGTAAGACTCGTCCATTTCCCATGAAGTCACCCGGAAATTTCACGACCATGAGTGACACGATATCCAGAGACAAAAACTTGAGCACGAGCCTCACACTCGCCCTTTTTTCATATCCTGAAGAGTTCTCCTCATGGTCTGTAGATCAGTCCTGCCATACCTATGACCCGAAACATAAGCCGCGTTTGTGTTTTCAGACAACTGTCCAAACAGCTCTGGCCTACACACCCTACAGGCTCAGGCCCCTGGAGCCAAACCTGAGGACTGTACTTGCCCTCTCCAAGGGAATTGTAAGTGCCCATTCCAATGGCCACAACCCTACTAATAGGATAAACCTCCAAACTGCCGGAGGCCATCCCAACAGTGGTGGCTTCCCAGGACAAACAGGGGCAATCTGAGCTCATCTGAGCACCTACCTGCCCTCAGACGCATAGACTGATGTCCCCAGAGGTAAAAAGGAACGAACAGGCCCCTAGGCACTAAACGGATCCATTGCTGTGGTATCCAGTCATCTCTCCTCAGAGGCCTGGATTCCAATACCAGCGTATGGCTGTTTCTTGACTCACCCATCAGAAAACATCTCATCTACATATGGGAAACTTGCACGATGGAGCTGTGTCAAAGCCTCTGTTTGGAAAAACCCTTCAGGACCCCAGTGCCACCGCTACATTCCAAGGTCTCCATAGACACAAAAAGACATTAGGACCCATCCACAGGAGAGTCCATTTCAACTCAGCCTCCTGGGTTGCTCCCCCAGATGCAGCAGATCTAACCTGTCTTGTTGCTAGGACACAATTGGAATGCGAGGTGGGCTACCCAGCCATCCATCCTTAGAACCCTGCTCGGAATCGTTGCCCTGGAGCCAACAAACAGGTCTCAATTGTCCTGCAGAAGAATCTTTGCAGTTTGGAGCTTCTCACAACTAACATCGTGGGAAAACCCCCACGGCCTCGTGGCCCCCCTGCCCCTTCATGAGGGCCATCAGGGACAGAAACACCAAACTGAGCGATCTTCTGATCCTCGCCCTTACATCATAAGCACGAGATCTCGATTCAGGTCTGTAGATTGTTCCTGCCTTGTCCTCACCCAGAAACCTAAGCCTAGCTTGTTCTCAGATTTCCTTCCTCAGACTACTGGCCCACAAGCCTCCAGTTTGAAAACCAGAACTATAATGCAGCACTCTTCCTGCCCTCAGGAAGAAAAACATTGCCCTCTGGGGCTACCCAGAAACTCCAAATGAGGATCAACCTGCACGCCATTTGACTGTACCCCAAATATATAGGCTGACCTGGGCCCTATTGCCCTTTTTGACACAGCCTGAGCCTGGATTACCTGGCCCCACACAGAAAGCTGGCCGCTCACTGAGCACATCGGACCCGCCATGGTCTTAGGTCGTCATCTCTTCCCAACCTCGGTTGTCAAGTTTCAGAACCTAGACCTTATCTCCAATCACTGCCCAGGCTTGAAAGTGATGCAGAAATCACAACTCCTTTCCCGTGGCAACAAACCATGTGGTTGGCATGTTGTCCAACGTTCAGTGTAGTTGAAACCAGTGTGGCCCATCAGGCCCCGCTCATGTTTGCGGGCCACATTGGTCAAAACCACACATTGTGACCCTCACCCTGATCCCAGTCCTCAATAAGGCCTCTCAGATGCTAGATGAAGAGATAGCATATTGGGCTTGCCATGCCCCTAGGCCCCAAATTTTACCCAGAGTTCGGGTTCTCCCTTCACTTTTCCTTAGGGCTCTTCTTTGGAATTCCTCTTTTGGCGGGACACCTGAGGTAACAAACCTGAAAGGAGTCCTCCCTTTCCACAGATTGACGAAAAACAATTGGGATCGGGCCAAATCCACAGAGAGGAAGATTCGTCCATGGCCCATGAGGCCTCCCCGACATTCCACGGCCATCTCTGATACAAAATCCAGAGACAAAAGCCTGAGCAAGCGCCTCAGACTCGCTCTTTCTTCATATCCGGAAGAGTTCTTCTCATGGTTTATAGATCGGGCCTGCCATACTTACGTCCCCAAACCTAAGCTGAGTTTGTGTTTTCAGACTTCTGTCCTTAAAGTCCTGGGCCACACACACTCCAGGCTGGGGCCCCTGGAGTCACAAATTAGGACTGTGCCTACCCAATTCATGGGAATTCTGCCGATGCCATTGTCCAAAACAGTAAAATTTGGAGAACCCTACAAATCCCTGAGGCCATCCCAATAGTGCAGGTCGCCTGGGACAAACAAGGGCGGTCTGATACCAGCTGAGCATCTACCTCCACTCATACCATAGATGGATGTCCCCTGAGAAGAAGATTGAACCAGACAGGACCCTAGGCCATAATCGGATACATTGCTTTGGATTACAGGCTTGTCTCCTCAAAAGCCTGGATTCCAATACCAGCATAGAGGTTTTCCTGAGGCACCCATCAAAACAAATCTCGTCTCCACAAGGAACCTTGTGCATCGAGCTATGTCAAAAGCTTAGGAGAATACTTCAGTGTCCCGGTGCCACCGCCCCATTTTAAGGCCCTCATGGACACAAACACACATTAGGACCCATCCTCAGGAAAGTCCATTTCAAGTCAGCCACCCCGGTTTCTCCCGCAGAGCCATCAGAACTAAACTGTCTTGTTGCAAGGAGACAATTGGAATGCGAGGCGGGCTTCCCAGGCATCCATCCTCGAACGGTGCCCTGGAGTCATTCCATATGGGATGTCCTGGAGCTGCCCAACAAGTCTCAATTGTCCCGCAGAAGGAATCCTTGAAGGGGGCATCCCACAACTCCCAACGTGGGAAAACCTCCATGGCCTCGAGATTCCGCTCCCTTCATGAAGGGGCCGTCATGCACAGAAACTCCAACCTGAGCCAACGTCTGATCCTCGCCCTGACTTCAGATGCATGAGATATAGGTTCAGATCTACAGGTGTACCTGCCGTGCCCTGGCCCTGAAACCCAAGTCTAGCTTGTGTTTTCAGACTTCCCTCCTCACACTCCCGGCCCCGAAGCCCAGAAGTTTTGCAATTCCAGACCCACAATGCAGCACTCTGCCTGCCCTCTAGAAAAAAAATTTGGCCTAATGAGCTTCCCAGGCACCTTATATGAGGATAAATCTACATGGCATTCGACTGTACCCAAAGTATATAGTCTAACCTGGGCACTAATGCACTGACACAACCTGAGCTCGGACCTCCTGACCAACACCCAGACAGCTGACCGCACACTGAGCACATCAGAACCGCCATGGCCTTAGGTCATCATCTATTCCCAACTGCGGTTTTTCAGGCTTCAGAACCTAGACCTTATCTCCAACCACTGCCCAGGGGTGCCTGTGATGCAGAAATCAGAACTCGTCCTTACCCATGGCAAGAAACCTTGTGGTTGGCATGTTGTCCAACGTTCAGTGTAGGAGAAACCAGCATTCACCCGCAGGCCCCGCCAATTCTTGAGTGCGAAGAGGGCATAAACACGCATTGTGACCCTCAGCGTGAGTCCTGTGCTCTAATAAGTCCTCTAAGTGGCTCGACCATTAGATGTCATAATGGGCTTGACATGTCCCTAGGCCACAATTTTTAACCAGATTTCTGGTTGTCCGGTCGGCCCTCCCCAGGGCTCTACTCTGGAATACCTCATTTGGTGAAACACCTGCGGTTAAAAAACAAAACAAAGCAAATCAACAACAACAACAAAACGGACTTCTTCCATTCCCAGAATGACCCAAAAATCTTGGGACGAGGCAAAACCCCAGAGAGTAAGACTCGTCCATTTCCCATGAAGTCACCCGGAAATTTCACGACCATGAGTGACACGATATCCAGAGACAAAAACTTGAGCACGAGCCTCACACTCGCCCTTTTTTCATATCCTGAAGAGTTCTCCTCATGGTCTGTAGATCAGTCCTGCCATACCTATGACCCGAAACATAAGCCGCGTTTGTGTTTTCAGACAACTGTCCAAACAGCTCTGGCCTACACACCCTACAGGCTCAGGCCCCTGGAGCCAAACCTGAGGACTGTACTTGCCCTCTCCAAGGGAATTGTAAGTGCCCATTCCAATGGCCACAACCCTACTAATAGGATAAACCTCCAAACTGCCGGAGGCCATCCCAACAGTGGTGGCTTCCCAGGACAAACAGGGGCAATCTGAGCTCATCTGAGCACCTACCTGCCCTCAGACGCATAGACTGATGTCCCCAGAGGTAAAAAGGAACGAACAGGCCCCTAGGCACTAAACGGATCCATTGCTGTGGTATCCAGTCATCTCTCCTCAGAGGCCTGGATTCCAATACCAGCGTATGGCTGTTTCTTGACTCACCCATCAGAAAACATCTCATCTACATATGGGAAACTTGCACGATGGAGCTGTGTCAAAGCCTCTGTTTGGAAAAACCCTTCAGGACCCCAGTGCCACCGCTACATTCCAAGGTCTCCATAGACACAAAAAGACATTAGGACCCATCCACAGGAGAGTCCATTTCAACTCAGCCTCCTGGGTTGCTCCCCCAGATGCAGCAGATCTAACCTGTCTTGTTGCTAGGACACAATTGGAATGCGAGGTGGGCTACCCAGCCATCCATCCTTAGAACCCTGCTCGGAATCGTTGCCCTGGAGCCAACAAACAGGTCTCAATTGTCCTGCAGAAGAATCTTTGCAGTTTGGAGCTTCTCACAACTAACATCGTGGGAAAACCCCCACGGCCTCGTGGCCCCCCTGCCCCTTCATGAGGGCCATCAGGGACAGAAACACCAAACTGAGCGATCTTCTGATCCTCGCCCTTACATCATAAGCACGAGATCTCGATTCAGGTCTGTAGATTGTTCCTGCCTTGTCCTCACCCAGAAACCTAAGCCTAGCTTGTTCTCAGATTTCCTTCCTCAGACTACTGGCCCACAAGCCTCCAGTTTGAAAACCAGAACTATAATGCAGCACTCTTCCTGCCCTCAGGAAGAAAAACATTGCCCTCTGGGGCTACCCAGAAACTCCAAATGAGGATCAACCTGCACGCCATTTGACTGTACCCCAAATATATAGGCTGACCTGGGCCCTATTGCCCTTTTTGACACAGCCTGAGCCTGGATTACCTGGCCCCACACAGAAAGCTGGCCGCTCACTGAGCACATCGGACCCGCCATGGTCTTAGGTCGTCATCTCTTCCCAACCTCGGTTGTCAAGTTTCAGAACCTAGACCTTATCTCCAATCACTGCCCAGGCTTGAAAGTGATGCAGAAATCACAACTCCTTTCCCGTGGCAACAAACCATGTGGTTGGCATGTTGTCCAACGTTCAGTGTAGTTGAAACCAGTGTGGCCCATCAGGCCCCGCTCATGTTTGCGGGCCACATTGGTCAAAACCACACATTGTGACCCTCACCCTGATCCCAGTCCTCAATAAGGCCTCTCAGATGCTAGATGAAGAGATAGCATATTGGGCTTGCCATGCCCCTAGGCCCCAAATTTTACCCAGAGTTCGGGTTCTCCCTTCACTTTTCCTTAGGGCTCTTCTTTGGAATTCCTCTTTTGGCGGGACACCTGAGGTAACAAACCTGAAAGGAGTCCTCCCTTTCCACAGATTGACGAAAAACAATTGGGATCGGGCCAAATCCACAGAGAGGAAGATTCGTCCATGGCCCATGAGGCCTCCCCGACATTCCACGGCCATCTCTGATACAAAATCCAGAGACAAAAGCCTGAGCAAGCGCCTCAGACTCGCTCTTTCTTCATATCCGGAAGAGTTCTTCTCATGGTTTATAGATCGGGCCTGCCATACTTACGTCCCCAAACCTAAGCTGAGTTTGTGTTTTCAGACTTCTGTCCTTAAAGTCCTGGGCCACACACACTCCAGGCTGGGGCCCCTGGAGTCACAAATTAGGACTGTGCCTACCCAATTCATGGGAATTCTGCCGATGCCATTGTCCAAAACAGTAAAATTTGGAGAACCCTACAAATCCCTGAGGCCATCCCAATAGTGCAGGTCGCCTGGGACAAACAAGGGCGGTCTGATACCAGCTGAGCATCTACCTCCACTCATACCATAGATGGATGTCCCCTGAGAAGAAGATTGAACCAGACAGGACCCTAGGCCATAATCGGATACATTGCTTTGGATTACAGGCTTGTCTCCTCAAAAGCCTGGATTCCAATACCAGCATAGAGGTTTTCCTGAGGCACCCATCAAAACAAATCTCGTCTCCACAAGGAACCTTGTGCATCGAGCTATGTCAAAAGCTTAGGAGAATACTTCAGTGTCCCGGTGCCACCGCCCCATTTTAAGGCCCTCATGGACACAAACACACATTAGGACCCATCCTCAGGAAAGTCCATTTCAAGTCAGCCACCCCGGTTTCTCCCGCAGAGCCATCAGAACTAAACTGTCTTGTTGCAAGGAGACAATTGGAATGCGAGGCGGGCTTCCCAGGCATCCATCCTCGAACGGTGCCCTGGAGTCATTCCATATGGGATGTCCTGGAGCTGCCCAACAAGTCTCAATTGTCCCGCAGAAGGAATCCTTGAAGGGGGCATCCCACAACTCCCAACGTGGGAAAACCTCCATGGCCTCGAGATTCCGCTCCCTTCATGAAGGGGCCGTCATGCACAGAAACTCCAACCTGAGCCAACGTCTGATCCTCGCCCTGACTTCAGATGCATGAGATATAGGTTCATATCTACAGGTGTACCTGCCGTGCCCTGGCCCTGAAACCCAAGTCTAGCTTGTGTTTTCAGACTTCCCTCCTCACACTCCCGGCCGCGAAGCCCAGAAGTTTTGCAATTCCAGACCCACAATGCAGCACTCTGCCTGCCCTCTAGAAAAAAAATTTGGCCTAATGAGCTTCCCAGGCACCTTATATGAGGATAAATCTACATGGCATTCGACTGTACCCAAAGTATATAGTCTAACCTGGGCACTAATGCACTGACACAACCTGAGCTCGGACCTCCTGACCAACACCCAGACAGCTGACCGCACACTGAGCACATCAGAACCGCCATGGCCTTAGGTCATCATCTATTCCCAACTGCGGTTTTTCAGGCTTCAGAACCTAGACCTTATCTCCAACCACTGCCCAGGGGTGCCTGTGATGCAGAAATCAGAACTCGTCCTTACCCATGGCAAGAAACCTTGTGGTTGGCATGTTGTCCAACGTTCAGTGTAGGAGAAACCAGCATTCACCCGCAGGCCCCGCCAATTCTTGAGTGCGAAGAGGGCTTAAACACGCATTGTGACCCTCAGCGTGAGTCCTGTGCTCTAATAAGTCCTCTAAGTGGCTCGACCATTAGATGTCATAATGGGCTTGACATGTCCCTAGGCCACAATTTTTAACCAGATTTCTGGTTGTCCGGTCGGCCCTCCCCAGGGCTCTACTCTGGAATACCTCATTTGGTGAAACACCTGCGGTTAAAAAACAAAACAAAGCAAATCAACAACAACAACAAAACGGACTTCTTCCATTCCCAGAATGACCCAAAAATCTTGGGACGAGGCAAAACCCCAGAGAGTAAGACTCGTCCATTTCCCATGAAGTCACCCGGAAATTTCACGACCATGAGTGACACGATATCCAGAGACAAAAACTTGAGCACGAGCCTCACACTCGCCCTTTTTTCATATCCTGAAGAGTTCTCCTCATGGTCTGTAGATCAGTCCTGCCATACCTATGACCCGAAACATAAGCCGCGTTTGTGTTTTCAGACAACTGTCCAAACAGCTCTGGCCTACACACCCTACAGGCTCAGGCCCCTGGAGCCAAACCTGAGGACTGTACTTGCCCTCTCCAAGGGAATTGTAAGTGCCCATTCCAATGGCCACAACCCTACTAATAGGATAAACCTCCAAACTGCCGGAGGCCATCCCAACAGTGGTGGCTTCCCAGGACAAACAGGGGCAATCTGAGCTCATCTGAGCACCTACCTGCCCTCAGACGCATAGACTGATGTCCCCAGAGGTAAAAAGGAACGAACAGGCCCCTAGGCACTAAACGGATCCATTGCTGTGGTATCCAGTCATCTCTCCTCAGAGGCCTGGATTCCAATACCAGCGTATGGCTGTTTCTTGACTCACCCATCAGAAAACATCTCATCTACATATGGGAAACTTGCACGATGGAGCTGTGTCAAAGCCTCTGTTTGGAAAAACCCTTCAGGACCCCAGTGCCACCGCTACATTCCAAGGTCTCCATAGACACAAAAAGACATTAGGACCCATCCACAGGAGAGTCCATTTCAACTCAGCCTCCTGGGTTGCTCCCCCAGATGCAGCAGATCTAACCTGTCTTGTTGCTAGGACACAATTGGAATGCGAGGTGGGCTACCCAGCCATCCATCCTTAGAACCCTGCTCGGAATCGTTGCCCTGGAGCCAACAAACAGGTCTCAATTGTCCTGCAGAAGAATCTTTGCAGTTTGGAGCTTCTCACAACTAACATCGTGGGAAAACCCCCACGGCCTCGTGGCCCCCCTGCCCCTTCATGAGGGCCATCAGGGACAGAAACACCAAACTGAGCGATCTTCTGATCCTCGCCCTTACATCATAAGCACGAGATCTCGATTCAGGTCTGTAGATTGTTCCTGCCTTGTCCTCACCCAGAAACCTAAGCCTAGCTTGTTCTCAGATTTCCTTCCTCAGACTACTGGCCCACAAGCCTCCAGTTTGAAAACCAGAACTATAATGCAGCACTCTTCCTGCCCTCAGGAAGAAAAACATTGCCCTCTGGGGCTACCCAGAAACTCCAAATGAGGATCAACCTGCACGCCATTTGACTGTACCCCAAATATATAGGCTGACCTGGGCCCTATTGCCCTTTTTGACACAGCCTGAGCCTGGATTACCTGGCCCCACACAGAAAGCTGGCCGCTCACTGAGCACATCGGACCCGCCATGGTCTTAGGTCGTCATCTCTTCCCAACCTCGGTTGTCAAGTTTCAGAACCTAGACCTTATCTCCAATCACTGCCCAGGCTTGAAAGTGATGCAGAAATCACAACTCCTTTCCCGTGGCAACAAACCATGTGGTTGGCATGTTGTCCAACGTTCAGTGTAGTTGAAACCAGTGTGGCCCATCAGGCCCCGCTCATGTTTGCGGGCCACATTGGTCAAAACCACACATTGTGACCCTCACCCTGATCCCAGTCCTCAATAAGGCCTCTCAGATGCTAGATGAAGAGATAGCATATTGGGCTTGCCATGCCCCTAGGCCCCAAATTTTACCCAGAGTTCGGGTTCTCCCTTCACTTTTCCTTAGGGCTCTTCTTTGGAATTCCTCTTTTGGCGGGACACCTGAGGTAACAAACCTGAAAGGAGTCCTCCCTTTCCACAGATTGACGAAAAACAATTGGGATCGGGCCAAATCCACAGAGAGGAAGATTCGTCCATGGCCCATGAGGCCTCCCCGACATTCCACGGCCATCTCTGATACAAAATCCAGAGACAAAAGCCTGAGCAAGCGCCTCAGACTCGCTCTTTCTTCATATCCGGAAGAGTTCTTCTCATGGTTTATAGATCGGGCCTGCCATACTTACGTCCCCAAACCTAAGCTGAGTTTGTGTTTTCAGACTTCTGTCCTTAAAGTCCTGGGCCACACACACTCCAGGCTGGGGCCCCTGGAGTCACAAATTAGGACTGTGCCTACCCAATTCATGGGAATTCTGCCGATGCCATTGTCCAAAACAGTAAAATTTGGAGAACCCTACAAATCCCTGAGGCCATCCCAATAGTGCAGGTCGCCTGGGACAAACAAGGGCGGTCTGATACCAGCTGAGCATCTACCTCCACTCATACCATAGATGGATGTCCCCTGAGAAGAAGATTGAACCAGACAGGACCCTAGGCCATAATCGGATACATTGCTTTGGATTACAGGCTTGTCTCCTCAAAAGCCTGGATTCCAATACCAGCATAGAGGTTTTCCTGAGGCACCCATCAAAACAAATCTCGTCTCCACAAGGAACCTTGTGCATCGAGCTATGTCAAAAGCTTAGGAGAATACTTCAGTGTCCCGGTGCCACCGCCCCATTTTAAGGCCCTCATGGACACAAACACACATTAGGACCCATCCTCAGGAAAGTCCATTTCAAGTCAGCCACCCCGGTTTCTCCCGCAGAGCCATCAGAACTAAACTGTCTTGTTGCAAGGAGACAATTGGAATGCGAGGCGGGCTTCCCAGGCATCCATCCTCGAACGGTGCCCTGGAGTCATTCCATATGGGATGTCCTGGAGCTGCCCAACAAGTCTCAATTGTCCCGCAGAAGGAATCCTTGAAGGGGGCATCCCACAACTCCCAACGTGGGAAAACCTCCATGGCCTCGAGATTCCGCTCCCTTCATGAAGGGGCCGTCATGCACAGAAACTCCAACCTGAGCCAACGTCTGATCCTCGCCCTGACTTCAGATGCATGAGATATAGGTTCAGATCTACAGGTGTACCTGCCGTGCCCTGGCCCTGAAACCCAAGTCTAGCTTGTGTTTTCAGACTTCCCTCCTCACACTCCCGGCCCCGAAGCCCAGAAGTTTTGCAATTCCAGACCCACAATGCAGCACTCTGCCTGCCCTCTAGAAAAAAAATTTGGCCTAATGAGCTTCCCAGGCACCTTATATGAGGATAAATCTACATGGCATTCGACTGTACCCAAAGTATATAGTCTAACCTGGGCACTAATGCACTGACACAACCTGAGCTCGGACCTCCTGACCAACACCCAGACAGCTGACCGCACACTGAGCACATCAGAACCGCCATGGCCTTAGGTCATCATCTATTCCCAACTGCGGTTTTTCAGGCTTCAGAACCTAGACCTTATCTCCAACCACTGCCCAGGGGTGCCTGTGATGCAGAAATCAGAACTCGTCCTTACCCATGGCAAGAAACCTTGTGGTTGGCATGTTGTCCAACGTTCAGTGTAGGAGAAACCAGCATTCACCCGCAGGCCCCGCCAATTCTTGAGTGCGAAGAGGGCATAAACACGCATTGTGACCCTCAGCGTGAGTCCTGTGCTCTAATAAGTCCTCTAAGTGGCTCGACCATTAGATGTCATAATGGGCTTGACATGTCCCTAGGCCACAATTTTTAACCAGATTTCTGGTTGTCCGGTCGGCCCTCCCCAGGGCTCTACTCTGGAATACCTCATTTGGTGAAACACCTGCGGTTAAAAAACAAAACAAAGCAAATCAACAACAACAACAAAACGGACTTCTTCCATTCCCAGAATGACCCAAAAATCTTGGGACGGGGCAAAACCCCAGAGAGTAAGACTCGTCCATTTCCCATGAAGTCACCCGGAAATTTCACGACCATGAGTGACACGATATCCAGAGACAAAAACTTGAGCACGAGCCTCACACTCGCCCTTTTTTCATATCCTGAAGAGTTCTCCTCATGGTCTGTAGATCAGTCCTGCCATACCTATGACCCGAAACATAAGCCGCGTTTGTGTTTTCAGACAACTGTCCAAACAGCTCTGGCCTACACACCCTACAGGCTCAGGCCCCTGGAGCCAAACCTGAGGACTGTACTTGCCCTCTCCAAGGGAATTGTAAGTGCCCATTCCAATGGCCACAACCCTACTAATAGGATAAACCTCCAAACTGCCGGAGGCCATCCCAACAGTGGTGGCTTCCCAGGACAAACAGGGGCAATCTGAGCTCATCTGAGCACCTACCTGCCCTCAGACGCATAGACTGATGTCCCCAGAGGTAAAAAGGAACGAACAGGCCCCTAGGCACTAAACGGATCCATTGCTGTGGTATCCAGTCATCTCTCCTCAGAGGCCTGGATTCCAATACCAGCGTATGGCTGTTTCTTGACTCACCCATCAGAAAACATCTCATCTACATATGGGAAACTTGCACGATGGAGCTGTGTCAAAGCCTCTGTTTGGAAAAACCCTTCAGGACCCCAGTGCCACCGCTACATTCCAAGGTCTCCATAGACACAAAAAGACATTAGGACCCATCCACAGGAGAGTCCATTTCAACTCAGCCTCCTGGGTTGCTCCCCCAGATGCAGCAGATCTAACCTGTCTTGTTGCTAGGACACAATTGGAATGCGAGGTGGGCTACCCAGCCATCCATCCTTAGAACCCTGCTCGGAATCGTTGCCCTGGAGCCAACAAACAGGTCTCAATTGTCCTGCAGAAGAATCTTTGCAGGTTGGAGCTTCTCACAACTAACATCGTGGGAAAACCCCCACGGCCTCGTGACCACCCCGCCCCTTCATGAAGGGCCATCAGGGACAGAAACACCAAACTGAGCGATCTTCTGATCCTCGCCCTTACATCATAAGCACGAGATCTCGATTCAGGTCTGTAGATTGTTCCTGCCTTGTCCTCACCCAGAAACCTAAGCCTAGCTTGTTCTCAGATTTCCTTCCTCAGACTACTGGCCCACAAGCCTCCAGTTTGAAAACCAGAACTATAATGCAGCACTCTTCCTGCCCTCAGGAAGAAAAACATTGCCCTCTGGGGCTACCCAGAAACTCCAAATGAGGATCAACCTGCACGCCATTTGACTGTACCCCAAATATATAGGCTGACCTGGGCCCTATTGCCCTTTTTGACACAGCCTGAGCCTGGATTACCTGGCCCCACACAGAAAGCTGGCCGCTCACTGAGCACATCGGACCCGCCATGGTCTTAGGTCGTCATCTCTTCCCAACCTCGGTTGTCAAGTTTCAGAACCTAGACCTTATCTCCAATCACTGCCCAGGCTTGAAAGTGATGCAGAAATCACAACTCCTTTCCCGTGGCAACAAACCATGTGGTTGGCATGTTGTCCAACGTTCAGTGTAGTTGAAACCAGTGTGGCCCATCAGGCCCCGCTCATGTTTGCGGGCCACATTGGTCAAAACCACACATTGTGACCCTCACCCTGATCCCAGTCCTCAATAAGGCCTCTCAGATGCTAGATGAAGAGATAGCATATTGGGCTTGCCATGCCCCTAGGCCCCAAATTTTACCCAGAGTTCGGGTTCTCCCTTCACTTTTCCTTAGGGCTCTTCTTTGGAATTCCTCTTTTGGCGGGACACCTGAGGTAACAAACCTGAAAGGAGTCCTCCCTTTCCACAGATTGACGAAAAACAATTGGGATCGGGCCAAATCCACAGAGAGGAAGATTCGTCCATGGCCCATGAGGCCTCCCCGACATTCCACGGCCATCTCTGATACAAAATCCAGAGACAAAAGCCTGAGCAAGCGCCTCAGACTCGCTCTTTCTTCATATCCGGAAGAGTTCTTCTCATGGTTTATAGATCGGGCCTGCCATACTTACGTCCCCAAACCTAAGCTGAGTTTGTGTTTTCAGACTTCTGTCCTTAAAGTCCTGGGCCACACACACTCCAGGCTGGGGCCCCTGGAGTCACAAATTAGGACTGTGCCTACCCAATTCATGGGAATTCTGCCGATGCCATTGTCCAAAACAGTAAAATTTGGAGAACCCTACAAATCCCTGAGGCCATCCCAATAGTGCAGGTCGCCTGGGACAAACAAGGGCGGTCTGATACCAGCTGAGCATCTACCTCCACTCATACCATAGATGGATGTCCCCTGAGAAGAAGATTGAACCAGACAGGACCCTAGGCCATAATCGGATACATTGCTTTGGATTACAGGCTTGTCTCCTCAAAAGCCTGGATTCCAATACCAGCATAGAGGTTTTCCTGAGGCACCCATCAAAACAAATCTCGTCTCCACAAGGAACCTTGTGCATCGAGCTATGTCAAAAGCTTAGGAGAATACTTCAGTGTCCCGGTGCCACCGCCCCATTTTAAGGCCCTCATGGACACAAACACACATTAGGACCCATCCTCAGGAAAGTCCATTTCAAGTCAGCCACCCCGGTTTCTCCCGCAGAGCCATCAGAACTAAACTGTCTTGTTGCAAGGAGACAATTGGAATGCGAGGCGGGCTTCCCAGGCATCCATCCTCGAACGGTGCCCTGGAGTCATTCCATATGGGATGTCCTGGAGCTGCCCAACAAGTCTCAATTGTCCCGCAGAAGGAATCCTTGAAGGGGGCATCCCACAACTCCCAACGTGGGAAAACCTCCATGGCCTCGAGATTCCGCTCCCTTCATGAAGGGGCCGTCATGCACAGAAACTCCAACCTGAGCCAACGTCTGATCCTCGCCCTGACTTCAGATGCATGAGATATAGGTTCAGATCTACAGGTGTACCTGCCGTGCCCTGGCCCTGAAACCCAAGTCTAGCTTGTGTTTTCAGACTTCCCTCCTCACACTCCCGGCCCCGAAGCCCAGAAGTTTTGCAATTCCAGACCCACAATGCAGCACTCTGCCTGCCTCTAGAAAAAAAATTTGGCCTAATGAGCTTCCCAGGCACCTTATATGAGGATAAATCTACATGGCATTCGACTGTACCCAAAGTATATAGTCTAACCTGGGCACTAATGCACTGACACAACCTGAGCTCGGACCTCCTGACCAACACCCAGACAGCTGACCGCACACTGAGCACATCAGAACCGCCATGGCCTTAGGTCATCATCTATTCCCAACTGCGGTTTTTCAGGCTTCAGAACCTAGACCTTATCTCCAACCACTGCCCAGGGGTGCCTGTGATGCAGAAATCAGAACTCGTCCTTACCCATGGCAAGAAACCTTGTGGTTGGCATGTTGTCCAACGTTCAGTGTAGGAGAAACCAGCATTCACCCGCAGGCCCCGCCAATTCTTGAGTGCGAAGAGGGCATAAACACGCATTGTGACCCTCAGCGTGAGTCCTGTGCTCTAATAAGTCCTCTAAGTGGCTCGACCATTAGATGTCATAATGGGCTTGACATGTCCCTAGGCCACAATTTTTAACCAGATTTCTGGTTGTCCGGTCGGCCCTCCCCAGGGCTCTACTCTGGAATACCTCATTTGGTGAAACACCTGCGGTTAAAAAACAAAACAAAGCAAATCAACAACAACAACAAAACGGACTTCTTCCATTCCCAGAATGACCCAAAAATCTTGGGACGGGGCAAAACCCCAGAGAGTAAGACTCGTCCATTTCCCATGAAGTCACCCGGAAATTTCACGACCATGAGTGACACGATATCCAGAGACAAAAACTTGAGCACGAGCCTCACACTCGCCCTTTTTTCATATCCTGAAGAGTTCTCCTCATGGTCTGTAGATCAGTCCTGCCATACCTATGACCCGAAACATAAGCCGCGTTTGTGTTTTCAGACAACTGTCCAAACAGCTCTGGCCTACACACCCTACAGGCTCAGGCCCCTGGAGCCAAACCTGAGGACTGTACTTGCCCTCTCCAAGGGAATTGTAAGTGCCCATTCCAATGGCCACAACCCTACTAATAGGATAAACCTCCAAACTGCCGGAGGCCATCCCAACAGTGGTGGCTTCCCAGGACAAACAGGGGCAATCTGAGCTCATCTGAGCACCTACCTGCCCTCAGACGCATAGACTGATGTCCCCAGAGGTAAAAAGGAACGAACAGGCCCCTAGGCACTAAACGGATCCATTGCTGTGGTATCCAGTCATCTCTCCTCAGAGGCCTGGATTCCAATACCAGCGTATGGCTGTTTCTTGACTCACCCATCAGAAAACATCTCATCTACATATGGGAAACTTGCACGATGGAGCTGTGTCAAAGCCTCTGTTTGGAAAAACCCTTCAGGACCCCAGTGCCACCGCTACATTCCAAGGTCTCCATAGACACAAAAAGACATTAGGACCCATCCACAGGAGAGTCCATTTCAACTCAGCCTCCTGGGTTGCTCCCCCAGATGCAGCAGATCTAACCTGTCTTGTTGCTAGGACACAATTGGAATGCGAGGTGGGCTACCCAGCCATCCATCCTTAGAACCCTGCTCGGAATCGTTGCCCTGGAGCCAACAAACAGGTCTCAATTGTCCTGCAGAAGAATCTTTGCAGGTTGGAGCTTCTCACAACTAACATCGTGGGAAAACCCCCACGGCCTCGTGACCACCCCGCCCCTTCATGAAGGGCCATCAGGGACAGAAACACCAAACTGAGCGATCTTCTGATCCTCGCCCTTACATCATAAGCACGAGATCTCGATTCAGGTCTGTAGATTGTTCCTGCCTTGTCCTCACCCAGAAACCTAAGCCTAGCTTGTTCTCAGATTTCCTTCCTCAGACTACTGGCCCACAAGCCTCCAGTTTGAAAACCAGAACTATAATGCAGCACTCTTCCTGCCCTCAGGAAGAAAAACATTGCCCTCTGGGGCTACCCAGAAACTCCAAATGAGGATCAACCTGCACGCCATTTGACTGTACCCCAAATATATAGGCTGACCTGGGCCCTATTGCCCTTTTTGACACAGCCTGAGCCTGGATTACCTGGCCCCACACAGAAAGCTGGCCGCTCACTGAGCACATCGGACCCGCCATGGTCTTAGGTCGTCATCTCTTCCCAACCTCGGTTGTCAAGTTTCAGAACCTAGACCTTATCTCCAATCACTGCCCAGGCTTGAAAGTGATGCAGAAATCACAACTCCTTTCCCGTGGCAACAAACCATGTGGTTGGCATGTTGTCCAACGTTCAGTGTAGTTGAAACCAGTGTGGCCCATCAGGCCCCGCTCATGTTTGCGGGCCACATTGGTCAAAACCACACATTGTGACCCTCACCCTGATCCCAGTCCTCAATAAGGCCTCTCAGATGCTAGATGAAGAGATAGCATATTGGGCTTGCCATGCCCCTAGGCCCCAAATTTTACCCAGAGTTCGGGTTCTCCCTTCACTTTTCCTTAGGGCTCTTCTTTGGAATTCCTCTTTTGGCGGGACACCTGAGGTAACAAACCTGAAAGGAGTCCTCCCTTTCCACAGATTGACGAAAAACAATTGGGATCGGGCCAAATCCACAGAGAGGAAGATTCGTCCATGGCCCATGAGGCCTCCCCGACATTCCACGGCCATCTCTGATACAAAATCCAGAGACAAAAGCCTGAGCAAGCGCCTCAGACTCGCTCTTTCTTCATATCCGGAAGAGTTCTTCTCATGGTTTATAGATCGGGCCTGCCATACTTACGTCCCCAAACCTAAGCTGAGTTTGTGTTTTCAGACTTCTGTCCTTAAAGTCCTGGGCCACACACACTCCAGGCTGGGGCCCCTGGAGTCACAAATTAGGACTGTGCCTACCCAATTCATGGGAATTCTGCCGATGCCATTGTCCAAAACAGTAAAATTTGGAGAACCCTACAAATCCCTGAGGCCATCCCAATAGTGCAGGTCGCCTGGGACAAACAAGGGCGGTCTGATACCAGCTGAGCATCTACCTCCACTCATACCATAGATGGATGTCCCCTGAGAAGAAGATTGAACCAGACAGGACCCTAGGCCATAATCGGATACATTGCTTTGGATTACAGGCTTGTCTCCTCAAAAGCCTGGATTCCAATACCAGCATAGAGGTTTTCCTGAGGCACCCATCAAAACAAATCTCGTCTCCACAAGGAACCTTGTGCATCGAGCTATGTCAAAAGCTTAGGAGAATACTTCAGTGTCCCGGTGCCACCGCCCCATTTTAAGGCCCTCATGGACACAAACACACATTAGGACCCATCCTCAGGAAAGTCCATTTCAAGTCAGCCACCCCGGTTTCTCCCGCAGAGCCATCAGAACTAAACTGTCTTGTTGCAAGGAGACAATTGGAATGCGAGGCGGGCTTCCCAGGCATCCATCCTCGAACGGTGCCCTGGAGTCATTCCATATGGGATGTCCTGGAGCTGCCCAACAAGTCTCAATTGTCCCGCAGAAGGAATCCTTGAAGGGGGCATCCCACAACTCCCAACGTGGGAAAACCTCCATGGCCTCGAGATTCCGCTCCCTTCATGAAGGGGCCGTCATGCACAGAAACTCCAACCTGAGCCAACGTCTGATCCTCGCCCTGACTTCAGATGCATGAGATATAGGTTCAGATCTACAGGTGTACCTGCCGTGCCCTGGCCCTGAAACCCAAGTCTAGCTTGTGTTTTCAGACTTCCCTCCTCACACTCCCGGCCGCGAAGCCCAGAAGTTTTGCAATTCCAGACCCACAATGCAGCACTCTGCCTGCCCTCTAGAAAAAAAATTTGGCCTAATGAGCTTCCCAGGCACCTTATATGAGGATAAATCTACATGGCATTCGACTGTACCCAAAGTATATAGTCTAACCTGGGCACTAATGCACTGACACAACCTGAGCTCGGACCTCCTGACCAACACCCAGACAGCTGACCGCACACTGAGCACATCAGAACCGCCATGGCCTTAGGTCATCATCTATTCCCAACTGCGGTTTTTCAGGCTTCAGAACCTAGACCTTATCTCCAACCACTGCCCAGGGGTGCCTGTGATGCAGAAATCAGAACTCGTCCTTACCCATGGCAAGAAACCTTGTGGTGGGCATGTTGTCCAACGTTCAGTGTAGGAGAAACCAGCATTCACCCGCAGGCCCCGCCAATTCTTGAGTGCGAAGAGGGCATAAACACGCATTGTGACCCTCAGCGTGAGTCCTGTGCTCTAATAAGTCCTCTAAGTGGCTCGACCATTAGATGTCATAATGGGCTTGACATGTCCCTAGGCCACAATTTTTAACCAGATTTCTGGTTGTCCGGTCGGCCCTCCCCAGGGCTCTACTCTGGAATACCTCATTTGGTGAAACACCTGCGGTTAAAAAACAAAACAAAGCAAATCAACAACAACAACAAAACGGACTTCTTCCATTCCCAGAATGACCCAAAAATCTTGGGACGGGGCAAAACCCCAGAGAGTAAGACTCGTCCATTTCCCATGAAGTCACCCGGAAATTTCACGACCATGAGTGACACGATATCCAGAGACAAAAACTTGAGCACGAGCCTCACACTCGCCCTTTTTTCATATCCTGAAGAGTTCTCCTCATGGTCTGTAGATCAGTCCTGCCATACCTATGACCCGAAACATAAGCCGCGTTTGTGTTTTCAGACAACTGTCCAAACAGCTCTGGCCTACACACCCTACAGGCTCAGGCCCCTGGAGCCAAACCTGAGGACTGTACTTGCCCTCTCCAAGGGAATTGTAAGTGCCCATTCCAATGGCCACAACCCTACTAATAGGATAAACCTCCAAACTGCCGGAGGCCATCCCAACAGTGGTGGCTTCCCAGGACAAACAGGGGCAATCTGAGCTCATCTGAGCACCTACCTGCCCTCAGACGCATAGACTGATGTCCCCAGAGGTAAAAAGGAACGAACAGGCCCCTAGGCACTAAACGGATCCATTGCTGTGGTATCCAGTCATCTCTCCTCAGAGGCCTGGATTCCAATACCAGCGTATGGCTGTTTCTTGACTCACCCATCAGAAAACATCTCATCTACATATGGGAAACTTGCACGATGGAGCTGTGTCAAAGCCTCTGTTTGGAAAAACCCTTCAGGACCCCAGTGCCACCGCTACATTCCAAGGTCTCCATAGACACAAAAAGACATTAGGACCCATCCACAGGAGAGTCCATTTCAACTCAGCCTCCTGGGTTGCTCCCCCAGATGCAGCAGATCTAACCTGTCTTGTTGCTAGGACACAATTGGAATGCGAGGTGGGCTACCCAGCCATCCATCCTTAGAACCCTGCTCGGAATCGTTGCCCTGGAGCCAACAAACAGGTCTCAATTGTCCTGCAGAAGAATCTTTGCAGGTTGGAGCTTCTCACAACTAACATCGTGGGAAAACCCCCACGGCCTCGTGACCACCCCGCCCCTTCATGAAGGGCCATCAGGGACAGAAACACCAAACTGAGCGATCTTCTGATCCTCGCCCTTACATCATAAGCACGAGATCTCGATTCAGGTCTGTAGATTGTTCCTGCCTTGTCCTCACCCAGAAACCTAAGCCTAGCTTGTTCTCAGATTTCCTTCCTCAGACTACTGGCCCACAAGCCTCCAGTTTGAAAACCAGAACTATAATGCAGCACTCTTCCTGCCCTCAGGAAGAAAAACATTGCCCTCTGGGGCTACCCAGAAACTCCAAATGAGGATCAACCTGCACGCCATTTGACTGTACCCCAAATATATAGGCTGACCTGGGCCCTATTGCCCTTTTTGACACAGCCTGAGCCTGGATTACCTGGCCCCACACAGAAAGCTGGCCGCTCACTGAGCACATCGGACCCGCCATGGTCTTAGGTCGTCATCTCTTCCCAACCTCGGTTGTCAAGTTTCAGAACCTAGACCTTATCTCCAATCACTGCCCAGGCTTGAAAGTGATGCAGAAATCACAACTCCTTTCCCGTGGCAACAAACCATGTGGTTGGCATGTTGTCCAACGTTCAGTGTAGTTGAAACCAGTGTGGCCCATCAGGCCCCGCTCATGTTTGCGGGCCACATTGGTCAAAACCACACATTGTGACCCTCACCCTGATCCCAGTCCTCAATAAGGCCTCTCAGATGCTAGATGAAGAGATAGCATATTGGGCTTGCCATGCCCCTAGGCCCCAAATTTTACCCAGAGTTCGGGTTCTCCCTTCACTTTTCCTTAGGGCTCTTCTTTGGAATTCCTCTTTTGGCGGGACACCTGAGGTAACAAACCTGAAAGGAGTCCTCCCTTTCCACAGATTGACGAAAAACAATTGGGATCGGGCCAAATCCACAGAGAGGAAGATTCGTCCATGGCCCATGAGGCCTCCCCGACATTCCACGGCCATCTCTGATACAAAATCCAGAGACAAAAGCCTGAGCAAGCGCCTCAGACTCGCTCTTTCTTCATATCCGGAAGAGTTCTTCTCATGGTTTATAGATCGGGCCTGCCATACTTACGTCCCCAAACCTAAGCTGAGTTTGTGTTTTCAGACTTCTGTCCTTAAAGTCCTGGGCCACACACACTCCAGGCTGGGGCCCCTGGAGTCACAAATTAGGACTGTGCCTACCCAATTCATGGGAATTCTGCCGATGCCATTGTCCAAAACAGTAAAATTTGGAGAACCCTACAAATCCCTGAGGCCATCCCAATAGTGCAGGTCGCCTGGGACAAACAAGGGCGGTCTGATACCAGCTGAGCATCTACCTCCACTCATACCATAGATGGATGTCCCCTGAGAAGAAGATTGAACCAGACAGGACCCTAGGCCATAATCGGATACATTGCTTTGGATTACAGGCTTGTCTCCTCAAAAGCCTGGATTCCAATACCAGCATAGAGGTTTTCCTGAGGCACCCATCAAAACAAATCTCGTCTCCACAAGGAACCTTGTGCATCGAGCTATGTCAAAAGCTTAGGAGAATACTTCAGTGTCCCGGTGCCACCGCCCCATTTTAAGGCCCTCATGGACACAAACACACATTAGGACCCATCCTCAGGAAAGTCCATTTCAAGTCAGCCACCCCGGTTTCTCCCGCAGAGCCATCAGAACTAAACTGTCTTGTTGCAAGGAGACAATTGGAATGCGAGGCGGGCTTCCCAGGCATCCATCCTCGAACGGTGCCCTGGAGTCATTCCATATGGGATGTCCTGGAGCTGCCCAACAAGTCTCAATTGTCCCGCAGAAGGAATCCTTGAAGGGGGCATCCCACAACTCCCAACGTGGGAAAACCTCCATGGCCTCGAGATTCCGCTCCCTTCATGAAGGGGCCGTCATGCACAGAAACTCCAACCTGAGCCAACGTCTGATCCTCGCCCTGACTTCAGATGCATGAGATATAGGTTCAGATCTACAGGTGTACCTGCCGTGCCCTGGCCCTGAAACCCAAGTCTAGCTTGTGTTTTCAGACTTCCCTCCTCACACTCCCGGCCCCGAAGCCCAGAAGTTTTGCAATTCCAGACCCACAATGCAGCACTCTGCCTGCCTCTAGAAAAAAAATTTGGCCTAATGAGCTTCCCAGGCACCTTATATGAGGATAAATCTACATGGCATTCGACTGTACCCAAAGTATATAGTCTAACCTGGGCACTAATGCACTGACACAACCTGAGCTCGGACCTCCTGACCAACACCCAGACAGCTGACCGCACACTGAGCACATCAGAACCGCCATGGCCTTAGGTCATCATCTATTCCCAACTGCGGTTTTTCAGGCTTCAGAACCTAGACCTTATCTCCAACCACTGCCCAGGGGTGCCTGTGATGCAGAAATCAGAACTCGTCCTTACCCATGGCAAGAAACCTTGTGGTTGGCATGTTGTCCAACGTTCAGTGTAGGAGAAACCAGCATTCACCCGCAGGCCCCGCCAATTCTTGAGTGCGAAGAGGGCATAAACACGCATTGTGACCCTCAGCGTGAGTCCTGTGCTCTAATAAGTCCTCTAAGTGGCTCGACCATTAGATGTCATAATGGGCTTGACATGTCCCTAGGCCACAATTTTTAACCAGATTTCTGGTTGTCCGGTCGGCCCTCCCCAGGGCTCTACTCTGGAATACCTCATTTGGTGAAACACCTGCGGTTAAAAAACAAAACAAAGCAAATCAACAACAACAACAAAACGGACTTCTTCCATTCCCAGAATGACCCAAAAATCTTGGGACGGGGCAAAACCCCAGAGAGTAAGACTCGTCCATTTCCCATGAAGTCACCCGGAAATTTCACGACCATGAGTGACACGATATCCAGAGACAAAAACTTGAGCACGAGCCTCACACTCGCCCTTTTTTCATATCCTGAAGAGTTCTCCTCATGGTCTGTAGATCAGTCCTGCCATACCTATGACCCGAAACATAAGCCGCGTTTGTGTTTTCAGACAACTGTCCAAACAGCTCTGGCCTACACACCCTACAGGCTCAGGCCCCTGGAGCCAAACCTGAGGACTGTACTTGCCCTCTCCAAGGGAATTGTAAGTGCCCATTCCAATGGCCACAACCCTACTAATAGGATAAACCTCCAAACTGCCGGAGGCCATCCCAACAGTGGTGGCTTCCCAGGACAAACAGGGGCAATCTGAGCTCATCTGAGCACCTACCTGCCCTCAGACGCATAGACTGATGTCCCCAGAGGTAAAAAGGAACGAACAGGCCCCTAGGCACTAAACGGATCCATTGCTGTGGTATCCAGTCATCTCTCCTCAGAGGCCTGGATTCCAATACCAGCGTATGGCTGTTTCTTGACTCACCCATCAGAAAACATCTCATCTACATATGGGAAACTTGCACGATGGAGCTGTGTCAAAGCCTCTGTTTGGAAAAACCCTTCAGGACCCCAGTGCCACCGCTACATTCCAAGGTCTCCATAGACACAAAAAGACATTAGGACCCATCCACAGGAGAGTCCATTTCAACTCAGCCTCCTGGGTTGCTCCCCCAGATGCAGCAGATCTAACCTGTCTTGTTGCTAGGACACAATTGGAATGCGAGGTGGGCTACCCAGCCATCCATCCTTAGAACCCTGCTCGGAATCGTTGCCCTGGAGCCAACAAACAGGTCTCAATTGTCCTGCAGAAGAATCTTTGCAGGTTGGAGCTTCTCACAACTAACATCGTGGGAAAACCCCCACGGCCTCGTGACCACCCCGCCCCTTCATGAAGGGCCATCAGGGACAGAAACACCAAACTGAGCGATCTTCTGATCCTCGCCCTTACATCATAAGCACGAGATCTCGATTCAGGTCTGTAGATTGTTCCTGCCTTGTCCTCACCCAGAAACCTAAGCCTAGCTTGTTCTCAGATTTCCTTCCTCAGACTACTGGCCCACAAGCCTCCAGTTTGAAAACCAGAACTATAATGCAGCACTCTTCCTGCCCTCAGGAAGAAAAACATTGCCCTCTGGGGCTACCCAGAAACTCCAAATGAGGATCAACCTGCACGCCATTTGACTGTACCCCAAATATATAGGCTGACCTGGGCCCTATTGCCCTTTTTGACACAGCCTGAGCCTGGATTACCTGGCCCCACACAGAAAGCTGGCCGCTCACTGAGCACATCGGACCCGCCATGGTCTTAGGTCGTCATCTCTTCCCAACCTCGGTTGTCAAGTTTCAGAACCTAGACCTTATCTCCAATCACTGCCCAGGCTTGAAAGTGATGCAGAAATCACAACTCCTTTCCCGTGGCAACAAACCATGTGGTTGGCATGTTGTCCAACGTTCAGTGTAGTTGAAACCAGTGTGGCCCATCAGGCCCCGCTCATGTTTGCGGGCCACATTGGTCAAAACCACACATTGTGACCCTCACCCTGATCCCAGTCCTCAATAAGGCCTCTCAGATGCTAGATGAAGAGATAGCATATTGGGCTTGCCATGCCCCTAGGCCCCAAATTTTACCCAGAGTTCGGGTTCTCCCTTCACTTTTCCTTAGGGCTCTTCTTTGGAATTCCTCTTTTGGCGGGACACCTGAGGTAACAAACCTGAAAGGAGTCCTCCCTTTCCACAGATTGACGAAAAACAATTGGGATCGGGCCAAATCCACAGAGAGGAAGATTCGTCCATGGCCCATGAGGCCTCCCCGACATTCCACGGCCATCTCTGATACAAAATCCAGAGACAAAAGCCTGAGCAAGCGCCTCAGACTCGCTCTTTCTTCATATCCGGAAGAGTTCTTCTCATGGTTTATAGATCGGGCCTGCCATACTTACGTCCCCAAACCTAAGCTGAGTTTGTGTTTTCAGACTTCTGTCCTTAAAGTCCTGGGCCACACACACTCCAGGCTGGGGCCCCTGGAGTCACAAATTAGGACTGTGCCTACCCAATTCATGGGAATTCTGCCGATGCCATTGTCCAAAACAGTAAAATTTGGAGAACCCTACAAATCCCTGAGGCCATCCCAATAGTGCAGGTCGCCTGGGACAAACAAGGGCGGTCTGATACCAGCTGAGCATCTACCTCCACTCATACCATAGATGGATGTCCCCTGAGAAGAAGATTGAACCAGACAGGACCCTAGGCCATAATCGGATACATTGCTTTGGATTACAGGCTTGTCTCCTCAAAAGCCTGGATTCCAATACCAGCATAGAGGTTTTCCTGAGGCACCCATCAAAACAAATCTCGTCTCCACAAGGAACCTTGTGCATCGAGCTATGTCAAAAGCTTAGGAGAATACTTCAGTGTCCCGGTGCCACCGCCCCATTTTAAGGCCCTCATGGACACAAACACACATTAGGACCCATCCTCAGGAAAGTCCATTTCAAGTCAGCCACCCCGGTTTCTCCCGCAGAGCCATCAGAACTAAACTGTCTTGTTGCAAGGAGACAATTGGAATGCGAGGCGGGCTTCCCAGGCATCCATCCTCGAACGGTGCCCTGGAGTCATTCCATATGGGATGTCCTGGAGCTGCCCAACAAGTCTCAATTGTCCCGCAGAAGGAATCCTTGAAGAGGGCATCCCACAACTCCCAACGTGGGAAAACCTCCATGGCCTCGAGATTCCGCTCCCTTCATGAAGGGGCCGTCATGCACAGAAACTCCAACCTGAGCCAACGTCTGATCCTCGCCCTGACTTCAGATGCATGAGATATAGGTTCAGATCTACAGGTGTACCTGCCGTGCCCTGGCCCTGAAACCCAAGTCTAGCTTGTGTTTTCAGACTTCCCTCCTCACACTCCCGGCCCCGAAGCCCAGAAGTTTTGCAATTCCAGACCCACAATGCAGCACTCTGCCTGCCCTCTAGAAAAAAAATTTGGCCTAATGAGCTTCCCAGGCACCTTATATGAGGATAAATCTACATGGCATTCGACTGTACCCAAAGTATATAGTCTAACCTGGGCACTAATGCACTGACACAACCTGAGCTCGGACCTCCTGACCAACACCCAGACAGCTGACCGCACACTGAGCACATCAGAACCGCCATGGCCTTAGGTCATCATCTATTCCCAACTGCGGTTTTTCAGGCTTCAGAACCTAGACCTTATCTCCAACCACTGCCCAGGGGTGCCTGTGATGCAGAAATCAGAACTCGTCCTTACCCATGGCAAGAAACCTTGTGGTGGGCATGTTGTCCAACGTTCAGTGTAGGAGAAACCAGCATTCACCCGCAGGCCCCGCCAATTCTTGAGTGCGAAGAGGGCATAAACACGCATTGTGACCCTCAGCGTGAGTCCTGTGCTCTAATAAGTCCTCTAAGTGGCTCGACCATTAGATGTCATAATGGGCTTGACATGTCCCTAGGCCACAATTTTTAACCAGATTTCTGGTTGTCCGGTCGGCCCTCCCCAGGGCTCTACTCTGGAATACCTCATTTGGTGAAACACCTGCGGTTAAAAAACAAAACAAAGCAAATCAACAACAACAACAAAACGGACTTCTTCCATTCCCAGAATGACCCAAAAATCTTGGGACGGGGCAAAACCCCAGAGAGTAAGACTCGTCCATTTCCCATGAAGTCACCCGGAAATTTCACGACCATGAGTGACACGATATCCAGAGACAAAAACTTGAGCACGAGCCTCACACTCGCCCTTTTTTCATATCCTGAAGAGTTCTCCTCATGGTCTGTAGATCAGTCCTGCCATACCTATGACCCGAAACATAAGCCGCGTTTGTGTTTTCAGACAACTGTCCAAACAGCTCTGGCCTACACACCCTACAGGCTCAGGCCCCTGGAGCCAAACCTGAGGACTGTACTTGCCCTCTCCAAGGGAATTGTAAGTGCCCATTCCAATGGCCACAACCCTACTAATAGGATAAACCTCCAAACTGCCGGAGGCCATCCCAACAGTGGTGGCTTCCCAGGACAAACAGGGGCAATCTGAGCTCATCTGAGCACCTACCTGCCCTCAGACGCATAGACTGATGTCCCCAGAGGTAAAAAGGAACGAACAGGCCCCTAGGCACTAAACGGATCCATTGCTGTGGTATCCAGTCATCTCTCCTCAGAGGCCTGGATTCCAATACCAGCGTATGGCTGTTTCTTGACTCACCCATCAGAAAACATCTCATCTACATATGGGAAACTTGCACGATGGAGCTGTGTCAAAGCCTCTGTTTGGAAAAACCCTTCAGGACCCCAGTGCCACCGCTACATTCCAAGGTCTCCATAGACACAAAAAGACATTAGGACCCATCCACAGGAGAGTCCATTTCAACTCAGCCTCCTGGGTTGCTCCCCCAGATGCAGCAGATCTAACCTGTCTTGTTGCTAGGACACAATTGGAATGCGAGGTGGGCTACCCAGCCATCCATCCTTAGAACCCTGCTCGGAATCGTTGCCCTGGAGCCAACAAACAGGTCTCAATTGTCCTGCAGAAGAATCTTTGCAGTTTGGAGCTTCTCACAACTAACATCGTGGGAAAACCCCCACGGCCTCGTGACCACCCCGCCCCTTCATGAAGGGCCATCAGGGACAGAAACACCAAACTGAGCGATCTTCTGATCCTCGCCCTTACATCATAAGCACGAGATCTCGATTCAGGTCTGTAGATTGTTCCTGCCTTGTCCTCACCCAGAAACCTAAGCCTAGCTTGTTCTCAGATTTCCTTCCTCAGACTACTGGCCCACAAGCCTCCAGTTTGAAAACCAGAACTATAATGCAGCACTCTTCCTGCCCTCAGGAAGAAAAACATTGCCCTCTGGGGCTACCCAGAAACTCCAAATGAGGATCAACCTGCACGCCATTTGACTGTACCCCAAATATATAGGCTGACCTGGGCCCTATTGCCCTTTTTGACACAGCCTGAGCCTGGATTACCTGGCCCCACACAGAAAGCTGGCCGCTCACTGAGCACATCGGACCCGCCATGGTCTTAGGTCGTCATCTCTTCCCAACCTCGGTTGTCAAGTTTCAGAACCTAGACCTTATCTCCAATCACTGCCCAGGCTTGAAAGTGATGCAGAAATCACAACTCCTTTCCCGTGGCAACAAACCATGTGGTTGGCATGTTGTCCAACGTTCAGTGTAGTTGAAACCAGTGTGGCCCATCAGGCCCCGCTCATGTTTGCGGGCCACATTGGTCAAAACCACACATTGTGACCCTCACCCTGATCCCAGTCCTCAATAAGGCCTCTCAGATGCTAGATGAAGAGATAGCATATTGGGCTTGCCATGCCCCTAGGCCCCAAATTTTACCCAGAGTTCGGGTTCTCCCTTCACTTTTCCTTAGGGCTCTTCTTTGGAATTCCTCTTTTGGCGGGACACCTGAGGTAACAAACCTGAAAGGAGTCCTCCCTTTCCACAGATTGACGAAAAACAATTGGGATCGGGCCAAATCCACAGAGAGGAAGATTCGTCCATGGCCCATGAGGCCTCCCCGACATTCCACGGCCATCTCTGATACAAAATCCAGAGACAAAAGCCTGAGCAAGCGCCTCAGACTCGCTCTTTCTTCATATCCGGAAGAGTTCTTCTCATGGTTTATAGATCGGGCCTGCCATACTTACGTCCCCAAACCTAAGCTGAGTTTGTGTTTTCAGACTTCTGTCCTTAAAGTCCTGGGCCACACACACTCCAGGCTGGGGCCCCTGGAGTCACAAATTAGGACTGTGCCTACCCAATTCATGGGAATTCTGCCGATGCCATTGTCCAAAACAGTAAAATTTGGAGAACCCTACAAATCCCTGAGGCCATCCCAATAGTGCAGGTCGCCTGGGACAAACAAGGGCGGTCTGATACCAGCTGAGCATCTACCTCCACTCATACCATAGATGGATGTCCCCTGAGAAGAAGATTGAACCAGACAGGACCCTAGGCCATAATCGGATACATTGCTTTGGATTACAGGCTTGTCTCCTCAAAAGCCTGGATTCCAATACCAGCATAGAGGTTTTCCTGAGGCACCCATCAAAACAAATCTCGTCTCCACAAGGAACCTTGTGCATCGAGCTATGTCAAAAGCTTAGGAGAATACTTCAGTGTCCCGGTGCCACCGCCCCATTTTAAGGCCCTCATGGACACAAACACACATTAGGACCCATCCTCAGGAAAGTCCATTTCAAGTCAGCCACCCCGGTTTCTCCCGCAGAGCCATCAGAACTAAACTGTCTTGTTGCAAGGAGACAATTGGAATGCGAGGCGGGCTTCCCAGGCATCCATCCTCGAACGGTGCCCTGGAGTCATTCCATATGGGATGTCCTGGAGCTGCCCAACAAGTCTCAATTGTCCCGCAGAAGGAATCCTTGAAGAGGGCATCCCACAACTCCCAACGTGGGAAAACCTCCATGGCCTCGAGATTCCGCTCCCTTCATGAAGGGGCCGTCATGCACAGAAACTCCAACCTGAGCCAACGTCTGATCCTCGCCCTGACTTCAGATGCATGAGATATAGGTTCAGATCTACAGGTGTACCTGCCGTGCCCTGGCCCTGAAACCCAAGTCTAGCTTGTGTTTTCAGACTTCCCTCCTCACACTCCCGGCCCCGAAGCCCAGAAGTTTTGCAATTCCAGACCCACAATGCAGCACTCTGCCTGCCCTCTAGAAAAAAAATTTGGCCTAATGAGCTTCCCAGGCACCTTATATGAGGATAAATCTACATGGCATTCGACTGTACCCAAAGTATATAGTCTAACCTGGGCACTAATGCACTGACACAACCTGAGCTCGGACCTCCTGACCAACACCCAGACAGCTGACCGCACACTGAGCACATCAGAACCGCCATGGCCTTAGGTCATCATCTATTCCCAACTGCGGTTTTTCAGGCTTCAGAACCTAGACCTTATCTCCAACCACTGCCCAGGGGTGCCTGTGATGCAGAAATCAGAACTCGTCCTTACCCATGGCAAGAAACCTTGTGGTGGGCATGTTGTCCAACGTTCAGTGTAGGAGAAACCAGCATTCACCCGCAGGCCCCGCCAATTCTTGAGTGCGAAGAGGGCATAAACACGCATTGTGACCCTCAGCGTGAGTCCTGTGCTCTAATAAGTCCTCTAAGTGGCTCGACCATTAGATGTCATAATGGGCTTGACATGTCCCTAGGCCACAATTTTTAACCAGATTTCTGGTTGTCCGGTCGGCCCTCCCCAGGGCTCTACTCTGGAATACCTCATTTGGTGAAACACCTGCGGTTAAAAAACAAAACAAAGCAAATCAACAACAACAACAAAACGGACTTCTTCCATTCCCAGAATGACCCAAAAATCTTGGGACGGGGCAAAACCCCAGAGAGTAAGACTCGTCCATTTCCCATGAAGTCACCCGGAAATTTCACGACCATGAGTGACACGATATCCAGAGACAAAAACTTGAGCACGAGCCTCACACTCGCCCTTTTTTCATATCCTGAAGAGTTCTCCTCATGGTCTGTAGATCAGTCCTGCCATACCTATGACCCGAAACATAAGCCGCGTTTGTGTTTTCAGACAACTGTCCAAACAGCTCTGGCCTACACACCCTACAGGCTCAGGCCCCTGGAGCCAAACCTGAGGACTGTACTTGCCCTCTCCAAGGGAATTGTAAGTGCCCATTCCAATGGCCACAACCCTACTAATAGGATAAACCTCCAAACTGCCGGAGGCCATCCCAACAGTGGTGGCTTCCCAGGACAAACAGGGGCAATCTGAGCTCATCTGAGCACCTACCTGCCCTCAGACGCATAGACTGATGTCCCCAGAGGTAAAAAGGAACGAACAGGCCCCTAGGCACTAAACGGATCCATTGCTGTGGTATCCAGTCATCTCTCCTCAGAGGCCTGGATTCCAATACCAGCGTATGGCTGTTTCTTGACTCACCCATCAGAAAACATCTCATCTACATATGGGAAACTTGCACGATGGAGCTGTGTCAAAGCCTCTGTTTGGAAAAACCCTTCAGGACCCCAGTGCCACCGCTACATTCCAAGGTCTCCATAGACACAAAAAGACATTAGGACCCATCCACAGGAGAGTCCATTTCAACTCAGCCTCCTGGGTTGCTCCCCCAGATGCAGCAGATCTAACCTGTCTTGTTGCTAGGACACAATTGGAATGCGAGGTGGGCTACCCAGCCATCCATCCTTAGAACCCTGCTCGGAATCGTTGCCCTGGAGCCAACAAACAGGTCTCAATTGTCCTGCAGAAGAATCTTTGCAGTTTGGAGCTTCTCACAACTAACATCGTGGGAAAACCCCCACGGCCTCGTGACCACCCCGCCCCTTCATGAAGGGCCATCAGGGACAGAAACACCAAACTGAGCGATCTTCTGATCCTCGCCCTTACATCATAAGCACGAGATCTCGATTCAGGTCTGTAGATTGTTCCTGCCTTGTCCTCACCCAGAAACCTAAGCCTAGCTTGTTCTCAGATTTCCTTCCTCAGACTACTGGCCCACAAGCCTCCAGTTTGAAAACCAGAACTATAATGCAGCACTCTTCCTGCCCTCAGGAAGAAAAACATTGCCCTCTGGGGCTACCCAGAAACTCCAAATGAGGATCAACCTGCACGCCATTTGACTGTACCCCAAATATATAGGCTGACCTGGGCCCTATTGCCCTTTTTGACACAGCCTGAGCCTGGATTACCTGGCCCCACACAGAAAGCTGGCCGCTCACTGAGCACATCGGACCCGCCATGGTCTTAGGTCGTCATCTCTTCCCAACCTCGGTTGTCAAGTTTCAGAACCTAGACCTTATCTCCAATCACTGCCCAGGCTTGAAAGTGATGCAGAAATCACAACTCCTTTCCCGTGGCAACAAACCATGTGGTTGGCATGTTGTCCAACGTTCAGTGTAGTTGAAACCAGTGTGGCCCATCAGGCCCCGCTCATGTTTGCGGGCCACATTGGTCAAAACCACACATTGTGACCCTCACCCTGATCCCAGTCCTCAATAAGGCCTCTCAGATGCTAGATGAAGAGATAGCATATTGGGCTTGCCATGCCCCTAGGCCCCAAATTTTACCCAGAGTTCGGGTTCTCCCTTCACTTTTCCTTAGGGCTCTTCTTTGGAATTCCTCTTTTGGCGGGACACCTGAGGTAACAAACCTGAAAGGAGTCCTCCCTTTCCACAGATTGACGAAAAACAATTGGGATCGGGCCAAATCCACAGAGAGGAAGATTCGTCCATGGCCCATGAGGCCTCCCCGACATTCCACGGCCATCTCTGATACAAAATCCAGAGACAAAAGCCTGAGCAAGCGCCTCAGACTCGCTCTTTCTTCATATCCGGAAGAGTTCTTCTCATGGTTTATAGATCGGGCCTGCCATACTTACGTCCCCAAACCTAAGCTGAGTTTGTGTTTTCAGACTTCTGTCCTTAAAGTCCTGGGCCACACACACTCCAGGCTGGGGCCCCTGGAGTCACAAATTAGGACTGTGCCTACCCAATTCATGGGAATTCTGCCGATGCCATTGTCCAAAACAGTAAAATTTGGAGAACCCTACAAATCCCTGAGGCCATCCCAATAGTGCAGGTCGCCTGGGACAAACAAGGGCGGTCTGATACCAGCTGAGCATCTACCTCCACTCATACCATAGATGGATGTCCCCTGAGAAGAAGATTGAACCAGACAGGACCCTAGGCCATTATCGGATACATTGCTTTGGATTACAGGCTTGTCTCCTCAAAAGCCTGGATTCCAATACCAGCATAGAGGTTTTCCTGAGGCACCTATCAAAACAAATCTCGTCTCCACAAGGAACCTTGTGCATCGAGCTATGTCAAAAGCTTAGGAGAATACTTCAGTGTCCCGGTGCCACCGCCCCATTTTAAGGCCCTCATGGACACAAACACACATTAGGACCCATCCTCAGGAAAGTCCATTTCAAGTCAGCCACCCCGGTTTCTCCCGCAGAGCCATCAGAACTAAACTGTCTTGTTGCAAGGAGACAATTGGAATGCGAGGCGGGCTTCCCAGGCATCCATCCTCGAACGGTGCCCTGGAGTCATTCCATATGGGATGTCCTGGAGCTGCCCAACAAGTCTCAATTGTCCCGCAGAAGGAATCCTTGAAGGGGGCATCCCACAACTCCCAACGTGGGAAAACCTCCATGGCCTCGAGATTCCGCTCCCTTCATGAAGGGGCCGTCATGCACAGAAACTCCAACCTGAGCCAACGTCTGATCCTCGCCCTGACTTCAGATGCATGAGATATAGGTTCAGATCTACAGGTGTACCTGCCGTGCCCTGGCCCTGAAACCCAAGTCTAGCTTGTGTTTTCAGACTTCCCTCCTCACACTCCCGGCCCCGAAGCCCAGAAGTTTTGCAATTCCAGACCCACAATGCAGCACTCTGCCTGCCCTCTAGAAAAAAAATTTGGCCTAATGAGCTTCCCAGGCACCTTATATGAGGATAAATCTACATGGCATTCGACTGTACCCAAAGTATATAGTCTAACCTGGGCACTAATGCACTGACACAACCTGAGCTCGGACCTCCTGACCAACACCCAGACAGCTGACCGCACACTGAGCACATCAGAACCGCCATGGCCTTAGGTCATCATCTATTCCCAACTGCGGTTTTTCAGGCTTCAGAACCTAGACCTTATCTCCAACCACTGCCCAGGGGTGCCTGTGATGCAGAAATCAGAACTCGTCCTTACCCATGGCAAGAAACCTTGTGGTTGGCATGTTGTCCAACGTTCAGTGTAGGAGAAACCAGCATTCACCCGCAGGCCCCGCCAATTCTTGAGTGCGAAGAGGGCATAAACACGCATTGTGACCCTCAGCGTGAGTCCTGTGCTCTAATAAGTCCTCTAAGTGGCTCGACCATTAGATGTCATAATGGGCTTGACATGTCCCTAGGCCACAATTTTTAACCAGATTTCTGGTTGTCCGGTCGGCCCTCCCCAGGGCTCTACTCTGGAATACCTCATTTGGTGAAACACCTGCGGTTAAAAAACAAAACAAAGCAAATCAACAACAACAACAAAACGGACTTCTTCCATTCCCAGAATGACCCAAAAATCTTGGGACGGGGCAAAACCCCAGAGAGTAAGACTCGTCCATTTCCCATGAAGTCACCCGGAAATTTCACGACCATGAGTGACACGATATCCAGAGACAAAAACTTGAGCACGAGCCTCACACTCGCCCTTTTTTCATATCCTGAAGAGTTCTCCTCATGGTCTGTAGATCAGTCCTGCCATACCTATGACCCGAAACATAAGCCGCGTTTGTGTTTTCAGACAACTGTCCAAACAGCTCTGGCCTACACACCCTACAGGCTCAGGCCCCTGGAGCCAAACCTGAGGACTGTACTTGCCCTCTCCAAGGGAATTGTAAGTGCCCATTCCAATGGCCACAACCCTACTAATAGGATAAACCTCCAAACTGCCGGAGGCCATCCCAACAGTGGTGGCTTCCCAGGACAAACAGGGGCAATCTGAGCTCATCTGAGCACCTACCTGCCCTCAGACGCATAGACTGATGTCCCCAGAGGTAAAAAGGAACGAACAGGCCCCTAGGCACTAAACGGATCCATTGCTGTGGTATCCAGTCATCTCTCCTCAGAGGCCTGGATTCCAATACCAGCGTATGGCTGTTTCTTGACTCACCCATCAGAAAACATCTCATCTACATATGGGAAACTTGCACGATGGAGCTGTGTCAAAGCCTCTGTTTGGAAAAACCCTTCAGGACCCCAGTGCCACCGCTACATTCCAAGGTCTCCATAGACACAAAAAGACATTAGGACCCATCCACAGGAGAGTCCATTTCAACTCAGCCTCCTGGGTTGCTCCCCCAGATGCAGCAGATCTAACCTGTCTTGTTGCTAGGACACAATTGGAATGCGAGGTGGGCTACCCAGCCATCCATCCTTAGAACCCTGCTCGGAATCGTTGCCCTGGAGCCAACAAACAGGTCTCAATTGTCCTGCAGAAGAATCTTTGCAGTTTGGAGCTTCTCACAACTAACATCGTGGGAAAACCCCCACGGCCTCGTGACCACCCCGCCCCTTCATGAAGGGCCATCAGGGACAGAAACACCAAACTGAGCGATCTTCTGATCCTCGCCCTTACATCATAAGCACGAGATCTCGATTCAGGTCTGTAGATTGTTCCTGCCTTGTCCTCACCCAGAAACCTAAGCCTAGCTTGTTCTCAGATTTCCTTCCTCAGACTACTGGCCCACAAGCCTCCAGTTTGAAAACCAGAACTATAATGCAGCACTCTTCCTGCCCTCAGGAAGAAAAACATTGCCCTCTGGGGCTACCCAGAAACTCCAAATGAGGATCAACCTGCACGCCATTTGACTGTACCCCAAATATATAGGCTGACCTGGGCCCTATTGCCCTTTTTGACACAGCCTGAGCCTGGATTACCTGGCCCCACACAGAAAGCTGGCCGTTCACTGAGCACATCGGACCCGCCATGGTCTTAGGTCGTCATCTCTTCCCAACCTCGGTTGTCAAGTTTCAGAACCTAGACCTTATCTCCAATCACTGCCCAGGCTTGAAAGTGATGCAGAAATCACAACTCCTTTCCCGTGGCAACAAACCATGTGGTTGGCATGTTGTCCAACGTTCAGTGTAGTTGAAACCAGTGTGGCCCATCAGGCCCCGCTCATGTTTGCGGGCCACATTGGTCAAAACCACACATTGTGACCCTCACCCTGATCCCAGTCCTCAATAAGGCCTCTCAGATGCTAGATGAAGAGATAGCATATTGGGCTTGCCATGCCCCTAGGCCCCAAATTTTACCCAGAGTTCGGGTTCTCCCTTCACTTTTCCTTAGGGCTCTTCTTTGGAATTCCTCTTTTGGCGGGACACCTGAGGTAACAAACCTGAAAGGAGTCCTCCCTTTCCACAGATTGACGAAAAACAATTGGGATCGGGCCAAATCCACAGAGAGGAAGATTCGTCCATGGCCCATGAGGCCTCCCCGACATTCCACGGCCATCTCTGATACAAAATCCAGAGACAAAAGCCTGAGCAAGCGCCTCAGACTCGCTCTTTCTTCATATCCGGAAGAGTTCTTCTCATGGTTTATAGATCGGGCCTGCCATACTTACGTCCCCAAACCTAAGCTGAGTTTGTGTTTTCAGACTTCTGTCCTTAAAGTCCTGGGCCACACACACTCCAGGCTGGGGCCCCTGGAGTCACAAATTAGGACTGTGCCTACCCAATTCATGGGAATTCTGCCGATGCCATTGTCCAAAACAGTAAAATTTGGAGAACCCTACAAATCCCTGAGGCCATCCCAATAGTGCAGGTCGCCTGGGACAAACAAGGGCGGTCTGATACCAGCTGAGCATCTACCTCCACTCATACCATAGATGGATGTCCCCTGAGAAGAAGATTGAACCAGACAGGACCCTAGGCCATAATCGGATACATTGCTTTGGATTACAGGCTTGTCTCCTCAAAAGCCTGGATTCCAATACCAGCATAGAGGTTTTCCTGAGGCACCCATCAAAACAAATCTCGTCTCCACAAGGAACCTTGTGCATCGAGCTATGTCAAAAGCTTAGGAGAATACTTCAGTGTCCCGGTGCCACCGCCCCATTTTAAGGCCCTCATGGACACAAACACACATTAGGACCCATCCTCAGGAAAGTCCATTTCAAGTCAGCCACCCCGGTTTCTCCCGCAGAGCCATCAGAACTAAACTGTCTTGTTGCAAGGAGACAATTGGAATGCGAGGCGGGCTTCCCAGGCATCCATCCTCGAACGGTGCCCTGGAGTCATTCCATATGGGATGTCCTGGAGCTGCCCAACAAGTCTCAATTGTCCCGCAGAAGGAATCCTTGAAGGGGGCATCCCACAACTCCCAACGTGGGAAAACCTCCATGGCCTCGAGATTCCGCTCCCTTCATGAAGGGGCCGTCATGCACAGAAACTCCAACCTGAGCCAACGTCTGATCCTCGCCCTGACTTCAGATGCATGAGATATAGGTTCAGATCTACAGGTGTACCTGCCGTGCCCTGGCCCTGAAACCCAAGTCTAGCTTGTGTTTTCAGACTTCCCTCCTCACACTCCCGGCCCCGAAGCCCAGAAGTTTTGCAATTCCAGACCCACAATGCAGCACTCTGCCTGCCCTCTAGAAAAAAAATTTGGCCTAATGAGCTTCCCAGGCACCTTATATGAGGATAAATCTACATGGCATTCGACTGTACCCAAAGTATATAGTCTAACCTGGGCACTAATGCACTGACACAACCTGAGCTCGGACCTCCTGACCAACACCCAGACAGCTGACCGCACACTGAGCACATCAGAACCGCCATGGCCTTAGGTCATCATCTATTCCCAACTGCGGTTTTTCAGGCTTCAGAACCTAGACCTTATCTCCAACCACTGCCCAGGGGTGCCTGTGATGCAGAAATCAGAACTCGTCCTTACCCATGGCAAGAAACCTTGTGGTGGGCATGTTGTCCAACGTTCAGTGTAGGAGAAACCAGCATTCACCCGCAGGCCCCGCCAATTCTTGAGTGCGAAGAGGGCATAAACACGCATTGTGACCCTCAGCGTGAGTCCTGTGCTCTAATAAGTCCTCTAAGTGGCTCGACCATTAGATGTCATAATGGGCTTGACATGTCCCTAGGCCACAATTTTTAACCAGATTTCTGGTTGTCCGGTCGGCCCTCCCCAGGGCTCTACTCTGGAATACCTCATTTGGTGAAACACCTGCGGTTAAAAAACAAAACAAAGCAAATCAACAACAACAACAAAACGGACTTCTTCCATTCCCAGAATGACCCAAAAATCTTGGGATGGGGCAAAACCCCAGAGAGTAAGACTCGTCCATTTCCCATGAAGTCACCCGGAAATTTCACGACCATGAGTGACACGATATCCAGAGACAAAAACTTGAGCACGAGCCTCACACTCGCCCTTTTTTCATATCCTGAAGAGTTCTCCTCATGGTCTGTAGATCAGTCCTGCCATACCTATGACCCGAAACATAAGCCGCGTTTGTGTTTTCAGACAACTGTCCAAACAGCTCTGGCCTACACACCCTACAGGCTCAGGCCCCTGGAGCCAAACCTGAGGACTGTACTTGCCCTCTCCAAGGGAATTGTAAGTGCCCATTCCAATGGCCACAACCCTACTAATAGGATAAACCTCCAAACTGCCGGAGGCCATCCCAACAGTGGTGGCTTCCCAGGACAAACAGGGGCAATCTGAGCTCATCTGAGCACCTACCTGCCCTCAGACGCATAGACTGATGTCCCCAGAGGTAAAAAGGAACGAACAGGCCCCTAGGCACTAAACGGATCCATTGCTGTGGTATCCAGTCATCTCTCCTCAGAGGCCTGGATTCCAATACCAGCGTATGGCTGTTTCTTGACTCACCCATCAGAAAACATCTCATCTACATATGGGAAACTTGCACGATGGAGCTGTGTCAAAGCCTCTGTTTGGAAAAACCCTTCAGGACCCCAGTGCCACCGCTACATTCCAAGGTCTCCATAGACACAAAAAGACATTAGGACCCATCCACAGGAGAGTCCATTTCAACTCAGCCTCCTGGGTTGCTCCCCCAGATGCAGCAGATCTAACCTGTCTTGTTGCTAGGACACAATTGGAATGCGAGGTGGGCTACCCAGCCATCCATCCTTAGAACCCTGCTCGGAATCGTTGCCCTGGAGCCAACAAACAGGTCTCAATTGTCCTGCAGAAGAATCTTTGCAGTTTGGAGCTTCTCACAACTAACATCGTGGGAAAACCCCCACGGCCTCGTGACCACCCCGCCCCTTCATGAAGGGCCATCAGGGACAGAAACACCAAACTGAGCGATCTTCTGATCCTCGCCCTTACATCATAAGCACGAGATCTCGATTCAGGTCTGTAGATTGTTCCTGCCTTGTCCTCACCCAGAAACCTAAGCCTAGCTTGTTCTCAGATTTCCTTCCTCAGACTACTGGCCCACAAGCCTCCAGTTTGAAAACCAGAACTATAATGCAGCACTCTTCCTGCCCTCAGGAAGAAAAACATTGCCCTCTGGGGCTACCCAGAAACTCCAAATGAGGATCAACCTGCACGCCATTCGACTGTACCCCAAATATATAGGCTGACCTGGGCCCTATTGCCCTTTTTGACACAGCCTGAGCCTGGATTACCTGGCCCCACACAGAAAGCTGGCCGCTCACTGAGCACATCGGACCCGCCATGGTCTTAGGTCGTCATCTCTTCCCAACCTCGGTTGTCAAGTTTCAGAACCTAGACCTTATCTCCAATCACTGCCCAGGCTTGAAAGTGATGCAGAAATCACAACTCCTTTCCCGTGGCAACAAACCATGTGGTTGGCATGTTGTCCAACGTTCAGTGTAGTTGAAACCAGTGTGGCCCATCAGGCCCCGCTCATGTTTGCGGGCCACATTGGTCAAAACCACACATTGTGACCCTCACCCTGATCCCAGTCCTCAATAAGGCCTCTCAGATGCTAGATGAAGAGATAGCATATTGGGCTTGCCATGCCCCTAGGCCCCAAATTTTACCCAGAGTTCGGGTTCTCCCTACACTTTTCCTTAGGGCTCTTCTTTGGAATTCCTCTTTTGGCGGGACACCTGACGTAACAAACCTGAAAGGAGTCCTCCCTTTCCACAGATTGACGAAAAACAATTGGGATCGGGCCAAATCCACAGAGAGGAAGATTCGTCCATGGCCCATGAGGCCTCCCCGACATTCCACGGCCATCTCTGATACAAAATCCAGAGACAAAAGCCTGAGCAAGCGCCTCAGACTCGCTCTTTCTTCATATCCGGAAGAGTTCTTCTCATGGTTTATAGATCGGGCCTGCCATACTTACGTCCCCAAACCTAAGCTGAGTTTGTGTTTTCAGACTTCTGTCCTTAAAGTCCTGGGCCACACACACTCCAGGCTGGGGCCCCTGGAGTCACAAATTAGGACTGTGCCTACCCAATTCATGGGAATTCTGCCGATGCCATTGTCCAAAACAGTAAAATTTGGAGAACCCTACAAATCCCTGAGGCCATCCCAATAGTGCAGGTCGCCTGGGACAAACAAGGGCGGTCTGATACCAGCTGAGCATCTACCTCCACTCATACCATAGATGGATGTCCCCTGAGAAGAAGATTGAACCAGACAGGACCCTAAGCCATAATCGGATACATTGCTTTGGATTACAGGCTTGTCTCCTCAAAAGCCTGGATTCCAATACCAGCATAGAGGTTTTCCTGAGGCACCCATCAAAACAAATCTCGTCTCCACAAGGAACCTTGTGCATCGAGCTATGTCAAAAGCTTAGGAGAATACTTCAGTGTCCCGGTGCCACCGCCCCATTTTAAGGCCCTCATGGACACAAACACACATTAGGACCCATCCTCAGGAAAGTCCATTTCAAGTCAGCCACCCCGGTTTCTCCCGCAGAGCCATCAGAACTAAACTGTCTTGTTGCAAGGAGACAATTGGAATGCGAGGCGGGCTTCCCAGGCATCCATCCTCGAACGGTGCCCTGGAGTCATTCCATTAGGGATGTCCTGGAGCTGCCCAACAAGTCTCAATTGTCCCGCAGAAGGAATCCTTGAAGGGGGCATCCCACAACTCCCAACGTGGGAAAACCTCCATGGCCTCGAGATTCCGCTCCCTTCATGAAGGGGCCGTCATTCACAGAAACTCCAACCTGAGCCAACGTCTGATCCTCGCCCTGACTTCAGATGCATGAGATATAGGTTCAGATCTACAGGTGTACCTGCCGTGCCCTGGCCCTGAAACCCAAGTCTAGCTTGTGTTTTCAGACTTCCCTCCTCACACTCCCGGCCCCGAAGCCCAGAAGTTTTGCAATTCCAGACCCACAATGCAGCACTCTGCCTGCCCTCTAGAAAAAAAATTTGGCCTAATGAGCTTCCCAGGCACCTTATATGAGGATAAATCTACATGGCATTCGACTGTACCCAAAGTATATAGTCTAACCTGGGCACTAATGCACTGACACAACCTGAGCTCGGACCTCCTGACCAACACCCAGACAGCTGACCGCACACTGAGCACATCAGAACCGCCATGGCCTTAGGTCATCATCTATTCCCAACTGCGGTTTTTCAGGCTTCAGAACCTAGACCTTATCTCCAACCACTGCCCAGGGGTGCCTGTGATGCAGAAATCAGAACTCGTCCTTACCCATGGCAAGAAACCTTGTGGTGGGCATGTTGTCCAACGTTCAGTGTAGGAGAAACCAGCATTCACCCGCAGGCCCCGCCAATTCTTGAGTGCGAAGAGGGCATAAACACGCATTGTGACCCTCAGCGTGAGTCCTGTGCTCTAATAAGTCCTCTAAGTGGCTCGACCATTAGATGTCATAATGGGCTTGACATGTCCCTAGGCCACAATTTTTAACCAGATTTCTGGTTGTCCGGTCGGCCCTCCCCAGGGCTCTACTCTGGAATACCTCATTTGGTGAAACACCTGCGGTTAAAAAACAAAACAAAGCAAATCAACAACAACAACAAAACGGACTTCTTCCATTCCCAGAATGACCCAAAAATCTTGGGACGGGGCAAAACCCCAGAGAGTAAGACTCGTCCATTTCCCATGAAGTCACCCGGAAATTTCACGACCATGAGTGACACGATATCCAGAGACAAAAACTTGAGCACGAGCCTCACACTCGCCCTTTTTTCATATCCTGAAGAGTTCTCCTCATGGTCTGTAGATCAGTCCTGCCATACCTATGACCCGAAACATAAGCCGCGTTTGTGTTTTCAGACAACTGTCCAAACAGCTCTGGCCTACACACCCTACAGGCTCAGGCCCCTGGAGCCAAACCTGAGGACTGTACTTGCCCTCTCCAAGGGAATTGTAAGTGCCCATTCCAATGGCCACAACCCTACTAATAGGATAAACCTCCAAACTGCCGGAGGCCATCCCAACAGTGGTGGCTTCCCAGGACAAACAGGGGCAATCTGAGCTCATCTGAGCACCTACCTGCCCTCAGACGCATAGACTGATGTCCCCAGAGGTAAAAAGGAACGAACAGGCCCCTAGGCACTAAACGGATCCATTGCTGTGGTATCCAGTCATCTCTCCTCAGAGGCCTGGATTCCAATACCAGCGTATGGCTGTTTCTTGACTCACCCATCAGAAAACATCTCATCTACATATGGGAAACTTGCACGATGGAGCTGTGTCAAAGCCTCTGTTTGGAAAAACCCTTCAGGACCCCAGTGCCACCGCTACATTCCAAGGTCTCCATAGACACAAAAAGACATTAGGACCCATCCACAGGAGAGTCCATTTCAACTCAGCCTCCTGGGTTGCTCCCCCAGATGCAGCAGATCTAACCTGTCTTGTTGCTAGGACACAATTGGAATGCGAGGTGGGCTACCCAGCCATCCATCCTTAGAACCCTGCTCGGAATCGTTGCCCTGGAGCCAACAAACAGGTCTCAATTGTCCTGCAGAAGAATCTTTGCAGTTTGGAGCTTCTCACAACTAACATCGTGGGAAAACCCCCACGGCCTCGTGACCACCCCGCCCCTTCATGAAGGGCCATCAGGGACAGAAACACCAAAATGAGCGATCTTCTGATCCTCGCCCTTACATCATAAGCACGAGATCTCGATTCAGGTCTGTAGATTGTTCCTGCCTTGTCCTCACCCAGAAACCTAAGCCTAGCTTGTTCTCAGATTTCCTTCCTCAGACTACTGGCCCACAAGCCTCCAGTTTGAAAACCAGAACTATAATGCAGCACTCTTCCTGCCCTCAGGAAGAAAAACATTGCCCTCTGGGGCTACCCAGAAACTCCAAATGAGGATCAACCTGCACGCCATTTGACTGTACCCCAAATATATAGGCTGACCTGGGCCCTATTGCCCTTTTTGACACAGCCTGAGCCTGGATTACCTGGCCCCACACAGAAAGCTGGCCGCTCACTGAGCACATCGGACCCGCCATGGTCTTAGGTCGTCATCTCTTCCCAACCTCGGTTGTCAAGTTTCAGAACCTAGACCTTATCTCCAATCACTGCCCAGGCTTGAAAGTGATGCAGAAATCACAACTCCTTTCCCGTGGCAACAAACCATGTGGTTGGCATGTTGTCCAACGTTCAGTGTAGTTGAAACCAGTGTGGCCCATCAGGCCCCGCTCATGTTTGCGGGCCACATTGGTCAAAACCACACATTGTGACCCTCACCCTGATCCCAGTCCTCAATAAGGCCTCTCAGATGCTAGATGAAGAGATAGCATATTGGGCTTGCCATGCCCCTAGGCCCCAAATTTTACCCAGAGTTCGGGTTCTCCCTTCACTTTTCCTTAGGGCTCTTCTTTGGAATTCCTCTTTTGGCGGGACACCTGAGGTAACAAACCTGAAAGGAGTCCTCCCTTTCCACAGATTGACGAAAAACAATTGGGATCGGGCCAAATCCACAGAGAGGAAGATTCGTCCATGGCCCATGAGGCCTCCCCGACATTCCACGGCCATCTCTGATACAAAATCCAGAGACAAAAGCCTGAGCAAGCGCCTCAGACTCGCTCTTTCTTCATATCCGGAAGAGTTCTTCTCATGGTTTATAGATCGGGCCTGCCATACTTACGTCCCCAAACCTAAGCTGAGTTTGTGTTTTCAGACTTCTGTCCTTAAAGTCCTGGGCCACACACACTCCAGGCTGGGGCCCCTGGAGTCACAAATTAGGACTGTGCCTACCCAATTCATGGGAATTCTGCCGATGCCATTGTCCAAAACAGTAAAATTTGGAGAACCCTACAAATCCCTGAGGCCATCCCAATAGTGCAGGTCGCCTGGGACAAACAAGGGCGGTCTGATACCAGCTGAGCATCTACCTCCACTCATACCATAGATGGATGTCCCCTGAGAAGAAGATTGAACCAGACAGGACCCTAGGCCATAATCGGATACATTGCTTTGGATTACAGGCTTGTCTCCTCAAAAGCCTGGATTCCAATACCAGCATAGAGGTTTTCCTGAGGCACCCATCAAAACAAATCTCGTCTCCACAAGGAACCTTGTGCATCGAGCTATGTCAAAAGCTTAGGAGAATACTTCAGTGTCCCGGTGCCACCGCCCCATTTTAAGGCCCTCATGGACACAAACACACATTAGGACCCATCCTCAGGAAAGTCCATTTCAAGTCAGCCACCCCGGTTTCTCCCGCAGAGCCATCAGAACTAAACTGTCTTGTTGCAAGGAGACAATTGGAATGCGAGGCGGGCTTCCCAGGCATCCATCCTCGAACGGTGCCCTGGAGTCATTCCATATGGGATGTCCTGGAGCTGCCCAACAAGTCTCAATTGTCCCGCAGAAGGAATCCTTGAAGGGGGCATCCCACAACTCCCAACGTGGGAAAACCTCCATGGCCTCGAGATTCCGCTCCCTTCATGAAGGGGCCGTCATGCACAGAAACTCCAACCTGAGCCAACGTCTGATCCTCGCCCTGACTTCAGATGCATGAGATATAGGTTCAGATCTACAGGTGTACCTGCCGTGCCCTGGCCCTGAAACCCAAGTCTAGCTTGTGTTTTCAGACTTCCCTCCTCACACTCCCGGCCCCGAAGCCCAGAAGTTTTGCAATTCCAGACCCACAATGCAGCACTCTGCCTGCCCTCTAGAAAAAAAATTTGGCCTAATGAGCTTCCCAGGCACCTTATATGAGGATAAATCTACATGGCATTCGACTGTACCCAAAGTATATAGTCTAACCTGGGCACTAATGCACTGACACAACCTGAGCTCGGACCTCCTGACCAACACCCAGACAGCTGACCGCACACTGAGCACATCAGAACCGCCATGGCCTTAGGTCATCATCTATTCCCAACTGCGGTTTTTCAGGCTTCAGAACCTAGACCTTATCTCCAACCACTGCCCAGGGGTGCCTGTGATGCAGAAATCAGAACTCGTCCTTACCCATGGCAAGAAACCTTGTGGTGGGCATGTTGTCCAACGTTCAGTGTAGGAGAAACCAGCATTCACCCGCAGGCCCCGCCAATTCTTGAGTGCGAAGAGGGCATAAACACGCATTGTGACCCTCAGCGTGAGTCCTGTGCTCTAATAAGTCCTCTAAGTGGCTCGACCATTAGATGTCATAATGGGCTTGACATGTCCCTAGGCCACAATTTTTAACCAGATTTCTGGTTGTCCGGTCGGCCCTCCCCAGGGCTCTACTCTGGAATACCTCATTTGGTGAAACACCTGCGGTTAAAAAACAAAACAAAGCAAATCAACAACAACAACAAAACGGACTTCTTCCATTCCCAGAATGACCCAAAAATCTTGGGACGGGGCAAAACCCCAGAGAGTAAGACTCGTCCATTTCCCATGAAGTCACCCGGAAATTTCACGACCATGAGTGACACGATATCCAGAGACAAAAACTTGAGCACGAGCCTCACACTCGCCCTTTTTTCATATCCTGAAGAGTTCTCCTCATGGTCTGTAGATCAGTCCTGCCATACCTATGACCCGAAACATAAGCCGCGTTTGTGTTTTCAGACAACTGTCCAAACAGCTCTGGCCTACACACCCTACAGGCTCAGGCCCCTGGAGCCAAACCTGAGGACTGTACTTGCCCTCTCCAAGGGAATTGTAAGTGCCCATTCCAATGGCCACAACCCTACTAATAGGATAAACCTCCAAACTGCCGGAGGCCATCCCAACAGTGGTGGCTTCCCAGGACAAACAGGGGCAATCTGAGCTCATCTGAGCACCTACCTGCCCTCAGACGCATAGACTGATGTCCCCAGAGGTAAAAAGGAACGAACAGGCCCCTAGGCACTAAACGGATCCATTGCTGTGGTATCCAGTCATCTCTCCTCAGAGGCCTGGATTCCAATACCAGCGTATGGCTGTTTCTTGACTCACCCATCAGAAAACATCTCATCTACATATGGGAAACTTGCACGATGGAGCTGTGTCAAAGCCTCTGTTTGGAAAAACCCTTCAGGACCCCAGTGCCACCGCTACATTCCAAGGTCTCCATAGACACAAAAAGACATTAGGACCCATCCACAGGAGAGTCCATTTCAACTCAGCCTCCTGGGTTGCTCCCCCAGATGCAGCAGATCTAACCTGTCTTGTTGCTAGGACACAATTGGAATGCGAGGTGGGCTACCCAGCCATCCATCCTTAGAACCCTGCTCGGAATCGTTGCCCTGGAGCCAACAAACAGGTCTCAATTGTCCTGCAGAAGAATCTTTGCAGTTTGGAGCTTCTCACAACTAACATCGTGGGAAAACCCCCACGGCCTCGTGACCACCCCGCCCCTTCATGAAGGGCCATCAGGGACAGAAACACCAAAATGAGCGATCTTCTGATCCTCGCCCTTACATCATAAGCACGAGATCTCGATTCAGGTCTGTAGATTGTTCCTGCCTTGTCCTCACCCAGAAACCTAAGCCTAGCTTGTTCTCAGATTTCCTTCCTCAGACTACTGGCCCACAAGCCTCCAGTTTGAAAACCAGAACTATAATGCAGCACTCTTCCTGCCCTCAGGAAGAAAAACATTGCCCTCTGGGGCTACCCAGAAACTCCAAATGAGGATCAACCTGCACGCCATTTGACTGTACCCCAAATATATAGGCTGACCTGGGCCCTATTGCCCTTTTTGACACAGCCTGAGCCTGGATTACCTGGCCCCACACAGAAAGCTGGCCGCTCACTGAGCACATCGGACCCGCCATGGTCTTAGGTCGTCATCTCTTCCCAACCTCGGTTGTCAAGTTTCAGAACCTAGACCTTATCTCCAATCACTGCCCAGGCTTGAAAGTGATGCAGAAATCACAACTCCTTTCCCGTGGCAACAAACCATGTGGTTGGCATGTTGTCCAACGTTCAGTGTAGTTGAAACCAGTGTGGCCCATCAGGCCCCGCTCATGTTTGCGGGCCACATTGGTCAAAACCACACATTGTGACCCTCACCCTGATCCCAGTCCTCAATAAGGCCTCTCAGATGCTAGATGAAGAGATAGCATATTGGGCTTGCCATGCCCCTAGGCCCCAAATTTTACCCAGAGTTCGGGTTCTCCCTTCACTTTTCCTTAGGGCTCTTCTTTGGAATTCCTCTTTTGGCGGGACACCTGAGGTAACAAACCTGAAAGGAGTCCTCCCTTTCCACAGATTGACGAAAAACAATTGGGATCGGGCCAAATCCACAGAGAGGAAGATTCGTCCATGGCCCATGAGGCCTCCCCGACATTCCACGGCCATCTCTGATACAAAATCCAGAGACAAAAGCCTGAGCAAGCGCCTCAGACTCGCTCTTTCTTCATATCCGGAAGAGTTCTTCTCATGGTTTATAGATCGGGCCTGCCATACTTACGTCCCCAAACCTAAGCTGAGTTTGTGTTTTCAGACTTCTGTCCTTAAAGTCCTGGGCCACACACACTCCAGGCTGGGGCCCCTGGAGTCACAAATTAGGACTGTGCCTACCCAATTCATGGGAATTCTGCCGATGCCATTGTCCAAAACAGTAAAATTTGGAGAACCCTACAAATCCCTGAGGCCATCCCAATAGTGCAGGTCGCCTGGGACAAACAAGGGCGGTCTGATACCAGCTGAGCATCTACCTCCACTCATACCATAGATGGATGTCCCCTGAGAAGAAGATTGAACCAGACAGGACCCTAGGCCATAATCGGATACATTGCTTTGGATTACAGGCTTGTCTCCTCAAAAGCCTGGATTCCAATACCAGCATAGAGGTTTTCCTGAGGCACCCATCAAAACAAATCTCGTCTCCACAAGGAACCTTGTGCATCGAGCTATGTCAAAAGCTTAGGAGAATACTTCAGTGTCCCGGTGCCACCGCCCCATTTTAAGGCCCTCATGGACACAAACACACATTAGGACCCATCCTCAGGAAAGTCCATTTCAAGTCAGCCACCCCGGTTTCTCCCGCAGAGCCATCAGAACTAAACTGTCTTGTTGCAAGGAGACAATTGGAATGCGAGGCGGGCTTCCCAGGCATCCATCCTCGAACGGTGCCCTGGAGTCATTCCATATGGGATGTCCTGGAGCTGCCCAACAAGTCTCAATTGTCCCGCAGAAGGAATCCTTGAAGGGGGCATCCCACAACTCCCAACGTGGGAAAACCTCCATGGCCTCGAGATTCCGCTCCCTTCATGAAGGGGCCGTCATGCACAGAAACTCCAACCTGAGCCAACGTCTGATCCTCGCCCTGACTTCAGATGCATGAGATATAGGTTCAGATCTACAGGTGTACCTGCCGTGCCCTGGCCCTGAAACCCAAGTCTAGCTTGTGTTTTCAGACTTCCCTCCTCACACTCCCGGCCCCGAAGCCCAGAAGTTTTGCAATTCCAGACCCACAATGCAGCACTCTGCCTGCCCTCTAGAAAAAAAATTTGGCCTAATGAGCTTCCCAGGCACCTTATATGAGGATAAATCTACATGGCATTCGACTGTACCCAAAGTATATAGTCTAACCTGGGCACTAATGCACTGACACAACCTGAGCTCGGACCTCCTGACCAACACCCAGACAGCTGACCGCACACTGAGCACATCAGAACCGCCATGGCCTTAGGTCATCATCTATTCCCAACTGCGGTTTTTCAGGCTTCAGAACCTAGACCTTATCTCCAACCACTGCCCAGGGGTGCCTGTGATGCAGAAATCAGAACTCGTCCTTACCCATGGCAAGAAACCTTGTGGTGGGCATGTTGTCCAACGTTCAGTGTAGGAGAAACCAGCATTCACCCGCAGGCCCCGCCAATTCTTGAGTGCGAAGAGGGCATAAACACGCATTGTGACCCTCAGCGTGAGTCCTGTGCTCTAATAAGTCCTCTAAGTGGCTCGACCATTAGATGTCATAATGGGCTTGACATGTCCCTAGGCCACAATTTTTAACCAGATTTCTGGTTGTCCGGTCGGCCCTCCCCAGGGCTCTACTCTGGAATACCTCATTTGGTGAAACACCTGCGGTTAAAAAACAAAACAAAGCAAATCAACAACAACAACAAAACGGACTTCTTCCATTCCCAGAATGACCCAAAAATCTTGGGACGGGGCAAAACCCCAGAGAGTAAGACTCGTCCATTTCCCATGAAGTCACCCGGAAATTTCACGACCATGAGTGACACGATATCCAGAGACAAAAACTTGAGCACGAGCCTCACACTCGCCCTTTTTTCATATCCTGAAGAGTTCTCCTCATGGTCTGTAGATCAGTCCTGCCATACCTATGACCCGAAACATAAGCCGCGTTTGTGTTTTCAGACAACTGTCCAAACAGCTCTGGCCTACACACCCTACAGGCTCAGGCCCCTGGAGCCAAACCTGAGGACTGTACTTGCCCTCTCCAAGGGAATTGTAAGTGCCCATTCCAATGGCCACAACCCTACTAATAGGATAAACCTCCAAACTGCCGGAGGCCATCCCAACAGTGGTGGCTTCCCAGGACAAACAGGGGCAATCTGAGCTCATCTGAGCACCTACCTGCCCTCAGACGCATAGACTGATGTCCCCAGAGGTAAAAAGGAACGAACAGGCCCCTAGGCACTAAACGGATCCATTGCTGTGGTATCCAGTCATCTCTCCTCAGAGGCCTGGATTCCAATACCAGCGTATGGCTGTTTCTTGACTCACCCATCAGAAAACATCTCATCTACATATGGGAAACTTGCACGATGGAGCTGTGTCAAAGCCTCTGTTTGGAAAAACCCTTCAGGACCCCAGTGCCACCGCTACATTCCAAGGTCTCCATAGACACAAAAAGACATTAGGACCCATCCACAGGAGAGTCCATTTCAACTCAGCCTCCTGGGTTGCTCCCCCAGATGCAGCAGATCTAACCTGTCTTGTTGCTAGGACACAATTGGAATGCGAGGTGGGCTACCCAGCCATCCATCCTTAGAACCCTGCTCGGAATCGTTGCCCTGGAGCCAACAAACAGGTCTCAATTGTCCTGCAGAAGAATCTTTGCAGTTTGGAGCTTCTCACAACTAACATCGTGGGAAAACCCCCACGGCCTCGTGACCACCCCGCCCCTTCATGAAGGGCCATCAGGGACAGAAACACCAAAATGAGCGATCTTCTGATCCTTGCCCTTACATCATAAGCACGAGATCTCGATTCAGGTCTGTAGATTGTTCCTGCCTTGTCCTCACCCAGAAACCTAAGCCTAGCTTGTTCTCAGATTTCCTTCCTCAGACTACTGGCCCACAAGCCTCCAGTTTGAAAACCAGAACTATAATGCAGCACTCTTCCTGCCCTCAGGAAGAAAAACATTGCCCTCTGGGGCTACCCAGAAACTCCAAATGAGGATCAACCTGCACGCCATTTGACTGTACCCCAAATATATAGGCTGACCTGGGCCCTATTGCCCTTTTTGACACAGCCTGAGCCTGGATTACCTGGCCCCACACAGAAAGCTGGCCGCTCACTGAGCACATCGGACCCGCCATGGTCTTAGGTCGTCATCTCTTCCCAACCTCGGTTGTCAAGTTTCAGAACCTAGACCTTATCTCCAATCACTGCCCAGGCTTGAAAGTGATGCAGAAATCACAACTCCTTTCCCGTGGCAACAAACCATGTGGTTGGCATGTTGTCCAACGTTCAGTGTAGTTGAAACCAGTGTGGCCCATCAGGCCCCGCTCATGTTTGCGGGCCACATTGGTCAAAACCACACATTGTGACCCTCACCCTGATCCCAGTCCTCAATAAGGCCTCTCAGATGCTAGATGAAGAGATAGCATATTGGGCTTGCCATGCCCCTAGGCCCCAAATTTTACCCAGAGTTCGGGTTCTCCCTTCACTTTTCCTTAGGGCTCTTCTTTGGAATTCCTCTTTTGGCGGGACACCTGAGGTAACAAACCTGAAAGGAGTCCTCCCTTTCCACAGATTGACGAAAAACAATTGGGATCGGGCCAAATCCACAGAGAGGAAGATTCGTCCATGGCCCATGAGGCCTCCCCGACATTCCACGGCCATCTCTGATACAAAATCCAGAGACAAAAGCCTGAGCAAGCGCCTCAGACTCGCTCTTTCTTCATATCCGGAAGAGTTCTTCTCATGGTTTATAGATCGGGCCTGCCATACTTACGTCCCCAAACCTAAGCTGAGTTTGTGTTTTCAGACTTCTGTCCTTAAAGTCCTGGGCCACACACACTCCAGGCTGGGGCCCCTGGAGTCACAAATTAGGACTGTGCCTACCCAATTCATGGGAATTCTGCCGATGCCATTGTCCAAAACAGTAAAATTTGGAGAACCCTACAAATCCCTGAGGCCATCCCAATAGTGCAGGTCGCCTGGGACAAACAAGGGCGGTCTGATACCAGCTGAGCATCTACCTCCACTCATACCATAGATGGATGTCCCCTGAGAAGAAGATTGAACCAGACAGGACCCTAGGCCATAATCGGATACATTGCTTTGGATTACAGGCTTGTCTCCTCAAAAGCCTGGATTCCAATACCAGCATAGAGGTTTTCCTGAGGCACCCATCAAAACAAATCTCGTCTCCACAAGGAACCTTGTGCATCGAGCTATGTCAAAAGCTTAGGAGAATACTTCAGTGTCCCGGTGCCACCGCCCCATTTTAAGGCCCTCATGGACACAAACACACATTAGGACCCATCCTCAGGAAAGTCCATTTCAAGTCAGCCACCCCGGTTTCTCCCGCAGAGCCATCAGAACTAAACTGTCTTGTTGCAAGGAGACAATTGGAATGCGAGGCGGGCTTCCCAGGCATCCATCCTCGAACGGTGCCCTGGAGTCATTCCATATGGGATGTCCTGGAGCTGCCCAACAAGTCTCAATTGTCCCGCAGAAGGAATCCTTGAAGGGGGCATCCCACAACTCCCAACGTGGGAAAACCTCCATGGCCTCGAGATTCCGCTCCCTTCATGAAGGGGCCGTCATGCACAGAAACTCCAACCTGAGCCAACGTCTGATCCTCGCCCTGACTTCAGATGCATGAGATATAGGTTCAGATCTACAGGTGTACCTGCCGTGCCCTGGCCCTGAAACCCAAGTCTAGCTTGTGTTTTCAGACTTCCCTCCTCACACTCCCGGCCCCGAAGCCCAGAAGTTTTGCAATTCCAGACCCACAATGCAGCACTCTGCCTGCCCTCTAGAAAAAAAATTTGGCCTAATGAGCTTCCCAGGCACCTTATATGAGGATAAATCTACATGGCATTCGACTGTACCCAAAGTATATAGTCTAACCTGGGCACTAATGCACTGACACAACCTGAGCTCGGACCTCCTGACCAACACCCAGACAGCTGACCGCACACTGAGCACATCAGAACCGCCATGGCCTTAGGTCATCATCTATTCCCAACTGCGGTTTTTCAGGCTTCAGAACCTAGACCTTATCTCCAACCACTGCCCAGGGGTGCCTGTGATGCAGAAATCAGAACTCGTCCTTACCCATGGCAAGAAACCTTGTGGTGGGCATGTTGTCCAACGTTCAGTGTAGGAGAAACCAGCATTCACCCGCAGGCCCCGCCAATTCTTGAGTGCGAAGAGGGCATAAACACGCATTGTGACCCTCAGCGTGAGTCCTGTGCTCTAATAAGTCCTCTAAGTGGCTCGACCATTAGATGTCATAATGGGCTTGACATGTCCCTAGGCCACAATTTTTAACCAGATTTCTGGTTGTCCGGTCGGCCCTCCCCAGGGCTCTACTCTGGAATACCTCATTTGGTGAAACACCTGCGGTTAAAAAACAAAACAAAGCAAATCAACAACAACAACAAAACGGACTTCTTCCATTCCCAGAATGACCCAAAAATCTTGGGACGGGGCAAAACCCCAGAGAGTAAGACTCGTCCATTTCCCATGAAGTCACCCGGAAATTTCACGACCATGAGTGACACGATATCCAGAGACAAAAACTTGAGCACGAGCCTCACACTCGCCCTTTTTTCATATCCTGAAGAGTTCTCCTCATGGTCTGTAGATCAGTCCTGCCATACCTATGACCCGAAACATAAGCCGCGTTTGTGTTTTCAGACAACTGTCCAAACAGCTCTGGCCTACACACCCTACAGGCTCAGGCCCCTGGAGCCAAACCTGAGGACTGTACTTGCCCTCTCCAAGGGAATTGTAAGTGCCCATTCCAATGGCCACAACCCTACTAATAGGATAAACCTCCAAACTGCCGGAGGCCATCCCAACAGTGGTGGCTTCCCAGGACAAACAGGGGCAATCTGAGCTCATCTGAGCACCTACCTGCCCTCAGACGCATAGACTGATGTCCCCAGAGGTAAAAAGGAACGAACAGGCCCCTAGGCACTAAACGGATCCATTGCTGTGGTATCCAGTCATCTCTCCTCAGAGGCCTGGATTCCAATACCAGCGTATGGCTGTTTCTTGACTCACCCATCAGAAAACATCTCATCTACATATGGGAAACTTGCACGATGGAGCTGTGTCAAAGCCTCTGTTTGGAAAAACCCTTCAGGACCCCAGTGCCACCGCTACATTCCAAGGTCTCCATAGACACAAAAAGACATTAGGACCCATCCACAGGAGAGTCCATTTCAACTCAGCCTCCTGGGTTGCTCCCCCAGATGCAGCAGATCTAACCTGTCTTGTTGCTAGGACACAATTGGAATGCGAGGTGGGCTACCCAGCCATCCATCCTTAGAACCCTGCTCGGAATCGTTGCCCTGGAGCCAACAAACAGGTCTCAATTGTCCTGCAGAAGAATCTTTGCAGTTTGGAGCTTCTCACAACTAACATCGTGGGAAAACCCCCACGGCCTCGTGACCACCCCGCCCCTTCATGAAGGGCCATCAGGGACAGAAACACCAAAATGAGCGATCTTCTGATCCTCGCCCTTACATCATAAGCACGAGATCTCGATTCAGGTCTGTAGATTGTTCCTGCCTTGTCCTCACCCAGAAACCTAAGCCTAGCTTGTTCTCAGATTTCCTTCCTCAGACTACTGGCCCACAAGCCTCCAGTTTGAAAACCAGAACTATAATGCAGCACTCTTCCTGCCCTCAGGAAGAAAAACATTGCCCTCTGGGGCTACCCAGAAACTCCAAATGAGGATCAACCTGCACGCCATTTGACTGTACCCCAAATATATAGGCTGACCTGGGCCCTATTGCCCTTTTTGACACAGCCTGAGCCTGGATTACCTGGCCCCACACAGAAAGCTGGCCGCTCACTGAGCACATCGGACCCGCCATGGTCTTAGGTCGTCATCTCTTCCCAACCTCGGTTGTCAAGTTTCAGAACCTAGACCTTATCTCCAATCACTGCCCAGGCTTGAAAGTGATGCAGAAATCACAACTCCTTTCCCGTGGCAACAAACCATGTGGTTGGCATGTTGTCCAACGTTCAGTGTAGTTGAAACCAGTGTGGCCCATCAGGCCCCGCTCATGTTTGCGGGCCACATTGGTCAAAACCACACATTGTGACCCTCACCCTGATCCCAGTCCTCAATAAGGCCTCTCAGATGCTAGATGAAGAGATAGCATATTGGGCTTGCCATGCCCCTAGGCCCCAAATTTTACCCAGAGTTCGGGTTCTCCCTTCACTTTTCCTTAGGGCTCTTCTTTGGAATTCCTCTTTTGGCGGGACACCTGAGGTAACAAACCTGAAAGGAGTCCTCCCTTTCCACAGATTGACGAAAAACAATTGGGATCGGGCCAAATCCACAGAGAGGAAGATTCGTCCATGGCCCATGAGGCCTCCCCGACATTCCACGGCCATCTCTGATACAAAATCCAGAGACAAAAGCCTGAGCAAGCGCCTCAGACTCGCTCTTTCTTCATATCCGGAAGAGTTCTTCTCATGGTTTATAGATCGGGCCTGCCATACTTACGTCCCCAAACCTAAGCTGAGTTTGTGTTTTCAGACTTCTGTCCTTAAAGTCCTGGGCCACACACACTCCAGGCTGGGGCCCCTGGAGTCACAAATTAGGACTGTGCCTACCCAATTCATGGGAATTCTGCCGATGCCATTGTCCAAAACAGTAAAATTTGGAGAACCCTACAAATCCCTGAGGCCATCCCAATAGTGCAGGTCGCCTGGGACAAACAAGGGCGGTCTGATACCAGCTGAGCATCTACCTCCACTCATACCATAGATGGATGTCCCCTGAGAAGAAGATTGAACCAGACAGGACCCTAGGCCATAATCGGATACATTGCTTTGGATTACAGGCTTGTCTCCTCAAAAGCCTGGATTCCAATACCAGCATAGAGGTTTTCCTGAGGCACCCATCAAAACAAATCTCGTCTCCACAAGGAACCTTGTGCATCGAGCTATGTCAAAAGCTTAGGAGAATACTTCAGTGTCCCGGTGCCACCGCCCCATTTTAAGGCCCTCATGGACACAAACACACATTAGGACCCATCCTCAGGAAAGTCCATTTCAAGTCAGCCACCCCGGTTTCTCCCGCAGAGCCATCAGAACTAAACTGTCTTGTTGCAAGGAGACAATTGGAATGCGAGGCGGGCTTCCCAGGCATCCATCCTCGAACGGTGCCCTGGAGTCATTCCATATGGGATGTCCTGGAGCTGCCCAACAAGTCTCAATTGTCCCGCAGAAGGAATCCTTGAAGGGGGCATCCCACAACTCCCAACGTGGGAAAACCTCCATGGCCTCGAGATTCCGCTCCCTTCATGAAGGGGCCGTCATGCACAGAAACTCCAACCTGAGCCAACGTCTGATCCTCGCCCTGACTTCAGATGCATGAGATATAGGTTCAGATCTACAGGTGTACCTGCCGTGCCCTGGCCCTGAAACCCAAGTCTAGCTTGTGTTTTCAGACTTCCCTCCTCACACTCCCGGCCCCGAAGGCCAGAAGTTTTGCAATTCCAGACCCACAATGCAGCACTCTGCCTGCCCTCTAGAAAAAAAATTTGGCCTAATGAGCTTCCCAGGCACCTTATATGAGGATAAATCTACATGGCATTCGACTGTACCCAAAGTATATAGTCTAACCTGGGCACTAATGCACTGACACAACCTGAGCTCGGACCTCCTGACCAACACCCAGACAGCTGACCGCACACTGAGCACATCAGAACCGCCATGGCCTTAGGTCATCATCTATTCCCAACTGCGGTTTTTCAGGCTTCAGAACCTAGACCTTATCTCCAACCACTGCCCAGGGGTGCCTGTGATGCAGAAATCAGAACTCGTCCTTACCCATGGCAAGAAACCTTGTGGTGGGCATGTTGTCCAACGTTCAGTGTAGGAGAAACCAGCATTCACCCGCAGGCCCCGCCAATTCTTGAGTGCGAAGAGGGCATAAACACGCATTGTGACCCTCAGCGTGAGTCCTGTGCTCTAATAAGTCCTCTAAGTGGCTCGACCATTAGATGTCATAATGGGCTTGACATGTCCCTAGGCCACAATTTTTAACCAGATTTCTGGTTGTCCGGTCGGCCCTCCCCAGGGCTCTACTCTGGAATACCTCATTTGGTGAAACACCTGCGGTTAAAAAACAAAACAAAGCAAATCAACAACAACAACAAAACGGACTTCTTCCATTCCCAGAATGACCCAAAAATCTTGGGACGGGGCAAAACCCCAGAGAGTAAGACTCGTCCATTTCCCATGAAGTCACCCGGAAATTTCACGACCATGAGTGACACGATATCCAGAGACAAAAACTTGAGCACGAGCCTCACACTCGCCCTTTTTTCATATCCTGAAGAGTTCTCCTCATGGTCTGTAGATCAGTCCTGCCATACCTATGACCCGAAACATAAGCCGCGTTTGTGTTTTCAGACAACTGTCCAAACAGCTCTGGCCTACACACCCTACAGGCTCAGGCCCCTGGAGCCAAACCTGAGGACTGTACTTGCCCTCTCCAAGGGAATTGTAAGTGCCCATTCCAATGGCCACAACCCTACTAATAGGATAAACCTCCAAACTGCCGGAGGCCATCCCAACAGTGGTGGCTTCCCAGGACAAACAGGGGCAATCTGAGCTCATCTGAGCACCTACCTGCCCTCAGACGCATAGACTGATGTCCCCAGAGGTAAAAAGGAACGAACAGGCCCCTAGGCACTAAACGGATCCATTGCTGTGGTATCCAGTCATCTCTCCTCAGAGGCCTGGATTCCAATACCAGCGTATGGCTGTTTCTTGACTCACCCATCAGAAAACATCTCATCTACATATGGGAAACTTGCACGATGGAGCTGTGTCAAAGCCTCTGTTTGGAAAAACCCTTCAGGACCCCAGTGCCACCGCTACATTCCAAGGTCTCCATAGACACAAAAAGACATTAGGACCCATCCACAGGAGAGTCCATTTCAACTCAGCCTCCTGGGTTGCTCCCCCAGATGCAGCAGATCTAACCTGTCTTGTTGCTAGGACACAATTGGAATGCGAGGTGGGCTACCCAGCCATCCATCCTTAGAACCCTGCTCGGAATCGTTGCCCTGGAGCCAACAAACAGGTCTCAATTGTCCTGCAGAAGAATCTTTGCAGTTTGGAGCTTCTCACAACTAACATCGTGGGAAAACCCCCACGGCCTCGTGACCACCCCGCCCCTTCATGAAGGGCCATCAGGGACAGAAACACCAAAATGAGCGATCTTCTGATCCTCGCCCTTACATCATAAGCACGAGATCTCGATTCAGGTCTGTAGATTGTTCCTGCCTTGTCCTCACCCAGAAACCTAAGCCTAGCTTGTTCTCAGATTTCCTTCCTCAGACTACTGGCCCACAAGCCTCCAGTTTGAAAACCAGAACTATAATGCAGCACTCTTCCTGCCCTCAGGAAGAAAAACATTGCCCTCTGGGGCTACCCAGAAACTCCAAATGAGGATCAACCTGCACGCCATTTGACTGTACCCCAAATATATAGGCTGACCTGGGCCCTATTGCCCTTTTTGACACAGCCTGAGCCTGGATTACCTGGCCCCACACAGAAAGCTGGCCGCTCACTGAGCACATCGGACCCGCCATGGTCTTAGGTCGTCATCTCTTCCCAACCTCGGTTGTCAAGTTTCAGAACCTAGACCTTATCTCCAATCACTGCCCAGGCTTGAAAGTGATGCAGAAATCACAACTCCTTTCCCGTGGCAACAAACCATGTGGTTGGCATGTTGTCCAACGTTCAGTGTAGTTGAAACCAGTGTGGCCCATCAGGCCCCGCTCATGTTTGCGGGCCACATTGGTCAAAACCACACATTGTGACCCTCACCCTGATCCCAGTCCTCAATAAGGCCTCTCAGATGCTAGATGAAGAGATAGCATATTGGGCTTGCCATGCCCCTAGGCCCCAAATTTTACCCAGAGTTCGGGTTCTCCCTTCACTTTTCCTTAGGGCTCTTCTTTGGAATTCCTCTTTTGGCGGGACACCTGAGGTAACAAACCTGAAAGGAGTCCTCCCTTTCCACAGATTGACGAAAAACAATTGGGATCGGGCCAAATCCACAGAGAGGAAGATTCGTCCATGGCCCATGAGGCCTCCCCGACATTCCACGGCCATCTCTGATACAAAATCCAGAGACAAAAGCCTGAGCAAGCGCCTCAGACTCGCTCTTTCTTCATATCCGGAAGAGTTCTTCTCATGGTTTATAGATCGGGCCTGCCATACTTACGTCCCCAAACCTAAGCTGAGTTTGTGTTTTCAGACTTCTGTCCTTAAAGTCCTGGGCCACACACACTCCAGGCTGGGGCCCCTGGAGTCACAAATTAGGACTGTGCCTACCCAATTCATGGGAATTCTGCCGATGCCATTGTCCAAAACAGTAAAATTTGGAGAACCCTACAAATCCCTGAGGCCATCCCAATAGTGCAGGTCGCCTGGGACAAACAAGGGCGGTCTGATACCAGCTGAGCATCTACCTCCACTCATACCATAGATGGATGTCCCCTGAGAAGAAGATTGAACCAGACAGGACCCTAGGCCATAATCGGATACATTGCTTTGGATTACAGGCTTGTCTCCTCAAAAGCCTGGATTCCAATACCAGCATAGAGGTTTTCCTGAGGCACCCATCAAAACAAATCTCGTCTCCACAAGGAACCTTGTGCATCGAGCTATGTCAAAAGCTTAGGAGAATACTTCAGTGTCCCGGTGCCACCGCCCCATTTTAAGGCCCTCATGGACACAAACACACATTAGGACCCATCCTCAGGAAAGTCCATTTCAAGTCAGCCACCCCGGTTTCTCCCGCAGAGCCATCAGAACTAAACTGTCTTGTTGCAAGGAGACAATTGGAATGCGAGGCGGGCTTCCCAGGCATCCATCCTCGAACGGTGCCCTGGAGTCATTCCATATGGGATGTCCTGGAGCTGCCCAACAAGTCTCAATTGTCCCGCAGAAGGAATCCTTGAAGGGGGCATCCCACAACTCCCAACGTGGGAAAACCTCCATGGCCTCGAGATTCCGCTCCCTTCATGAAGGGGCCGTCATGCACAGAAACTCCAACCTGAGCCAACGTCTGATCCTCGCCCTGACTTCAGATGCATGAGATATAGGTTCAGATCTACAGGTGTACCTGCCGTGCCCTGGCCCTGAAACCCAAGTCTAGCTTGTGTTTTCAGACTTCCCTCCTCACACTCCCGGCCCCGAAGCCCAGAAGTTTTGCAATTCCAGACCCACAATGCAGCACTCTGCCTGCCCTCTAGAAAAAAAATTTGGCCTAATGAGCTTCCCAGGCACCTTATATGAGGATAAATCTACATGGCATTCGACTGTACCCAAAGTATATAGTCTAACCTGGGCACTAATGCACTGACACAACCTGAGCTCGGACCTCCTGACCAACACCCAGACAGCTGACCGCACACTGAGCACATCAGAACCGCCATGGCCTTAGGTCATCATCTATTCCCAACTGCGGTTTTTCAGGCTTCAGAACCTAGACCTTATCTCCAACCACTGCCCAGGGGTGCCTGTGATGCAGAAATCAGAACTCGTCCTTACCCATGGCAAGAAACCTTGTGGTGGGCATGTTGTCCAACGTTCAGTGTAGGAGAAACCAGCATTCACCCGCAGGCCCCGCCAATTCTTGAGTGCGAAGAGGGCATAAACACGCATTGTGACCCTCAGCGTGAGTCCTGTGCTCTAATAAGTCCTCTAAGTGGCTCGACCATTAGATGTCATAATGGGCTTGACATGTCCCTAGGCCACAATTTTTAACCAGATTTCTGGTTGTCCGGTCGGCCCTCCCCAGGGCTCTACTCTGGAATACCTCATTTGGTGAAACACCTGCGGTTAAAAAACAAAACAAAGCAAATCAACAACAACAACAAAACGGACTTCTTCCATTCCCAGAATGACCCAAAAATCTTGGGACGGGGCAAAACCCCAGAGAGTAAGACTCGTCCATTTCCCATGAAGTCACCCGGAAATTTCACGACCATGAGTGACACGATATCCAGAGACAAAAACTTGAGCACGAGCCTCACACTCGCCCTTTTTTCATATCCTGAAGAGTTCTCCTCATGGTCTGTAGATCAGTCCTGCCATACCTATGACCCGAAACATAAGCCGCGTTTGTGTTTTCAGACAACTGTCCAAACAGCTCTGGCCTACACACCCTACAGGCTCAGGCCCCTGGAGCCAAACCTGAGGACTGTACTTGCCCTCTCCAAGGGAATTGTAAGTGCCCATTCCAATGGCCACAACCCTACTAATAGGATAAACCTCCAAACTGCCGGAGGCCATCCCAACAGTGGTGGCTTCCCAGGACAAACAGGGGCAATCTGAGCTCATCTGAGCACCTACCTGCCCTCAGACGCATAGACTGATGTCCCCAGAGGTAAAAAGGAACGAACAGGCCCCTAGGCACTAAACGGATCCATTGCTGTGGTATCCAGTCATCTCTCCTCAGAGGCCTGGATTCCAATACCAGCGTATGGCTGTTTCTTGACTCACCCATCAGAAAACATCTCATCTACATATGGGAAACTTGCACGATGGAGCTGTGTCAAAGCCTCTGTTTGGAAAAACCCTTCAGGACCCCAGTGCCACCGCTACATTCCAAGGTCTCCATAGACACAAAAAGACATTAGGACCCATCCACAGGAGAGTCCATTTCAACTCAGCCTCCTGGGTTGCTCCCCCAGATGCAGCAGATCTAACCTGTCTTGTTGCTAGGACACAATTGGAATGCGAGGTGGGCTACCCAGCCATCCATCCTTAGAACCCTGCTCGGAATCGTTGCCCTGGAGCCAACAAACAGGTCTCAATTGTCCTGCAGAAGAATCTTTGCAGTTTGGAGCTTCTCACAACTAACATCGTGGGAAAACCCCCACGGCCTCGTGACCACCCCGCCCCTTCATGAAGGGCCATCAGGGACAGAAACACCAAAATGAGCGATCTTCTGATCCTCGCCCTTACATCATAAGCACGAGATCTCGATTCAGGTCTGTAGATTGTTCCTGCCTTGTCCTCACCCAGAAACCTAAGCCTAGCTTGTTCTCAGATTTCCTTCCTCAGACTACTGGCCCACAAGCCTCCAGTTTGAAAACCAGAACTATAATGCAGCACTCTTCCTGCCCTCAGGAAGAAAAACATTGCCCTCTGGGGCTACCCAGAAACTCCAAATGAGGATCAACCTGCACGCCATTTGACTGTACCCCAAATATATAGGCTGACCTGGGCCCTATTGCCCTTTTTGACACAGCCTGAGCCTGGATTACCTGGCCCCACACAGAAAGCTGGCCGCTCACTGAGCACATCGGACCCGCCATGGTCTTAGGTCGTCATCTCTTCCCAACCTCGGTTGTCAAGTTTCAGAACCTAGACCTTATCTCCAATCACTGCCCAGGCTTGAAAGTGATGCAGAAATCACAACTCCTTTCCCGTGGCAACAAACCATGTGGTTGGCATGTTGTCCAACGTTCAGTGTAGTTGAAACCAGTGTGGCCCATCAGGCCCCGCTCATGTTTGCGGGCCACATTGGTCAAAACCACACATTGTGACCCTCACCCTGATCCCAGTCCTCAATAAGGCCTCTCAGATGCTAGATGAAGAGATAGCATATTGGGCTTGCCATGCCCCTAGGCCCCAAATTTTACCCAGAGTTCGGGTTCTCCCTTCACTTTTCCTTAGGGCTCTTCTTTGGAATTCCTCTTTTGGCGGGACACCTGAGGTAACAAACCTGAAAGGAGTCCTCCCTTTCCACAGATTGACGAAAAACAATTGGGATCGGGCCAAATCCACAGAGAGGAAGATTCGTCCATGGCCCATGAGGCCTCCCCGACATTCCACGGCCATCTCTGATACAAAATCCAGAGACAAAAGCCTGAGCAAGCGCCTCAGACTCGCTCTTTCTTCATATCCGGAAGAGTTCTTCTCATGGTTTATAGATCGGGCCTGCCATACTTACGTCCCCAAACCTAAGCTGAGTTTGTGTTTTCAGACTTCTGTCCTTAAAGTCCTGGGCCACACACACTCCAGGCTGGGGCCCCTGGAGTCACAAATTAGGACTGTGCCTACCCAATTCATGGGAATTCTGCCGATGCCATTGTCCAAAACAGTAAAATTTGGAGAACCCTACAAATCCCTGAGGCCATCCCAATAGTGCAGGTCGCCTGGGACAAACAAGGGCGGTCTGATACCAGCTGAGCATCTACCTCCACTCATACCATAGATGGATGTCCCCTGAGAAGAAGATTGAACCAGACAGGACCCTAGGCCATAATCGGATACATTGCTTTGGATTACAGGCTTGTCTCCTCAAAAGCCTGGATTCCAATACCAGCATAGAGGTTTTCCTGAGGCACCCATCAAAACAAATCTCGTCTCCACAAGGAACCTTGTGCATCGAGCTATGTCAAAAGCTTAGGAGAATACTTCAGTGTCCCGGTGCCACCGCCCCATTTTAAGGCCCTCATGGACACAAACACACATTAGGACCCATCCTCAGGAAAGTCCATTTCAAGTCAGCCACCCCGGTTTCTCCCGCAGAGCCATCAGAACTAAACTGTCTTGTTGCAAGGAGACAATTGGAATGCGAGGCGGGCTTCCCAGGCATCCATCCTCGAACGGTGCCCTGGAGTCATTCTATATGGGATGTCCTGGAGCTGCCCAACAAGTCTCAATTGTCCCGCAGAAGGAATCCTTGAAGGGGGCATCCCACAACTCCCAACGTGGGAAAACCTCCATGGCCTCGAGATTCCGCTCCCTTCATGAAGGGGCCGTCATGCACAGAAACTCCAACCTGAGCCAACGTCTGATCCTCGCCCTGACTTCAGATGCATGAGATATAGGTTCAGATCTACAGGTGTACCTGCCGTGCCCTGGCCCTGAAACCCAAGTCTAGCTTGTGTTTTCAGACTTCCCTCCTCACACTCCCGGCCCCGAAGCCCAGAAGTTTTGCAATTCCAGACCCACAATGCAGCACTCTGCCTGCCCTCTAGAAAAAAAATTTGGCCTAATGAGCTTCCCAGGCACCTTATATGAGGATAAATCTACATGGCATTCGACTGTACCCAAAGTATATAGTCTAACCTGGGCACTAATGCACTGACACAACCTGAGCTCGGACCTCCTGACCAACACCCAGACAGCTGACCGCACACTGAGCACATCAGAACCGCCATGGCCTTAGGTCATCATCTATTCCCAACTGCGGTTTTTCAGGCTTCAGAACCTAGACCTTATCTCCAACCACTGCCCAGGGGTGCCTGTGATGCAGAAATCAGAACTCGTCCTTACCCATGGCAAGAAACCTTGTGGTGGGCATGTTGTCCAACGTTCAGTGTAGGAGAAACCAGCATTCACCCGCAGGCCCCGCCAATTCTTGAGTGCGAAGAGGGCATAAACACGCATTGTGACCCTCAGCGTGAGTCCTGTGCTCTAATAAGTCCTCTAAGTGGCTCGACCATTAGATGTCATAATGGGCTTGACATGTCCCTAGGCCACAATTTTTAACCAGATTTCTGGTTGTCCGGTCGGCCCTCCCCAGGGCTCTACTCTGGAATACCTCATTTGGTGAAACACCTGCGGTTAAAAAACAAAACAAAGCAAATCAACAACAACAACAAAACGGACTTCTTCCATTCCCAGAATGACCCAAAAATCTTGGGACGGGGCAAAACCCCAGAGAGTAAGACTCGTCCATTTCCCATGAAGTCACCCGGAAATTTCACGACCATGAGTGACACGATATCCAGAGACAAAAACTTGAGCACGAGCCTCACACTCGCCCTTTTTTCATATCCTGAAGAGTTCTCCTCATGGTCTGTAGATCAGTCCTGCCATACCTATGACCCGAAACATAAGCCGCGTTTGTGTTTTCAGACAACTGTCCAAACAGCTCTGGCCTACACACCCTACAGGCTCAGGCCCCTGGAGCCAAACCTGAGGACTGTACTTGCCCTCTCCAAGGGAATTGTAAGTGCCCATTCCAATGGCCACAACCCTACTAATAGGATAAACCTCCAAACTGCCGGAGGCCATCCCAACAGTGGTGGCTTCCCAGGACAAACAGGGGCAATCTGAGCTCATCTGAGCACCTACCTGCCCTCAGACGCATAGACTGATGTCCCCAGAGGTAAAAAGGAACGAACAGGCCCCTAGGCACTAAACGGATCCATTGCTGTGGTATCCAGTCATCTCTCCTCAGAGGCCTGGATTCCAATACCAGCGTATGGCTGTTTCTTGACTCACCCATCAGAAAACATCTCATCTACATATGGGAAACTTGCACGATGGAGCTGTGTCAAAGCCTCTGTTTGGAAAAACCCTTCAGGACCCCAGTGCCACCGCTACATTCCAAGGTCTCCATAGACACAAAAAGACATTAGGACCCATCCACAGGAGAGTCCATTTCAACTCAGCCTCCTGGGTTGCTCCCCCAGATGCAGCAGATCTAACCTGTCTTGTTGCTAGGACACAATTGGAATGCGAGGTGGGCTACCCAGCCATCCATCCTTAGAACCCTGCTCGGAATCGTTGCCCTGGAGCCAACAAACAGGTCTCAATTGTCCTGCAGAAGAATCTTTGCAGTTTGGAGCTTCTCACAACTAACATCGTGGGAAAACCCCCACGGCCTCGTGACCACCCCGCCCCTTCATGAAGGGCCATCAGGGACAGAAACACCAAAATGAGCGATCTTCTGATCCTCGCCCTTACATCATAAGCACGAGATCTCGATTCAGGTCTGTAGATTGTTCCTGCCTTGTCCTCACCCAGAAACCTAAGCCTAGCTTGTTCTCAGATTTCCTTCCTCAGACTACTGGCCCACAAGCCTCCAGTTTGAAAACCAGAACTATAATGCAGCACTCTTCCTGCCCTCAGGAAGAAAAACATTGCCCTCTGGGGCTACCCAGAAACTCCAAATGAGGATCAACCTGCACGCCATTTGACTGTACCCCAAATATATAGGCTGACCTGGGCCCTATTGCCCTTTTTGACACAGCCTGAGCCTGGATTACCTGGCCCCACACAGAAAGCTGGCCGCTCACTGAGCACATCGGACCCGCCATGGTCTTAGGTCGTCATCTCTTCCCAACCTCGGTTGTCAAGTTTCAGAACCTAGACCTTATCTCCAATCACTGCCCAGGCTTGAAAGTGATGCAGAAATCACAACTCCTTTCCCGTGGCAACAAACCATGTGGTTGGCATGTTGTCCAACGTTCAGTGTAGTTGAAACCAGTGTGGCCCATCAGGCCCCGCTCATGTTTGCGGGCCACATTGGTCAAAACCACACATTGTGACCCTCACCCTGATCCCAGTCCTCAATAAGGCCTCTCAGATGCTAGATGAAGAGATAGCATATTGGGCTTGCCATGCCCCTAGGCCCCAAATTTTACCCAGAGTTCGGGTTCTCCCTTCACTTTTCCTTAGGGCTCTTCTTTGGAATTCCTCTTTTGGCGGGACACCTGAGGTAACAAACCTGAAAGGAGTCCTCCCTTTCCACAGATTGACGAAAAACAATTGGGATCGGGCCAAATCCACAGAGAGGAAGATTCGTCCATGGCCCATGAGGCCTCCCCGACATTCCACGGCCATCTCTGATACAAAATCCAGAGACAAAAGCCTGAGCAAGCGCCTCAGACTCGCTCTTTCTTCATATCCGGAAGAGTTCTTCTCATGGTTTATAGATCGGGCCTGCCATACTTACGTCCCCAAACCTAAGCTGAGTTTGTGTTTTCAGACTTCTGTCCTTAAAGTCCTGGGCCACACACACTCCAGGCTGGGGCCCCTGGAGTCACAAATTAGGACTGTGCCTACCCAATTCATGGGAATTCTGCCGATGCCATTGTCCAAAACAGTAAAATTTGGAGAACCCTACAAATCCCTGAGGCCATCCCAATAGTGCAGGTCGCCTGGGACAAACAAGGGCGGTCTGATACCAGCTGAGCATCTACCTCCACTCATACCATAGATGGATGTCCCCTGAGAAGAAGATTGAACCAGACAGGACCCTAGGCCATAATCGGATACATTGCTTTGGATTACAGGCTTGTCTCCTCAAAAGCCTGGATTCCAATACCAGCATAGAGGTTTTCCTGAGGCACCCATCAAAACAAATCTCGTCTCCACAAGGAACCTTGTGCATCGAGCTATGTCAAAAGCTTAGGAGAATACTTCAGTGTCCCGGTGCCACCGCCCCATTTTAAGGCCCTCATGGACACAAACACACATTAGGACCCATCCTCAGGAAAGTCCATTTCAAGTCAGCCACCCCGGTTTCTCCCGCAGAGCCATCAGAACTAAACTGTCTTGTTGCAAGGAGACAATTGGAATGCGAGGCGGGCTTCCCAGGCATCCATCCTCGAACGGTGCCCTGGAGTCATTCTATATGGGATGTCCTGGAGCTGCCCAACAAGTCTCAATTGTCCCGCAGAAGGAATCCTTGAAGGGGGCATCCCACAACTCCCAACGTGGGAAAACCTCCATGGCCTCGAGATTCCGCTCCCTTCATGAAGGGGCCGTCATGCACAGAAACTCCAACCTGAGCCAACGTCTGATCCTCGCCCTGACTTCAGATGCATGAGATATAGGTTCAGATCTACAGGTGTACCTGCCGTGCCCTGGCCCTGAAACCCAAGTCTAGCTTGTGTTTTCAGACTTCCCTCCTCACACTCCCGGCCCCGAAGCCCAGAAGTTTTGCAATTCCAGACCCACAATGCAGCACTCTGCCTGCCCTCTAGAAAAAAAATTTGGCCTAATGAGCTTCCCAGGCACCTTATATGAGGATAAATCTACATGGCATTCGACTGTACCCAAAGTATATAGTCTAACCTGGGCACTAATGCACTGACACAACCTGAGCTCGGACCTCCTGACCAACACCCAGACAGCTGACCGCACACTGAGCACATCAGAACCGCCATGGCCTTAGGTCATCATCTATTCCCAACTGCGGTTTTTCAGGCTTCAGAACCTAGACCTTATCTCCAACCACTGCCCAGGGGTGCCTGTGATGCAGAAATCAGAACTCGTCCTTACCCATGGCAAGAAACCTTGTGGTGGGCATGTTGTCCAACGTTCAGTGTAGGAGAAACCAGCATTCACCCGCAGGCCCCGCCAATTCTTGAGTGCGAAGAGGGCATAAACACGCATTGTGACCCTCAGCGTGAGTCCTGTGCTCTAATAAGTCCTCTAAGTGGCTCGACCATTAGATGTCATAATGGGCTTGACATGTCCCTAGGCCACAATTTTTAACCAGATTTCTGGTTGTCCCGTCGGCCCTCCCCAGGGCTCTACTCTGGAATACCTCATTTGGTGAAACACCTGCGGTTAAAAAACAAAACAAAGCAAATCAACAACAACAACAAAACGGACTTCTTCCATTCCCAGAATGACCCAAAAATCTTGGGACGGGGCAAAACCCCAGAGAGTAAGACTCGTCCATTTCCCATGAAGTCACCCGGAAATTTCACGACCATGAGTGACACGATATCCAGAGACAAAAACTTGAGCACGAGCCTCACACTCGCCCTTTTTTCATATCCTGAAGAGTTCTCCTCATGGTCTGTAGATCAGTCCTGCCATACCTATGACCCGAAACATAAGCCGCGTTTGTGTTTTCAGACAACTGTCCAAACAGCTCTGGCCTACACACCCTACAGGCTCAGGCCCCTGGAGCCAAACCTGAGGACTGTACTTGCCCTCTCCAAGGGAATTGTAAGTGCCCATTCCAATGGCCACAACCCTACTAATAGGATAAACCTCCAAACTGCCGGAGGCCATCCCAACAGTGGTGGCTTCCCAGGACAAACAGGGGCAATCTGAGCTCATCTGAGCACCTACCTGCCCTCAGACGCATAGACTGATGTCCCCAGAGGTAAAAAGGAACGAACAGGCCCCTAGGCACTAAACGGATCCATTGCTGTGGTATCCAGTCATCTCTCCTCAGAGGCCTGGATTCCAATACCAGCGTATGGCTGTTTCTTGACTCACCCATCAGAAAACATCTCATCTACATATGGGAAACTTGCACGATGGAGCTGTGTCAAAGCCTCTGTTTGGAAAAACCCTTCAGGACCCCAGTGCCACCGCTACATTCCAAGGTCTCCATAGACACAAAAAGACATTAGGACCCATCCACAGGAGAGTCCATTTCAACTCAGCCTCCTGGGTTGCTCCCCCAGATGCAGCAGATCTAACCTGTCTTGTTGCTAGGACACAATTGGAATGCGAGGTGGGCTACCCAGCCATCCATCCTTAGAACCCTGCTCGGAATCGTTGCCCTGGAGCCAACAAACAGGTCTCAATTGTCCTGCAGAAGAATCTTTGCAGTTTGGAGCTTCTCACAACTAACATCGTGGGAAAACCCCCACGGCCTCGTGACCACCCCGCCCCTTCATGAAGGGCCATCAGGGACAGAAACACCAAACTGAGCGATCTTCTGATCCTCGCCCTTACATCATAAGCACGAGATCTCGATTCAGGTCTGTAGATTGTTCCTGCCTTGTCCTCACCCAGAAACCTAAGCCTAGCTTGTTCTCAGATTTCCTTCCTCAGACTACTGGCCCACAAGCCTCCAGTTTGAAAACCAGAACTATAATGCAGCACTCTTCCTGCCCTCAGGAAGAAAAACATTGCCCTCTGGGGCTACCCAGAAACTCCAAATGAGGATCAACCTGCACGCCATTTGACTGTACCCCAAATATATAGGCTGACCTGGGCCCTATTGCCCTTTTTGACACAGCCTGAGCCTGGATTACCTGGCCCCACACAGAAAGCTGGCCGCTCACTGAGCACATCGGACCCGCCATGGTCTTAGGTCGTCATCTCTTCCCAACCTCGGTTGTCAAGTTTCAGAACCTAGACCTTATCTCCAATCACTGCCCAGGCTTGAAAGTGATGCAGAAATCACAACTCCTTTCCCGTGGCAACAAACCATGTGGTTGGCATGTTGTCCAACGTTCAGTGTAGTTGAAACCAGTGTGGCCCATCAGGCCCCGCTCATGTTTGCGGGCCACATTGGTCAAAACCACACATTGTGACCCTCACCCTGATCCCAGTCCTCAATAAGGCCTCTCAGATGCTAGATGAAGAGATAGCATATTGGGCTTGCCATGCCCCTAGGCCCCAAATTTTACCCAGAGTTCGGGTTCTCCCTTCACTTTTCCTTAGGGCTCTTCTTTGGAATTCCTCTTTTGGCGGGACACCTGAGGTAACAAACCTGAAAGGAGTCCTCCCTTTCCACAGATTGACGAAAAACAATTGGGATCGGGCCAAATCCACAGAGAGGAAGATTCGTCCATGGCCCATGAGGCCTCCCCGACATTCCACGGCCATCTCTGATACAAAATCCAGAGACAAAAGCCTGAGCAAGCGCCTCAGACTCGCTCTTTCTTCATATCCGGAAGAGTTCTTCTCATGGTTTATAGATCGGGCCTGCCATACTTACGTCCCCAAACCTAAGCTGAGTTTGTGTTTTCAGACTTCTGTCCTTAAAGTCCTGGGCCACACACACTCCAGGCTGGGGCCCCTGGAGTCACAAATTAGGACTGTGCCTACCCAATTCATGGGAATTCTGCCGATGCCATTGTCCAAAACAGTAAAATTTGGAGAACCCTACAAATCCCTGAGGCCATCCCAATAGTGCAGGTCGCCTGGGACAAACAAGGGCGGTCTGATACCAGCTGAGCATCTACCTCCACTCATACCATAGATGGATGTCCCCTGAGAAGAAGATTGAACCAGACAGGACCCTAGGCCATTATCGGATACATTGCTTTGGATTACAGGCTTGTCTCCTCAAAAGCCTGGATTCCAATACCAGCATAGAGGTTTTCCTGAGGCACCCATCAAAACAAATCTCGTCTCCACAAGGAACCTTGTGCATCGAGCTATGTCAAAAGCTTAGGAGAATACTTCAGTGTCCCGGTGCCACCGCCCCATTTTAAGGCCCTCATGGACACAAACACACATTAGGACCCATCCTCAGGAAAGTCCATTTCAAGTCAGCCACCCCGGTTTCTCCCGCAGAGCCATCAGAACTAAACTGTCTTGTTGCAAGGAGACAATTGGAATGCGAGGCGGGCTTCCCAGGCATCCATCCTCGAACGGTGCCCTGGAGTCATTCCATATGGGATGTCCTGGAGCTGCCCAACAAGTCTCAATTGTCCCGCAGAAGGAATCCTTGAAGGGGGCATCCCACAACTCCCAACGTGGGAAAACCTCCATGGCCTCGAGATTCCGCTCCCTTCATGAAGGGGCCGTCATGCACAGAAACTCCAACCTGAGCCAACGTCTGATCCTCGCCCTGACTTCAGATGCATGAGATATAGGTTCAGATCTACAGGTGTACCTGCCGTGCCCTGGCCCTGAAACCCAAGTCTAGCTTGTGTTTTCAGACTTCCCTCCTCACACTCCCGGCCCCGAAGCCCAGAAGTTTTGCAATTCCAGACCCACAATGCAGCACTCTGCCTGCCCTCTAGAAAAAAAAATTGGCCTAATGAGCTTCCCAGGCACCTTATATGAGGATAAATCTACATGGCATTCGACTGTACCCAAAGTATATAGTCTAACCTGGGCACTAATGCACTGACACAACCTGAGCTCGGACCTCCTGACCAACACCCAGACAGCTGACCGCACACTGAGCACATCAGAACCGCCATGGCCTTAGGTCATCATCTATTCCCAACTGCGGTTTTTCAGGCTTCTGAACCTAGACCTTATCTCCAACCACTGCCCAGGGGTGCCTGTGATGCAGAAATCAGAACTCGTCCTTACCCATGGCAAGAAACCTTGTGGTTGGCATGTTGTCCAACGTTCAGTGTAGGAGAAACCAGCATTCACCCGCAGGCCCCGCCAATTCTTGAGTGCGAAGAGGGCATAAACACGCATTGTGACCCTCAGCGTGAGTCCTGTGCTCTAATAAGTCCTCTAAGTGGCTCGACCATTAGATGTCATAATGGGCTTGACATGTCCCTAGGCCACAATTTTTAACCAGATTTCTGGTTGTCCGGTCGGCCCTCCCCAGGGCTCTACTCTGGAATACCTCATTTGGTGAAACACCTGCGGTTAAAAAACAAAACAAAGCAAATCAACAACAACAACAAAACGGACTTCTTCCATTCCCAGAATGACCCAAAAATCTTGGGACGAGGCAAAACCCCAGAGAGTAAGACTCGTCCATTTCCCATGAAGTCACCCGGAAATTTCACGACCATGAGTGACACGATATCCAGAGACAAAAACTTGAGCACGAGCCTCACACTCGCCCTTTTTTCATATCCTGAAGAGTTCTCCTCATGGTCTGTAGATCAGTCCTGCCATACCTATGACCCGAAACATAAGCCGCGTTTGTGTTTTCAGACAACTGTCCAAACAGCTCTGGCCTACACACCCTACAGGCTCAGGCCCCTGGAGCCAAACCTGAGGACTGTACTTGCCCTCTCCAAGGGAATTGTAAGTGCCCATTCCAATGGCCACAACCCTACTAATAGGATAAACCTCCAAACTGCCGGAGGCCATCCCAACAGTGGTGGCTTCCCAGGACAAACAGGGGCAATCTGAGCTCATCTGAGCACCTACCTGCCCTCAGACGCATAGACTGATGTCCCCAGAGGTAAAAAGGAACGAACAGGCCCCTAGGCACTAAACGGATCCATTGCTGTGGTATCCAGTCATCTCTCCTCAGAGGCCTGGATTCCAATACCAGCGTATGGCTGTTTCTTGACTCACCCATCAGAAAACATCTCATCTACATATGGGAAACTTGCACGATGGAGCTGTGTCAAAGCCTCTGTTTGGAAAAACCCTTCAGGACCCCAGTGCCACCGCTACATTCCAAGGTCTCCATAGACACAAAAAGACATTAGGACCCATCCACAGGAGAGTCCATTTCAACTCAGCCTCCTGGGTTGCTCCCCCAGATGCAGCAGATCTAACCTGTCTTGTTGCTAGGACACAATTGGAATGCGAGGTGGGCTACCCAGCCATCCATCCTTAGAACCCTGCTCGGAATCGTTGCCCTGGAGCCAACAAACAGGTCTCAATTGTCCTGCAGAAGAATCTTTGCAGTTTGGAGCTTCTCACAACTAACATCGTGGGAAAACCCCCACGGCCTCGTGACCACCCCGCCCCTTCATGAAGGGCCATCAGGGACAGAAACACCAAACTGAGCGATCTTCTGATCCTCGCCCTTACATCATAAGCACGAGATCTCGATTCAGGTCTGTAGATTGTTCCTGCCTTGTCCTCACCCAGAAACCTAAGCCTAGCTTGTTCTCAGATTTCCTTCCTCAGACTACTGGCCCACAAGCCTCCAGTTTGAAAACCAGAACTATAATGCAGCACTCTTCCTGCCCTCAGGAAGAAAAACATTGCCCTCTGGGGCTACCCAGAAACTCCAAATGAGGATCAACCTGCACGCCATTCGACTGTACCCCAAATATATAGGCTGACCTGGGCCCTATTGCCCTTTTTGACACAGCCTGAGCCTGGATTACCTGGCCCCACACAGAAAGCTGGCCGCTCACTGAGCACATCGGACCCGCCATGGTCTTAGGTCGTCATCTCTTCCCAACCTCGGTTGTCAAGTTTCAGAACCTAGACCTTATCTCCAATCACTGCCCAGGCTTGAAAGTGATGCAGAAATCACAACTCCTTTCCCGTGGCAACAAACCATGTGGTTGGCATGTTGTCCAACGTTCAGTGTAGTTGAAACCAGTGTGGCCCATCAGGCCCCGCTCATGTTTGCGGGCCACATTGGTCAAAACCACACATTGTGACCCTCACCCTGATCCCAGTCCTCAATAAGGCCTCTCAGATGCTAGATGAAGAGATAGCATATTGGGCTTGCCATGCCCCTAGGCCCCAAATTTTACCCAGAGTTCGGGTTCTCCCTTCACTTTTCCTTAGGGCTCTTCTTTGGAATTCCTCTTTTGGCGGGACACCTGAGGTAACAAACCTGAAAGGAGTCCTCCCTTTCCACAGATTGACGAAAAACAATTGGGATCGGGCCAAATCCACAGAGAGGAAGATTCGTCCATGGCCCATGAGGCCTCCCCGACATTCCACGGCCATCTCTGATACAAAATCCAGAGACAAAAGCCTGAGCAAGCGCCTCAGACTCGCTCTTTCTTCATATCCGGAAGAGTTCTTCTCATGGTTTATAGATCGGGCCTGCCATACTTACGTCCCCAAACCTAAGCTGAGTTTGTGTTTTCAGACTTCTGTCCTTAAAGTCCTGGGCCACACACACTCCAGGCTGGGGCCCCTGGAGTCACAAATTAGGACTGTGCCTACCCAATTCATGGGAATTCTGCCGATGCCATTGTCCAAAACAGTAAAATTTGGAGAACCCTACAAATCCCTGAGGCCATCCCAATAGTGCAGGTCGCCTGGGACAAACAAGGGCGGTCTGATACCAGCTGAGCATCTACCTCCACTCATACCATAGATGGATGTCCCCTGAGAAGAAGATTGAACCAGACAGGACCCTAGGCCATAATCGGATACATTGCTTTGGATTACAGGCTTGTCTCCTCAAAAGCCTGGATTCCAATACCAGCATAGAGGTTTTCCTGAGGCACCCATCAAAACAAATCTCGTCTCCACAAGGAACCTTGTGCATCGAGCTATGTCAAAAGCTTAGGAGAATACTTCAGTGTCCCGGTGCCACCGCCCCATTTTAAGGCCCTCATGGACACAAACACACATTAGGACCCATCCTCAGGAAAGTCCATTTCAAGTCAGCCACCCCGGTTTCTCCCGCAGAGCCATCAGAACTAAACTGTCTTGTTGCAAGGAGACAATTGGAATGCGAGGCGGGCTTCCCAGGCATCCATCCTCGAACGGTGCCCTGGAGTCATTCCATATGGGATGTCCTGGAGCTGCCCAACAAGTCTCAATTGTCCCGCAGAAGGAATCCTTGAAGGGGGCATCCCACAACTCCCAACGTGGGAAAACCTCCATGGCCTCGAGATTCCGCTCCCTTCATGAAGGGGCCGTCATGCACAGAAACTCCAACCTGAGCCAACGTCTGATCCTCGCCCTGACTTCAGATGCATGAGATATAGGTTCAGATCTACAGGTGTACCTGCCGTGCCCTGGCCCTGAAACCCAAGTCTAGCTTGTGTTTTCAGACTTCCCTCCTCACACTCCCGGCCCCGAAGCCCAGAAGTTTTGCAATTCCAGACCCACAATGCAGCACTCTGCCTGCCCTCTAGAAAAAAAATTTGGCCTAATGAGCTTCCCAGGCACCTTATATGAGGATAAATCTACATGGCATTCGACTGTACCCAAAGTATATAGTCTAACCTGGGCACTAATGCACTGACACAACCTGAGCTCGGACCTCCTGACCAACACCCAGACAGCTGACCGCACACTGAGCACATCAGAACCGCCATGGCCTTAGGTCATCATCTATTCCCAACTGCGGTTTTTCAGGCTTCAGAACCTAGACCTTATCTCCAACCACTGCCCAGGGGTGCCTGTGATGCAGAAATCAGAACTCGTCCTTACCCATGGCAAGAAACCTTGTGGTTGGCATGTTGTCCAACGTTCAGTGTAGGAGAAACCAGCATTCACCCGCAGGCCCCGCCAATTCTTGAGTGCGAAGAGGGCATAAACACGCATTGTGACCCTCAGCGTGAGTCCTGTGCTCTAATAAGTCCTCTAAGTGGCTCGACCATTAGATGTCATAATGGGCTTGACATGTCCCTAGGCCACAATTTTTAACCAGATTTCTGGTTGTCCGGTCGGCCCTCCCCAGGGCTCTACTCTGGAATACCTCATTTGGTGAAACACCTGCGGTTAAAAAACAAAACAAAGCAAATCAACAACAACAACAAAACGGACTTCTTCCATTCCCAGAATGACCCAAAAATCTTGGGACGAGGCAAAACCCCAGAGAGTAAGACTCGTCCATTTCCCATGAAGTCACCCGGAAATTTCACGACCATGAGTGACACGATATCCAGAGACAAAAACTTGAGCACGAGCCTCACACTCGCCCTTTTTTCATATCCTGAAGAGTTCTCCTCATGGTCTGTAGATCAGTCCTGCCATACCTATGACCCGAAACATAAGCCGCGTTTGTGTTTTCAGACAACTGTCCAAACAGCTCTGGCCTACACACCCTACAGGCTCAGGCCCCTGGAGCCAAACCTGAGGACTGTACTTGCCCTCTCCAAGGGAATTGTAAGTGCCCATTCCAATGGCCACAACCCTACTAATAGGATAAACCTCCAAACTGCCGGAGGCCATCCCAACAGTGGTGGCTTCCCAGGACAAACAGGGGCAATCTGAGCTCATCTGAGCACCTACCTGCCCTCAGACGCATAGACTGATGTCCCCAGAGGTAAAAAGGAACGAACAGGCCCCTAGGCACTAAACGGATCCATTGCTGTGGTATCCAGTCATCTCTCCTCAGAGGCCTGGATTCCAATACCAGCGTATGGCTGTTTCTTGACTCACCCATCAGAAAACATCTCATCTACATATGGGAAACTTGCACGATGGAGCTGTGTCAAAGCCTCTGTTTGGAAAAACCCTTCAGGACCCCAGTGCCACCGCTACATTCCAAGGTCTCCATAGACACAAAAAGACATTAGGACCCATCCACAGGAGAGTCCATTTCAACTCAGCCTCCTGGGTTGCTCCCCCAGATGCAGCAGATCTAACCTGTCTTGTTGCTAGGACACAATTGGAATGCGAGGTGGGCTACCCAGCCATCCATCCTTAGAACCCTGCTCGGAATCGTTGCCCTGGAGCCAACAAACAGGTCTCAATTGTCCTGCAGAAGAATCTTTGCAGTTTGGAGCTTCTCACAACTAACATCGTGGGAAAACCCCCACGGCCTCGTGACCACCCCGCCCCTTCATGAAGGGCCATCAGGGACAGAAACACCAAACTGAGCGATCTTCTGATCCTCGCCCTTACATCATAAGCACGAGATCTCGATTCAGGTCTGTAGATTGTTCCTGCCTTGTCCTCACCCAGAAACCTAAGCCTAGCTTGTTCTCAGATTTCCTTCCTCAGACTACTGGCCCACAAGCCTCCAGTTTGAAAACCAGAACTATAATGCAGCACTCTTCCTGCCCTCAGGAAGAAAAACATTGCCCTCTGGGGCTACCCAGAAACTCCAAATGAGGATCAACCTGCACGCCATTCGACTGTACCCCAAATATATAGGCTGACCTGGGCCCTATTGCCCTTTTTGACACAGCCTGAGCCTGGATTACCTGGCCCCACACAGAAAGCTGGCCGCTCACTGAGCACATCGGACCTGCCATGGTCTTAGGTCGTCATCTCTTCCCAACCTCGGTTGTCAAGTTTCAGAACCTAGACCTTATCTCCAATCACTGCCCAGGCTTGAAAGTGATGCAGAAATCACAACTCCTTTCCCGTGGCAACAAACCATGTGGTTGGCATGTTGTCCAACGTTCAGTGTAGTTGAAACCAGTGTGGCCCATCAGGCCCCGCTCATGTTTGCGGGCCACATTGGTCAAAACCACACATTGTGACCCTCACCCTGATCCCAGTCCTCAATAAGGCCTCTCAGTGGCTGGATGAAGAGATAGCATATTGGGCTTGCCATGCCCCTAGGCCCCAAATTTTACCCAGAGTTCGGGTTCTCCTTTCACTTTTCCCCAGGGCTCTTCTTTGGAATTCCTCTTTTGGCGGGACACCTGAGGTAACAAACCTGAAAGGAGTCCTCCCATTCCACAGATTGACGAAAAACAATTGGGATCGGGCCAAATCCACAGAGAGGAAGATTCGTCCATGGCCCATGAGGCCTCCCCGACATTCCACGGCCATCTCTGATACAAAATCCAGAGACAAAAGCCTGAGCAAGCGCCTCAGACTCGCTCTTTCTTCATATCCGGAAGAGTTCTTCTCATGGTTTATAGATTGGGCCTGCCATACCTACGTCCCCAAACCTAAGCTGAGTTTGTGTTTTCAGACTTCTGTCCTCAAAGTCCTGGGCCACACACACTCCAGGCTCGGGCCCCTTGAATCACACATTAGGACTGTGCCTACCCAATCCATGGGAATTCTGCCGATGCCATTGTCCAAAACAGTAAAATTTGGAGAATCCTACAAATCCCTGAGGCCATCCCAATAGTGCAGGTCGCCCTGGACAATAAGGGCGGTCTGATACCAGCTGAGCATCTACCTCCACTCATACCATAGATGGATGTCCCCTGAGAAGAAGATTGAACCAGACAGGACCCTAGGCCATAATCGGATACATTGCTTTGGATTACAGGCATGTCTCCTCAAAAGCCTGGATTGCAATACCAGCATCGAGGTTTTCCTGAGGCACCCATCAAAACAAATCTCGTCTCCACAAGGAACGTTGTGCATCGAGCTATGTCAAAAGCTTAGGAGAACACTTCAGCGTCTCGGTGCCACCGCCCCGTTTTAAGGCCCTCATGGACACAAACACACATTAGGACCCATCCTCAGGAAAGTCCATTTCAAGTCAGCCACCCCGGTTTCTCTCGCAGAGCCATTAGATCTAAACGGTCTTGTTGCTGGGAGACAATTGGAATGCGAGGCCGGCTTCCCAGGCATCCATCCTCGAACAGTGCCCTGGAGTCATTCCATATGGGATGTCCTGAAGCTGCCCAACAGGTCTCAATTGTCCCGCAGAAGGTATCCTTGAAGGGGGCATCCCACAACACCCAACGTGGGAAAACCTCCATGGCCTCGAGATTCCGCCTCCTTCATGAAGGGGCCGTCATGCACAGAAACTCCAACCTGAGCCAACATCTGATCCTCGCCCTGACTTCAGATGCATGAGATATAGGTTCAGATCTACAGTGGTACCTGCCGTGTCCTCGCCCTGAAACCCAAGTCTAGCTTGTGTTCTCAGACTTCCGTCCTCACACTCCTGGACACGAATCCCTCAAGTTTAAAATTCCAGACCGACAATTAAGCACTCTGCCTGCCCTCTAGAAAACAAATTTTGCCTAATGAGCTGCCCAGACAACTTATATGAGGATAAATCTACATGTCACCAGACTGTACCCAAAGTATATAGTCTAACCTGGGCACTAATGCACTGTCTAACACAACCTGAGCTCGGACCTCCTGACCAACACCCAGACAGCTGACCGCACACTGAGCACATCAGAACCGCCATGGCCTTAGGCCATCATCTCTTCCCAACTGCGGTTTTTCAGGCTTCAGAACCTAGACCTTATCTCCAACCACTGCCCAGGGGTGCCTGTGATGCAGAAATCAGAACTCGTCCTTACCCATGGCAAGAAACCTTGTGGTTGGCATGTTGTCCAACGTTCAGTGTAGGAGAAACCAGCATTCACCCGCAGGCCCCGCCAATTCTTGAGTGCGAAGAGGGCATACACGCATTGTGACCCTCAGCGTGAGTCCTGTGCTCTAGTAAGTCCTCTCAGTGGCTCGACCATTAGATGTCATAATGGGCTTAACATGTCCCGAGGCCCCAATTTTAAACCAGATTTCTGGTTGTCCGGTCGGCCCTCCCCAGGGCTCTACTCTGGAATACCTCATTTGGTGAGACACCTGAGGTTAAAAAAACAATACAAAGCAAATCAACAAAAACAACGAAATGGACTTCTTCCATTAACAGAATGACCCAAAAATCTTGGGACGGGCCAAAACTTCAGAGAGTAAGACTCGTCCATTTCCCATGAAGTCACACGGAAATTTCACGACCATGAGTGACACGATATCCAGAGACAAAAACTTGAGCACGAGCCTGACACTCGCCCTTTTTTCATATCCTGAAGAGTTCTCCTCATGGTCTGTAGATCAGTCCTGCCATACCTATGACCCGAAACATAAGCCGCGTTTGTGTTTTCAGACAACTGTCCAAACAGCTCTGGCCTACACACCCTACAGGCTCAGGCCCCTGGAGCTAAACCTGAGAACTGTACTTGCCCTCTCCAAGGGAATTGTATGTGCCCATTCCAATGGCCACAACCCTACTAATAGGATAAACCTCCAAACTGCGGAGGCCATCCCAACAGTGGTGGCTTCCCAGGACAAACAGGGGCAATCTGAGCTCATCTGAGCACCTACCTGCACTCAGACGCAAGACTGACGTCCCCAGAGGTAAAAAGGAACGAACAGGCCCCTAGGCACTAAACGGATCCATTGCTGTGGTATCAGTCATCACTCCTCAGAGGCCTGGATTCCAATACCAGCGTATGGCTGTTTCTTGACTCACCCATCAGAAAACATCTCATCTACATATGGGAAACTTGCACGTTGGAGCTGTGTCAAAGCCTCTGTTTGGAAAAACCCTTCAGGACCCCAGTGCCACCGCTACATTCCAAGGTCTCCATAGACACAAAAAGACATTAGGACCCATCCATAGGAGAGTCCATTTCAACTCAGCCTCCTGGGTTGCTCCCCCAGATGCAGCAGATCTAACCTGTCTTGTTGCTAGGACACAATTGGAATGCGAGGTGGGCTACCCAGCCATCCATCCTTAGAACCCTGCTCGGAATCGTTGCCCTGGAGCCAACAAACAGGTCTCAATTGTCCTGCAGAAGAATCTTTGCAGTTTGGTGCTTCTCACAACTAACATCGTGGGAAAACCCCCACGGCCTCGTGACCACCCCGCCCCTTCATGAAGGGCCATCAGGGACAGAAACACCAACCTGAGCGATCTTCTGATCCTCGCCCTGACATCATAAGCACGAGATCTCAATTCAGGTCTGTAGATTGTTCCTGCCTTGTCCTCACCCAGAATCCTAAGCCTAGCTTGCTCTCAGATTTCCTTCCTCAGACTACTGGCCCACAAGCCTCCAGTTTGAAAACCAGAACTATAATTCAGCACTCTTCCTGCCCTCAGGAAGAAAAACGTTGCCCTCTGAGGCTACCCAGAAACTCCAAATGAGGATCAACCTGCACGCCATTCGACTGTACCCCAAATATATAGGCTGACCTGGGCCCTATTGCCCTTTTTGACACAGCCTGAGCCTGGATTACCTGGCCCCACACAGAAAGCTGGCCGCTCACTGAGCACATCGGACCCGCCATGGTCCTAGGTCGTCATCTCTTCCCAACCTCGGTTGTCAAGTTTCAGAACCTAGACCTTATCTCCAATCACTGCCGAGGCTTGAAAGTGATGCAGAAAACACAACTCCTTCCCCGTGGCAAGAAACCATGTTGATGGCATATTGTCCAACGTTCAGTGTAGTTGAAACCAGTGTGGCCCATGAGGCCCCGCTCATGTTTGCGAGCCACATTGGTCAAAAGCACACATTGTGACCCTCACCCTGATCCCAGTCCTCAATAAGGCCTCTCAGTGGCTGGATGAAGAGATAGCATATTGTGTTTGCCATGCCCCTAGGCCCCAAATTTTACCCAGAGTTCGGGTTCTCCCTTCACTTTTCCCCAGGGCTCTTCTTTGGAATTCCTCTTTTGGCGGGACACCTGAGGTAACAAACCTGAAAGGAGTCCTCCCATTCCACAGATTGACGAAAAACAATTGGGATCGGGCCAAATCCACTGAGAGGAAGATTCGTCCATGGCCCATGAGGCCTCCCCGACATTCCACGGCCATCTCTGATACAAAATCCAGAGACAAAAGCCTGAGGAAGCGCCTCAGACTCGCTCTTTCTTCATATCCGGAAGAGTTCTTCTCATTGTTTATAGATCGGGCCTGCCATACCTACGTCCCCAAACCTAAGCTGAGTTTGTGTTTTCAGACTTCTGTCCTCAAAGTCCTGGGCCACACACCCTCCAGGCTGGGGCCCCTGGAGTCACACATTAGGACTGTGCCTACCCAATCCATGGGAATTCTGCCGATGCCATTGTCCAAAACAGTAAAATTTGGAGAACCCTACAAATCCCTGAGGCCATCCCAATAGTGCAGGTCGCCCGGGACAAACAAGGGCGGTCTGATACCAGCTGAGCATCTACCTCCACTCATACCATAGATGGATGTCCCCTGAGAAGAAGATTGAACCAGACAGGACCCTAGGCCATAATCGGATACATTGCTTTGGATTACAGGCATGTCTCCTCAAAAGCCTGGATTCCAATACCAGCATCGAGGTTTTCCTGAGGCACCCATCAAAACAAATCTCGTCTCCACAAGGAACCTTGTGCATCGAGCTATGTCAAAAGCTTAGGAGAATACTTCAGGGTCCCGGTGCCACCGCCCCATTTTAAGGCCCTCATGGACACAAACACACATTAGGACCCATCCTCAGGAAAGTCCATTTCAAGTCAGCCACCCCGGTTTCTCCCGCAGAGCCATCAGATCTAAACTGTCTTGTTGCTAGGAGACAATTGGAATGCGAAGCAGGCTTCCCAGGCATCCATCCTCGAACGGTGCCCTGGAGTCATTCCATATGGGATGTCCTGGAGCTGCCCAACAAGTCTCAATTGTCCCGCAGTAGGTATCCTTGAAGGGGGCATCCCACAACTCCCAACGTGGGAAAACCTCCATGGCCTCGAGATTCCGCTCCCTTCATGTAGGGGCCGTCATGCACAGAAACTCCAACCTGAGCCAACATCTGATCCTCGCCCTGACTTCAGATGCATGAGATATAGGTTCAGATCTACAGGGGTACCTGCCGTGCCCTGGCCCTGAAACCCAAGTCTAGCTTGTGTTCTCAGACTTCCGTCCTCACACTCCAGGCCCCGAAGCCCAGAAGTTTCGCAATTCCAGACCCACAATGCAGCACTCTGCATGCCCTCTAGAAAGAAATTTGGCCTAAGGAGCTGCCCAGGCACCTTATATGAGGATAAATCTACATGGCATTCGACTGTACCCAAAGTATATAGTCTAACCTGGGCACTAATGCACTGTCTGACACAACCTGAGCTCGGACCTCCTGACCAACACCCAGACAGCTGACCGCACACTGAGCACATCAGAACCGCCATGGCCTTAGGTCATCATCTCTTCCCAACTGCTGTTTTTCAGGCTTCAGAACCTAGACCTTATCTCCAACCACTGCCCAGGGGTGCTTGTGATGTAGAAATCAGAACTCGTCCTTACCCATGGCAAGAAACCTTGTGGTTGGCATGTTGTCCAACGTTCAGTGTAGGAGAAACAAGCATTCACCCGGAGGCCCCGCCAATTCTTGAGTGCGAAGAGGGCATAAACACGCATTGTGACCCTCAGCGTGAGTCCTGTGCTCTAGTAAGTCCTCTCAGTGGCTCGACCATTAGATGTCATAATGGGCTTGACATGTCCCTAGGCCACAATTTTAAACCAGATTTCTGGTTGTCTGGTCGGCCCTCCCCTGGCTCTACTCTGGAATACCTCATTTGGTGAGACACCTGAGGTTAAAAAACAAAACAAAGCAAATCAACAACAACAACAAAACGGACTTCTTCCATCCCCAGAATGACCCAAAACTCTTGGGACGGGGCAAAACCCCAGAGAGTAAGACTCGTCCATTTCCCATGAAGTCACCCGGAAATTTCACGACCATGAGTGACACGATATCCAGAGACAAAAACTTGAGCACGAGCCTCACGCTCGCCCTTTTTTCATATCCTGAAGAGTTCTCCTCATGGTCTGTAGATCAGTCCTGCCATACCTATGACCCGAAACATAAGCCGCGTTTGTGTTTTCAGAAAACTGTCCAAACAGCCCTGGCCTACACACCCCAAAGGCTCAGGCCCTTGGAGCCAAACCTGAGGACTGTACTTGCCCTCTCCAAGGGAATTGTGTGTACCCATTCCAATGGCCACAATCCTACTAATAGGATAAACCTCCAAAGTTCCTTAGGCCATCCCAATATTGGTGGCTTCCCAGGACAAACAGGAGCAATCTGAGCACATCAGAGCACCTTCCTGCACTCAGACCCATAGACTGATGTCCCCAGAGGAAAAAAGGAATGAGCAGACCACTAGGCACTGTTCGGATCTATTGCTATGGTTTCCAGCCATTTCTCCTCAGAGGCCTGGATTTCAATACCAGCATATGGCTGTTTCTTGACTTACCCATCAGAACAAATCTCATCTACATATGGGAAACTTGCACGGTGGAGCTGTGTCAAAGTCTCTGTTTAGAAGAACCCATCAGGGACCCAGTGCCACTGCTTCATTCCAAGGTCTCCATAGACACAAAAACATATTAGGACACATCCACAGGAGTGTCAATTTCAACTCAGCCTCCTCAGTTGCTCCCCCAGATCCAGCAGATCTAACCTTTCTTGTAGCTAGGAGAAAATTGGAATGCCAGGTGGGGTACCTAGCCATCCATCCTCAGAACCATGCTTGGAATCCTTGGCCTGGCACCAACTAACAGGTCTCAATTGTCCTGGAGAAGAATCTTTGTAGTTTGGAGCTTCTCACAACTCCCATCGTGCGAAAACCCCCATGGCCTCGTGATTCCCCCCCTTCATGAAGGGGCCATCAGGGACAGAAAGTCCAACCTGAAGATCGTCTGATCCTCACCCTGACTTCAGATGCACGAGATCTCGATTCAGGTCTGTAGATTGTGCCTGCCATGTCCTCACCCATAAAAACTAAGCCTAGCTTGTGTTCTCAGACTTCAGTCCTCAGACTACTGGCCCACAAGCCCTCCAGTTTGGCAATCCAGAAGTACAATGCGGCACTCTGCCTGCTCCCTGGAAGAAGAACATTGCCCTCTGGGGCTACCCAGAAACCCCAAATGAGGATCAACCTGCACGCCATTTGGCTGTACACCAAATATATAGGCTGAAGTGGGCACAATTGCCCATTCTGACACAGCCTGAGCCTGGAAGTCCTGGCCCCACCCAGACAGCTGGCCGCACACTGAGCACATCGGACCCGCCATGGCTTTAGGTCGTCATCTCTACCCAACCTCGGTTTTCAGGTTTCAGAACCTTGACCTTATCTCCAATCACTGCCCAGGTTTGAAAATGTTGCAGAAATCCGAACTCGTTCCCTTGGCAAGAAACCTCGTGGTTGGCATGTTGTCCAACGTTCAGTGTAGTTGAAACCAGTGTGGCACATGAGACCCAGCCCATGCTTGAGGGCCACATTGGTCTCAAACACACATTGTGACCCTCAGCCTGAGCCCGGTCCTCAGGCAAGGCCTCTCAGTGGCTGCATGAAGAAACAGCATATTGGGCTTGCCATGCCCCTAGACCCTAATTTTTAACCATATTTCGGGTTGTCCCTTCACTCTTGCGCAGGGCTCTGCTTTGGAATTCCTCTTTTGGTGGGACACCTCAGGTAACAAACCCTAAAGGAGTCCTCCCATCCCACAGATTCACGAAAAAGAATTGGGATAGGGCCAAATCCACAGAGAGGAAGATTCGTCCATGGCCCATGAGGCCTCCCCGACTTTCCACGGCCATCGCTGATACAAAATCCAGAGACAAAAGCCTAACTAAGCGCCTCAGACTCGCTCTTTCTTCATATCCTGAAGAGTTCTTCTCATGATTTGTAGTTCGGCCGTGCCATACCTACGTTCCCAAACCTAAGCTGAGTTTGTGTTTTTTGAGTTCTGTCCTCAAAGTCCTGGGCCACACACCCTCCAGGCTGGGCCCCTGGAACCACACATTAGGACTGGGCCTAACCAATCCATGGGAATTCTTCCCATTCCATTATCCAAAACCATACAAATTAGGAGAAACCTCCAAATTCCCTGAGGCCATACCAATGGTGTAGGTTGTCCGGGACAAAAAAGGGCCGTCTGACACCAGCTGAGCATCTACCTCCACTCATACCATAGATGGATGTCCCCAGAGAAGAAGATTGACCAGACAGGACCCCAGGCCATAATGGGATCCATAGCTTTGGTTTACAGGCATGTCTCCTCAAAAGCCTGGTTTCCAATACCAGCTGATGGCTTCTCCTGAGGCACCCATCAGAACAAATCTCGTCTACACATGGGAAACTTGCATGTTGGAGCTCTCTCAAAGCCTCTGGTTAGAAGGACATTTCAGGTTCCCGGTGCCAGCGCCTCATTCCAAGGTCTCCATGGAGACACACCCACATTAGGACCCATCCTCAGGAGAGTCCATTTCAACTCAGCCCCCTCAGGTGCTCCCCCTGATCCAGCAGATCTAACCCGTCTTGTCGCTAGGAGATGATTGGAATGAGAGGCAGGCTTCCCAGACATCCATACTTAGAACCATTCTCAGAATTATGCTGTATGGGAAGACCTGTAGCCGACCAACAGGTCTCAATAGTCCCGCAGAAGAATCTTTACTGTTTGGAGCATCTCACAACTCCCATCGTGGGCAAACCTCCATGGCCTCGTGATCCCGCCCCCTGTGCTTCATGAAGGGGCCATCAGGGACAGAAGCTCCAACCTGATCGATCGTCTGATCCTCGCCCTAACTTCAGATGCAGGACATCTTGATTCAGCTCTGCAGAGTGTGTCTGCCGTGCCCTTGCCCAGAAACGTAAGTCTAGTTTGTGTTCTCAACTTCCATCCTCACATTCCTGGCCCACAAGCCCTCCAGTTTGGCAATTCCAGAACTACAAGGCAGCACTCTGCCTGCTTTCCGGAAGAAAAACATTGCCCTCTGGGGCTACCCAGATTCCCCAAATGAGGATCAACCTGCATGCCACTTGACTGGACCACAATTATACAGGCTGCCCTGGGCACTACTGCCCTTTCTGGCACAGCCTGAGACTGAACCTCCTGGCTCGCACCCACCCAGCTAGCCACACACTGAGCACATCAGACCCTCCATGGCCTTAGGTCATCATCTCTTTCCAACCTCGGTTTTCAGGCTTCAGAACCTAAACCTTATCTCCAGTCACCACCCAGGGTTGAACATGATGCAGGAATCAGAACTCCTTCCCCATGGCAAGAAACCTTGTGGTTGGCATGTTGTCCAACGTAAAATGTAGTTGAAACCAGTGTGGCCCATGAGGCCCTGCAGATGCTTGAGGACCAAGTCGTTCACAAACATGCATTCTGACCCTCAACGTGAGCCCAGTTCTCAAGTAAGGCCTCTCAGTGGCTGGACCAAAAGACAGCATATTGGGCTTGTCATGCCCCTAGGCCCCAATTTTTAACCAGATTTCTGGTTGTCCAGTCTCCCCTCCCCAGGGCTCGGCTTTGGAATCCCTCTTTTGGTGGGACACCTGAGGTAACAAAACTGAAAGGACTCCTCCCATCCCACAGTTTGACCCAAAACAATTGGAATCGGGCCAAATCCACAGAGCGGAAGACTCGTCCATGGCCCATGAGGCCTCCCTGACATTCCACGCCCATCGTTGACACAAAATCCAGAAACAAAAGCCTGAACGAGTGCCTCACAATCTCTCTTTCTTCATATCTGGAAGAATTCTCCTCACGGTCTGTAGATCGGGCCTGCCATACCTACGTCCCTAAACCTAAACTGAGTTTGTGTTTTAGACTTCTGTCTCCACAGTCCTGAGGCACACACCCTGCAGGCTGGGGCCCCTGGAGCCACATCAAAACTGTGCCTTCCCTCTCCACGGGAATTCTGCCCATTCCATTGTCCATAATCATAAAATTAGGAGAAACCTCCAAAGTCCCCGAGGCCTTCACAATAGTGTAGGCCGCCTGGGACAAACAAGGGCCATCTGACACCAGCTGAGCATCTAACTCCACTAATACCTTAGATGGATGTACACAGAGAAGAAGATTCAACCGGACAGGCCCCTAGGCTCTAAACGGAGCCATTGCTTTGGCTTCCAGTTATCTCTCTTCAGAGGCCTATATTCCAATAACAGTATATGGGGGTTTCCTGAGGCACGAATTAGAACAAATCTCGTCTCCACATGGGAAACTTGTCCTTTGGAGATGTCTCAAAACCTCCGGTTAGGAGAATCCTTCAGGGCCCATGCACCAACGCCCCATTCCAAGGTCTCCATGGACACAAACCCACATTAGCATCCATCCTCAGGAGAGTCCATTTCAACTCAGCCCCCTTGGTTGCTCTGACAGAGCCAGCATATCAAACCTGTCTATTTGCTAGGAGACAACTGCAATGTGAGGCGGGCTTCCCATGCATCCATCCTAAGATCCCTGCTCTGGTGTCATTCTGTATGGTATGTACTGGAGTGATACAAAAGGTCTCAATTGTTGATCAGAAGGAATCTTTGTTGTTTGGAGCATCTCACAACTTCCATTGTGGGTAAACCTCCATGGACTGGAGATGCTGTCCCCTTCATAAAGTGGCCAGAATGGACAGAAATTCAAACCTAAGCCTAGGTTTGAACCTCGCCCTGACTTCAGATTCATGATATCCCGATTCAGATCTGCAGAGGGTGCCTGCCGTGCCCTCGCCCAGAACCTACGCCTAACATGTGTTCTCAGACTTCCGTCCTCACACTCCCCGTCCACAAGGCATCCACTTTGGAAATTCCGGAGCCACAATGCAGCACTCTGCCTGTTCTCCAGAAGAAAAACATTGCCCTTTGGGCTAACCAGAAATACCAAATAAAGATCAACCTGCACGGCACTCAGTTGTACCCCAATTATACAATCTACCCTGGGCACTAATGCCCTGTCTGACACAGCACAAGCTTGGACCTCCCGACCAACACCCAGACAGCTGGCTCCACGCTGAGCATATCGGACCCAACATGGTCTTAGGTCGTCATCTCTTCCCAACCTCGGTTTTCAGACTTCACAACCTAGACCTTATCTCCAATCACTGCCCAAGAGTGAATGACATGCAGAAATCAGAATTAATGCTTCCCCATGGCAAGAACTCATGTGGTTGACATGTTGACTATCATTCAGTGTAGGAGAAACAAGCATGCACCATGAGTCCCCACCCATGCTTGAGTACCACGAGGGCATAAACACGCATTGTGACCCTCAGCATGAGTTCTGTCCTCAATGAAGGCCTCTCAGTGGCTGGACCATTAGAAGGCATATTGGGCTTGCCATGCCCCTAGGCCCGTATTTTTAGTTAGATTTCTTGTTGTCCAGGGTTCTGCTCTGGAATCCCTCTTTTGGTGGGACACCTTAGTTAACAAAACTAAATCCCACAGATTAACCCAAAACAATTGGGATCTGGCCAAATCCACAGAGAGAAAGACTCTTCCATGGCCCATGAGGACTCCTCGACATTCCACAGCCATCATTGACACAAAATCCAGGGGCAAAAGCCTGACAAGTGTCACACTTTCACCCTTTATTCATATCCCAAAAAGTTCTCCTCATAGTCTGTAAATCGGACCTGCCATACCTACGTCCCCAAAGCTAAGCTGAGTTTGTGTTTTCAGACATCTGTCCCCACAGTCCTTGCCCACACACCCTCAAGGCTGGGCCCTTGGAGCCACACATCAGGTCTGTGCCTGCCCACTCCACAGGAATTCTGCCCATGCCATTGTCCATAATCATACAATTTAGGAGAAACCTCCAAAGTCCCCGAGGCCATCCCTATAGTGTAGGCCACCCGGACAAACAGGAGCGGTCTGACACCAGCTGAGCAACTACCTCCATTTCATAAAATAGACAGATGTCGACAGAGAAGAAGATTGAACCAGAGAGGCTCCTAGGACCTAATTGGATGCATTGCTGTGGTTTCTATGTATCTCTCCTCAGAGGCCTGGTTCTAATACCAGCATATGTGGGTATCCTGAGGCACCAATTAGAACAAATCTTGTCTCCACATGGAAAACTTGCTCTTTCGAGTTGTTTCAAAATCTCCGGTTAGAATCCTTTAGAGCCCTGGGGCCACCACCCCATTCCAACGTCCTCATGGACACAAACACACATTAAGACCCATCTTCAGGAGAGTCCATTTCAACTCAGCTCCCACGATTGCTCCTGCATAGCCATCAGATCGTACCTGTCTTGTGGCAGGGAGACAATTGGTGTAAGAGGCAGTCTGCTCAGGCATCCATCCGTAGAACCCGGCTCTGGAGTCATTCCATATGGGATGTCCTGGAGCCATCCAACAGTTCTCAATTTTCCCGCAGAAGGAATCCTTGCAGTTTGGAGCATCCCACAACTCCCAACGTGGGAAAACCTCCATGGCCTCGAGATTCCACCCCTTTGATGAAGGGGCCATCATGGACAGAAACTCCAACCTGCGCCTAAGTCTGATCCTCGTCCTACTTCAGATGAATGAGATTTTGATTCGGATCTGCAGAGGGTGCCTGCCGTGCCCTCGCCCTGAAACTTAAGTCTAGCTTATGATCTCAGACTTACGTCCTCACACTCCTGGTCCCGACGCCCTCAAGTTTGGCAATTCTGGACCCACAATGCTGCACTCTGCCTGCCCACCAGAAGAAAAATGTTGCCCCAGTGAGCTTCCCTGACACAATAAATGAGGATGAACCTACATGGAACTCAACTGTACCCAAATTATACATTCTAACCTGGGCACTAATGCACTGTCTGACACAGCCTGAATCCATACCTCCTGAACAACACCCAGAAAGCTGACCGCACACTGAGCACATCGGACCCTCCATGACCTTAGGTTATCATCTCATCCCAACCTCGATTTTCTGGATTCAGAACTTAGATCTTATCTCCAGTCACTGCCCAGGGGTGAACATGATGCAGAAATCAGAATTCCTCCTTCCCCATGGAAAGAAACCTTGTGGTTCGTATGTTGTCCAAAGTTCAGTGTAGGAGAATCAAGCATGGCCCATGAGTCCCCGCCCATGCTTGATGCCTACATTGGGCACAAACATGCATTGTGACCCTCAGTGTGAGCACTGTACTCAAGTAAGACCTCTCAGTGGCTGGACCAAGTTACCCCATATGGGGATTGCCATGCCCTTAGGCCCCCAATCTTATACAGAGTTCGGGTTGTCCAGTCGCCCCTTCCCAGGGTTCTGCTCTGGAATCCCTCTTTAGTGGCACACCTGAGGTAAAAAAAAAAAAAAAAAAAAAAAAAAAAAAAAAAAAAAAAAAAAAACAACAACAACAAAAAAAAAAACAGAATGGACTCCTCCCATCCCACGGAATGACCCCAAAATATTGGGATCATCCAAATCCCCATAGAGGAAGTCTCACCCATGGTCCATGAGGACGCCCCTACATTCCACGGCCATCAGTGACACAAAATCCAGAGTCAAAAGCCTGAGCAAGTGCCTCACACTCACTCTTTGTTCATATCCTGAAGAGTTCTGCTCAAGGTCTGTAGATCGGGCCTCCCATACCTATGTCCCCAAACCTAAGACGAGTTTCTGTTTTCAGACTTCTGTCCCCACAGCTCTGACCCACACACCCTCCATGCTTGAACCCCTAGAGCCACACCTCAGGATTGTGCCTTCCCTCCCCAAAGGAATTCTGCCCATTTCATTGGCCACAAACTTGCAAATTAGGAGAAACCTCCAAAGTCAAAGTGGCCATCCCAATAGTGTAGACTGCCCAGGACAAATAGGGGCAATCTGACACCAGCTGAGGAACTACCTCCACTCAATCCCATAGACAGATGAACCGAGAGAAGAAGATTAAACCAGACAGGCCCCAGGCCCTAATCAGATCCATTGCCTTGGTTTCCAGGCATCTCTCCTCAGAGTTCTGGTTTCCAATACCAGCATATTGGGGGTTACTGAAGCACCAATGAGAACAAATCTTGTTTCCCCATGGGAAAAATGCTTCTTGGAGCTGTGTCAAAACCTCTGGTTAGGAGCATCCTTCAGAGCCCTGGTGCCACTGCCCCATTCCAAGGTCTCCATGGACACAATCCCACATTATGACCGATCCTCAGGAGAATGCATTTCAACTCAGCCCCCTCGGCTGCTACATCATAGGCAGCAATCAAACGTGCCGTTTCGCTAGGAGACAATTGGAATGCAAGGCCGGATGCCCAGGCATCCATCCTTAGAACCCTGCTCTGCAATTGTTCCATATGGGATGTCCTGGAGCCATCCAACAGGTTTCAACTGACCCGCAGAAAATCCTTGTGGTTTGGAGCATCTCACTACTGCCATCATGGGAAAACACCAATGGCGGTGTGATGACCCCCCTTCATGAAGGGGCCATCATGGACAGAAACTCCAACCTGAGCCAATATATGAACCTCGCCCTGACCTCAGATGCATGAAATCTAAATTCAGCTCTGCAGAGTGTGCCTGCCATTTCCTCGCCCTGAAACCAAAGCAAAGCTTCAGTTCTCAGACTTACATCCTTGCATTCCTGGCCGCAAGGCCTCCAGTTTGGCAGTTCCGGAGCCAGAATGCAGCACTCTGCCTGCCCTCCAGAAGAAAGACTTTGCTTTATGGGGCTACGGAGAAACCCCAAATAATTATCTTCTGCATGCCACTCAACTGTACCCCAATTATACAGCGTATCTGGGCACGAATGCCCTGTCTGGCACAGCCTGAGTGCAGACCTCCTGAACGACACCTAGAAAGCTGGCCCCAAACTGAACACATCGGACCCGCCATGGCCTTAGGTCGTCATCTCTTCCAAACCTCGGTTTTCAGGCTTCAGAACCTAGACCTTATCTCCAATTAGTGCCCAGAGGTGAACGTGATGCAGAAATCAAAACTCCTCCTTCCCCATGGCAAGAAACCCTGAGGTTGGCATGTCCAAGGTTCACTGTAGGAGAAACCTGCAAGCTCAATGAGGTCCCGCCCAATATTGAGGACCACCCAATATTGAGGCACAAACACACATTGTGACCCTCAGCATGAGTCCACTATTCAAGTAACGTCTCTCAGTGGCTGGACCAAGAATCTGCATATGGGCTTGCCATGCCCATAGGACCCCAGGCCTAACCAGAGGGTGGGTATTCCAGTTGTATGTACTCAGTGCTCTGCTCTAGAATCCCTCTATTGTGGGGACACATGAGGCAGAAAACAGGACTCCTCCCTTCCCACAAAATGACCCCAATCTCTTGGGAGCCGGACAAATCACCAGAGAGGGAGACTTCCATGGCCCATGAGACCATGCTTACATTAAATGACCATCATGAATACAACATCCAGAGACATAAGCCTGAACGACCGCCTCTCACTCGCCTTACTTTCTAATCACAATGAGCTCCCCTCACGGACTGTAGATCACTCCTGCCATAACCTCAGCCCCAAACCTCAGCCGAGTTTGTGTTTTTGGATGTCTGTCCCCACAGCCCTGGCCCACACAGCAGCCAGGCTGGGGCCTCTGGAGCCACACCACAGGACTGTCCTGCTCTCTCCAAGGAGACTATGCCCATTCCATTGCCCATAACCCCACAGAATAGGAGAAACCTCAAGGCCCCCGAGGACATCCCACTACTATAAGCCTCTCTGGACAAAGGCATCCTGACACAAGCTGAGCAACTACCTCCATGCAGAAACACAGACAGATGTCGGCAGAGACAGTAGATTGAACCAGACAGGCCCCTGGGCCCTAATCTGAACTCTTGCTTTGGTTTCCAGGTGTCACTCCTCAGAGGCCTGGGTTTGAAGACCAGCATCTGGGGCTTTCCTGAGACACCAAACAGAACAACTATCGTCTCCACATGGGAAGCTTCATTGTTGGAGCTGTGTCAAACCCTTCGGTTTGGAGAAACCTGCAGAGTCCCTGAGCCACCGCCACATTCCAAGGTCTCCATGGCCACCAACCCACAGTATGACTCATCCTCAGGAGAGTCCATTTCTACTCAGCCCTCTGAGAAACCCGCCCAAGAGCCTGCAGATTGAGCCTGCCTTGCCCCAAGCAGCCAGTGGGAATGTGAGGTGGCATTTGCAGACATTCATGCTTAGACCCCTTCTCTCGAGTCTTTCTGTAGGGGTCATCCTAGAACCATCTCATAGTACTCGACTGTCCTACAGAGGAAACCTTGATGTTTGGGGCAGCTCATAACTCCCAGCGTTGGGAAACCTCCCTGGCCTCATGACGCCCCCACCCCCTTCAGGAAGGGGCCATAATGGACACAAACTCCAACCTGAGGCAAAGTCTGATACTCGCCCTGACCTCAGATGCAGGAGATCTCGATTCAGTCTCTGCAGAGTGCGCCTGCCATGCCCTCGGCCCCAAACCTAACGCTAGCTTGTGTTTTCAGACTTCCCTCTTCACACTCCTGGCAAACAAGCCCTCCAGACTGGGAATTCCAGAACCACAACACAGTTTTCTGCCTGCCCACCAGAAGAAAAACGTTGCCCTATGGGGCTCTCCAGAAACCACAAATGAGAACCAACCTGCTCTGGCCTCGACCGCACCCTAACTGGAAAGGCTACCCTGGTCAGTAGTGCTCTGTCTGACACAGCCTGACGTCCCGACAGACAAGGAAACAACTGGCTGCACACTAAGCACATCAGACAGGCCATGGCCTTATGCCGTCATCTCTTCCCAACCTGGGTTTTCAGACATCTGACCCTAGATATTATATCAAATCCTGGCAAACGTGGGTAACTGAAGCACAAATCAGATCTTCTCCTTCCCCATGGCTGGAAAGCTTGCTGTTGGCATGGAGTCATACCTTCAGTGTAGGAGAAACCTTCATGGCCCCTGAGGCCAAGCCTAAACTTGAGTGCCTCCTTGGGTACAAACTCGCATTGGGACCATCAGCATGGGCCCCATGTCGAAGTAAGGTCTCTCAGGGCCTTGACCAAGAGCCCGCATATGGGGCTTGCCAAGCCCCTATGATCCCAATCTTTACAAGAGCTCGAGTATTCCATTTGCTCGAACCCAGGACTGTGATCTGGAGTTCCTCTCCTGGAAGAACACCTGAGCCAGACAGCAGGACTCCACCCTTCCCACAAAATGTCCCCAAAATCTTAAGAGCTGGACCAACTCCTAAGAGAGGGAGACTCTTCCATAGCCCCTGAGGTCACCCCTACATTCCACGGCTATGGGAGACAAAACATCCAAAGACAAAAGCTTGCGTGACTGCCTCCCATTTGCCCTTCTTTCATAAGCTGAGGATCTCCTCTCACGGTCTGTGGGTCCATCCTGCCATGCACTCGGCTCCACACCCAAGCCGAGTTTGTGTTTTCAGACTTCTGTACCCACAGCCCGGACCCACACACCCTCCAGGCTAGGGCCTATGGAGACACACTGAAGGACTGTGCCAGTCCTCTCCAAGAAAACTGTACCCAATCCATTGGCCACAACCCTAGAGATTAGGAGAATCCAATAAGGTCTCCAAGGCCATGCCTCGGCCATGGACTAAGAGGGGCACTCTGACACCAGCTGAGCAACTATCTTCACTTAGATACTCAGACAGTGTCCCCAGAGACAGAAGATTGAAACGGACAGGCATCTAGGCTCTAATCTGAACCCTAGCTTTGGTTTCCAGGTGTCTCTACTCAGAGAACTGGTTTGAAGACCAGTATCTGGGGCTTTTCTGAGGCACCAAAGAGAACCTGTCTCATCTCCACATAGGGATCTTTTTTTAATTGGAGCAATATTACACCCTTCGGTTAGGCGAATACTTCATGGCCCCTGAGCTGCCAACATATTCCAAGGTCTCCATGCACACAAACCCACATTATGACCCATCCGCAGGAGAGTCCATTTCAATTCAGCCCCCTAGTTAGCTCGCCCCAGAGCCAGTAGTTCAAACATGTCTTGTCACAAAGAGCCAATGGGAATGTGAAGTATGCTGTACAGGCATCCATCCTTCGAATCCTGCTCTCCAGTCTTTCCGTATGGGACATCCTGGAGCCATTCAACAGGACTCGACTGTCCAGCAGATGGAAAGCTTGTGGTATGGGTCAACGCACAAACTAGAGTTTGTGCTGGTGTCTAAGGTGCTGTGCAAGATTCTCCAATCTTGAGGGTTTGGCACAGGTCGAAGGGCATGGTTTCCTACTGGGGACAGGAGATATTCTATTGTGTGGCTCAGGGACCACGTGTTGTATCCTAAGTTGGTATTTCAGAACAGGACCCTGAGGACAGATGCCTGAAAACCTAATCTAGTGTTCCAATGACGTCCTAGGAGCATGTCAGGTACAATCTTCTGACCCAGGAACATTGAAATGGCTGTCTGCTTGGATGTAGGTGATCAGGCCGTTTCAGACTGGCATTTGTGTCCAGTGCTGCCGACAATATTGGGTCGGGCTCAGGGCTCTTGCGTGTTTCTCCTAAACTGGAAGGTTTGGGCAGGTTTGACGGGCACAGTTTCCTTGGGGATGGCAGGCCCGGTCATGTGTTGTGGATCCAGAGACCCTGTCCTGGAGGGCATATGAGCCATGGTTTTGGGAGAGAAGTCTGCAAACACAAATGTGGGTTATGGTTAGTGGAAAGGTGATCACAGGCCCAATGAGTAGACCTGGAGTGCAGCTTGTCAGGAGTAATTAGGGTGACTGGAAGGCAGTAGCACAGGCTTTTCTCTCTATATTGTGTGTCCAGGATGGCCTTGGAATGCAGGTATAGTCTCATGGGTCCATGGGAAACTTTTCCTCTCTATGGATCTGTGCAGCTCATAATTTGGTGGCTTTTTTGGGGAAGGGAAGAGTGTTGTTTTCCATCTTATGGGTGCCCCAAAACAGGGATTCCAGATACAGGCTCTTTTTCTGGGCATCTGGGACTTCCCACCAAGGGTTAGGATTTGCACCTAGGGGTGTATGAGGCCTGCAATGCGGGATCATGATGGTGCAACTGAGAGGGATTGTTTGAAAGCTTGCTCAGGCTGAGTCTCACAATGCCTGTTTGCTTTCATGGCGGCCCTCAGGAGTGGGAGTGGTCTCATTGGTCATATATCTGGCTCCCTCTTAGAGAGTTGGACACCCAACCCAACAGCCAAATGTCCTGCCATGAGGAAGGATGAGTTCTCTTCTGTCAGGTTCCTCTGTGCTTCAGGTTGCCCCATTGGCAGGGTTTCCAGCAAGGTCTCGAGATAGGTGCCTGAATACCAAGGATGGGTGGAGATGACGTACTTGGGCCATAGCAATCCCAAATGCTAGATATGAGGCCTAAAACTCGGTCGGGGCTCAGGCTCTGTCAGACACAGCGCTAGTGGCCATGGCAGCCTTTATATCAGAGTAGATTCGAGGGCGGAGCAGATTGATCCTCATGTGGAGTTTCTTGGGAAGATTCCCAGGCATTTGTTCATTCAATAGGGAAGGCAGAATGCTGTGTTGTGGCTCCAGGTTTCCCAATCACGAGAGCTTGGGAACCAGTCAGTTTTGGGTGGAATTGTAAACAAAAGCTATGGTTCAATTCAGTGCCAAGCAGAAGGCAGTTCCAATTTGTAGCAGTTTACTCGAGACATCCAGCACTGGAATAAGGGTGGATGTCAGATGCTTGCTCACACTAGAGTTTTTGTCTATGATGACCGACAAGTGGAGGGGTGGTATAAAGAGGCCATGGAGGAGTTCACATGCTGAGGCCTGTGAACTGCTGCAAAAAGTAACATTTCTTTGTACAGTGTAGGTGAAGTCTGGTTTGTTTACTCTAGGTTTCCCCATGTGGAAAGTTTGTGAAGAAGAGCTCTCCGGCATGGATGCCAGGAAAGCACACCTCCATTGACAATTGCAGCTGAGGAACATGGCAGATTCGTTCTGGTGGCTCTGGGACAAAGTGCCAAGGCCTTGAGTTGACATGGGATCTCTTGCAGATGGGTCACAATGCTTGTTTGTTACCAGGGAGAACTTAGAATGTGCTGGTTGCTAAGGTGCCATGCAGGATTCTCCTACCCTGAGGGTTTGGCACAGGTCGAAGAGCATGGTATTCTTCTGGGGACAGGGGATGTTCTGTCGTGTGGCTCAGAGACCACATGATGTGTCATAGATTGGTATTTCAGAACAGGCCCCTGAGGACAGATGCCTAAAAACCTAATGGGGTTCCATTGAGAGCCTAGGGGCATTTTAGGTTCAATCGTCTATCTCACGATCATTGACTTGGCTATTTCCCTGGATGTAGGTGATAAGGGTGTTTCAGACTGCGCATTTCCATCCCGAGTGGCCGGCAATATTGGTGTGGGCTCAGGGGCCACCCAGGTTTCTCCTAATTTGGAAGGTTTGGGCAAATCTGATATGCACAGTGTCCTTGGGGTTGGCAGCCAGAGTTCTGTGGTGTGGCTTCAGAGATAACATTCTGGTGGGCATGTGAGCCATGGTTTTGGGAGAGAAGTCTGCAAACACAAATACAAATTAGGGTGAGTGGCGAGGTGATCACAGGCCCAATGCGTAGACCTGGAGGGAAGCTCTTCATGAACTATAATTAGGGAGACTGGAAGGCAGTAGCACAGGCTTTTCTCTTTGGATTGTGTGTCCAGCATGGCCTTGGAATTCAGGTGTGGTCTCATGGGTCCATGGGAGTCTTTTCCTCTCTATGGATCCTGGTGGCTCTCCATAGTTTGGTGGCTTTTTCGGGGAAGGGGAGAGTGATGTTTTCCACCTTATGGGTGCCCCAAAACAGGGATTCCAGAGACGGGCTCTGGTTCATGGCATTGGGACATCACAACATGTGCTAGGATTTGGGCTTAGGGGCATATTAGGCCTGCAATGCGGGTTCATGGTGGTGCAACAGAGAACGATTATTTGAAAGCATGCTCAGGCTGAGGGTCACAAGGCCTGTTTGCCTCCAGGGCATCCCTGAGGAGTTTGTGTGGTCTCACTGGACTTGTAAATGACTCCCCCTTTCAGGGTTGAACACCCATCCTAACAGCCAAGTTTCCTGATATGAAGAAGGAGGAGTTCTCTATTGTGCTTCAGGATGCCCCATTGTCAGGGATTCCAGCAAAGGTCTGGGGACAGGTGCCTGAATACCAAGGATGGGTAGAGATGAAATACTTGAGCCATGGCAATCCCAAATGCTAGATGTGGGGCTCAAACTCTGGTGACTGACACTAGGTCTGGGCTCAGGCTCTGTCAGACACAGCACTAGTGGCCAGGGCAACCTATAAATCAGGGTCCCTCCGATATAGGGCCGAGCAGATTGATCTTCATGTGGGGTTTCTGGCCAGACTCACCAGGCACTTGTTTCTATCGGGAAGGCAGAATGCTGTGTTGTGTCTCCATAATTCGCTATCAAGAAGGCTTGGGGACCAGTCGGGTGAGGAAGGAATTGTAAACACAAGCTACAGTTCAATTCACTGCCAAGCGGAAGGCAGTTCCTGTGTCCAGCAGCTTTTTCGAGATATCCAGCACCTTAGTAAGGGAGGACGTCGGATATTTGCTCACACTGGAGTTTGTGTCTATGATGTCTGACAAATGGAGGGGTGGCGTCAAGAAGCCATGGAGGGATTTTCACCTTGAGACTCATGAGCTGCTCCAAATAGCAAGGTTTCGTTCTACTGGACAGGTGGAGTGTGGTTTATTTGCTCCAGGGTCCCCCATGTGGAAAGTTTGGGTAGCAGAGCTCTACCGCATGGATGCCTGGAATGTTCAACTTCATTGACCATTGCAACTGAAGAACATGGCAGCTTTATTCTGGTGTCTCTGTAGCAAAGTACCAAGTCCTTGATTTGACATGGAATCTCTTGCAGATGGGCCACACAGCTGGTTTGTTACCAGGTAGATCTTAGAATGTGCTGGTGGCTTAGTAGTTGTGCAGGAATCTACTACTCTGGGATTTTGCACAGATTGTAGGGCACGGTTTCCTTCTGGGGACAGGAGATGTTCTGTTGTGTGGCCCAGGCACCACATGTTGTATCATAAGTTCGCATTCTAGAACAGGCCTCTGAGGACACATGTCTGAAAACCAAATAAATGGTTCCAATGACGTCCTAGGGGCATGTTAGGTTCATTATTCTGACTCAGGACCATTGACTTGGCTGTGTTCCTGGATGTAGGGGATCAGGGTATTTCAGACTGTGCATTTGTGTTCAGAGCGGCCGCCGAAATTGGGGTAGGCCCAGAGGCCTTGTAGGTTTCTCCTAATCTAGACAGTTTGGGCAACTGTGATGGAAACAGTTTCCTTGTGGATGGCAGGGACAGTCCTGCAGTGTGGATCCAGAGACCCCATCCTCGAGGGCATGTGTGCCATGGTTTTGGTAGATAAGTCTGCAAACACAAATTTGAATTAGGGTGAGTGGCGAGGTGATCACAGGCCCAATGCATATACCTTGAGAGCAGCTCATCTGGAACTGTAATTAGGGTGAATAGAAGGCAGTAGCACATGCTTTTCTCTCCCGATTGTGTGTCCAGGATGGCCTCGGAATGCAGGTGTGTTCTCATGGGTCCATGGGAGACATTGCCTCTCTATGGATCCTGGTGGCTCCTCATAATTTGGTGACATTTTGGGGGAAGGGATGAGTGCTGTTTTCCATCTGAAGGGTGCACCAAAACAAAAATTCCAGAGATGGTCTCTGGGTCTGGGCACCTCGAAAATCCCACCAAGTTTTATGATTTGAACCTACAGGCATACCAGGCCTGAAATGAGGGATCATTGTGGTGAATCTGAGAGGGATTTTTTGAAAGCATGCTCAGGGTGAGGGTCACAATGCCTGTTTGTGCCAAGGGTAGTCCTCAGGAGTGTGTGTGGTGTCATTGATGTTGTAACTGGCTCCCCCTTTGAGGGTAGAACACCCATCCCAAAAGCCAGGTTTATTGCCATGGGGAAAGAAGAGTTCTCTATTGTGCTTCAAGTTCCCTAATTGGCAGGGATCCCTGCCAAGGTCTGGGGACAGGTGCCTGAATATCAAGGATGGGTAGAGATGACATACTTGGGCCATGGCAATCCCAAATGCTAGATATGGGGCCTGCTCTCTAGTGGCTGAAACTCAGTAGAGCTCAGGCTCTGTCAGACACGGCACTAGTGGCCATGGCAGCCAATAAATCGGTGTTGACTCGAGGGCCGACCTGATTGATCCTCATGTGGGTTTTCAGGGCAGACTCACCAGGCATTTCTTCATTCGATGGGGAAGGCAGAATGCTGCGTTGTGGCCCCAGATTTCCCTATCAAGAGGGCTTAGGGACCAGTCAGGTG